>NC_089828.1:3502892-4110392 GCF_035046505.1 Tiliqua scincoides | reverse complement strand
CCAAGTCGGCTGCCAGGGTTACCTCCTTCCAGCCTGCCACGAACATGAGTCACATCAGTCTGCTTTCCTCCTGCTAAAAGTGAGTGGAAAGTGGATCATCCACCTCCTTACTTTACTCCTGGAACAGTTTTTTCAAATGTGGAAGTGTGGGGCTTTCTGTTTGATTTACAGGGACTGTGCACATGAAGGCTGTCCTTCATTTATGTGGTCCCTTTAATTCAAATGGGATGGCCAGTGCTTCCACACTTGAAGAAACCATGTAGGGAGCAAGGCAAAGGTCATCTTTTGTGCAGCAGCAGTAGCAGCAAACCCAAGGCAGCATCAGGCAACATTCTGGATTGCACTTCCCTTGCTTATTCTAACTGTCAGGATTTAAGCAGACTGTACTTGTTGGAGTTGCCCAATGAGATGGTTTTTGAGAGAGATTGGAATCCTCCTGATGGAGTTCTCAGCACCACAAAACTATATTGTAATAAACCCTGAGAAATTAGCTCAAAAGTGGTTTAGTTTTGCTGTATAAATAATGCCACAATTATCTTTCATTGTCTTCTTAAGAGTAGTATACAGCCTGTGTCCAATTTCAATTTCTACCCTGGTCACCTGTGCCTGATGTAGTTGGTCTTGCAAGATATTACTTTAGGTCTCTAGTTCTGTAGGATGAAGTCAACTAGAAATGCTTTGCTCTATTAAATGTTGAAAGCTGTGGTAGTTTGCATGCTTGCTGGGAAATAAGTTCCATTGTTTGGCTTTTTTCCAAGTTAAATGTGTTTAGGATTGATATGGAAAATAAGTTTTGGCAAGAGACGATATGATAGACTTCTTTGTACAGGGAAAGAATTTTCTGTTAAGCAAGTTTCCCTAGGACTCTATCATCCTATACTGAATGTTGTTTACTGAGTTTCTTTATAATTTAAAGACTTATTTAAAAATCTGGGGAGTGGCATATTATGATTCAAAAATAAACAGGTTGAAGGGTAAGGAACATTTTTCAGGCCAAATTCTAATTCATTCTGTTTTTTTCTCATTTAACACTACACATCCAATTATAATGAACTGTTTTATTATTGAACCTTTCGATCTAATTTATACTTCATTTTACTTAAAGCCCATGTTACATTCCTTCCTCCAAGTGTTCAGAGAAATTGTAAAGACTTGTGCACTATAAATATTCCCTGCCTTCTTTCTCTCCTTGAAGGGTATTAGAGGATAGTTTTCCCAAATTAATACCATGGTGGCAGCATACATTTGCTGGTTTTCGAAGAACCTTTAGCATGACTATACGGAACTGCATAAATTACTGAATCAGTTACTTTGGAGTTCTTAAAATGAAAATAACTGTCATTTCCTGTTTTTAATACCTTTATATACAGTGGGCCCCACTTATCTGCAGATCTCATATCCATGGATTCGCTTACCTGTGGATTGGGTCCTGGGACCCCCCTGCATGCTCCCTGTGGAGACGAGGGGGGCTCTGCTCCCCTTGCCTCCGGAGGGTCCTTTGAGCCGGACAGTGGGGAAAAAAGTCACTTTTGGTTTCTGTATGAAACTGAATATGACTATTTTTCACATTCAGGCTCAGCCTCTGCTGGACTCAGAGTACCCTCCAGAGGCAATGGGAACAGAGGTCCCCTTGGCTCTGGAGGGTGTGGAGAAGGTGTTCACCCATATTCATGGCTTCACTTAATCGTGGGGGGGGGGGGGGAGAGTTCCGTAGCAGAACTCTCACCGATACAGGGGCATGCCTGTATATGTTTAACCTTTCTAAAAAACATATATCCTTGATGTAGCAAATGGTGCTATTGCATTCGTGGAAAAATCAAAATCCCCAAATATTTCTTTGAAAGCAGCAGGTAGATGCAAAAAAAAACCCTTGCATTGTCTCTTCACAATAACTTACAAATACCATATTATATTGTATACCAAGTGTTATAAACTTGACTTAATTAACTATAGGTCTTTGGGTCATTTCTAACAAATTGTGGGAGTGCTGTGTGTGGTTTTTAAGTAACAAATACTTCATTTTGCTTTAAATGTTGTTTAAGGTGTGTGTATTTGATAGGTGAATGTTTCAGACTCTGTTTACAAAGCTAAAACCTTGCATTCATGACTAAACTTGAAAGAAAGAGTAGCTCTATAAATTTAGCTCACAACACTTTTTCGCCTCTACTTTTCAGCCTGGGTTGCCTCCACAGAACTTCTCAATGTCGGTCACTGTTCCTGTCTCCAGCCCTAATACTTTAACCTACAATAATCCTGGGAGTTCCCTTGTATCGCCTGCACTGGCAGCAAGTTCCACCCTGACAGACACCAACATGCTGACCCCTCCTCAAACCTCATTGCATCGAAATGTATCACCTGGAGGTCCTCAGAGACCACCAAGTACAGGGAGTGCAGGTAAGATTGTTGTTTCATTTTATCCTTGATTTTTCTGTAATGAAGCTTCAACAAACTGCCATATTTGTACTAAGAATTTATCTCTTTGTTCCCTCATTTAGGTGGTATGTTGTCTACAACAGATCTCTCAGTGCCAAATGGAGCTGGGTCTAGTCCAGTGGGTAAGACAAAAGTTGAACTTTTTAAAAAGACTTAATTAACCCCAAAATGATGAATGTCTTGAAGAAAGTAAAGTCCTATGAACCTTGTTGAGTTTGTGTCAGAACTTGATTATTGCTGGTTTTTTTACTCAAGGTTGTGGCACCCCTGTGTGTGATCTCTTCAGATATAAGCAATATCTGTCTATACTGCTGTTATTGCTATTTAAGCATGCCATGACTAAGTGTTAAATACAAAGAAAATTGGACCTCCAAAGGGATGATTCACAGTAAACCAAAGTTGTATTGAGACCTAAATATTGTTAATGGTTCCTTGTTTTTAGACCCAAATAGCAGTTGGAGTTTGAAGGAATGAACTATAGTTGTATAAGGAAAATTAGGCCTGTAGTCTTACCTTGGCTTGTCTGTGCTATTTGTATAGCACTTTGTCAGGCTGCAGTACATAGACCTTTCTATACTGTTGCTAGAGAAGGATAAAAACAATCTTTAGGCTTGCGTGCCTTTGGGGGACAGGGGGAAGCTTCAGATGTTTTCCTTGCACTTGTTGACAAGTGTGTTCCTTGCTTCAGTCAGTGTGGAGGAATTTGTGTTCCAGTTCTCAAGTTATAGGAAGATGGCATGAGCCCTTTACTATTAATATTACTTGCTCACTCTCAAACATCATTTGGCCGGTGGAGAGTCTACTAGTACAGAATGGAGAGCAGAGTGTTTTTCTTGGGAGAGGAATCAACCTTCCTGCCTGAGCCCCAATCCTAAGAATTACAAATGAAAGGTTTGGAAGCCCTTTGAAGAAAGAGACTTGAGTGCATGTAATCCAAATTGATGGTTGGCAACCTGGTGTGGGAGTCCTCCTTGAGGCTTCATTTCAGCATTCTGCGCAAATACTGAAAGCTGAGACCTGAAAATATCATTTTAAATTAATGCTCAGCTTGGTGAATACTTTGATACATAGGTTGAGTACTGGAGCTTCAGTAGTGTTCAGCATTTTACAGAGAACTGCAGTGTTTTTTCATATATTCTTGGTAATCTGAATTACCAAGGTTACCCCTACTGCAGTATTATCCCCCCATTGCAGTTGCAGCACTGAGAAAGTAGCTCGTCAGGGGCAGTTTTGTTGATTTCATTGAGGTGAGGCTTCAACCAGAGAGTTCCCACCTACTTTTAGTGGCTACGATGTACCAGTTCTGTACTGTAGTAGTATGTGTTGAAGATGATGATTCTAGCAGCCTTTTAAACCAATCAGAAGTACAGATCCACCAGTTCCTGGATCTTCATGTGTCTCCACTGGTGGTTTTAATTGTATAACATTAACACCTGTGACTGGGAGCCTGCCAAAGTTTCCCCAAAGAGCAACCTCAGACATTCAGTTATGACTCATAGCCTGCACGGCTAAACTATCAGTACTGGGCAATGCTGTGCCCAGGATGCCGTGACCTGACTACTGCGGACTTGGCATACAGTGGAAAGTGGGAATTAACTCTTTATCCTGGAAGTCTAAATGGAAAACCAGCAAATAGCCTGTCAGGTATGTTCTGAAGGGGGGGGGCATATTTAATATGGCATATACATCTTTAAATCATGTAGTGATATACCCTTTTGTGAAACAAATAACATTTCAAGCAAACTCTGGATTCCTCTCTCTTGCAGTCATATGTTTTCCCCCTTCTCCTCCTTTAAATGCTGCAGACAGTGCAGCAATAGTTGAGAGCTGCTTTTCTGTCACTTCGTCCCACTATTCTGCTATAACATATTAAGGCTCAGGAGCCTATGGCCAAGGAAAGTCATATGAGTCTTTGCAGACTGACATCCCTGTCGTCAAGCGGGGCTTGATGCTTTCTGAAGGCGAGGAGAAGCTCTGCTCCCCTTGCCTCCAGATGCTTTTCTGAGCCTCCCAGAGGCAGCGAGCATGTGTGAGCTGCCTCTGCAAGGCTTTGAATGCTGGAATTTCACAAGAGGCATGACTTCCAGTTTTCCTTAGGAAACGTGACTTCCAGTTTTCCTCTGAAAAGCCTCTGGAGGCAAGGAGAGTGGAGCTCCCCTCAGCTTCGGAGGCTTGGGGATGCGACCTCCTAACCAGTGGCAGCCGTCGCATATGTCACCTGTTGTTGGCTGGGTCGTTAAGGGATGCATATTTCATATTTCCAAGTATAACCCTCAGCTGTGGGCTGTTAATTGCATTGTGCCTCAGCCTGCTTGATAACTAAGCAAACAGGGCCACTGTACCATTACATAGGTGCGCACACTTGTGGATGAGTGTGGCTTCCAGAGAACTTTGTGTGTGGTGTATAGTTAGTGGGGATTTCTTCCATCCACCAGTGCATCCCATTCTGTCTGAGACAAAAGGTGGGTTACTTGACAGGAGATAATGGTGTTTATTGTGCAGTGGGAAAGGGTCAGTGAGCCACAAAGCATTTTCTGTAGAATACCACTGCAAGCCTCTTCCCAGGTATAATGGCTCAGTATCACCAGGTGTTGTAGAGAAATTAAAGGGAAGAAAAGATAGTGTGATGTGAGCTAGGTAGACAGCAGCTGCATTTGAATGGCAAATGTGATCTAAGCTGACAGAGGACTAGCTCATAATCTCATGTGGTTGCTATGTAAATTTTATTTTATTGGAATACCAGCAACATTTGGGGGAGCTTAGGAGGCAAACTGGACATGGAATTAGGCTTTCAGAATGCCCAGAGGATTCTGGCTTGGAGGAACATGATGTGGTGGACCTTGTAAGCTCTGTTTAAATATTAACATTACCGGAATTTTATTATGGCAAGAGATCTATTTTTGTATTAAAACAATTTATTACACTTACAAATTCTCTTTACTTTTTTGTGCACCACGCATGAGGTGCAAAACTTAAGAACTTGTAGTAAAAACAAATAACCAAATCTTAAACCAAATAAAAAGTGCTGTAGCTAGTACCCATTTATCATTTCAAAACCTGACCTACAAAAGCAGTAGTATTGGGTGATCTTTTGCTTCTTTTTGAAAGAGAATTTTAAGGAATTTGATTGATCCTGTAATTGGAGGTGAAGGAAAATGATTTGCAAAGGGATAACTAGGGGGTTCTCAATCTTCTTGGAAAGCCTTGAAAGGGGAGGGAGGAATGCAATGATGCAGTTCCCAGGATTGTTCCGCTATTGGGGGGTGCAGGGGCTTTCTTTTACTTACTAGACTCTGCAGCAACCTCCTGGGCATACAGGAAGCCCTGTGGAGGCTGTGTGATCTACATGACCAGAAGTGGGTCGTGATAGTTGTTTTTTCATTCTCCGTGGCTTGGGGAGCCCCAAAGAGGCTACTCTGCAGCTCTTCACACCCCTGGGAGGCTACTACAGAGTCTTTTAGGTTTGGTTGCTGCAGCATCTGGCTTGGGTAGCCACAAGTTGCATGGTCTGTATTGAGTGCCCCCTTTTCCCTCTTAATTCATTCACCCAGATTAATAACTAAAGATTAGCTTAACCATGCATGTGCCATGTTCAAACAGCAAGGGTGTGTAAAGAACACTGTAGTTTCACAACTACAACTCTTTCCCCCAAGGAACAGCTAAAGCTGGGCAACTTCTGAAACCTCTTGTAGTTGAGCTAATTTTTGGCAAAGGAAAGCTGTTAAGGCTGTGGTCTGTGTGACATCCATGTTAATTGGACATCAAATGTAGAAAGCATGCTATTAGGCCCAAATTGCTTTGAAGGCCTGCTTTCTGGCAGAGAACCAGGGTATGATTATTCAGTAGGGGTAGGGAATGGGGTTGTTCACAACCTTTAGAATGGGGTAGGTGCACTGTCTTTTTCTATAATCCTATATCATACCAGTGGTTGTCTTGATTTCTTTAGGCCACATGCAACTTCTGTTTTCTGCTTTCCAATGAATCATTATGGATACCAGTCTATTCCATTTGCAGATAAGCACTTAGGGACAGGGGGTGCTTTCGAGATATGTGTCATCCTTTGTTAATTGATGATTTAATTTATATTGTGAAATAAGGGTAGGAGTAGTAGAAACAAATGCTGCATTTTGGACTGCAGGGTGTTTAAATGGGAAATACTACATTAAAAATACCAATAGTTGTTGAATGCAAGTTCTTAGTACTTTGCTTTAACTTCAGACTATATTGCAAACACCATCTTTTCTGATGCATTAATTATGTCAGTAGCTATTTCTTTATGGTTTGACCTGGCCAATAAGTTTCCTTTAAAATATTTCTGAACCTTCAGCTCATTCTGCATAATCAGGGAGAGCTGCTCTGCGTGCATATTTTTGCAGGTGATAAAATACTGACCTGAGCCGCCAAAAAAAACCCCTATGCAAGGTATAGCAGCTCCAGACTTTTTACACTTGTGTGTAAAGGTGTAAATTACTGACTTTAACCAGAGTAAATGAAATTGTGTGCTGGCTGGCATTTGAAGTGTTACCCTTGACTTTGTTTGGGAAAGATGCCTGACAATTACATCATCTCGTAATCATTATCTGCCTTTGGCTCCTGACCTTATGTGAAACATTCCTATGCTTTTAACTGTCCTTTCACTTGGGCTTCTAATTTGATGTTCTTGGTTTTACCAAGGTCTGCACTGAGCAAAGCTGCTTGTAAGGCTCTGCAGAACAAAAAAAAAAATTAGGATCTAGATTGCTGTGTTGATGGGGAGAATGCGTGTGAGCACCTTAACCATGGGCATGCATCAGAAGTCTCTTTGCAAAATAGTGTACAAGATTGTAACTTATCCCCATACATAAAAATCTCTTGACATTTTGATGTCTTGTCCAGAAAATGGCTCGTCTTTCTGGCAGGCAGACTGCTTCAGATCCATCTGCCTGTCTGGGTGAGGTTCTTCCCAGAGAATTCAGCAGGGGAAGGTTTCTGTCTAAAGGTTCTGAATTGGGTGTGGAAGCAGAACAGCTTTAACGCATGAACTGCCTGTATAGTTTGAACAAATAATGAGAATTGCCTTCCCCCTTCCCACCCCCAAACATGTGCCCTGCTGAACTGATGTAATTCCCATTAAGATGAATAGAACTTCCAAGTAGGTTTTTGTGAGCAGGCTGGCTTTGAAGAAGCTTCCATTGCAGTCAGTGAGGGATTACTTCAAGTAAATGCGCTTAGTACATGGTCTTTTTTAACTTTCGCACAAAGAGACTTCTGAATAATAAACAAGCTCCAAGAAGTTGTTTACAATGTTTGTCCATCACAGCTGAGTAGAGTTTTTAATGGATCTCGCTGAAGCAGCAGCATTGGGGTGGTACAAGAAAGTCCTAATGCACAATTAACATTGTTGATAGCTTAGCAAGTAAGCGAAGGCTGTATATATTGGTGACTTTGAGTGCTGCGGTGCATTTGTCTTTATCTTAAGAGTTTACTGACAGAAGCAATGGTTTGTGCTCTGCCTCTAAAGAGCAAGGTAGGCATCCCTGAGTAGAAATGACAAGCTTCTAGGGAAGTGAGAGCTCTTGTGTGCCTTCCCAATTCTATGCTGTAGTATGGCCTCAATCAGAGTAAGAAGCTCCTTGAAAACATTCCTTAGAGAGGACCATAGCTCAGTGATTTAGCATTTGCAGTTTGAAGGCTCCAGGTTCAGTTGCCATCAAGTTAATGTTAGTGGACTAGCTGGGTCAGTGGTGTGGCCATTTTCATTTTGTGAACATTGTTGGGTGCATGGGGCAGCCTGGTAATTTAGTGGCATTTCGCCACCCTTCAAGCAATGGAATTTCTTTTCTTCCTGTGTTGCCTACTGACTAATTTGTGATAGACTGAGAGCACAGATGGGGTTGGTTAGATGCTTAACATCAACTTCTTAAAAATCAAATGGACGTGTTATGTAAATACTGCCTATCAGTTCCCTATGAGTGCCAACCAGCTTTCTATGACTCTCAGTTTTAGGCTTGGATCCCATGAGCTGTTCTTTTGTTGACAGAAACAAATGCTTGACCAGATTTCCCATCTCTTCTATCCTGGTTACAATTACTGCCTGTTCTTCCACATGCAAGAATATTTACAGTTTGTGCAACATGGTTGCTAAGCAAGCCACCGCCATAGTGCAAGTGTTTAAATGTTTAAACTGTTGTGTGTTTCTAAAGAACATTTATACATTTGTCTGAAAGCAGTGCAAGGGGAGGGCATGAAGGCCTAGGATTTGGGGGCATAAAAATCCCAAGATTTAAAATTGGAATGATATTGATACAGTGTCTAGAACCAAGTGGTGGGCAAGAAGAGTTGACAAACCTTTTCAACATGTTAGCATTTCAGCTGTTAGGCATGCAAGAAAGGAGACAAACGCAATAAGGAAGGGGCTGGAGAAAAGACCCAAATGGATGGGAAGAGAACGCTTTACCAGTTTTAGTTGTTCTGAGCTGGTTAGTTCCCTTTCACCCTTTTTATTTATATAGTTTGAATTGTTCATAGTTGTGCATTTTTCTTATGACACACATTTAAAAGAAGGAATTGCAGAGAGGGCAAGAAACCTGCAAGGATAAAGTAGTAGTTGTAAGGAAATCTTGCCATCTGGTCTTTAGAATCCATGTTCCTCCCTTTTTAGCAGTAAGAGCTCACCTGGTCATAGGAAGCTGCCTTCTACTGAGTCAGACTCTGGGTCCACCTACCTTGGCATGGTCAAGCATTGGCTGGCAACAGCCAGCCAGAAATCTTTCTCTGCTGTACATGGAGATGCTGCTGGAGGAGTGAGCCTGGGACCTACCTGCATGCAAAGTGGCTGCTTCTGCCTCTGAGCCACATCTCCCTCTTGCTCTGCAACATTGGGTAAGGGGGCTAGATATTAAGGCATTTTTGATGCCTTAATATCTAGCCTTAATATCTTGATGCCTTAATATCTTGATAATCTGGTTTTTCTGGTGTGGCACTATATGCGAGTCCTGCATCTTTATTTGCTCAACTACAGAATGCAAGGTCACCTGTAAAGAGTAGCCTGTGAACAAAAATGACTACAGTAGGATTGTGCATTTTGTTTGTAGCTGCATATTAACATGGAGAGGTGAAGCTTTATTCTGTTCTAGTGGTTTTTCAAACTATGGGCTGGGACCCATGGAGCTCCTTTTGGGGTTTCTCAATAAGGTCACAATTGGCAAATGAACTTCCTGAGGATAGTTTCCTCCCCTGTTGCTGCTTTTCCCTGCTGGGTGTGGCAGCACAGGAATTTTGAGTTTTGGAGGGGGGGCAGATGCTCAGTTCATACAAGATGATGGGAGGATCTGACAGACCTGGCTAGTGTGGAAGCCTAGATTTATGCTCCAAAAGCACCTGAAGGGTGCAGAGGTTCCATGATAAATGCTTAGCTCTTTTTGAAAATTAAGTTTAAGAACTGGTGTAACATAATGGTTAACAAACTGAGCTCTGAACCAAAACTTACCTGGTTTGAATCCTGCCTCTACTTTGAACTCATTAGGTCATGCTAGATAAGTCACTCCCTCTCATATTACAGTGAGACAAGTACCTTACAGTACCTCTCTGGGAGTTTGGGGACAGCTGTAGGTTTCTGTAGTTGAACCCAGGGGCCAGTGCTGCCTCAGGTAAGTTTTTTAAAAAGACACTCCTCCCCCCCCCCCAGCACTGTGATTTCTCTGTTACCTTCACCCTCCCTCTTAAGGGGGCAGAGATGGTGCTTCCCTTACTGGGGCATCACTACATCTCTGTTTGGGAACCTCTACCTTACAGGGTTTTTGTAAGAACAGGATCAAGATTAAAACATGTGAACTGTTTTGCACACTGAAACTGCTATGTGGATATTGTGTGAAGTAGTAATAGGTAGAAAATACGCCTTGAAAACAGAAAGCTTGAAAGCCCTCTGTTCTGTCATATGAGTAGGTTTCCTGAACTCTTCATTCTTAGTTTCGTTAGCTCAGAAGGCATGGGAGCAAGGAGTTCAGAGCCAAAAGCTTTCAGATATATGCATCTTCAAAATGAATAGAAATTTGCTGTATTAAAATGGGGCACGGGAGTAGTCTCATCCAGTTAACAATACAGGTTAAGCCTCATTATTCGCATGGGTTCCATTCCAAGCACTCAAGTGGATGGCAAAAAAACCCACTATAGCAAATCAATTTAAAAAACAAAGTCTCTTTCCTCTGGTGATTTAAAAACAGCCTTGCTGACCTTTGTGATGTAAGAGAAGAGTCATTAAGAAGACAATCCATCAATCAGTCTTCCTCCAAGGGCTTACAAAGGCACTTTGCTCAGTCCCTCCCTTCACCAATACATAGTTATCACCTTTCATATTCCTTTCATAAAGGAAGGGAGGGGTTACCTGGAGAGAGAAGGATTGATGGATTGTCAGCCAGCTGTCCCCCTCTCTCATTAAGGAGGCTATTGTTAAAGGACTGTTCAGTTTTTTAAACTGATTTTAAAGGGATTCATTTTTCCCCCTCTCCAGGGATGAGCACATTCCTTCTCATTTGCAGTGGCCATTCGTGTTGAGTCAAATCTGTGTATAAAAAATCCATGTATTTTTTACATGGATAGGCTGGACCTGTATATTGTTCACACCCCTACAATCCTACATAGGCTACACATCACCCATAGTCTGTTAACAGAAAATTGAGCACATTGCTGCAGTTGGGGTAAGAAATCTACTGAATGGAGATTTTGGAGATCACTTTAAGTTAATATATACCAGAATGAATTTTGTAGTCAGAATGAAGTGACTTTTGTGTATACTGGGAATAATGCATTGGGTATTATGATTGCTTTCAGTAAATCTTATATTGAATTCTATTCTATTGCTGTAAGTAGAATTTTCCTTTAAGTAGAGCCATTTATGAACAATGAGATAATATTTTTCCCCGAAGTCTTGTTTTCCTTTGTGAACTCCCCTAGTAAGTATGTGTGTGTGTGTGTGTGTGTGTGTGAGAGAGAGAGAGAGAGAGAGAGAGTCTTGCTATTAGGCTAGAGAAAAGAGCCAAACAAAAGTTATGTCCACCTCCCTTTCTAGGAATTTTTGTCTGTAAACAAACAAAAAAAACACAACTCCAGTCTTTAGCAATTTCTGCCAGTTATAGTTGTGTGGTGAACAGTTCTATGCTTTTTGTCATCGTGTGTGGGGGAGAGAGAGAGAGATGCAACACAGCCTCAGCGAAAGTGTTCCCAGAGAGCACTCTGCCTGCTGTCTAGCTCCGTATTCATGCAATTGTCAATGCTATCCATACAATTTAAGAATTTAAGAATTGCACTGGTTGGGATTCATACTCTTTTCTTACAGAAGTAAATTTTTTAAAAAAATATCCAGATATTCCACAGACCTTTCAAGTGATGCTTGTGAGGGTGCTAAAGTAACTGCAAATACTATGTTAATGAACAGATGGCATTAGAACACCTCCCTGACTGTTGCACCTCCTCAGCAGTTAAGCTGCTATATCGTACCTAAAGTGGTGCCATCTCTGCATATTGATTTTTTCCTATTGAAAGTGACTTGTTTCCTGTTCTAGCCTGTGTAGAACATAGAGTTCTTTCCCCTCTGCTCTTCTGCAGTGCCTCTCACCCCGCCCCCGGTCAGTATAGCAGTTGTCCTTCACTTCAGGGAACTATTTTCCATGCTAGCTAGCTGCTGCAAAAACCTTTGCATGTTTCACACTGCTTTGGGAAGCATTTCTGCACGTACTCATGCAGAGTGCTGGCCAGGCCTGTTGGACTTCGAAGTTACTAAATGAGAAATGGCTGTGTATCCTGAAGCATATGTGAACAGAAGATAGATCAACTGGTAGATCTCTTGGTAATTGACTATGGATCAGCCAGACTTTTACTCCCAGTATTTTAACAATAGCTAGTCAAACTGCAAGTTAAAATAATTTACTATGCAAGTCTTGTGCTCAGCTCTCAACTTTTGTTTCATACCTACACAATAGGAGTACTCATTGGTTGCCATCAGTCAGGTCTTTATGCAGACTTACTGGCCAAGTTTTAAAATGTTGTATTGGAATCTCTGATCTGTAGTAGCTTGGATGTAGTTAAGATGTGCCTCACTTAACAATGGGGATACATTTTCTAATTCCTATTGTTATGTGATTAGGTTGTTAAGCAAACATTCAGCCAAATCTAGTTCCTCTGTTGTGTAAACAGTCACCCCCTGGCAGACACTAGCTAGCTGCAGAAGCTACTGAAGTTAGGTTGCCTCTTCTTTGCATTAAAAACCTTTGTTGTGTAAACAGACACTCTGCTGCAGGCAGGCTATGGGAAACATGACTGCCTCATTAAGAGCCTCTTTGTTGTACTTTGACCACTGTTGAATATGTGGTCTGTTGTTAATCAGACCAAGAGGCAAGTTGTCTCATGGTAGGTAATTGGCTCTGCCTGTCCCTACCACTGTTTTTCATCTGGTTTGTCTTGACAGACCTCCGGAGTTGTAGGGAAAAAAAAGTAGGTTCTTCAAGAATGAAGTCTGCCACCTTCTGCCTTGGAGCGCAAATGTGCTCTTGTAGGCTGTGCCTGTCCCTGTTGTTGGCAACCTTCAGTTTCGAAAGACTATGGTATCGCACTCTGAAAGGTGGTTCTGGAACAGCGTCTAGTGTGGCTGAAAAGGCCGATTCGGGAGTAGGCTGTGCAGTTTTGAGGAAAGTAGGGCAAGGACAAATGAAGGAATGAGGAATGAAGGGCAAGCTTTGTTTTTCAGGGAACTTTGTCCACCATTCTTGATGATCATCATCAATAGTCCCCCATTGCCTCCCAAGAAATTTCAGAGATATCCAGAATGTTTGTGTTGTCATCATGAACTCTTGTACCGCAAATGGCAGAAGTTGTCCAATACAGATCTGCCCTCTGATGCCAGGTACTGTCATTGCCCCCTCTAAGTTGTTTCCTTTTTTGTATTTTTCTGTTTTAGGTAATGGGTTTGTGAACTCACGGGCTTCACCAGGCTTGCTTGGCAGCACCACTGGTGGGAATGGACTAAGCAAAGTGATGCCTACAAAATCCCCACCTCCCCCTGGAGGGGGCAACCTTGGCATGAACAATCGCAAACCTGATCTTCGGGTCGTCATCCCTCCCTCTAGCAAAGGCATGATGCCTCCATTGGTAAGTTTACTGGTTGGGATTTTGAGCGAGTTCTTAAAAGTGTTTGTGCTGTTTGCAGAGCACACCTTTCTGTAAAGAGGGAGATAAGACATAACATTCCGTAACACTTTTCAAATGCCTGTGTGAGGTGGGGTGGGAATGGGTATGAGGGGTACTCCTGGTGTTTGTGCTTCCCTCCCCCCGGCCCCTTGTCCACCAGTAGCATTTGCTGCCAACCCAGCAAGAAGGCCAGTCAAAGACATGCCCTTTGAAAAGCCTTCCTACTAGTTACATGGGTGATGCTTCCAAGCCATTCTGTAGTGCAGTGTTTCTCAACAATGGTGCGCATACCGACAGTGGTACTTGAGGTGGTGACTGGTGGTACTTGTGGGATCCCCCAGACCCCCACTTCCTTGCAGTGAGACCAGCAATGCAATGCAGTAAGCAACAGTAGGAGGCTTGGCTCTGAGGGCAAAGCTCCAGCTTGCACTTTCCTTGTGCTCGAAAAAGCCCTCCTGTCTGCCCTAATCCTGCCTGTCCTCTTGCTGATGTTTGTCACGTTTCATCTGGCCTCCCAATTTGGAAGCAACTGGTGGTGACATCATTGGCAGTTACTTCTCGTGGTACTTCCCGTAAGTGGACCTTGTGAAGTGGTACAGTGCAGGACAAATATTGAGAAACACTGCTGTAGCATATAGCCAATGACCCTAAAGGATTTGGACAAATCTCTGGCCAAGTTTAAACAGTAGCAGGCAGGTGAAGAGTTTGTTAAAAGAATAATAAAAAGTAGAGTGGGTAGGAGAATCTGAGGAGGAAGAAAAGAACTAGCAGGTTTACAAAATGGCTTGCAAATGCTTGGCTGTAGGTCTTACTGAAAGATTATTACAGGCACAGACCTTTAAATAAGATTAAATCCCTTCCACATCTACCTCACCAATCTCTCTGCACGTGCACCTGGACATCAGCTGTGGATTCCATTGCATGTCTTTCCCAGGGAGGTGGGTGGCCATGCATAGGTGAGTGCCAGAGAGCCAAGACAACATATTTGAGCATCCATGGACTTGATCTTAAGTAACCTGGGTTCAAAGAGGTCACTGCTCTATCCAGTTGGATATTTTATGAGCACGTGGACATCCCACCCCAACCCCTAAGTAACCAGGTAGAGTTGGATACCCAGTAAGGCAGGGGTGCTCAATAGGTGGATCGCGATCTACCGGTAGATCGCGAGGCAAAATGAGTAGATCGCGGAGTGCCTACCCCCCCTTCAGGTGCCTCTGGGAGGAAATGCCGGGAGTAAGGCCCATTGTACTCAATGGGGCTTACTCCCAGGTAAGTGTGGCTAGGATTACAGCCTCACAGCCTAATCCTAGGCATGTCTAGTCAGGAGTAAGTCCTGTTATACTCAGTGGGGCTCAAGGTACACCAACATACATTGTACACATAAAAGTTATATATTATGATGGCGCGAACATTGTAAAAAAAAAACTCTGGTAGATCTCCGGGCCTTGCTGGGTTTCAAAGTAGCTCTTGAGCCAAAAAAGTGTGAGCACCCCTGCAGTAAGGTATTCTGTCTTCTAGAATCCAGAAAGTGAAGATCTGGCCATCTGGTCCTCTTGTGGTGGTGACTATTTCAAAATGCTGCAAAGCAACCACTTGCCTCGTTACCCTGACACTGGGGCTTTCCTTATAAGAATCAGATGGGGTGGGGAGGGAGTGAGGGAACCTCAGTCATTGCACTCATATACAATACATTCATATGAACAGAGCAAGCAATGGGCCTTTTTGGAAGTGATTTTGAAGGGCTTCCTTTATGTGTATAAAGTAATTTTTGAACTGGGAATTCAAGGTCTTGGGTTCAATCCCTGGCACGGTCTCCTGGGCAGACTGGAGATAACAGGGCTGTATGTAGTCTGTACTTTTAAAAAGAATTAAGATTATGCACCATGAAAAGCTGGGGTCTGTTGTAAATGCACCATGTTGCATAATGTACCTGATGGCGCTAAGTCATGGCTAGGAGCAAAGGCATTAAAATCGCAGACTTGGGCTTCTGGTAATACCTGGCATTGCCACAATGTTGAGCTTGTCTTGCTTCCATAAGACTGAGAAAAATGAGTGAAGAAAGATTCTTTGGGAGCTGCGAGTTGAAGCCTGCTAGTTCTCTGGGCATGTTGAGTATCTCGGAAGTGAATCGGAATTATGTATTGTCTTGGGCAGTTCTTGTGTATTTTTCCCCTCTCATTTTACTGCCAGGCTCTAAATTACCACAGCTGGTCTCCTTTTAGGGAAGTTCAAGATGTGCAAAGTCCAAGCTTGCCCAGTGTGTTGAGCACTGATCATTCTCTGGTACTGTGAGCTGCCACAAACAGCTTAAGCGAGCTGGTTCTACTCTTGCTCAGTTTAAAAATCATATTATGACGACAGAACCTAGAGTAGCATGCCTTTGTTCATGCAGGACTTAGTCCAGAACCTTACTGTCTGTTGGGTCAACATGCGTTAAAACTATGCAGTTACACATGATACAGCATTGCTTACTGAATTGCACTGTAAATTCAAAATATTAGTAGGGCTAAATATAGCTAAATGTTCAAGCACCAACATGACTTTCATTCTTGAATACCATCCTATTTTTAGTAACTTTATTATCCCTCTTATTTGCTGAGTACAGTCAGAGGAGGATGAATTGGAGTTGGTGAGTCTGGGTTCCTACTTGGTATGACACATCAAGATCCCAAGAGCTTTCATGTTGGCAGTGTGGTGTAAATTAGACCAATGTTCCCTTTTCTGCAGAGAAAAATACTGCTTGGTTTATTCTAGTTTTCAGTACCACTGTATGGAAAATAATTTCTAGCCTAATTATTTTAATGGACTGTGTTTAAAGGGGAACATTGGATCAGAACCTTGATCAGCAACTGTTCATGCGCATAAGGGTACTTAGACATGTTGTCATACAGATGTCTTATATTGTCTCTTGGATACTGTAATATTTTTAGATGAGAACTTTACTCATTAAGTTCCGCAAATTGTAAAACAGATCCTGTGCGGCTGCTTTCCTTCTTGACGATTACATCATTGTTGGTGAGGTCACCATTCTAGAGATGAAGTTAATTTCACGCTCGACAAGAGAAGCAAACCAAACCACAAGGGGGTTCCTTGTTTACCAAAAGCAATGTACAATTGCAAGCTGATACTTTTTCTTTCCCCCTACTGAAAAAAATTTCCCTTTTAAAAAGAGAGTGTTAAAGAACTATATGATTTGGCCTGGGGTAAGCATAAATTAAAAAAAACTTTGTCAGAATGTACCTTTCTTTGCAGTGCTGTTCAGATGATGACTGCTTAGCAGCTCAGCTAGTGCCTTCACTTCTGAAAGTACATTGTGATGAGCAGATGTAAAAGAAAAGTATGGAGGGATGTGCGCGTATATGAACTTTTGGGTGGTGCATTTTTTCCAGTTATTTTTATCATGGACCTGTTGCTGACATAGGGCTCTGATTGCATGAAAGCATGGTATTGCTGTGTTTTGCTTAACTCTGTCTTGATTAGTGCATCATGTTGGGTAGTGTGTATATTTGAGTGTTAAATTCAAATTCAAGCATTACAAGGCACAATGGAGATTATCCATAAAGCACTGCACTTATAACGTACATATATGTAAGTGTGAGTGATTATCGAAAGCCCTATAATTTGTTGCACCTGTGTTCTACTTCCTAGGGGAAAAATGTCTTTTCCCTAGGAAAATGCAAAAGTTAACAAGGGGCACTTAATGGGATTTTACTAACGAAGTCATTTTTGTGTCCTGTTGCCTTGCAGGTGGCATTTTGCCATTCGGCTGCCTGACTTTTTGTTTCATAACATACCTGACTTTATAATCTGTAGTTACTATTTTATGTATATCCATATTTATCCTTAAGACGTGGGGAGGATAACTGTTCACGCCTCTTTTTATTTTCCCAACTATCCTGTGAGGTAGATCATAATTCTCAATGTTTAGACTGACAGTGAGAAGAGTTTGGTTAAGCTATGGTTTGAATCCTAATCCAAGTTCAGCTCTAGCCTGTAGCCTATTTGAATCGGCTACCGAACACACTGAGACCTGGATTCCTAGTTAAGTACCTTTCTTTGACACATTTGAAATCATTAAATAATTTTGAAGTGTTACTAGAATAAAACTGATTCCCATTCAGAAACCTTACACTAAACATAATGATTCTTCTGGAACATAAGAACTTAAAAAGAGCCCTGCTGGATCAGGCCAAAGGCCCATCTAGTCCAGCTTCCTGTATCTCACAGAGGCCCACCAAATGCCCCAGGGAGTACACAAGACAACAGGCACAACCTGTGTCCTGGTGCCTTCCCCTGCATCTGGCAATCGGAGGCAGTTTGCCTCTAAAACCAAGAGCAGTTTGCCTCTAAAACCAAGAGTTCTGGTGATATGTGAGAGGGAAAAGAGCATCTCTCTATCCACTCTGTCCTTCCCGTGCATGATTTTGTATGTCTCAATCATTTCCTCTTTTCTAGACCGAAGAGGCCCAAACGCTGTAGCCTTTCCTCATAAGGGAGGTGCTCCAGCCCAGTAATCATTTTTGTTGCTCTCTTTTGCACCTTTTCCATCTCTACTATATCCTTTTGAGATGTGGCAACCAGAACGGGATGTAATAGTCCAGGTGTGGCCTAACCATCGTTTTGTACAGCGGTATTACAATATTAGCTGTCTTAATCTCAATGCCTTTCCTAATGATCCCAAGCATGGAATTAGCCTTCTTCACTGCCACCGTGCATTGGGTCAACACTTTCACCGAGCTGTCCACAAGGATCTCTCTCCTGATCTGTCACAGACAGCTCAGAACCCATTAGCCTATATGTAAAGTTTTGATTCTTTGCCCCAATGTGCATGACATTACACCTCGTACTTACACACTGAAATGCATCTGCCATTTTGCTGCCCAGTCTCCCAGTTTGGAGAGATCCTACTGGAGCTCTTCACAATCTCTTCTGGTCTTCACCACCTGGAAAAGTTTGGCGTTATCTGCAAACTTGGCCACCTCACTGCTTAGCCCTGCCTCCAGGTCATTCATGAACAGGTTGAAAAGCACCAGTCCCAGGACAGATCCTTGGGGCACACTGCTTTTCATCTCCCTCTGTTGTGAAAATTGCCCATTGACACCCACTCTCTGCTTCCTGGACCTCAACCAGTTCCTAATCCAGGAGAGTACCTGCCCTCTAATTCCTTCACTGTGGAGCTTTCTCAGCAGCCTTTGGTGAGGGACCGTGTCAAATGAATATGGGGAGAAATAGGAGTATGAATTCTTCTGATTTGTTTAAGGGGTTTATGAGGTTGGAGAAGAAGAGGGGTTACAGTTGAAAGCTTGTTCACATTTAAACCCTTGAGTTGGATACAGCTTTAAAAATTTGGATTGCTTGCAGTGCAACCCATAGTCTCTTGGTCCTTGTGCCTGCTTCATTGTGCAGCAAGGGAGTCTGAACCAGTGCATTTCACTTTGTGTACATGCAGTAGACATTTGTAGACATTTGTATCTGCTTTACAACATCATGAGCAAAAATCTAAATGCAAATGCTAAATGCATTTCTTGCTGGGTGTGTGTATGTTAAGATGCCTTTGAGGGTTTCTTTTACAAAGTGGAATACACAGTCCTGAAATATTCAGCATGTAGAAAGTATGCCTAATGTGTCTGAATTTCCATACACAAGGACAAAAGGATGGTGATATGTTGTTTTCATGCTGTGGGAGGAGATTGCCCTCTGGTGGTGTGACTACTTCCCGTATGGGAAGTCTGCAGCTCACAGAGAAATATGGAAACATCCTTCATCACCTCCAAGCACTTAATCAGATGTTTTTCACTGGAATTGGAAGCTACCAAGGCATGACTTGAGCTACATTGTTGGTCTAGGTCAAAATTTAAGCATGTTGTCACATCTAGTGTTGTGTTGGATGTAGCAGGTGGGGGAGTGATCTCCCTCATGTGTTTTCTGCTTCCAGTCCCTTTTCCCACCATTGGAAGGGACAAAGTGAAAAAGCTGGAAAATAATGTAAAATTTTAATAGGGCAGTGGGACACACTTGCCCTGGCTACTGGGGCAGAGTCAGCAGTGCTTCAGTTCTTCTCCAAGGGTTTTGCTGAGTAGCCCAGCATCTCTTACATTCTTACACTACAAGCATCCTTCTGTGCTGCCTGTGGGTTGGTCCTGGAGCTAGTTGTTCAGACAGTCACATTGTCTGTGTTTCAAAACTTATCCATCATCTTTGCAAAAAGATTCCTATGCTGATCTGAATTGGTATTGGGATCATCTATGGAGATGTCTATTAAATCAGACTTTGCTCAAGATGCATTGCTAACATAGAGGATAGCTTAGAGAACTCCTTATCTTTAAAGGAGGAGTGTTCACATGAGTACCAGGCTCATGGCAGCCCCATGGATGTAGAAAATCATTTCCATTTTACAGGATGGTCAGATTGGTTTGACTGATGCAAGGCCAGCCACCGCTATAATGATGTCAGTCGAATACATTATCCCCCAACTGACAACTGCTTATGAATACACATAAATGTTCCTTTCTCTGAATTATCTCCTCTTTGAAACGTTTCAGAAATTTCCACATACAAGGAGAAAATGACCCCAAACTGTCTCTAGTTTAGTGTTTGCTTGACTTAATTGCGCTTTTATTTTCATCTCCTACATCTGTTTCCTGTTAACCATTTACAGAACACCCAGCGGTTAAGCAGTTCCCAGTCAACACAGCCCCTTGCAACACCAGTTGTGTCAGTGACAACTCCCAGTTTACCCCCTCAGGGACTGGTGTACTCGGCTATGCCTACAGCATACAACACTGGTAAGTACCGCATCTTTTTGCTCTCCTGCCTCCCCCTTTGTTTTGGTAAGACATGGAGAGGATTCTTAAGCCTTGGGCCTTGCCCTATCCCAGCTGTATTTTCTACATTCAGGAGACATTTTATGTTGGAGCACAACAGAATTATGATTCCCTTTCAGTCCATCTGATTCTACATAATTTGCTGAGTGGCTCTTTAGAAATTCTACAAGAAAACTATGTAGCTTATCCGTTGCCATGTTTGTGCCTCAACACAGTCACTAGAATTTCAGTGCTGCCAGTTTGATTCAACCCCTGAAGTTCTTGACATCAAATCTGCAGTCTCTCTTGCAGCAAGTGGTCACAGGTTACATTGAGAGCTTCATGGTTTGTTTAGTGAAACAAGTTTAAAACTTAGTCTTTAATAGCTTGGGTTACAAAGGACCCTAGAAAATTAAAGGAATGTGTGTTTGCAAGTATGTTTGATATCTCATGTGTGTGGCTGACACTAGCGATCCATTCAGCCCTACTCTTTTCTGCTTTAGAGTAGCATCAGCCTTCTATGATGAAATAGTGGCTGGTATGCTTTTATCCTAAGCACCTATTTGCTAGCCCAGTGCATTGTAGGAATGAGCTTTTCAATGGATGCTGAATCAAGCATCATGGGGGCTTAAACATTATATCTGTAGGCCTTCTAAACCCGTGAGCACTTACTTGAAAATATAGCTGAAAGGCTTTGGCAGACCTTTACTCTTTTGTAGAAATAGAGGCACATACCTTTTGTAGTAGCATTTGAATTTCTAAACTTCAAGGAGATGCTTTGATTGCTGTGTGATGATGTTGTGATCTGAGGCATATTCCACTCCCTAGTGCCCTTGATTTCTCAGTCTAGAAAAACTCAGATGACTTCACCTCATGCATCCTTTCAATGAAAAACTGAAATATGCATGTCTCACAGGAACCTTTTTTTAAATCTTCTTCTTTCCCAGGAGGCTAGTTCATATATAAAGAAAGCTGCATCACCAAAGTGTGAAAAGTGTTTACAGCCCTCCCCCCCCAAATCTGAAGGAAAACACAAGTGATAATGATGAACTGAAATAACTTATGTGTGGATTGCTGGTGATAATTGTCAAAGCACTGTGTCCTGGATTTAATAATCTAATATCCAGTCAGTGTTCTTCCTGAACAGCATGGAAAATTGTCTTGTTACTTTTGAGATAGATGGTGTGGTTGTCAACCATTTAAGCTGTTTTACAGTCCATAAAATGAAAGGGAGGAGATTTATAGGCAGGGCAAAGTCCTGTTATAGCACTACTTGGGGTATTTTCTTGCTTCTCTCATGGGAGTGCACCTGTATGTCACTTATATACAAATTGTAACTGGGGCTTGTGCTTCTTGTCTACTTGTGAAATTGTCTGCGTGGTCATTTCTGATTTGCAAAGCCTGCCAGTTTTTTGACTTTTGAATCTTAGGAGATAACTTCAGGTACACTTCCTTGTGCAAAAAAAGGCATTGGAATTTATTCTAATGTGGCACTACTGGTTGTAAATGCAGTGATTATATGTTTTAGAAATAAAAAACAGATTACCAAAATCAGCAAGTTTTTATTTAAAAAAAATTTTTTTAAAAAAAATCCCTGTCCAGAACTAGTCTCATAACTGCCAAAGAGTGACTTTATAATATGGTTAGGACAGCCTGTTGCATGTGTTATTGCTTCTCCTGATTCTGAATGAATCTTGCCTTATAAAACTTGCTCAAAGAACAGCTATAGTTTGTTTTTCCTACAGTGGTAGCAAAACTCTAATTTTTGAATTGTAGGAAACAAGAATTCCTGGTTTTAGAAGAGGTTTATTAGCATTCATGTTTCATACATTTTATTCCTGGTAGCTTACCCAGGAACAGAAACAGCAAACCTTAGAGCATTGGTTCTTTTTGGGCTTAGCCTTAAAAGCCAGGTTAGTGGAGAGCCTGAGTGGGTTATACTTTATATTGTGCATAGAATCAACCTCTGGCCTTGAGGTTATCAGTTGGAAATCAGAGTCCTACAGTCTTCAGTCAGTGCTTCAGTCTGTGGGAATTTCCATGAATTAAAGCGCCTAGCATGAACGTTTTGGCTTGGAATCGGCCCTTACTTCAGCTGATATAGAATGAAAAACTTTAAACGTCTGATGACTACGTTATATAAAATATCTCTTTCTTTCCTCCCCCGTCTCTTTTCAGATTACTCCTTGACTAGTGCAGACCTGTCAGCCCTGCAGGGATTTAACTCTCCGGGAATGCTGTCATTAGGACAAGTATCTGCCTGGCAACAGCATCATCTAGGACAGGCAGCCCTCAGCTCTCTTGTGTAAGTAGCAACATGAAACTCTCCCTGAAATTGGCAGCCTTTACTATGTTACACCCAACTGGGCACTGCATCCACTTTGCCAACAAACTGTGCACAGACTAGGCCTTATTTGGCTGGGCTCCGTGGCTTGGGTCCAAAGAAGCGGGAGCAGGTGAAGAAAATACCTTTATATTTTCAAATATATTGTGAAAATATCAGTCCCTTTTCTGCAAGTTCCAGATCTGCAGAGCTGCTGCCAATCAAACAGTATTGAGCTAAATAGACTGAAGTCTGACTTGGCACAGGTTTTCACCAACATAGGCTGCAAGCCTAAGTCCTATTGAACAAAATAGGACTTATTTCTGAGTAGACCTGGTTAGGGCTGTGCCCATAGGAAATCTGGAAACTAGCTTATACACTGTTGGTGGCTGAAGTACATTATGGGAAACATGGCAAATAAGAGACAAGCTGTAGTATGTCAACTCTAAAAGGTCTTTAAAAGATCATGGGGAAAAGAGAAGAACTTCTTTGGATTTGGGGTGACTTTTCTCGTGCAGTGTTCTCCTGCATGGTAAAAATGATCTCTTTATGCAGACGTTTTCAGACTGGGGCATTGCGATGCCCCAGCCTGAAGGCCCTGACCTCTGTGCCCTTAAGGGACGGGGGCAGTAAGGAGGCAGCAACATGATCCCCAAGATCGGGTCGCTCAAGGGGCTGCATGGACTAGGGTGCACTCACTAGGATGCAGCAGCCTTCCTGGGGTGCGGGGAGCCCTGCACGAGTGTCTTCAGGGCTCCCCAGCTTGTTTGAAGTAAAAGTGGAGTGATTGTGCTCCACCTCCGGTTTTGCGGAGGTGGAGTGTGATCGCTGCACTTTCACTTCTGCTGACCTGGGGAGTCCTGCAGTCGCTCATGCAGGGCTTCCTGTACCCCGAGACGGGGTACTGGTGAGTGCACCTCAGTCCCTGCAACCCCCTTGAGCGATGCGATCCTGGGAATCTCATTGCTGCCTTCCCCCGCCCTTGCAAGGTCTTACTGCGGGTTTCAAACTCCCTGAGTTTGAAAACCGCAGCCTTTATGAAAGCATCTACTAGAGGAAGGGCACCTTTAGATTCAAGACAATTAGCTTTTAGCTGGTAGTAGATTGAATATAAGTGGATTGTTCATTGGGGAAAGGGTTTTTACTTGGAAGACTTGCAGCTTTGTGAAATTGGGACGAATGTTTGTAGGGAACATTCTTATGCATCCTTTTTGACCGCCATTGTCCAGCCCATCTCTTCCCTGCATGCAGAAAGCAATGTTATAGTATTTCCTTTTAAATGCTCCAAGAGAAATGAAACTGAGCCAGACACGAATTTAAAGGAGGTGTTGGCCAGGGACTGGCTCATAATACCACAAGCCACAGTCTTGGAGAACAGTGTATTGAACTGTGTGTATTTGGTTGGTATTTGACCCATTATTTGACACATTTGGTTGGTATTTGACCCACTTTGCCCTCCCTATCACCTTGTTTGTATTTGCCGTAGTGAATTTCCAGTTGAACTCTCTTTGAAGTAGGATTAGGCCTTCCGCACTTACAAAGCAGGGTAACCATATTTCTTGTACTCCCTTCCTCCCAACCCTGCTTTAATTTTCACTAGGGCTGGAGGCCAGTTATCTCAGGGTTCCAATTTATCCATTAATACCAACCAAAACATCAACATCAAGTCCGAACCGATTTCACCTCCCCGAGACCGCGTGACTCCATCCGCGTTCCCGCAGCAGCAGCAGCAACAGGCTTCACAGCAGCCTCAGCAACAGTCACGACAAGAAATGGGGCGCTCTCCTGTTGACAGTCTCAGTAGCTCCAGTAGTTCATACGACGGCAGTGATCGAGAGGACCCCAGGAGCGACTTCCACTCGCCTGTTGGCCTGGGAAGACCCCCAGATTCAGAAGACAGGGAGAGCCCGACGGTGAAGCGAATGAGAATGGACACCTGGGTGACATAAGCTTCCAGTTCATCTCCCCTCCACCCACCCACCCCTGTTTCTACTTCTGAGTTATCCCAATGAACAGTCCTGACATATCTAAAAATGTATAAATAAGGACATGAAATAAATATTTATATGTATATACATACATACATATATATCTTTGTATACATATATATGTGTGAGTGTGTGTAACGAGACACACAAAAATGAAATCAGCAGGCACTTAAAACCACCTCCATGTATAGCTGCAGATGTCCCAATGGTTTAAAGTAAAAAAAAAAATTATATATATATATGTATATAAAACAGAAGAACCCTTATAGGTATTGATCTAGTCTGGCACTTACCTGGACTCTGTCCCTTGAATAATGTAATCTGTTTGCGAAAGAAATGTTGTACCCATATATAATCCTACCAAATTAGACGGCAGAACCGTGAGGGCTCACCCTGAGTAGAGCGAGCGAGTGTGTCTGTGTCTGTGTGCGTACGAGTGCAACAGCTGTGTGATTCCCTGTAGTTTTTAAAAGTATGCTTTGTAGTAGCAGAGCAGTAGGAAAAGGAAGCAATACTGTACATAGAATTACATTTATATTTACCCAATCTAGCATGAGTCTCTCTTGCAGAGGGTGCATGGAGAAGGGCTGGCATTATTTTAAAAAGACACCTGTTTTTGCACGAGCAGAAAAATGTACTGGGTCAAATAAGATGTTTTTTAACAGAGAGAGAGAGAGAGTGTGTGCAAGAGAAAGAGACATAAAGAACTCGCATGAAATATTCAGAAGATATTATCCTAGAAGATAGACCATAAAGAAAATTTTAATATATTAAGTTATAATTGGAATCTGTTTAAAACATTTTTCTTGTGTTCCTCCTACCTTTTTAAAAAATATAGAAAACCAATTTTAGGTCATGTATATTTTTTATTGACGAGAACCCTGCCCTACTTAAAGGCTATATAGAAAGTTATATACAGTACTTTTTTGAACACATTCTGCTATGAATTATTTATATAAGCCAAAGCTGTACGGTAAAGCTTTTTGTGTTTTTGGTAGAGTATAGTTCGGAGTTTATTGATTATTTTTTTTGTTTCAGGGGAGAAAGGAAGAAAAATCTTGCAGGCAGAACCTTGGGGAAAAATAAGCCATGAATACTTATTCTATGTGTAAATTTAAAAGTTGAGCCAAACTTCATGTACATAGTATCTTAAATATATTATCACCTTTTGGTGCAAGTACCTATGTATTGTACGTTCACCAGATTAAAAAAAGTATATTTTTGTGGATTGACGCCAACTTGAAAAAAAGAAAAGGCGAGGTCCTTATTAAGTAGAGTATTCACTGTTTAATATTTACTATTTTGTTGAATATACTGTACTTCTTTTGGATTTTAATTAATATTATCCAGATTTTTTCAGAGGGTGTTTTTAAAAAAGGGGGGGTCCATCCCCACTCACTGGTGGTGAATGTTTGCTGTTAAATTGTACTCTTTGTGCTGTATGGTAAAGCTTCATTATACATTTTATAAATATATATATATACATATATACATATATAAATATATGTATATGGATAGCAAAGTGATAGCTTCCCCCCTCACTCCCCAGTTTCCATATACAGAAATCTGGTGTTGAGTTCATCTTGCATAAATAGGAAAATGGAATATCATGTTTTGAAGACGTTACTTTAAAACCGCTTCTGGGGGGGGGAGTGGTAATATTATTGCTCATGTTGCAGCAATGGAAACATACTTCTGAGAAGCAAAAACGAAACGATTTTGAAGTGGGCGTGTGGATTTTAAGCAAGCCATGTTTTTGGAGCATTTTTATTCCTTTGCACCCTTAAGACAGAGCACCTCCCAAAGTGGAGTAACTGTTTATGGAACTGGGGGAGCTCTCCTAATATTCAGCCTTGCAGTAAGGGCTTCTGCAGGTACCTTGTGGAGCAGCTCTAAGTGTAATAGGAGCAAGCCTTGCAGGGAGCCGTGACCAGTCAGGAGCTACCTGTGGCCTGGTGTGTGCATCCAACATACATGCTTTGAGTATGGACATGTTACACCTGTAGTGTGTATGATAGTGCTGCATGTTGAACCAAGTAGTCTTAAACCTCCAACTAACTTAGCTTGTAGCAGCACACTTGAAATGAAATTCTCTTGTGACGGTTAGGCAGTACTCAAAATTTTGAACACGACTGGAAAAATGACTTCGTAAAGCTTAGGTAGGCAGTCTGTGGTCTGAACCGGTCTCTAAGGGCCGTTCAAACTTGAGGCTGCGCCGTGTTAGCCCTGGGGAGCTGTTCTGGGCTCACAGGCTGGCCGAACAAATGTTGTAATACCTGAAAACCAGTGCCCCCTGCTTGCTCCTCCAAGTGGTATTGAATGATTGCTGTAACTGGGAATGGGGAACTTGCATTTGTGGACCACTGTAGTAAGGGTGAAGTGGCCTGATGAGGGGCCAAGCAGCCAACTTCATTTCCTTTAGAAGGAGAGTTTCAAGTTTTGTTGGAGTTGAAATACCAACTGTGTGTGCTTCATTTTCTGAGTGGTGGTGATGACACACAGAAGGCGTAACTTCTTGCCACCTAGAAAACTGTCTTTAAGACAATGAAAATTCTCCACAGAATCTCTGACTTGTACAAATGGTAAACCACTTTGGGCACGATCTCATGGAAAAAGTGGTATTAATATGAAATAGCAGGTAGTTAATGAAGGAGAATGCGGGCTTGGTCTGAAGATGTTTCTCAAAATGTGTCCCTAAGCAGGTAACTTTTAAAGTTGGGTATTCAGCAGTCTTAATATCAAAAGTTCCCTGCTTAACTTATTCAAAACTGCTCCAGTTTAATTCATAGGGTTGCAATCCTATACATTTTCCTGGGAGTAAAACCCATTGAACACAAAGGGGCTTGCTTCTGAGTAGGCATGGCTAGGATTGCATTGTAAGTTGCTTTCTCTATTCCTCACCTTATGTGAAAATTGTTCATAATGGTGGTGGATTGTGAGCTTTACAGTTGACTCTGAACTGTAAATGCATAAACTACTAGGATATTTTTATCTTCATTACAATTTATTAGCATTTTGGAAGTAGCACCATTTGGGTTCAGCAGCTTCTGTCTAGGTGATGTGAAGTAGAAAGCACCCTTATGTGTTCCCAGATTTCGCACCCCCATTTCATGGATCATTCTGATGCTTCAAAAAGGTATGTTTCTCAGTTGCTATTTATGCACCTATGTGAACTTTGCTGTACATTTGAATGGGAGTTCTTCATTTCACATTTACTGTCTGGTTTCTTGTGTGCCTTAATGAGATGGCTATGCTGACTGTATCTCAATAGTCTTTTATTCCTATGCAGATTTCTAAGGAGTTACATCACCATATATTTCTCCTCCTTTAAAAAGAAGTATAACGTAAGGCTTGGACTTTCTACTTGAATCGGGTCAACTCAATGTTTAAAAATTCAGTTCTTAGAATTAGACTGTTAACTTTTGGCCCATCTACCTATTACAGATCTGGCCCTGTCCGTTGCCTCCTGTGGACAAACTTCATGCAAATAAAAAGAAAAACAATTGCTGACTTGTTCTTTATCATTAACACTAATAATGTAACTCTAGACTTTTTTTAGGAAGTCTTACACCTTGACCCTATAGATCAGCATAGTGCACAGGATTACTTGGGCTGGCCAAATGTCAGCCACATCTTGGACATTGAGCAAGTCAGTGTTTCTATACTGCCTGTTTTGCTATTCCTTCTTACCAAATATTAAGCATTTGCACCGAAGTAGTTGGCTCCATGATGGCCAAAATGCCTTTAGAGTGGTATGTAGGAGCTGGCATCCCCTGGTCCACCTCCAGCATTGCACCCTTTGAGCCCAGACCTACTCTGTGCAACGAATTGTGCAGCTAATCTGGTGATAGGGGCACTGGGCCCATCTAGACCAGAATCCAAAGAACCCTGCACTAGGTCCACATGCCTGACAGGTCTTTGGGCCTCTTTCTTGAACAATGGCCCCTCATGTTGTGTGGCAGACCACTTTTGGGAAGGGAGTTTGTGAAAAGGCAGTTGGATATGTCACAGGGATCGAAGAAACTGCTGTTTCTAGAGACCTGAGTCTGTTAGCTGCATGCAGGGTCCTTGGTCACATCTGAAGTAGCTCTTTGACTCTCAGTCCTGGAGCCCAGTTTTAGCTGTGCCCTTGAAATTGATTCTGATGTTTGCAGGAAGGCACATGGTATAGTCTTGGGGCCAGTACTGCCTCAGGGAAGGACTGGATCACTTTTGTGAAAGAGCCCCCCAGCCTTTGGTGAAAGTCTTGCAGCTCAATGGTGGAGCACATGCTTGATAGAGTCGAGCATCTCTAATGCTGACAAAGACTCCTGCCTGGAGAGCGGCTGCTGGACAGAGGCCAGGTGGACTGATGGTCAGACCCAGTGCAAGGTAGGCTCATGCATGAATGACTCTCCAGTCCATGGAAAAATCAGCATGTCTGGAAGATAGCTTTCAGCCAGACACGTTGACTTTACAGATTCAGAGGATGCTTTCCAAGATGCAACATTTTTATCCTCTGCCAGCCTTGGAAGCCATTCTGGCCTGCCCCAAAGGGCTGTAGCACTGTTTCACTGAAGTAGATGTTTTGCTCATTGAGCAGCTCCTTGCAAGAAGTTCAGTGTTGTTTTTTTTAAGCTACAGAACATCGTGACACTTTTTTTTAATCTGTGGAAGTAATGTTAATTGAGTCCATGGCATTTTAAAGCTAGGCTGGAGCTAGATGACATCTTGCACAAGTCCAAGTTGCTGAAGTGATTTCAACAGTTGTGTTCAGTGAAGGGGCAATACTGGCTTGACCTGCTCGTGGCAGATTTCTTTTGAGAAAAGAATAATGTTAAAAAATAGACACTAATGCATCGACAAGTATACTGTGCGCACAAGAAATATATAGTAAATAAGGAACACAATTACTCCTGCCAGATCAATCATGGGAAGAAGTTTTGAAATTGAGAATGTGAAAGACTTAAAACTTCTTATTAGAAACTTTCCTCACTTTGCTGTGCAAGAAAAACACTGCTTTGCTATATTTAAAAAAAGCTTTTTTAAAAAATAAAAAATACATGTATTTGGTAAATGTTTGTAGTCAACAGTTCACAGACGAAGCTGTTTGCGGTTAAGCCGTCTGGCGGCACAAGCTGGACTTTGTTGCCATCTTTGAGACGAATCTTATAAGAAAAATAAGAATATTAAGTTAATCTCTTTTCCCTGAATGTGGTGTTTTTTCTTCATTATACAATAAATATTCTAGTGAACTTTTTATCAAATGGTTAAGAAAATGCTAGAAGTTGTTGTAAAATATTTGTATCTTGCATTCACTAAAGTAAAATACTGGCTTTTACTGTGTACATCAGACTCTCTCATAATTGGAATGAAATTGTCTTGATAAGTCTCTCTCCTCAGTTCACCAGTGTCTAATTTTGATGTTTTTGTCTTATTCCGTTTGCCCAGAATCTAGTGGCACAATTAAAGTGCCTGTATGTGTTTGGAATGTGCATCATGTCCTCCCTGACAGGTCGCAGCAGGTGGTAATGCACAAAAAAACCCCAGAGCAGTCTTACTTTCCTACTCACTTAACCTTGACTGTCTAAAATGGCAACTTTCAACAGCTTCACAGTCATGGCCTTTTATTCCCAGACAGCAACATGGAACTCACTTCTGATCTGTTAAATACTTACCTTGATCTTTCCCTTTTACTCTCTGGCCCAGGTTACCAACATGACAAGGCAGATGTTGGTCCTATCTGTTGTGAAAGGAAAATTTTGGCAAATGCACTCATTGAGGATAGAAATTCCCCTTTTATAAACTATTAAAAGTAATGGAGGTCCTTTAGGTCTGCATGTCTTGGTTTTATAAGACAACCCAAGGCTCAAAATCACTACTAGGACATATGGGATGAATGCAGATTTATACTGCTAAATGATGGTTTAAATTTGAGGATGATCAGCTGTGAGGTTTGGGCTCACATGCTTCCCCTATTCTTTGTGTGTGACTGGAGAAAGACAGCATTGAAAAAGAAATTTAGGATAAAGGCTTGTAGTGAGATCACATCTGTCTCTCCAACTTTTCTGAAACTCTCATCCTGTTTGGTGTGGAGTATTCCACAAGCTATCCTCCTGTTTTGTTTTTTTTCTAGTCAGCAATGGGTGCAAAATTCTCAGTAGAAAAACAGTAAACCTTGTGCATCTTACTCTCATGAAGACTAATCTGAAAAAGTTGCCCCTTCCTATAGGTCTAAGGATTGTGCAACATATATGAGAAGGTGTGCTTGGCACTAGTATGTTATTGTAAAGTGTTTGTGGTCATAGAGGTCCAAGTTAGGGCTGCAGTATAGGGGACTAATATGTTTGTCCTTTGAACCTCCTCCACACCCAGATCACTTGATCAAACAGCTACTTGCTCTGAGATGTGAATTCCCATTGCAGCTAATGGGAGTTCATGACTCACAGCAAAGAGTAGCTTCAGATCACAATGGCAGCAGGGGCACAGGGCTGAAGCCCTTAACTATTGCTGTTATTAAAACAAGCACAGAAGTATTAAACATGATTCTTGAAGCATCTAATTTGACCCTTAGAAAAATATCTAAAGTTGCTTGTGCAACTTATGAATGCTTGTGAGTCTGAGGCAAAGAAGGAAGGCCCATAGCCAGGCAGACAGACCAGGGCCAGACTGCACTTGCTCCCAGTGTGGAAGGGATTGTCACTCCCGAATTGGCCTTTTCAGCCACACTAGACACTGTTCCAGAACCACCATTCAGAGTGCGATACCAGAGTCTTTCGAGACTGAAGGTTGCCTACAGTGTTCACTAGCACTTAAAATTAACTCCCAATTCTATATAAAAAGAAACTGAATCCTGTGATCTGCAAAAATGCAGAAATCTGTTACTTGGGTTGGAGGGAACGAGCACTAAAGGCCCCTCAAGGCTGGGGCACTTCAATGGAGTATCTCATTCAGTCAACTTCTTTCAGACATGTGGGTCATTTCCCATCAACTACCAATTACAACTTCATACCACAAGAACTAGAAACTTTGTGTGTGTGTTTAATGCAGCCTGAAATATTCTGTACTACATAGATTTGTGATAAGACACAGTGACCCCAGCAGAAGACAGAAGAATTGCTTCACAAGCCTTTATCTGTGAATTGTACAGGTATCAAAATCTTGGTAAATAACAGTGCAAAAATATGAAGACTTCCAAGTTTGTTCTGGATTTTCTGTAGTCACACAGGCTGGGCTGCTTGTGGAGACTTTTTTTTTCATGTTACAGCACTGTGGAAGCTAAAGTGCTATATTTTCTGGATAGAGAGGGTAGTTTTCGTTGCTGCATGCATTCAGCCTCTTACAGTGTTCTCAGCCTAGGCTATTCGCTTCAGGAGGAACTAGAATGGAAACTAATACTTGGTCCTCCTGGCATGATGGCCAAAGGGAGTGCCTGTTTTGGTCTGAAAATAAGATTACAGTTTAAATAAATTTAGCAGTTTTCCATTACACCCAGTTTTTACCAGTTTTCCTGGGCAGCAAGTTGGACTTCTGAAGAACTATTAAGCATGTTTTCCTCATACAGGGTGTAAGGAGTCTAGCAGGCCAGGACGTGCTGTATGTGACTGCACTTTGTTACCCAAGGTGAGAACATGAGCAGAGCCCAAAGGTCAGTCTTGTCCACCATCCCGTTCCAGTTCATAAGACGCAGAGACACATAACCTTCTCCCAGTAACTGCTACTCAGAGGTATGCTGCCTGTCAACATGAACTTGAGTTCCTGAAGGAGAGGGGGATACCTCTCTTCTTTCAGCTGCTGCTGAGGGTGGATTGGCACATGGTGGTTGTGCTCTAGGCCAGAGCTTCACAAACTTACCAGCTCTGCAATGACCCAGGTGGTCCAGCAGTAGCACTTGGCTCCCTGAAGTGACTAGCTTTATCATCACCAATTACTTCTGGAGTTGGGGACAGCAGTAAGGAGGTTAGCATGGTGGGCAGAACACAAAAACCATGTGCTGGGAAAAGCCTGAGTCTCCTGCCACTGTTTGAAGCAGCACAGTGCAATCTCCCTGCCCAGACACAGTGTCCCTGCACATTTGTTGCACCAGCCCTGGGAGCTCCAAGTCAGAGTTTCTCAACTAGTGGCACAGGTACCACTAGTTGTACTTGAGGTGGTGTCTGGTGGTACTTGCAGGACCCCTGCTGCCCGACAGCGAAACCAGAAACATGACACAACAAACAGTGGCAGGAGGCTTGACTCAGCAGGCAAAGCTCCAAAGCGTGATTTTCTGCTCTCCAAAAAGCTCTGTCCACCCTGAGCCTCTTACTGGTGTTTTGTGTCACATCTGGCTTCCCAACCCAGAAGTAACTGGCAATATTATCATTTATTTCCAGTGGTACTACAACCATGTGAAGTGGTATGGTGGAGGACAAACCTTGAGAAGCACTGCTCTAAGGCCTTAAACCTTTTCCTTCTCAGGTGATTTAAACACTAGTGGAAGGGGGCCCCTCTCGCTTCAGAATTTCAGTCAGACCAAAGAAGGCTGTCTTTTCAAACCATTTCAAGCTGTGTGTGAACTGCTTCACAGCTTGTCTTTCCCTGTTAACTGAACCTTGCTGTCCATGTTCAAGTCAGACAGCATCAGTGCAAGAGAAATGGGCTTTGCTGCACACAGAGATGAGATTTGCAGGTGATATGGTTAGACAACAGGGATTTTAATCAGTTCTTTGCTAAATGTTTAAAAAAAAATTCAGAGCTTGGTTCTCTGCTAGCAGTGCTGTGCTACAAAGATACCTGAAAGGTGAAGTGAGAGCCAAACTAGATGGGGGGGGGGGAAGCTGGGTTTAAAGACCTATCTACCCCCGATGAAACAGAAAGGACCTCTAATCCTCCCTCAAGCAGAAGAGATGGGGCACAAAGCCCCTCCCTTTCTTTGGGCTTTTCCCAACTAGAACACACAACACATGAGGCTAAGGGAAGAGAATATGTCAAGTGACAAGACCACAGTGCTATTATTTAAGAACCTAAGAACAGCCCCACTGGATCAGGCCATAGGCCCATCTAGTCCAGCTTCCTGTATTTCACAGCAGCCCACCAAATGCTCCAGGGAGCACACCTGATAACAAGATGACCTGCAAGGCCTCCTGGGAATTGCAGTTTAAGAACATAAGAAGAGCCCCACTGGATCAGGCCATAGGCCCATCTAGTCCAGCTTCCTGTATTTCACAGCAGCCCACCAAATGCCCCAGGGAGCACACCAGATAACAAGAGACCTGCAAGGCTTCCTGGGAATTGTAGTTAAGAACATAAGAACAGCCCCACTGGATCAGGCCAGAGGCCCATCTAGTCCAGCTTCCTGTATTTCACAGCAGCCCACCAAATGCCCCAGGGAGCACACCAGATAACAAGAGACCTGCATCCTGGTGCCCTCCCTTGCATCTGGCATAGCCCATTTCTAAAATCAGGAGGTTGCACATACACATGGCTTGTAACCCGTAGTGGATTTTTCCTCCAGAAACTTGTCCAATCACCTTTTAAAGGCATCTAGGCCAGATGCCGTCACCACATGCTACGGCAAGGAGTTCCACAGACTGAGCACACGCTGAGTAAAGAAATATTTTCCTTTGTCCTAACCCTCCCAACACTCAATTTTAGCGGAACTTCATCAACTTATCCACCACCACACCCCCAAGATCTCTCTCCTGATCTGTCACAAACAGCTCAGAACCCATTAGCCTATATGTGAAGTTTTGATTTTTTTGCCCCAATGTGCATGACTTTACACTTACTTACATTGAAACGCATCTGCCATTTTGCTGCCCATTCTGCCAGTCTGGAGAGATCCTTCTGGAGCTCCTCACAATCACTTCTGGTCTTCACCACTAGGAAAAGTTTGGTGTCGTCTGCAAACTTTGCCACCTCACTGCTCACCTGTCTCCAGGTTGTTTATGAAGAGGTTGAAAAACACCGGTCCCAGGACAGATCCTTGGGGCACACCGCTTTTCACTTCTCTCCATTGTGAAAATTGCCCATTGACACCCACTCTCTGTTTCCTGGTCTTCAACCAGATCTCAAGCCAGGAGAGGACCTGCCCTCGAATTCAGGAGGGGCCATTCGGGCAGCGGTATCTGCCCAAGGTCTTTTGCCATGAAGACAGATGCAAAGAACTCATTCAATTTCTCTACCATCTCTAAGTCTCCTTTTATCTCCCCTTTCCCTCCCTCACCCGCCAGAGGGCCAACTGCTTCTCTGGCAGGTTTCCTGCTTCTAACATATTTGAAGAAGCTTTTTTATTATTCCCCTTAATGCTGCTGGCCATGCGTTCCTCATAGTCTCTCTTGGCCTCCCGTATCACCTTCTTACATTTCTTTTACCACAGTTTATGTTCCTATTTGCACTCCTGTCTATTATAGACCCCCTCCACCACCCTTCTTGCAACATGATTGAGGCAGATTTATGTTTTTAAGAACACAAGCCCTGTTTGGCCCTGGCGGTTCTCCTTGGCTTGCTTCCAAAGCTTAAGCCATTTCTGCCCAAAGCTGCATATACACAACAGGGCCCAAATGTGTACACCTGTGGGTCGGGCAAAAAATAGGTTTTAATTCTAGCAATTCTGAGTCAAGCAACCAGGCTGCTGCAAGCCGATTTAGAGCACCTGTCAACAGGACGAAGGCCTTTCTGCTTCTCTGGGGGACGTGGATTCATCCACCTGATGGGACAGAAGTCCATGTTTTATGAATATGGTCAGTGCGTGCACTCTCCAGTGCAGTCCATACAGGAGGCATTTCCTGTGCAGCCGGCAGTGTGCTGTTTCCCAGAAGAGTGACATTTGAGGTACTGGGAGCCAGTTCAGGCTCCTGGCTTTTAAAATAGACAATATAGAATACTGGCAAAACTATTCCAACCAGAAGCATGACACACACTGCATTCCACCACTGGATCCCACAATCCACTCCACCGCCATTGTCCTTCCGTCCCAGAGGTGAATGGTTTGGTGTTTCGATACAGTAGTCTGTGCTCAGAGAGACCCCCACCCGTGTTGCTGCTTCGATATTCTGGTCAATCCCTTGAAAATACTGATCAATTTGCTTGTCTTCCACACAGCTGTTATCCCTGTCTTCGAATTCAGACAGTGCTGTGGTTAGGGGGCCAGTGCCCTGGTGAATTGCTTGACATTCTTGGCTGCTCTCTGTTAAAATGCCATTTACCTTGACTGGAATCTTGATCGACTTCAGAGCATACAAGTCCTGTTCTTGCATAAAATTGTTGACACGTTTGATATCTGCGACCTGTGGAATTAAGAAAGGGAAAGTTCAGTTATCCCTGCCAATCTTGTTTTTCAGGAGATGGAGAACAGCTGCTTCTTTTTGATATGTGAGCTAGTATGGGGTAGAGGTTGGATGAAACACTGTCCCTGGTTCATCCCATCTCTGACCTATTGTTGGAGTCTCAGGACCCCTGCAGATCCTGAAACTCCACCTGTATTCTCACAACAAGCCTGTGATGTAGGTCAGAGAAGGCCTGAAGCCAGCAAGGGCATTTTATGCACAAGGCAGCACTAAACCTGAGTAGTTCTGGCCCATTCTCTTCCCCCCCCCCCAGTTCAAGGCCAGCACTCCAACCTCTACCCCACACTATCTCCTACAGGTGGTCCACTGGTCCTGAATGTGCAGATAAACAGGCTGGACCTCTCCTGAGAGTGCTATGCACACTATCCTTGAACGAAAGGCAGAATGAAAACAAAGTACTGACTTTAAAAAGTGTAAGCATTTGTTATGCAAAGAGCCCTCAAAGCAGCAAATCCAATCTATACAGAACCAATCAATAGTTTAGAGATAGGAGAAAATTGTGATAACAAAATAAAACACTATTTTCTGCACTTCTCATTTTTGTAAAAAAAAACCCAAAATCAAAGTGCTATTTGGTTTTTATTTATTTAATTGGGGGGGGTGCATGGGTAAGGACTGTAGCTGCATTTGCTGATCCCATGCCACCTCTATCACCTACCTGTATTTGGTAAAGCTGGCCCAGATTAGAGGAGATAATGAACCACTAAGAAAACACAAATCATTTTGTGTATTGTTAAATCTACCAACCCAAAACTGATTCTTCTGTTAAAAACGGTTTTTAAATAGATTAGTGATTATTTTTTAAACTTGGCAGACAAAGATGTTAACAAGCAACTTTCCATGTAGGTTGAGGGTAGTCCTACCGTTGTCAACTGCACTTTGGTGAAACTAATTCCAAATAAGTCACATTTGTGGATTGTCTTCAGCATGTTTTCAAGGCCAAGTGGCATGATGGAATTGGTACTACTGAATGTGCCACTTTAATTGGAATTAAGCTGCATTCATCAAAAATAAGTAAATGGAGACTGCAAGGACATCCAATAGCCACATCAGAACTGTCCTGTATAGACTTCAACACAGTTCAGATTGATATTGGCAAACCCCTCTCAGCCAAATTCTCTACTTTGGTTTGGGTTTTGCCAAGACACTCAGTGAAACAGCAAGTGAGGTAGGATCTGGTATGCTAGACCTCCCGCCAGCCAAGGTTTATTTACACTAATCTTGTTTGGAATATAGTTGTTTAATCAAATGGGTTTTAATTTAATCAATTAAATCTGCATGTGTTTAAAACAGTAACTTTAGGAAAAGGGGATTGAGGAAGCTTTTCTTATTTCCAGATGGCAGCACTCTGAAGAGGCATTCCCTCCAGCATAAGAGAATGCCTCTTCTACAATGACACCTGCCATCTGCAGTTTTTGGAAACATATACAGTGATGCCTCGCAAGACGAATGCCTCGCACAACGAAAAACTCACAAGACGACAGCGTTTTGTGATTTTTTTGGTGACTCGCAAGATGAATTTTTCTATGGCCATGCTTTGCAAGACAAATTTTTTTGCATTTTTTTTTTTGTTTTAAATCGTGCTTCGCAAGACGAAAATTTCGCAATACGAAACGACTCGCGGAACGAATTAATTTTGTCTTGTGAGGCACCACTGTATTTAAAAAAATTGTGTATTGGCCAATAAATCAGGGATGGCTTTTTAGTAGATGAAACAAATTTCTACTCTGATCAATTTAAAGATGCAGCCCTACTTGGAAGCCGGTTTAAAGCTTATTGAACTTTACAAATTATTTTCAAAATTGTCTTGTTGAACCAGTCACGGAGGTTATCTAGTCCAAGCATTCTGTCTTGCAACAGTGGCCAACCTGATTTTGGACAGCAACCCTTTCCTGTGGGCTATAATTTAATTTAGCTATGATGGCTGCTAGCCCTTAATTAAGTCTATTCTCAAGTCCTTTTCTCTTAAACCTCTTGAGCTGGTGTCCATTACTGTGTGAAGCAAAACTACTGTTAACTTACGGGGTGCCCTATGTGCTCATGTTATTAGGGGAGAAAATTTCTCTTCAGGCTATGTACAACTTTTTATAAACACATCCAATCCCATCTACCCCTATTTTTTAAAAATATAATACCCCCCCCAACACTTTGGTTTCTCCACTCTAGAACTTCTTTACCTAGTACAATAACACTAAAGCAGCGAGCCAGGCCTGCCTTGTTGTGAACAAACATCCTGTTCACTGACCAAGTGATATGATCACAAAGGAGCTCCTCTGCTGAAGCTAAGCAGGTCTAAGTCTTGTCAGTGCTTACGTATGTACAACATACATACGCTGTCAGTGCTTACCCTACGTATGTTGCTTTAACTTCTGTGATGAGCCAAGAGGTGGGATGTAAAAGTGATAAAGATGATAAATTATTTTTCTCTAGGAACCACAAACAGAAACAAGTCTTGGCTCTCCTGTGGCCAGACTGAAGCTGTCAGAAGCAAAAGGCAGTCAACCTTTGTCTGATCCAAGATGGCAGCAATGAAGTGCTGATAACTCTCTGTAGTCTTCTGGGCCACTTGGAAACCATTATCTTTCTCTGCTCCTGCTTGTATGTCAAAGGCCTTGCACCCAGTTGTATTTAGTGGTTGGGTGGCATTAGCTAAATGACAGCAACATCTACCACCATGAGAATGAGATGATGGTTTGCAACAGGGGAAACGCCTGTATTAGCTTGATTGCTAAAGGTCCTCCTTGAGAACACATACCATCTGTCAACTGGACAAACCTGAGTGCCTTTCCTACACTTGCAACTGCCTGAACCAGAAATTACTCCTCTATAAGTCAGTTAATGAAAACCAAAGCCAAGGAGCTAAACAGGATGTAGGTGGAAACACCTGACTCATGGCTTTCCTCCAATGAAGTCACATCTTACTTTGCATCCATACTGCAGAGCCAGTTTAATGACACTGTCACCCTCCAAGACTTCACGTTCCAGGAGCACCAAGTCTCCAACCTTCTCCTGGCAGGTACTCCTCTGTTGTTCTTTCCCTCTCACTCGCAATTCCATAACATCAAGTTCCTCCTCCGAGTCATCCAAATCAGACTGTCCACTCTTGAACAAGTAAACGTGGCTGTTTGGGAATTTTCGGATGGTAGCAGGAGCTTGGAAGGAGCAGCTCGGTCCTTCATTAGGTTTCATGGTTTACTCCAGCCTCTGCAAGAAACACAGAGAAACAGTCAGATGGTTTTAAGGAAAAAAAAGGGTGTTTGTTTCCAATGAGTAAGATAGGATTACAGCTTAAGTCTTACTGAACGTAATTTCCAATAAGTATAAGGCACACCTGAGGCCTGTTGAGTAGGCATCTTCCACCCTCATCATGCCAAAGCCTTTATCAGTTACCATTCTTAAAAAAAAAAAAAAAATCCTCTCCCTATATTTCTTATTGTCAGCCTCCATGGATGCCTGTTCTCAGGCAGAATATTGATTTAACACATTAAGCTATAGGATGGGGCCTAAATGTGTGCTTTTACTCCCCCCCTCCACTTTGCAATGCAAGAACACTCAAAGCGAGAACAAAAGGTAATAAATTACATATGACCCTCCCTCCTCCTGTTCTCTCATCAACCCTGTGAGCTAGGTTAGGCTGAGGGGCAGTAACTGCCCCAGATGACCTAGGATGGTTTGTGGCTGAGTAGGGCTTTGAACCCAAGTCTCTCTGGGCAGGACCAACCCTCTAAACCAGGTATCTCCAAACCTTCAGCTGTGGGGACCACATCACTCCATCTTCCTCTTATGGTGGGCCAGAGCAGATAAGGAATGACAAACAATATATTTTGTACATAATGCCTAAGAATGTTCACACCAGGAGAGCATATTTGCAGTTGTGGGAATGCTTCCTTGCTTACTATCTCTCAGCAGGACCCCAGCTCAGGAGCTGCTTCATCCAGGTGTGTAGTGGGACAAGTGGAGAAGTTGCATATGGTTTATAATGCCACTGAGCTGCCCAAAATGCATCAGTGGGCTGCATGTAGCCTGTGGGAGATCCCTGTTCTTAATCACCAGTAACTGCCTCAAGATGGGTTGAGTGAAGAAGGGAGCTTGAATAACCAGTCTCGGGTGTCTTATACTGAGCCAGGCCACTGGTTCATCAAGGTCAGCTGACATCAACTGACAGATGTTCTGCAAGGTTTCAGACGTGAAGTCTTCTCTACCCTACCAAGAGACTACTGGGAATTGAACCCAGGACCTCCTTCCACGGAACTATGGCTCCTGTGATCTCAAAAGAAACTTCATGTCAGTAAGAAATAAGCTACTACAGTTCCCTATTTTATTTACATAGAAGAAACAGCAATGCTGCCTTGTTAAATGATTTGTCAGTAAGTGAAGATTAGCCTGAAGATGGGCACAGGGAAGGGAAGAATCAAAGGGTGTTTTTAGAGGCTGTAAGCGGTCCAAAGTGGTTTTCACCTTTCTCTAGTGCAGGATCTATTGAAAACCTAAATGCCTTGTTGCAAAACCCTATGTGGGGCAGGAGTGCCTGACTTGACTTGATTTCTTGGCCACAGTTCAATAGCAGGTGTTGGGTCAGGCGAGATGTTGCCAGCAGCCATTCCAACCATCTCCTCTGGCTGTTGGTTTATGTAGCATTTAACCAGCCCTCCAAATAAACATCAGCAATAAAAATGTACCTGGAGAGCGTGTGTGTTTTCTTCCTAATCTCAGAGAAATACATTTAGGTGCCAGCCCTGGGTTCTTTCTCTGAAGAAGGAGCCCTGGAAAGAATCAGTTCAGATAAGGCTGTTCCTTATTTACTAAAACCACGTAAGACCAGCCCTGCTGGAACCGATCAAGGTCCAACTAGTGTTTTATGTTTCTAGAATCACATAAGGAAGGCCCACAGGAAGCATGGCATCTCTCACATGCAACTTTCTGATCAACCCCACTAAAGTTACAACTTTATTGTAACATTTTTGATGTGCATAGCATTTTACAACCCTCTTCCCCTTGTAACCCTGCCCTGCAAGAAGTTTTGCCTCCCATTTTACAGATGAGGAAAACTGGGGCCAAGTGGTAGCAGTTAGCCCAGAGTTATCCCCTGCCCTCCGATGTTTAGTGATGGGGTGGTGCTGCGATCTTCTCTTCTCTCTAGCTGCTTTTTGCCAGATGGCAAAAATGATCAGGACCCCTTCCATACCCCAAATCTCCTTACCCAAAGAGGATGGAAATCCCTTTGTAACCTCATCCCTAAGCTCCAAAAATAATAGTGCCAGTAAAGGACATTTTACAGTCTTCCATTCCTTCCTCCGTCCATCTCTCTTGTTGGCTTGCCCACGTTTCTCTCTCTCTCTCTCTCCGTTCACATGTATTCAGGCCAAAGTTTTAGTTTCTACAATAACTGTACTAAGTAGGTTATGCTGAGAGAGAAGGGGTGGAGGTACAAATTCAAGTCCAGACATCTCCTGGAAGGACATGAAAAATCCCTGCCTGAAACTTTGACAAGCTTCTCAGTCCTTGGCTAGAGGGAGCAAAGGCTTGACTTCATAGAAGGCAACTTCTTGGAACTGTTTGATGGTGCCTAGTGTGCGTAATATCTCAGAAGCAGACAGTACAGTACAAAGTAGCAGAGGTCAGGATGATATTACTTCAGACTCCAATTTATCTATCTAGATCAGTGGTTGCCAAACTGTGAGCCATGGCTCCTGGAAACCATCCAGGGGAACCACAGAATTCTCATATAAAAACCCACCACCCAAACTGATAAGACACTAAAAGTGTCAAGGCACACTATCAGGTTTTTGACAATTGACAAGGCACACCATGCTGCCAGGGGCGAGCTCACTTCCCCCATTGGCCCTACTAATACATATATGACCTTTCCCCAAATTCCTATAGCACACCTGCAGAGCATTCAAGGCGCACAAATGTGACATGGCACAGTGGTTGAACATTGCTGTCCTAGGTGTTGTTTTTGAATCTACATCTAGAAAACACATCAGGGCGAGTGAGACAATAAAGGACTGGCTGATGTGTTAACTTTCTAGAAGCAGAGAAGCTCTTCCTGAGGGACTAGCTTTCTAGAAGCAGAGGGGAAAAAATTAACATTTTGGTCTCTGGCTGTTTTTAAAAAATACAGGGGGAATACCCCCAAACCTCTCCACTCCTCCCTGCCTGTAGAAACTATTTAACACAGCAGGAGCAAGACTTTATACAGTATCCTCCCCCAGCTGGGCTAGTTCCCAGGACACTTTTTCTGGGCTCTTGTTGCTTAAGTCCCAGGAGGAGGTGCAAAAATTCCAGCACAGCAATTGCTGCAGCCTCCTAAGCCCAGGCAGAGTAGCCCCCCAGGGGGTAGGACAGCACCAAAGGGCCTCCACTGGGCCCAGCTGCTCCCCCCTCCCCAGGGGAAAGAAGTTTCCCTCCCTCCCCCCCTCCCTTCTCCCCCTAACCTGGATTCCAGCTCTTCCCTGCTCTCCGCCAGCCTCTGTGCAGCCGCACCCTACCATGCTATTTGCTTGTCTCTTCTCGGGAATGGCTGGGCTCTCCCAGAAAGGGCGGGCGAGAGCCACGTTCCAACCAATCGCCTGCAACAACGAGAAAAAGGAGCACAGAGCTTGGGAAGTCGAGTTTGGTGGAGAGGTCAGCGCTGGAAGGCGTCGGAGGAAGAGGCAGGCTGCTGGACTTAAAGGTACAGAGCCCTATTTTTTTCTCTGAGCAGTGCCAACCCTTTTCTAGATAGCAGCCAGAGCCACTGGGTGGCTGACCAGGGTAATGCTCATCACAGTGCTATGGGGTCTGATCCTGCCAGCCCCCCTTTTCAGGGCTGCGTCTTTATTGATGATGATTGATGATGATGATGATGATTGATCGTCATCATCGCACTGGTGATTGGCACCCTTGGTGCAGGGTGATAACCACATGCCATAAGAGAACAAGGCATCCCAAAATGTAGGGTATCCCAGAAAAATGTAGGACATAACAAAATAAAAGCTAAACACACTGGTACATGGATTTCATGTAGTTAAACACTATATTAGTTGTTGGCAACCTTCAGTCTCGAAAGATTCTGGTATCACGCTCTGAAAGGTGGTTCTGGAACAGCGTCTAGTGTGGCTGAAAAGGTCGATTCGGGAGTGACAGTCCCTTCCACACTGAGAGCAAGTGCAGTCTGTCCCTGGTCTGTCTCCCTGGCTATGGGCCTTCCTTCTTTGCCTCTTAGCCTCAGACTGTTGGCCAAGTGTCTCTTCAAACTGGGAAAGGTCATGCTGCACAGCCTGCCTCCAAGCGGGCCGCTCTGAGGCCAGGGTTTCCCACCTGTTGAGGTTCACTCCTAAGGCCTTCAGATCCCTCTTGCAGATGTCCTTGTATCACAGCTGTGGTCTACCTGTAGGGTGCTTTCCTTGCACGAGTTCTCCATAGAGGAGATCCTTTGGGATCTGGCCATCATCCATTCTCGCGACATGACCGAGCCAACGCAGGCGTCTCTGTTTCAGCAGTGAATACATGCTAGGGATTCCAGCACATTCCAGGACTGTGTTGTTTGTCCTGCCAGGTGATGCCGATGCGTCGGAGGCAGCGCATGTGGAAAGCGTTCAGTTTCCTCTCCTGTTGTGAGCGAAGAGTCCATGACTCGCTGCAGTACAGAAGTGTACTCAGGATGCGATATAAAGTCTATAAAAAACTTTATTTATCTCTCCAAGATTCTATAGACATTGGCTGTGAACATGGGACCCTGCAAAAAAAAAAAAAAGTTCCCAGTTGGATCCCGCAGCTCCTAAGACCCACCCTGACTGCACGCAGTAAATGAGGGCTCTGAAAGAAAATGCACCTTATTGATTTGCTGTCCTATTACATGCAGGGTGCTGGGAAATCTAGTTGCGTGGGCAGGGAGGTGGGTGATTCAACAATATGCCGTCACCAGCGGTCCAGAATTTTGCCTCCCCAGCTTACTCTGTGTGTACTCTGGAACCAGCTGAGGTTCCACTTCTAGTTTCTGAGATGGGAACAAAGAGTTTTGTGCACCTGATTTGTAGCAAGCCTAGAGGTAAATGTGGCAGAAGATTTGCCATAGCATATGAGTCACACACTGCCACTTTGTTGCCACATTTATGTTGAACACAGTATTTAACCCCACAAATACTGTTTCTTTTCAAAGATCGGTTTTATCTCAGGCAAGACCAGAATCTTTGCTCAGAAAGGAAAAAAAGATATTAGAGGAGCAGTGTTATCGGTTAACCAGCAGATGACACTGTTATCCTGCAATATAAAGATCTGTGGGTTCACAAACTTTTTAGAGTACTGTATTTTAATTAATCCTGTTCATCAGTGTGTTAAATGGGACTTACTCCCAGATAAGTACATATAGGATTGTGGTCTAGTGCTCCTGCTGAACTTTGTCATCTACAAGCGTAGGCTGATGGGTTCTGAGCTGTCTGTGACAGATCAGGAGAGAGATCTTGGGGTGGTGGTGGACAGGTTGATGAAAGTGTCGACCCAATGTGCAGTGAAGAAGGCAGTGAAGAAGGCCAATTCTATGCTTGGGATCATTAGAAGAGGTATTGAGAACAAAACAGCTAATATTATAATGCCGTTGTACAAATCTATGGTAAGGTCACACCTGGAGTATTGTGTCCAGTTCTGGTCGCCGCATCTCAAAAAAGACATAGTGGAAATGGAAAAGGTGCAAAAGAGAGTGACTAAGATGATTACGGGGCTGGGGTACCTTCCTTACGAGGAAAGGCTATGGTGTTTGGACCTCTTCAGCCTAGAAAAGAGGCGCCTGAGGGGGGACATGATTGAGACATACAAAATTATGCAGAGGATGGACTGAGTGGATAGAGAGATGCTCTTTACACTCTCACATAACACCAGAACCAGGGGACAGCCACTAAAATTTAGTGTTGGAAGAGACAGAACAGACAAGAGAAAATATTTCTTTATTCAGCGTGTGGTCGGTCTGTGGAACTCCTTGCCACAGGATGTGGTGACAGCGTCTGGCCTGGGCGCCTTTAAAAGGGGATTGGACAAGTTTCTGGAGGAAAAATCCATTACGGATTACAAGCCATGATGTGTATGTGCAACCTCCTGATTTTAGAAATGGGCTATGCCAGATGCAAGGGAAGGCACCAGGATGCAGGTCTCTTGTTATCTGGTGTGCTCCCTGGGGCATTTGGTGGGCCGCTGTGAGATACAGGAAGCTGGACTAGATGGGCCTGTGGCCTGATCCAGTGGAGCTGTTCTTATGTTTCTTATGTAAGGTAAGGGAACAAACATTCCCTTGGCTTGGGTTACAAGCCGTGATGTGCATGTACAACCTCCTGATTTTAGAAATGGGCTATGTAGAATGCCAGATGCAGGGGAGGGCACCAGGATGAGGTCTCTTGTTATCTGGTGTGCTCCCTGGGGCATTTGGTGGGCCGCTGTGAGATACAGGAAGCTGGACTAGATGGGCCAATGGCCTGATCCAGTGGGGCTGTTCTTGTGTTCTTATGTTCTTAAGCGTGACGTTGTCATTTTCTGCCAAATGACAAACAGGACCATCCCTACCCAGTTCTTCTTCAGCTCAGAGTGTAACTGAGAAACAGGGAGAGAGGGGGATCTCTGTCCCTCTTTTCCCAGTGGATGGAATGCTATGGTCATATTCCTGGCATCAGGGCCACTGAGAAATTTAATTTTCCCAGAGTGTGCAATGCCTCTGCTACCCTGGGAAATTACAGGTCCTAGAGTCCCTGGCACCATGAATCCCTCTGTAGCTATGTTCAAGATGCCACAGAGGGGAAGGGGGGGGGAGACTTCCTTCCTTCCCTGCTGATTGCAACAGCAGCATCACTGTCAGAGAAGCCAGGAGATGGAGGTACAAAGAAGAGTTTAATACTCTGTTGCAGTCCTGATAGTGACACTGAGGGAGTGCAATGGACTCTGAATTGAATTTGCAATCAACTACAGTGGGCCCTTGGTATCCTTGGGGCATCAGTCCCAGGACCCTCCCTTCTTGCGGGGGAGGGGCTAGGGCAGCGATGCGATCCCCAGGATCACATTACTAGGACGGTGAGGGGGGTGCATTACACTTACTTCAAGAAGGCAGGGCTGCAGCAGGCTGGAGGTGCAGGGAGCCCTGTGCAGCGCTCCCGGAGGCTTGGAACATTTGATAAAAAGTCCCTTAAAGGGACGGGGGAAGCGTTACACGAACTGGTGGGTCACGACCCACCAGTTTGAGAACCACTGGCACAGATAATTAAATCTGCAGCTGGAGGGACTCAGTGGACCTTCCAGACATGACCAGAAGTTGCTGGTCCAAACTGGAAGTGTCTTCTGAGCACATCTAGGAGGTCCTCTGAGGCCCTCCACCTGTGGGCTGAGCATCTGCAGATACTGAAGTTCATGGATGATGAGCCCATGGATCAGGAGGGCCCACTGTAAGCCATTTTCCAGTATTTACTTTTTCAGAATAGATGAGACCAATTTTGAATCAACTGGCAGAGACAGTGTTGTCATCCACAACTAGGGCCAAATCCTATCCAAATTTCCAGGGCCTGTGCAGCTGTGCCAATGTTGCATGCGCTGCATCCTGTGGTAGGGGCACTGCCACAGAGGCCTCCTACAGGTAAGGGAATGTTTGTTCCCTTTCCTTGGGGCTGCATTGCAGCTGTAGCAGCACTGGAAAGTTGGATAGGATTGGGCCCCTAGTCTTCTATTTCAGTCCTATTTCCCGGGATCATCAGCTATTGCAGGGGTGTCCAAACATTTTGGCAGGAGGGCCACATCATCTCTCTGACACTGTGTCAGGGGCCGGGGGGGAGGGGGAGAATTAATTTACATTTAAAACATTCACATTTAAAATTTGAATAAATTTACATTTTAGTACTCTAATTTATTAGAGATGGAGCTTATATGAATGAATGAAGATCTTGCAGTAGCTCAAGGCCTATAAAAGGCCTTGCACAAAGCAAGGTCAGCCTTTCCTTCACTGCCACTGCTGCATCACAGACATGAAGCAGCAAGTAGTGGAGGGAGCCCTCGTCCCACAGCTCAGGTGAGAGTTCGAACAGTCATCCTCATGCTGAGAGCAGTTGCATCGGGCCAGCACAGGCTCCAGCAAGTCTCTGGAGGGCCAGAGGCTCATTGGAGACTGGGGGTTCCCTGAGGGCCGGATTGGGAGCCCCCGAGGGCCACAAGTGGCCCCCGGGCCGGGGTTTGGACACCCCTGAGCTATTGGGAAGGAAAGATACTGTTATTGTTTGCAACTATTCCTCACAGAATGAGAGGTGGGTGTGGATTTCATCTGGCCTTTCCACGGGAATTTCAACTACATACCTGCTATCTTTCTGATATTCACAAACAGGCAGCGAGACACTGTAGACATGAGGAGAATCCAATAGGAAAGAAGCCCTGGTTTTTAAGATCCAGCTAACTTAATTCATTTGTCTTCCCAGAGATCTCAGAGGAGAAAAGTATGGGCCCACAGCCAGCCAACAAAAGCTTGAACCTTGGCTTGAACGGTGCTTTTGAAATAAAACGCAGTAAGTTAATGTGTGTTTGGGGCATTACTGCCTGAACATTACTGCTGTTGTGATGATCCAAGATCATGAGAAAGCGGGAAAGGGGGAAGAAGCTTCTGCCATCTCTAGGTAAAGGTTTTCTGGGTGCTGGGCTGGGAAAGGGACCCCTGCTTGTGACTCTGGAAAGCTGCTGCCAATCCCAGTAGGGAATATTGGACTGGGTGGGTTCAGTATATAGCAGTTTTCTAAGTCACAGCCTTTGCTAGGGTCTAATTGTATGAGACAACAGAAATCAGATTTCTTATTGCTTTACATTTTAGTACACAGCAGTCTTACAGGGGAGTCCAAGTTGAACTGAGAGCTCAGTGCTGGGGAAGTTGTTTTGTAGCCCTTCCCATGGTGCTGGTTTCCCAAGGGAAAAGGCAGGGGTTTAAATGTATTAAATGAATAAAATTCCCTCCTCCAAAGTTGCTATTTGTTTTGTTAAGGGAAATGCGTGTGTACGACCTATATTTTGCATATGCTTCTTCAGCTGGGGCAAGTATATGCTTCAGGAGGCGATTGCATGAGAAAAATGACACTGGGGAATGAGTTAAATGTTCCCTTCCCTCGTGCTGATCTGTGCTGATCAGTGCTGATCTGATTTGGGCCACTTCCAGTGGCTTTTTGCGAGGACACAGGACATCCAATCCCAGATCTCTGCCATCTTATCTAGTTATGCCCCTTTGAAATGGCACAATTAGTGCTCGAGTAATTCAAAACGGTAATTATTCCTGGAAAAGAAGGTACACTTGCGTGCGGCATGTGAGCTTTCACCAAGGAGAAATGTGTGGAGAAGCACATGAGTCTGCAGACTGTTTGAGGAAAAAAGGTCTGTGCAGAAATGGCTAGCGTTTTGTTGAGCACCTGTATATTTTCTTAGGTCATGGAGTTAAGTCTGTTGGACAGGCTGATTTGGTCCCGCTACAGCTCACACTAACCATCCTAGAGCTGGAGGAAATTCCTGGAGTCCCATGACACACACGTGTGCGTGGCTAAAGAAAACACAGGCAGAACCAGGCCAAGCGACAGCAGCCCTTGTGCCTGTCCACGCTTGCAGCCTGTGGGATGAATGCCTGTGAAAGAAAAATGGGAGAGCCTTCCAAGATTTTGTCTGCCTGGCAAAGAATGGGACCTAATATGAATGTAGCTTGCCTTCAGCTTCAAGATTTCATGTTTCTGTCTTGCCCTTCTTCTAGACAGTTAACAGATTTAAGGGCCCAATGCTAACCAACTTTCAAGCGCTGACTTTGCCGCAATGCAGCCCCAAGGTAAGGTAACAAACATGCCCTTACCATGAGGAGGCCCCCTTGACTGCCTCCCCAATGTGGGATGCAGTGCATGCCACATTGGCACAGCTAGGTCAGTGCTAGAAAGTTGATTAGGATTGCACCCTTAAGGTCCCAATCCTTTCCAACTTTCCAGCACCAGTGCAGCCCAAGGTACAGGAGCAAATGTTCCATTACCTTGAGGAGGTCTCCGTGACTGCCCCCCACCCCACACAGCATGCAGCACATGCCCTATTGGCACAATGACATCAGTACTATAAAGTTGGATAGGATTTGGCAATCCTCTTCATAGTTTGTCTCCGTAAATTGGCAATTTTTAACATTTCTCTTCTCATTGCACAGACCTCTGTGGTCATCTCTGTGCCTCTTGTGATGTCACTTCTGGGAGAGTTTTCTGAGTTCTGTGGCTCTGTTTCTGGGGCAACTGCCTGTAGTAACGAATTGTCTGTGTCAGATGTGGACCAACTGTACTTGGACCAGTCCTGCCAGGCTGTAGCTGTACCTCTGGCTTATGTGGAGACATTTGGGACACATGTAGGAATAGCTTGTAGTAGAATTCTCCCCCTTTCCTTGTTTTGGCTTTGATGACTCTGTACGATAACCAAATTATGGCAAATGGGCTCTCCAATGTGTTGGTTGAGAAAACAACTTGTTTTGAATACCACCTTGGTACCTTTTGAGAGCCCCCAGTACTAGATTCTTTACTTGATTGACACACCTCATTGATGACCTGGAATGTATGTTTTTTATCTGCATATACAACTTGATTCGTTGCAACTAATTCATCAACTGATGCTTGTGGCCCTATTGATTTAGGAGCTCTGATTCCAGATCTAATTTAGACATCGGATTCCCCACTCCCCGCCCCCTGCCAAGTAATACTTAGCTGGGTTGCTGGGAAGTGAAACAAGAAGGTGTTCCATTATTAATGTAAGAACAGCCAGGTCAGCTTGCTGGTAACCTCCCAAGGGACCCGTAAAGCTGTCAGCTTGTCTGAAGACTTGAGAGTGAGGGGAGGAAACAGGTGGACTCCGAGGACTGGGAAGGAATTGCTGGGTTCTAAAAACAGCTGGTGAGGGATCCTGTGTTACTCAGACACCACATTTTGAGTCACTGTCTGTAATGGGCTAGCTTGGCCTGTCCCCAGTGAGCTCAACAGAGGACTGTTCCAAAGGGAAATGGAGGTAGCGGCAAAAGAGCAAGGGCTTCTTGTCCCTTGGAATTTGTTGGACTCCCCTTTGCACCAACCATCCCTGCCAGACCTGCTGCAGATGCAGCTCATAATTATAGGAGGAAATTTATTGGCAGGAGTCTTGGATACATCCAGCCAAACCCATTACAGCATTAATTCTCGCCCTCCAACTTAATGCGACGCCTCTTGGCTTCCTAGGGAACCCCAGCAAGCTGTCTATTCTTTAGGGAGCACCACAATTACAATCTCATCTGGCCCCGGATTGCAATAGACTCTTCCAAGCCTGAAGATGTGTTAACAGAGAGTGACCTTTGGATGGGGTCTGTTGTGTTTTGCGGCTGATTTATGGCCTCGTCGGGAGGCTGTCTCGGTTACTACATCTGAAAACAGGAAGCCTTGGAGATGCAGCATTGTATGGAGGAATGACCAACTGTCAGTGTACAGTAAGGGAAGTAATGGAGCTTATAGCTTGGCCCCAGCTAGGGCTGCCTTCAAAGGGCTGATTCAGCATCCCATTCCATGCCGGTCTCCGGTGGTCTGTTTGGCAAGAGGGCTTTGGCTATCGGTTGATAATCAAGTTGAGTTATTGCTGTTTGTGGTTGCAATGTTAGGTTCCTTTGTCCTTGCTGGCACAATAAATCATATGGTCCATAATGCTGGACTGCCCTTTCCCAGCTCAAATCTGATTCTTGCACAGAAGATTCTTACAGCGCAATAGGGCTTTCCCAACTTCCTACTGACTCAATGAAAAACTTGAGTGGGACACTGCTGCGCCTGTAGCACCAGGACCTGAGACTTTGGCAACTGGCTAGCCAGAGCTAATGAAGGCAAAAGCGTTGCTAGGGGAGATTGCACTGCTTCTTGATCTTGTAGCAGGGTGATCACAAAACCAACAGGTATGTTAGCCAACCTGAACATATGAAACCACCTTCCACTGAATTGGACTGTTGGTCCACTGAGCTCAGTGCTGGCCACACTTACTGGCAATGGCTCTCCAAAGTTGCAGATGGGAGTCTTTCCCAGCCCTACAAAGAGATTGAATTTGGGATTTTCTGCATGCAAAGAATTTGCTCTATCCATGTGGGTAGCTAGTGGGGGTGCAAAGCACTAAGTTTTGCAGGGAGCCTCACCACAGTGTGCAAGGGGTCACTTCCCCTCCCCTTCAGAGTCATTCCAGGCGGGGGGGGGGGGGAGAAAAATGAGAGCTGGATGCCTGGAATGGCTCCAAAGGGGAGGGGAAGATGCCCCTTGCACACTGTGGTGAGGCTCCCTGCAAAACTTAGTGCTCTGTACCCTCATTAGCTATGCCACTGGCTCTACTACCATCAGGCCGTAGCTGGGGGGGGCAAGGGGGGCTTTGCCTCCCCCTGAGCCAGCAGCTTGCCCCCCCCACCCCCAGCATTTTTTCCAAACCTGTTCTCTTTATCTAATCTGGCGTCAGTTGGGGGTGATTTGAAGCCCTTTTTGCAACATTTTTTGTGCACAGGAAGGTCCTTCTGGCAGGGATTGGGGAGGAGAGAGAGAGAGTGCATGTGTGCAGAGTGAGTAGAACAGGGTCCTGGGGGGACTCCTTGGAGGTTATGACCTCTGGTCACTCTGCCCCCATCCAGAGCACATGGAGAGCGGGGCTGGTCAAGAACAGCTACAAGAAGGTTGGGAGAGATTTCTCCTTGTACTGGTTGGGGGAAGGAGGGTGCTATTTCTTCTACTGTGGAACATGCTAATTACTATAATGGTACTGCTGTGGTGGGGGGCAGGGAGAAATGTTTCTGTTTGGAGAAATCTTGGGGGCAGGTTCTTGCCTTTCAGATATACTTTTAAAATTAATGGCTGCTGCTTGGGGGCTGGGGAGACCCTTTTTCTGGTGGGAGAAAACATGGAAAGCATTTGAGCTAAAGAGAACCAAGAACTTAAGTATGGGAAAGGTTCTAAGTAGGGGCGGGTCCGGGGGAGGCCATGGGTGCAAACCCCCCCAACTGTCCTGCCAGCAGGGAAGGGCGCCCGCCAAGATGGAAAGCAAAATCAGCTGTCAGGGGAACACCCACTAGGCGGGTGTCAAACAGATTGGTTGGAGTGGGAGCCCAGGTCTACCCATCCATCAAACAGCCACAGAGGCTTTCAGCTCAGTCAGGAGCCCAGGTCTACCCAAGCAGGTAGACCTGGGCTCCAAGTTCAGGTGGGAGCCCAGACCCAGGTCTGCCTGCCCAGCAGATGTCCACAGAAGCGATAGGCTCAAGCAGGAGCCCAGGTCTACACGGCAAGTAAACCTGGGCTCCAAGTTCAGGTGGGAGCCCAGGTCTACCCACCCAGCAAATGGCCACAGCGGCGATAAGCTCAAGCGGGAGCCCAGGTCTACCTGCCTGGTTGACCTGGGCTCTGAAGGTAGTGCTCATGGCCCCCTCCCAAATACAGAGACTAGATCCACCCCTGGTTCTAAGGAGATTCAACGCTCAGAAAGTTGGGAGAATTTGGCTCAACCAGACAGAGTTGATAAATTCAGATCTTCTGTACTTTGCTTTTTAAAAGTAATGAATATTGTAAAAAAACTTGTGTTCCAATGGTTACTGTATTTGACTAGCATATCTTTCCTCTTGCTTTGATGTAAAGTAAATAAATTTTATTTTAATATGTATCAATGCATCAGCAATGTGTCATCGACAAATGTTATATAGGTGCTATATAGGCACTATATAGCGTTATATAGGTGCTAGACAGGTACTAGATAGGCGCTAGATAGGTGTTAAATAGGCATTATATAGGCGCTATATAGGCGCTGGTTAGGTGCTAAGGTACTAGATAGGTGTTAAATAGGTGCTATATAGGTGTTATATAGGCACTGTATAGGTGTCAGATGCTAGATAGGTGCTAGATAGGTACTAAATAGGTGTTATATAGGCACTAGATAGGCGCTAGACAAGCATATAGGTGTTAGATAGGCACCAGATAGGTGTTGCATAGACACTAGATAGGCATTAAATAGGTGCTATATAGGTGCTATATAGGTGTTAAATAGGCACTTTCAATACAAGTAAATACTACCTACATCACAGTGATATGTTTTACTTTTGCAGGGTTGCAGGCCTGTGTATTGCACTGGTGTGTAAATGAAAGGATATGTTGCATGTTATTTCTATGTAGGCGATACATTTTACATGGCATGCAGAGATGCATTTATTCTATGGAAATTATTGTTACATGGCTTTGCAGCTAATGAATGCATCTTTAAAAAAAAACACCACACTATTTTCTCTTCATGAAATTTGGGGGAGTTTCGGGTATTTGATGTTTCTCCATACTTATCCTTTCATTTTGCCCACCAGTATAGATACCTGACATTGCCTCCCTTGAAAAAATAGTTGCCCCCCCCCCCCCACCTCTAGAATCCTGGCTATGGGCCTGACTACCATGCTACAACTTTTGCCCTCCCCGACCTGTTGCACGGTTGCCCTGCACAACTGCACTGCATCAAAAGTCTGCCTAGTTCATGTTTTCTCAAATGCAACCACATCAATCGGGGCTTATGTTGCACCACTGGTCCATTCACTTGTGTGAAATATGTCTGCATACTTGTGGCTTCACTATGGTGACAGCTCAGTAAATGGGCCTTTTGACACTATGCGGATGTAACACTAGCTCTCTGTAAACCCTGGCTTGCTGATTGGGGGCCGGACTTGTGAATGTGCACATTGTCTGCCTCCCTGCTCTCTTCTCCTCTCCGAGGTGATTTCCTCTTTTCTCCCCCACATTAGCCATGGTCTTCTGTTACATTTACTGCCACCAAGCATGCTTCCTTTGATGTACAGTCATGGTTTGTAACCATGATTGTAACCATGGTTTGAAGTTATTTCTTTGTCCTAGCTAGATGGAACCTCATTTGTGTCAGAGCACATATGAGATGAAATCATGGTTAACACGGAGGGTGGGAAGTTGGGGTTAATTTCCTGGCAAAGGGAGAAGCATACCCCAGTCTTTGATCCACAGGAGAGCTGGATGCGTGGTTCAACTGTTTCAGCCAATGACTCTAGAAGCAACCAAGTCACATGCCATAGGTATAGGTTAAGGCAAGTCTTGTTAAAATCATTATGGAAAAAATACATTTATTATTATTATTATTAATATTTAAACATATTGAACCTTTTTTAATTTCCAAAATGGAATGCTCTCTCTCTTTAATTTACAGTTTTTTCCGTTATGCTTGACTGGATTTCTTTGACATGTGTTAGCCAGCACCAGGAAAGAAAACAACATTAGAAATATCATCATGGCTACAGTTCATATGTAAATTAATCATTGAAAAAAATATGTACACTTTTTCACTCTGTATTGAAAATTATACAGGATATTATTGCCCTGCATTGAGATAAAACGTCTGTGTTCAACTGCAAAGGGTTTTTTTTTTTAACCACCAACAAAATAAAAAAAGATAGCACCATATGATAGCGAGAATCTACACTCTGTATATGATGAATTTTGTGCAATTACAAATGTACAGTACTCTTAAGATCAGTATGCAAAATGTAGTTTTAAACAGTGGTAATACCACGATTGCAATCAAAGAGCCCCACTATGGCATGCAAACAGCCCCTCTCCTTCCCCTTTGGTGCCATTCTGGGCGGGGGGGACATAGGTATTCGTCTGTTGTTGAAGGGGAGGGACCACTTGCACACACTTGCGCACAGACTCCCTGCAAAATTAGTTCTTTGCACCCCCTCTAGCTACATCACTGCTACTTGGGCATTCTACTATAAGAAAACTAGTAGTAGTGGTCAAACTACTCTGGAAGATAGCTTGCCCGCCAAGATTAATATTATCAACCCAGACTGTGGGCAATAAGGCAGCCCCTCACAATCATTGTAGGGTATGCCAGACCTTGTCAGTGCCCCACAAGCACCTTAAAATGTGCCTCAGAAGCCATAACAACATGTAGGGCTTTTGCAGCTAGTATTCCAAGGAGCCCCAGCAGACCAGGCAATGTGGAAAGCGTTAGTAACTTTGATAACCACTGAATTGTAGAATAGATGTCTGCAATTTTTTTTTCCATTCTCATTCAGGTTTTTTTTGTTTGTTTCAGGACAGTTGTTTAATTTTTTTTTAAAAAACATTCATTTGTTGTAGTTTTTTTTTTTTTTTTAGAAAAGGGGTACTAATTTGCAAGTAGTTGCTCTGGACAGGAGCTGAGCTGCACATACACCTTCTTGGAACAGACACCAGTCCTGCATTTCCGGTAAAATGGGTTGGAGAAAAATATGGCTGTTGAAAAGAAGTGGCTGTGTATTGGAGTTCCTGTCCAGGACTACTACTTACAAGTAAGAAACACTTTTTTTTTTTTTAAATAGATCAAAGTAAGTAAATAAATGTCAAACAGAGGAAGGCATGAAAACAGAGCCTCCATGTGTTGCCATTTGTTCCAGAATGACTGAAAATAGATCTGAATGGGTTTCATTCATTCCAAAAACAAATGCACATGTCTGGCCGAAGAATTTGTAGCACTGCTGTGTCATTTACTTAAAAGCAACTGCAAAAAAGAATATGACAGAGGAGCATTTAGGAAGAGCTATGGATGGGGAGACTGTGTTCCAGTTGGGTTTTTTTAAAAAAAACAACAAGTTTTCTTTGAACAGCCCTTGCACCATCCCAAAGCCTGCTTTGAAACAGGGACATGTGGAGGGTGGGGAGGCAGGTGAGGCAGAGGCTCCTCACCAGACTCCTTCGAAAAGCACCGTCACCATGTGAGGCATGCAAGCACTCACAACTCACCTGTTTAGCGCACAGCGGTGGAGCTTTTCAAAGGACTTTGGTGGAGAGGCTCTGCCTCACCTCCCTCCCCACCCACTGCAGGTTTCTGCTTTGAAAACATCCCTCAGTTTCCAAGGTAGTGTCTGAAATACAGCCAGGATATCAGAAGAGTCTGGTTGGATCCAGCCAAGGGTGCACCTAATGATGGCTATTTCTTGTTTTATCCCAGCATCTACTATGTGAAGGTCCATCACCCCTGTAGGTGGAGGTTCCAGTTAGCTACCATGACTAATCTCATCAGCTTTTCTTCATGAATTTGTTTAACCTAAAAAGACATCAATGACAGTTGCCATCACCCAAACTACTGCAGCTAAAGCTCCCCAGCCAGGCACACAACAAGTTTCATGTTTGTTTTGGGTGGTAGCCCCAGTGGTTATTCTATGAGCAGCTGATGATGATCAGTCTATGACTGCCATACAGGTGCTTTTGGGTCCTATTGCTAAGGCATATGGGTCCAATGCCAGAGTAATGCTACTCTTGATGGTCCTCCTAGATGTAGTGCAGTGGCCTCTTTTTGGCCTGCCTGCTACCCCCCCCCCCCCAAAAGACCCTTGGAATGGCACAGAACTGCAGTACAGGGGCTTGGAAGGAAGATGTGTTGTAGCCTATAGGCCAAGGGTTGCCAGTATGGCATGCCTAATCCTGACCCGCTACCTGGGCCTGATCTAACTGCACCAAGCAATGCAGACTTGAGCCAGTGATATTGCTGGTGCAGGGCTGAGCTGACCTATTACGGCTGCTGGGGTTTACCCAGGGCAAGGGGACAATTGTCCCCTTACCCCCAAGGAGATCTCCAACAGCCAAAAATCCCTTGCGGGATGTCGTGGAGGTTGAACTGGTGCCATTGCACCACCATGTGGGCATTTAGGTAGAATTGGGCTGCCTGGCCGAGGCAACCTCTTTCTGAATTGTGTCCATTACCTGTCCATTACCTGTTATAGGCATTAAGGAACAAAGTGTATGATCTCACCAACACCGGGCTTAAGACCACACAGTAGCCTCAAGAACAGCCGCAACATCACTTTGCAGCCTTTCCTGTGTGGCTAGAATGTCTATTAGGTTAAAGGCTACAGAGCACCCTTGTTTCTGATGATCTGATAAGGAACTTGGTGAGTGGACCAATTCCCCTTACACCCATTAAATGCATTGCACCCATTTGTGTTGCCTGAAAAGGATTAGAAACCTGCCCTGAATTTTGAGCACCATTAAGCTTTTTCCATCTTGATGTGATCCCTGATCTTTTTCCAGACCTTGGAAAATCACATTCACGACACGTCACCTCCCCAGCTGGCAGACTCTTCCCTCCCCCCAAACTTTCAATTTGTACAGTATTTCACCAGTTCCAACATAGCCTTTTCTGGGTGTCTCCTGTCATGTGTATGTCCAAATATATCTTCCACGGTTCTTTGCAACTATGTGCAGGTTGATCCAGCGCCACGGCTGCCAGTTTTTTGCAGTATGGTTGTCACAATATCCAGATGCGATCTTCGCCTTCAAGGGCAGGTGAGCTGTAGTAGGAAGAGTGGCTTCCTGGGACAGAAACCATCAGTTTGAGCTGCATGTCTGGCATCCGAGGGTGTGAGGGGAAGGCTTCCAGTCAGCCACAGCTTGCTTGCGGCATCTCCTTGAGCATGATGGGAGAAGGCGTTTACACAATGCGCTCATAAAGCAGGTTTGAATTGGCACACCCGTGGAAAATGGTAACCCATCAGTCTGCTCAACCTACTTTTTCCATAGGGCTGAAAGGCAGTGCGTGAACTGTCTCTGTGTTTGAAAGTCACCCTCAAATGATATTTTATCTAATTGATTCCAATTTTTTCCTCCAGGGGAGAAGAAATTCCTAGCACCAGATAAGAACTGAGAAAAAATGCTAAGGTTGTAGTGTGGGAGGAAAGGCGGAGCAATCAGGGATGAGGTCTCCTGCATAGGGATTGGTAAAATCTTTGCTCCTGGGCCCTCTCTATCCATCCCTAGAGTTAAGGACCAAATCAGACACGACCCTGAGTGCTTGTCCTTTCCTTCTAAAGAGCATAAGTGGGAGGACTTGATCCAGATTAGGACCACAAGAGAGGCTGGAAGGGGCTTACTCTCTCTTCTGCCCATGCAATCCAGATTGGCTGCACCTTTGTGGAGTGCATTTGTCCTGAAAGCATTCTTTTTCAGCACAAATAGCATCTATCTGGGTGGGGGAGGAAGGATCTACATCAGGACCATGGGATGGGGTAGAGGTAAACCCCCTACACCCCTCCCTTAACCCTAACCCTGGTTGGGGTCCCCACATGTGCTATTTACAGAGAAAGCAAGCAAGCACATGAGAGCCCATGTTGTTATTGATCTCATTTGGCCCTGAGAAAGGCAATTAATCCTGAAAATCCTTGAGAATTCAAGGATTCACCTTGCCCACTCTGAGAATTCAAACATGGAAATTTATGTAGCGCATTCATTCCAAGTCAGCAATCAGCTGCGGGTAACATGTTGGCTGCTCATTCAACTCAAGGTAATTGGTAGCTTTACACCTGCAGGGCTGCCTGTGCTCATGGCTGTCACTACTACCATAATTATACACCATGAGTCTATGAATGGAGTCAGCCCTTGGTCTGCCTAGCTCACTACTACCTACACTGACTGGCAGCAACTCTCCAGGGCTTCAGACGAGGGTCGTTTCCAGTCATATCTGGAAATGGGGCCAAGGATTAAGGAAAAAAAAAGTTGCTGTTGAACTACTGCCCCTCCAAAGGTCTTCATGTATCCACACTGGTGCACAAGACCAAAACTCAAGCCTTGAACGGGGTCAATAGCATCTTCGGTCGGAGAAGGTGGTGTCCTAGAAAAGGCTGCAGGTACAGTCAGCCTGCTGGAGAAGCAGCAGCATTTCACTATCAATTCTGGACGCTGGTTTGTCCGTTTCTTTTTTTTTTTTTTTTGCAACACTGGATAAATAGAAGTCACCTTAAGAGGGGGGAGGAGAAAGCCAAGGAGAAAAGCAAGAAACTACTGCCAGAAAGGAAGGAGAAAGTTAGTTTTCAATTAGGCTTCTTTCCTTCTTTTAAAATTATCCTCCATGGAATGTTGGCCGCCACCATAGCAAGCTCCCTACGGAGACGTCAGCCACACTCATCCCCTGCTCTTAGCTTCTGCGAGCTTTTCCTAGCAGAGCCTCTTTTTTAAATTAAGCATTTCATTAATGCCTCTCCCTTTCAAGCCACCCCTCCTCCACCCACAGTGAGGGCTGGGAACAGAAGCAAGAAGCCAAGGCTGAAGCATTAAGTAATGTCTCTATCGACACTGAGTTATTTGCCAGAGGCTTACCCTGTTGAGGTACGTGTAACTTTAGTCAATTTAATCGCTTTCCAAATCTTTTCCCTTTTTTTAAAAAAGAAAAAGAAAAAAATGGTAGCCAGCCACCCAGTGGCTGGAAATAATCTATATATTACTGGGGGGAGGGGGAAGTAGCACCATCAAAACATCATACAATTCTACATTATTGGCTTAGAGATGAATTCTTCTTCTTTTTTATCTGTGGTAGCTTGCTTTGGTACATCCAGTCTGCAAAAGGAAAGGCGTTTCAAGTCTTATTAGGTAAGTGTGTTGGAAATCCACCTGGTTCAAGCAATGGGTTGACGACCTGGTAGGCAGACCCTGGACTTCTGCAACTTAAAAACAACTTCATTGTTTTGCTGGATCAGGCCAAGGTCCATCTAGTCAAGCATTCTCTTTTTTAAATAGTGGCCAGCCAGGTGGTGATGGCCATCCCCGACACCTGGCTATTCAGAGGTAAACTGCCTCCAAACATGGAGGTTCTATTTAGCTGTCATGGCTAAGAGTCCTCAACAGACCGACCCCATGAATTTGTCTTAAAAAAAAAAAAAGGCATCTAAGCTAAGTGGCTGTTGCCAGATCCCCTGGCAGTGAGTTCCATAACTTAACGATGCATTGTGTGAAGACGTACTTGTGAGCTGCTGCAGCACCCGATCGTGCAAAGGGGGCTTCATTAACTCTTCTGTTGCATCTTGTTTGCATAGAAGTCTCTGCAGGTTTGGCAACAGCGCTGATACCACCTCATGTCCTGGCAGAGGTCCTTCTCCCGAATCACCCGACAGTAAACCGTCCACTGGTCTCCTGTGCACTTGTATGTCAGAGCAGCTTTTACGGTAAATATTAAATAACAGAAAAAGGGAAGCAGCACATTAGAAAAAAGGTTAGAAGAGCTTTTCTTGAGAAGCACGTGCTGTGATGTTGATCACCGCCACCACCACCACAGGGAAAAACCATGCGTAATACAGTAGATAAAAACTTTGTTTTGTTCACTGGCATCCATGGGGAGTGGGGAATTGCCAGTTCATCATACACATGTCCGTTAACAACGGTTTTGCGTAACAAAGTCACTGCACCCACATGCCAGTCCTCTCCTTTGCTTCCCAGGCAGGGCTTGGTTCTGCAGTGCCACCCCACCCTCCTTCCTCCCTCACTAGTGCCCTCTAGGGATAGTCACTTCCCACTTCCAAAGCAGGGCCTAAGAGGAAGGCAGGCAGGCAGGCAGAGCAGCACCACAAAGCCAAGCCCTGTCTAGTAAGGAAGGGAAGGGGGTTGGCAGGCAGGTGGTTTGCTTATCCGGCACTTTGATAACCATCAAACTCAATTAACCAGCATCTCCAGCCACTGCTTCAGGTGGGAAGGAACGCTGGTTAAAGAAAATGCTGGTTAAGAAAACTTATGCTATACTTTGTGTAAGACAGCTTTGCATTTTAAGAACATCAAAAGAGCCCTGCCCCTCTAGTCCAGCTTCCTGTATCTCACTGTGGCCCACCTGAAGAAGCACAAAAGACTACATGATACCTGCACCTTGTTACCACTCCGTTGCATCTGGAATGTTCGTAAATATGGAGCCAGGCCATTTATCTATCGAGCATTGTCTGCTATGATAGGTATTAGCTCTTCAGGAGTTCAGGCGGATGAGTCCCAGCCCTGCTATCCAAGATCCTTGCATATTACAGATGCTGGGGGTGGGTGCAGGGATATTGTGCAGGCAGAGGTCTACCACTGAGCCTTCCCAGCATGGTGCTTTTCCAAAGTGTTCGAACCATTTCACCAATATTATCTCAGTAATCATACATGTCAGGATAACATCCTTGAGAAGCTAGTCGAACCCTGGTTGCAGCTGCCTGCGAGAGCTTGGAAAGCGCAAGAGCTGGCAGCCAGGATGATGAGTGCACTATGAAGGGAAGCACCTGGAGAAATGGGGGTTCTGTGAGATTGCCTTGTGTAAAAATACTTGTAAAAGTCTCATTGAAAAATGGATTTACGTGCCCACCGCCCTGAGACTACTGAGAAAGGCAGTATATAAATATTGTAATAAATAAAATATGCTCTAACACGAAGCTATAACCTCCTCTTAAATTATTGATTAGTAAATGATTAGAGAGAGTGTTTACTACTACTACTACTAACTACAACTATTAGAGAGAGTGTGCATGACTGTGCACTAAGGCTGGCTGAATAGTCTCCTGGGGAGTCAACGATTAAGGTGCAATTTCAACCAGCAACTTTCAAGCGTGTATTTTTTGCCATGTGCTATCCCAAATCTCATGGAACCTCCATCTGTTGATGAAGACTGCAGGATCTAGAGTTGAGAGGAGATGCTGCGACTACTGTACGTTTTCCTTTCAACCTCCCCATGCCTGCCAAAGGGTGACATTGGAGACAGTAGAGGCGGATGGCAAGGAGACCAGTGGAGCAGACATTATAGGGGGCATAGCTGCTGCATCTCCTCTCAGTGACTCAGCTTTAAAAGGTGCACACACAAACTCCATGGCAAGACCTGGCAAACTCTGAAGGGTATTGAACCAGCTTCCTGGGAGTCTCTGCTTTTGCTGAAAGAAAGAAAGAACCTCATGGTTGGTGGAAGCTTTAAAAATGTATTCTCACTATGCCCAGGAATTTTGCATTTTGTTCTGTAAAAGAGAATGAGAAGAACCACAGTGGAGATCCAGGGACCAAAACAAGCATGATGTAGGTGTTTTATTACATTTTTCATCCTGCCCTTCCTCTAAGGAAAGCTTCAGGTAGCATATATAGTTTCCACACCCCCTTTTGTTTTAGCCTCACAGCAGCCCTGTGAGGTTGCTTAGGCTAAGAGAGAAAGAAACTGATCTGACAGTGAGCTTCATGGCTGGAACCTGAGCCTCCCTGGTCTGTCCCACAATCTAGCCTTCATACCACACATGACTAGATCTTGCAGTGTTTTAGTTCCCTTTGAAGCAATGTATGGGTGGAGGCTCCCATTCAGCTTAAAGCTCCCATTCTTCTCAAAGGGTGTTTAGCCCTTTCCCCCATACCTTTTTCCCGTCAAAATACCCCTCTTCCCCCTTCATAGCTGCTGTTTGCCCTGCAAGTGGGAAATACAGATATCTCACATGACATCACATCCATGGCGTGTGTGCGACAGGCCAAAACTGAGGCCAACTGAGTGGGGTTGCTGCCTTCAGAGTTTTTCTTGGGGGTTGTGGGGCTGGCAGGAGAACACTGGCTAGCAATCCCTCTGGACTTAAAGCCCAGCAAAGCCCCGACTTACCAAGCCTTGGAGAGGTAATTGTGTTGACATTTATCTTTTCATTGCAGACCTCCTGGTGACACTGCCGGTAGGCTGCAGGCTTGGAGAGGACAGGACACTCATTGCTGTGGCGGCCTGTCACTTTGTGCATGCACTGCACCACGCGGGACTGAAGGCCTTTCCCACACGTTGAAGAGCACTGGGGAGAAGAGAAGGCACCTTTGTGAATCATAGCACAGGGGCTGCAGCCGAGCATGAAGGAATTAACTCCTCACAAAACCAGTGACAGCAAAACCAGTAATAGCAATTGCCTTAATAGGCCACAGTTCACCTTGGTGACTCAACAATAAAACTGCCACTTGACCACACCTTTACCCGACATCTTTTCCTTGCTAGGATCGTCGTGTCTTGGCCGGTCCAGCTAGTGAAGACTGTTTTTCAATAGACAGGAGAGACACATGGTACACAGATTCCCTGACTTATGAACATCCTGTTTATGGATTTTGAGTTATGGATGGCTGCACTGGTACTTTTGTATAGGTGTAATATGTCCTTGGTACTGCTTTTGGTTCTCCTTCCCTACTATCCTTACATTTTTGTTGGCATCCTTCAGTCTCAGAAGACTATGGTGTCACGCTCTGAATGGTGGTTCTGGAACAGAGTGTCCTCTCCAGTGCACAAAGCCTGGGTAAAGTAGGTATGGAGGATAGGCTGTTACCCATGCAGCAAATCCCCCCTCTCCACGTCGCTGAAATGGTCCAATGGAAAGGCAGAGGCCAATACGGTTGGTTCCAGTGGCATCGCAGGAGTTGCCAGAACGTGACTGTGTTCAGCCATGAACTGCCTCAGGGACTCCGGCTCCTGATTTTGCCTCGAGGTTGACTCCTGAAGCCTTTTCCATAACTGGATGTAGCCACAAGGCAGTGGAGGTTTGGGATCAGAGTTTTCCTTCTCTCAGATGAGCTGCCTTCCCAGGCTGACGAGTATCTCATCTATCCTTACATTATCCCCACAATAAAGTTTGTTTTGTTACACTGTTCACCTTCATCTCACTCTTCATTCCCAAAGAGGCATTTTGCCCGTGCCATTGGCCACTACACAGGAGCTCTGCACACAAAGTTGTTTCCCCCCCCCCATGTGCATGTTACATGGGTCTAAAAGCACACTTGATTAGGGCGGCATGAACCCAAAACACCACCTGATGCTACGTCAGGCCCGCCACTTCTGCACATCCTCACAACGTCACTTATCGTGTTCCTTGTGCGGGAGCTCCTGCATTCACACAGTCCCTGTAAATCAAACTGGGAGTCCTGCACCCATTCACCTTTAGTGGGCGGAAAGCAGATGGATGTGGATCACATCTGCAGCAGGCTGGAGTGAGTCGGTGGCGATGGTGGGGTGAAGGCACCCTGAATCTGCTGTCCTCTTGCCCACCTGCAATCTGACATAGTCTGCACCACCTAGTATCATGGAGGGACTACCCCTCCACCCAGTAACACTGTTCAGTGCACAGAACACACAGTTCAGAGTTTCAGCCATTTCTGAAGACGCCCTCCCACAGCCAGCCCCTGAACTTGAATGAGTGTAGCAGCAATAAATGTCTTTACTTAGCTTCACTTTCACATGGAAAGAAGCCAGACCTGCTTATCCTTTTCCCTTGTTATCATAAAAATTAGGTAGCCCTTCTGGTCCACCCCCCCCCCGGGTTCCTCTTGTGCTTCCTATCTCTTATGTCTGATCAGTTGTGTCCAACTCCCCAGCTTCTCTCCTTGAGTAGAGCAACTGGAGTGCAGAATCCCAGCTGGAGTTAATAAAAAGGCCTTGTATTTCCAAATGAAGAAATGAAGGATTTGTGAGATCTTGGCAAGATTTCTACTTTACCTCATGCCACACACAAATCAGAAGGATGAATGTATACATACACACTGGTAGAGAACCTCTTGGGAAGATATCAGATCTCTTCTTAGCAAATCTTTGGCAGAGTGATGCAATTGTTAGTATTGTGATAATATTCAATATTTTGGACAACTTCTCTTTTTAAATAATGTTGTGTGATTGGGCAGTATCAGATAACACTGACCCCCAGAGGTCTCCCAATCACATATAATGTCATAGTAGGGGAATATACCACACAAGGAGGGAGTATCTACCTTGAGGCATGGGTGAGAAGCCACTGCAATAGCTCGTGAAAACTATTTCAAGGAAAACTGGAAATAGGACAACTGCTCAGGGTTGATGTAAGCAGTTCTCTCTGAGCATGCTCAGGGCATAGTAAGAAGAATGACTTCCATGTATCTCTATGTTACAGGCTGCAAATCAACTTGAGAGACCCCAAACTTTAGTTTTCTCCCACTGTATGCCATTTCTAGTCATATATATATATATATGGTACATATATACTGTGTGTGTATATATACACATATACATACATATGGTACATATATGCACCATATATATGTACCATATATATACATACATATGTATGTATATATGTATATATATGTACATACCATATGTATATGGTACATATATATACATACATATGTATGTATGTATGTATATGGTACATACCGTTTTCAACTAGAAAAGAAACTCTGCCCCCTTCTGCCATATCCAGAAACATGCACAAATTATGCTGGCACCACCACACCTGCTCCTATGTGCTTCAAACGTGCAGCCAGGTAGGATGTGGCTACACCTCTCACTTTAGTCATGGGTGCCCTTTTGTTTTACACACCAACTGTTTTATACGCTTGTGTTGCCTTCCTTTCCTCTGTTGTTCCAATAACGTGTACGTGCGTACACCCCAATTGCTGCCACTTTTGATCTCTCCATATTCGGTGCACTCCATTTCCTGATTTGCAGGTTGGAAGCCTCATGTTACTAAATATAGCCATATCCTCACACTCAGGGCTAGAACTGTATAAATCCAGCTGGGTGGTCCTTTCAACACAAGCAGACAGGCCCAGCACTCACTCAACAATGCTCGGCCCTTTCTGAGGCCATTTCAAAAGCTTTCGAAGTGCTCGACAAACACTGACACACATTCACCCAAGCCTCCCAGGAAAGCATGCAAAAGATAGCTTTGCAGTCAGTGAAACTGAGTCACGGTCATGCGAGGAAGACACGTGTCAACTATAGGATCCAAACTTGCTGGTTTTTTGGCTAGTATTTCTCTTTCCCTATTTGGAAAACTTTTCCACATCTATGAAGACATTACCTCAAGTCAAAAGGGATGTTTCTTTGCCATCCAGAGGTCCAAAATCCATATATCCACGCAAAGCTTACCTGCCTTTGTCTGCGACTGTGCAGTTGGGTCTCTGCATCTGTTAACCCATCAAGGGGGCAAAGCATCAAGTTTTTTCCACAGCTCCTGCCAACTCTGCTTCTCAACACACAAAGAACCACCAAGTGGTTTCCCCCCCCTTGCCTTGAGCTAAGTTTGATTGCTTCTCCTGGGAAACCAAGATCATCACCTAGGCTATGCAATTAGTCTTCTCAGTGCCAGGAAGACAGACGTTAACATCTCTCTTGAACCGCTGGGTTTGGCAGCAAAAGGGACATCTGGCTTCTTTCAGGGAGAAACATTTTCAGCTCTCCAGGAAATAGGAAGAGATACAGAAAAGCATGCAAAGGGGGATTGTGGCACATAGCACATAGCAACGCTGGACTAGGGAGCAAAGAGGGCACTAAGAGAACCAGGGGAAATCAAACTTGGATCACACTCCATTTTCCACCAGAAAATGTTCAATCCTCAACAAATTTGCTTGGAAGCAAGTCCTGCTGATTTCCATGAAACGTAGAGTTTTAGCAAAGTTTTTAAAGCTCGCTACCCCTTTAGACAAGCTGAAATAGTATAGTCCAGGAATGTAGATAAGACATAAGAAGAGCCCCACCTGTACATGCCAGATCTCGTCTGGTCTTGGAAGCTAAGCAGGGTCAGCCCTGGTTAGTACTTGGATGGGAGACCGCCTGGGAATACCAGGTGCTGTAGGCTTGTACCATAGTATTTCGAGACTGAAGGTTGCCAACAACAACTGGATACCTGGCCAAAGGCCCATCTGGTCCAGCTTCCTGTATCTTACAGCAGCCCACCAGATGCCTCAGAGAGCACACAAGACAACAAGAGACCTGCATCCTGGTGTCCTCCCTTGCATCAGGCATTCTGAGGTAGCCTACTTCTAAAATCAGGAGGTCACACATCCCCATCACAGCTTGTAATCTGTGATGGACTTTTCCTCCAGAAAGCTGTCCAATCCCCTTTGAAAGGCATCTAGGCCAGATGCCATCACCACATCTTGTGGCAAGGAGTTCCACAGATGAATTACATACTGGGTAAAGAAATATTTTCTTTTGTCTGTTCTAACTGTTATATAGTGGGGTCCATGCGAATAAAGGAAGGTATAAAGATAACAGCTCAATACGTTTAGTCCATCTTCAGAACAGAACCCGGCAATTAAACACATGGCAAACAACACCCCTGGTTTTTATCCTCTTGTTTGGAGACTCCCAGACTCCCCATGATTGGAGCAGTTGAAACATTAACTAGGGGGCCAATAGGAATTTAGATTTCAATCCACCACCCAATTGGCCAGCCATAAGACTGGGCCAATCAGTTATGCAGGATTTCGATCCTGCATAACTTGCATACATAACATGAATTCTCCCGTAAGTATGGGAAAGCATTCATAAGTATGATATCTGTACACATCTATCATGAAGGCAGGATGGAAGTAAAATCAATGTAAAAACTGTGAAAAGGCCAACCTGAATACATTAAATACATGTCCAATAATCTGGAATAAAGCCAGGATGGTGTAGTGGTTCTGGTGTTGGAGATCCAGGTTCAAATCACCATTCAGTCATGAAGCTTCTGGGGTGACCTTAGACCAGTCACCATCATTCAGCCTAATCTACCACACAGGTTTGTTGCAAGGACGAAAGGTGGTAAGGAATTATGTACGCCATCATGAGCTCCTTAGAGGAAGGGTGGTACACAAATGAGAAAAAGATGATAATAAAGCACTCCTTGGCAGAACAAGAGTGCGTAACTTAGGGCACAATCCTAACCAACTTTTCAACACTGTCATAGCTGTGCCAATGGAGCATGGGCTGCATCCTGCAGTTGGGGGGCAGTCATGGAGGCCTCCTCAAGGTAGGGCAATGTTTATTCCCCTGCCTCGGAGTTGCATTGGCCTTATGTCAGTACTGGAAAGTTGGTTAGGATTGCGGCCTTAATTTTGTATCAGCAAACATTCAAGATTTCATCTTGGGAGGATGTATTGCAAAATGGATTCCCAAGCAATGAACCTGGGCTTAGCATTCAGCATGAAATAGTACAGTATACAAGACCTTTTCAATCATCTTCAGGTCAGCTGCCACTTTTAGCCTCATTAATTCTGAGCTGGAATGAAAGCTTTGCCTGCCACTGATAAGATCTAACTAGCCCATAGCACATTTTCACCTATTTTTCACAGCTTAGAAAAAATGAGTACAGCAGGAAAAAGAGAAACCCAAAACTTTAATGAGAACATATCTAGTCTTGTTAAAAACTATCTTTCATGTGAAACTGTGTGTGTGTCAAAAATAGATGATTTGTTTAATTTCAGACAGAAAAAAAAGAAATGTCTTCTCAATTCAGGGGGCCTGTCTCAACATTAGGAAAAGAAATAAATTACATTTGGGGAAAAGGGATTTTTTTTATTTATTAGCTGATCTAGCAGAGGGGCACCTACTTACCAAGCCTTTACAACCACCTTCAAGCTGTACTTTCAGACCAGGCAATATCAGGCAGAGAACAGAGCCAGCATTTCAAGTGCACCTCCAAATGCGTAAGTAAAAATGACTTCACTATTTTCAAAGAATGCAGAGCTCAAGTTGACACATCTATAAATTCAGGAGCTTCCTCAAAAGATAGCTATGCCAAAAGTGGAAGGGGGGGTGTGCTAGAATCCTGTGGTCACAAGCGCATCAAAATATTTGCATTATGGATAAAACCTGAAACCATCTGCCTTGTTAACTTTACAAGCAGTGCATTGCTAAGTTTCAAGTGATTGAAGACATTTACATATAAATGAGGGAGGGGCACTCTGAACTGTTTTGACTGCAATGGCAGAAAGGCCACACACAGATACCCACACACAGCGCCCTGTTAAAACAGTTCCCAGTTTAAAAGCCTGGCGTTGAAGTCTGGATGTTAAACTGAGACTAGACCTCTCCCTCTCACAGAAGCTGTAGAATCACCTGATGAGGAGGCACTGCGGAAGCAGTCAGCCAGGCTGGGCACCGGATTAGGGTACAAGCCCATTAGAAGACATCTGGCTGGACTGATTCCTAAGCCCTCAGTGCTGGTGACGGCAGTTGTGTTCTATGTGCCAGGGGACCCCTATGTGAAACCATGTGGGACTTCCATGTAGGACTAGGTGCAGGGCATTCCTCCAGAGCTCCCAATACCTGAGATATAACACTCCTCGTCCCCCAATACACGCGTCTTTAATTGATGCAAATGATTTGCCATTGGTCAATTTTCTATAAGCTGAAGAACAAGATAATATACTTTTAAATAAATAAAAGCAATTAATTTTGGAGTCCGAATAAGGAAGAGGGGTCAGAGAGGAAAGAGAAAAATATGCATTATTAGATACCATGGCTATTTCAGGAGACAGGCATGTGTGGTGGGGGGGAGAGAACAGGCCAGGTGATAGCTGGTCCTAGCCAGACTAAGGAAGGGGGCCTTGTCGTCTCACATCTCCTGCTATATACACAACTGAGGAAATGGGCCCTGCATTTTCCCTCTGACCTGAATGTGTCTTCATGTAACAGTCCAGTCATGAGGCTGGTTGAAATCCTTGCCCACTGTGTCTAAGGACACTCCATGCCCATCTGTTGCCTGCCCTTGCTCCATCCTGTTCTTGTACCCTCAGGCAGTGCAAGAGAGGAGGAGGCAGAGAGCTTGCCTCCCCTGCCCCAGCTTTCCCACCACCTCTTGTCTGGCTAGCACACAGAATGCTGAGAGCTGAGAGGATTTGGATTCCCAGGATTGGTTCTCCCTGCCGAACCACTTTACAAGAACCACAAGTTTTGGAGTGGGAGTAGGAGGACAAGGTGGCAAGTTGTGTGCTGGTAGAGGAAGAGATGGTGGTGAGATCTGGAAGTGGGTTTGGGCAGCAGATTGGCCAGGATTGCCCTGATAATGAGGGAAGGGCACCCAGCAGCCTTCTCAAACAAGTTCATTATGTGTATAATTAATATACAACTATACTACACAGCTGTGTCGAGCTATAAATATCAGTCAGGCATCCAGAAGTGGAAGGAGCTTAAACAAAAGGAACTAAGAGAAGCAGAAGACCATCAGGCTCCAGGTTTTCAAAATAGTCAGAGGAGGAGGAAACAGAGTAAAATTACCAGTTTGTACCAGGCCCAGAGAAATGCTGCAGTTGAAACATGAGGTCTTTTTTTTATACTTTATGTCTGAGGTATCCCTCATTGACCATTGTAAGGACTCAGAAATTCCTAACCCTGATTTCCTTCCTGCACAATGCACAGAACCAGACATCAGTAGGAGAGAGAGAGAGAGAGAGAGAGAGAGTGTGTGACCAAGGACTGATACTTCACATACTGGAGTATCACCATTCCCTGAAGGTGCTGAAGGCAAACTTATCACCTTCTTTCCTTCTTGGGGGGATCATAAATCCTGAAAAGAGCTATGGCAAGGAATGCACACCTCAGTTGTTGCATCACCAGATGTTTCTGCAGGCGACATTGGTACGTGCTACATCTGTGTGCAGAGCGGAACGGGGAGGCGGTGCAAGTTCAGAAGGATTCCATCTGCACAAGCCCTCTGGCATGGGCTGAGGAATCACATGTTCTTAATGTCTGGCTGGCTGCACCTTGCACTGAAATTCTCTCCAAATTCTTTGCAAAAACTACTTTATGTTTTCTAAAAGAAAAAAACAAGAAGCAACAACCCAACAACCCCTAAACAAGATAAAAAGGGATGAGAATCATTCAGCACCCCACAAAGTATCTTGTGTTTTATAAAATATTTTTCCAAGAAATGATTTGTGTTGTCTAGAACCTATATGTTTCACTTTCCACAAGGAAGACATTTTACTGCCTCCCAGTCATAGTGGAGGCAAACGTACAAAAGATTTAGAGCCCAATCCAGAGCTCTGCCACTCTGCAGGTGCCCAAACAGCTGGGTGGTGGAGAAGTAGGTAGGGGCATGGGGGAGGCAGGGAGGAGGTGTGGGGGGAGGGCGGGGGAAGTCATGCCAGGGGGAGGAAGTGGGGTGGGAGGGAGGCAGAAATGGAGAAGCCTTGCTCCTCCTCATCCAGAGCCTCCGTGTTGGACTGCAGGACCGACATGGAGACTCTCGAGTCTATGGCAGCCCAAGGGTTGCCGCAGAATCAAGCAGCTCCTTTTACTGTGTAAGGTGAGTCAGTGTTAAGCTACCTATATTGCAACTGCGGTGAGGCAGGAGAAACTAAGTGAGAGCGACTTAATTAAAGCCGTAGTTAATCTGTGGCAGAGTTAAATTTAACTAGTCTTCCTCCTTCACAGTCTAGTTTCTCTTACTTGTCCTCTGCGGAAACACCGAGACAAACCGAATTTCAGTGTATGTGCCAATACAAACACGGTTTCTAGTGCACTCAACTCTGCGTGACTTTATGTTTCTTTGGTTCCCTCCTTCCCTGCTTTCACAGAATACAGTTTATGGTGAATTTGCCAAAACAATTCAATGGCAATTAAAAGGTTCTTGTTACTGCAACTGTGATTGATGGCTGCTAATCTGCACATAGGACACATCTTTAGGGGGTGGCACAAAAGTGGGGTTATTCTAACAGGAAATGAGGCTTTCCCCAGGCTTCATGCATCCTGCTGGGACAAGTACCTGCTGCCAGGATTTCGGAGGCTAAGACAAGGGCACAGAAGGAATTGGCAGCTCTTCACATCAGGGGAGGGCAGGTGGCTGGAGGCAATTTATCAAGTGTGCTTTATCAGGAGCGACAAGGCTTGGCAGCGGCAGGAGAACTTGGAATGTCTTTCTTTTGCCAAGTTCTTGCCGATGTTTCAAAATGTGTTCCAGGTGGCGATGGGTCCCCTGGGTGCCATGCAAAGAGGCACTGCTTGTCAGGTGCACGATATGGAAAGCAAGAACCATTTCCTGACCTGGACAGTGGTGGGCACATGGAACTTGGGCATTCTGCCAGATTCCCATGCCCTCTGCAGAGGGAGGGGGAACAGGGAGGGGACTGTTTGCCGAATGTTGGGCAGTATTAAATCTGTGGTTGTTGATTCCCTATTTAGAATACGTAACTAAACTGCCCATCTTGAGGCTGACTTTGCCAGCTGGTTTCTGGAATCCTCTTTCAGGATTCAGCTTTAATTAATTCACCAACACTTCAGAACCAAATGAATTCAGGGCCAAATGAAAACACGGAGAGAGCTGGGTGGTCGTCGCCGTACTAGAGATCCCCATTGCCACAGTATTATTTACATACTGCCTTTAAACAAAAGGAGGGACTTACAGCAGTTAAAATTCAGATCTAGGAATTGTTTGTATCTCTGAGACTCTGTCGAGGTGAGATACAAGGGCCATAAGGACGAGGAGGCAATCACCATTCAGTATCTCCTTAGAGGGTTGGATTAACAGCCACTTCCCCACCCACCCCTTTTAACACAAAGAGTTCAGCACTTTGTAGATCAATGCTTATTGCACAAGTTCTTTGGAGGCCCCGGGCTCCAAGCACCCATGCCTAAAACTTCCATGATTATCAAATGAAAGCTGTCCCTTGCACCAGTATTGATTGCTGTGGCTCCACCACTGCCAATCACTGTCTTTTTCTGAATTCTGCTTTAGGATAATTTGTACTTACAAATACAGCAGTATCAATAACTGATAACTGATACAATAAAAAAAAATTGCAATTATTTGGCAAAAGGACTCTATGGCCAATTCATACTCTGAATGGGAGTTTCTTGGTAAGTTAAGAAAAGGCCCAAGGGCAGGTGGTGGCAGTCCAAGGTGAGCCTTGAAGGTTTCTAAGGTCCCAACAACTGCCCAAGGAAGACATGTGCCCACACGGGAAATATCCGCACTACTAATCTAAGGACTTGTTGTGCAGGTGATGTTGAAAGCATGTCTTTACCTTGGACCAGTCCCCAGTCTTCCACTCATAACAGCCTGTGTGATCCTCACATTCTTCCTCATCCTTTGGCCTCGTGGCTGCATCGCACTTCCCTTGTGAATTCGTACATGTGACAGTCCTCTTCTGTTTCCCCCATCCACAGTCCGAGGAGCACTACAAGGCAACAGGCACAATCAAAGGCAATTGATTGTGGCTTGGATGAAAACTGAACAAAAATGTATGGCTGCCAACGAGTCTGAGATTTTTGAAGCAGGTTCAGATTGAAAGAATTCCACTTTTCCAAATGTTCCTTGCAAAAGTCTTCCACATAGATTTTTGACTGCAGAACTAAGGCATATTGGTGGGTGGTTAATATTGGATAATTAACTTGGATATTAATTTGACATTAAAATACTGCATTGAATTAAAAAAAGACAGCCTTAATGAGCAATAAATATAACAGCGTTGCTATCAAAACAACATTTTTTATGATAGGGTGGAGTTTTCTTAACATTAAGGGCACAATCTTAACCAACTTTCTAGCATAGCTGTGTCAGAGGGGCATGTGCTGCATCCTGCAGTTGGCCGGCAGTCATGGAGCCCTCCTCAAGGTAAGGCAACGTTTGTTTCCTTACCTTAGGGTTGCTTTGCCCTTAGCTCACTACAGGAAAGTTGGTTGGGATTGTGCCCTAAAAATCTTAATTTTTAATCTACAAACAGATGTTCATCACATCAGAAAGTTCACTCTTTGTGAGTCCTCTCATTGCAATTGTTTCAGTGCCATTCCTCCTCCACTTGCATAGAAATGCATCTCTCCTGCACAGATTGATCCTAGCTAATCAGGGATTTTCTAGCCAAAGTGATGGCATTACAGTCCTATATCACTAATTAAGGGTGCAACGCTTAATTAGTTATATAGGACTGTAATGAGTTAAAACCCTATCTATTTCTGCAGTATCAAGTAGTATCAAGGATCAGTGCAGAAAAGAAAGTGAACTTGATATTGAATAAATAGGGGGAGATATGAGATACTCTGCGAGATCTTTTGAATAAGCTCCAAGAAGCTTTACCATTTAGGGAGACCACACTGGAAACAAGCCCCAGCTTGATGTAAGTTACAATGAATGGGCAGATCTCAGCATGCCTGTCTAATCGTCTTTAAAAAATATATAATCTAAGCAGTCATGACCTGCTGACATTGTTAAGGACAGGAATGGCAAGTGTTTATGAACTGGCAATGAAACAGACATGCTTTGATATATGTCACAGCAACTGCACAGTGGGTTCTTCACACACAGGCTGACTTCCCTATCTGGGAAGCCTTGCACTTCATTTACTGCTGCTCATTGCATGACCTCTGTGTGGAAAGTAACATCTTTAGAGCAAATGAAAGAATGGAATTCTGCAGGCTACAGGGAGGGATTTCTTCAGGTTGAAGCAAGAATGAGATTCAACATCTGCTTCTCAAGACGGGTTGCTGGCTTTATTTATCTCAGAATGAGAGACCGAATAACTTGTTGCTTTGCTGGAATGGAAAACACCTTTCATTTCAATCTCCGAAGCAGGTTATCAGGACTGGACAGACTGCCTAGGCTACGCAAGGAGCTGCTGAGTCCAACAATATATGTGAGGGGGAACAGCGTGCAGCCTAACAGGTGTGACCCAGAATACCTTGCAATATTGCTAAGGCTTCTTGGACATGTCACGATTTTGCGAACATATAAAACTTCCTAACAACTGAACCTGGGGACTTCTGTATTCAAAGACTGTGGTCTACTCCTGAGCTACAGTCCCAGTCCCATCTCCACAGATGGCTTCAACCATCCTTACGAACACAGGATCTATCATTGAGCTGTGCCTCCTTCTCAAAAGTTGTGAGCTGTGCCATGCAGCTGTGCCTTCCAATGCTTAAAGAGTCTTTGGGCTAGGCACCCTCAATTGGCTCCCTTAAGCTGCAATGTGCAAACTGCCAGTTCTCTCTAGTTGTCATCTGTACCCCCCTAGATTTCTTGGACATTTCATACAAAGCAAGACAGGTGTTGTTGATGAGGCACTTGTGGGTCTTTGCTGATCTTGGTGCCCTGGCATATGCTTTCTGGAGCTGACTCTGTGACATCGCAGATCCTGCTGGCGGACCTCTCCGACTGAGCAGCTGCACCTGACAAAACATCTGGAACTAGCCTGCAGGAAAGCCAGAGAACTTTTCCGAAGTTCATGCAATAAATGTTAATCAGTTTGATTGTTCGTACCTTAAAAATGGAATTTCAGCTTGCAAACAGGCCCCTTCCTCTGCCTACCTTAGACCATTCAGATGCTTCCCAGATGGAAAGGCAATCACGGCCTTCGCAGCTTTGTACTGGAGCTGGCTTGGGGCCAAGGCAGTAGAGATCCCTGGTGTTGACGTAGGTGCCATTCTGCAATTGGTAAACACATGCCACCTCTCGGAATTGGACGCCTTTGGCACAGGTTGCTGAGCAGGGGCTCCACTGCCCTGCCACCCACCTGTTGAGAAAACAAAGGGTGGAGTAGCAGCCACCATCTGTGCGAGCGCATCCAGTTCACACAGAGACAAGCATCACCAACCTTTGTAAACCGCTTTGTGAACATTTAGTTGAAAAGCGGTATATAAATACTGTTATTATTATTATTATTATTATTTTTCCTTACCTGGGGTGGGTATGTGTCATCATGCCCTACTAATCCATGTCGAGAAATCCTAGTTATTTGAACCCCTAAATTTCCAACACAGAATTAAGTCCAAACTACAAGCAGTTCTCAATTTACGGGTTGCATTCCTGGAAATCTGAGCATATATTAAAAACACATTACTTGAAGATATTTTTCTCATAGGAAACAATGGGATTGCCCTGGGTTAGGGGAAAGTCACTTAACATTCATGCTGATGGCTTTTGCTTGGCCAAGATGCATGGGGAGGAAGGCGATTGGGACGGCAACTGATGGTTGAGCAAACAATGTGGAAAACAAAGATGCTTTTTCCCACCCTTCCTCCGAGCTAAACACTCTTATCTGCTCAGCTTTCCTGCTTCTACCTCCCCAGGAGTCAGTTGTGCAATGCACCCTTCCCCGAGGGCTGCCCACCTGCAAGAAGTCTCCTTCCTTCCTTTCCCCCCTGTTTATTTATCACAGGATTTCAAAAATTGCCAGAGCAAATTAACCTTCCAGGCTTAACTTGCAGATCGTACTATTTCAAAATTAAAAACTGAGAGCTACCAGTACTCATTTCCGTAAAACCATCATTAACACATGGATTTAAAGCAGGAAGTAGAATGGAATTGCTTCTTTCTAAGCCCCAGAGTAGCTACAGGGGCCACAATTTGGTGTGCAGTGAGGGAGATTGACATTTGCTCTCTTTCCATTGCTTTGCTTTGAAAATTATCCTCTGAAGTGCTTTTTTGCAGAAACAACTGCTGGGGGGATGTTCAGCACATGAATTATATAGGTGCTTATTCAAACAGACCAGGTTGTTCCTGGGAAGATTTGATTTTGGATCTACAATCCCTTTTGCTGATGTGCCCTGCCAGTCACCCCAAATAACTGCTATTTTGGGGAGACCTGAGTAGCAGAGGAGGACCATCTTCAGAGGAACCCTTACTTGGGAGTCATGGGAACAGACAGGAAAGAGGAATGCATTTCATAAATGTCTCCACGACTTCTCTGTTAGGCGCTTCCTGTGACCTGTCCTGAAGGAAGATCCCTTCTCTAATTACAGCAATTCCTAGACAAAGTGAAGAGTTGGAACAATATTTTTGTGTGAAGACGCAAGGTGCGTGAGGAGGAGGCAGAGGCAGTGCCAATCAGCCTTTCAGGAAGTTGGAATCCTAGTCTGTCATTTTAGGCCTGTCAACTTGATTAGCTGCTCAAACCAAACCAATCTTTGTCTTGTACCTTGAGTTGAGCAGTAAAAGAGAGAGAGAGAGAGAGAGAGAGAGAGAGAGAGCGCAGACTAAAGGCAGATACTGGTACTGGTACTTCTGAAAGACTTGCTAAAAAACAAAGCAAATCAATACCTGTGTTTATACATAGCAGCAAATATTATATTCAAATATGGTTCAGACCAAGTGGCAGGAGTGTGGGGGAGAGAAGCAAGGGAGAAAAAGGGAGAAGCTGTGTTACTAAGCTCCTAGTATCAGAAGTGGCAGCTGTCCAGGAGCTTCTGAACGACGTATTGTAATCTTGCTGTGATCTACAACTCTTGGCAATGAAAAGAGAGAAAAGGATTGAGAGCAAAGGAGAACAGCAGAGACGAAAGTAGTGAAACTCTTAGTAGAAGCCACCCTGATACACCGTCTTCAGAATCAACAGTTCGACCATACATCGTCCACTCCTGAAAAAAAGCAAGTGGCAATCTTGGTAAAAGGGGGAAAGAAACAGCACCCCACCCATCAGTTATTCTGCCCTTCTTGCATGGAGTTTGGGAGACAGCAGAAAGGAAGCAGCCTATAACTCTCTTCTCCAGTTCAGTGATCTGCAAGGAAACAGGTAGACAAGCAAGGGAAGAGCCAGGAGTTCTGGATAAAGAATGGGAAAACGGACAGCTCCTAACTCCTCAGGATAGGAGCTCTTTCATGAACTTGGTGCAAAACTACAACACATGCAGGGGGAAAAAAACAACCTAAATTTGGCTTGATTAAGGTCAATTTTTGCAGTGACACTGTGCATGTCAATGGAGAAACTTTACAGGCTCCAGGTTGTTTAACAAGGAAACAAGGAAAAGTTGCTTAATAGCTAAACATCTCTTAGAAGACTCTGGCAGTCACAAAAAGGCCTCCAACAACATGTGCAGGCACATACTGTCGGAGTGCCAGCAGGGAGGCCACAGTGGTTCTGCGTGCAGCTGTGGCTCTATTGGGATCCATGGCTCCAGTTAGAGCCCAATCCTATCCAGTGTCCCAGTGCTGGTGCAGCTGTGTCAATGGGGCACGCACTGCCTCCTTTAGTGGGGAAGCAGTCACAGAGACCTCCTTAAGGTATGGGAACATTTGTTTCCTTACCTTTGGGCGGCATTGTGGCTACACTGGTGCTGGAAAATTGGATAGGATTGGGCCCTCAGTTGGCAGAGGAGATGGGATGGCAGAATGAGGTGGAAGGAGGGTGGAATGGGGCAACAATGGTAGCAGAGGCAGGGCGGATTAGGCTCCCTGAAGGTGGTGGCTTCAGTGGCAGCAGTGGCCACCAAATCCTAGCCCTCTTCCTGGACCCCATTCCGCAACCAGGTCCATGTGGACCTGTGCTAGTGATATCGCTGGCGCAGGTCCAAGTAGACCCCTCTGTGCCATGGAGGCTTACGCCTGTGTAAGGGAACAAATGTTCCCTCATCCAGAGGAGACTTCTGAGACTGCACCTCCTGCAGTGAGCCATTCTGGTGCAGCTGCATTGGTGGGGGGGGGGGAGGGGGAGGGAAGCAAAGTATTGGGCTGTAAGAAGGTCCTCTGAAGTATATATGATATTTAGGGGGATTCTTACCAGTTTTGAACACAAGAATGATCAACTTAGAGCAGCAGTTCCCAACATGGGGGTTGTAATGCCCCAGGTTTTGCTTTTATAAAATCCTCTCCCCTTAAAGGGGGTGGCAAGTGGTGAAGACCTACAGGCAATGGTGTCTGTCACTTCCACCACTGCCAACAAGGGGGTAAGAAAGGGGTTTTAAAGGGGCTTCTTACCTCCCTGTAGTCAGCTGCAGGGAGAACCTGGAAGTGATGGCCGCCGTTGCCTACAGGTCCTCCAAAGGTTCCCAGCCCCATCTTAAAGGGTCCGGAGGTGAGGAACCACTGGCTTAGAGCTGCGTCTGCAAAAAGCCCTCCCTGTCCTGACTGGCGCTTACCATTCCGCCATGGTGCTGGAGCCCGATGCCTCCCCTTTACCTGGGGGTGCTCCAGTCTGTCTGCTTGCAAAGCCCAGTGCTCTACCACTGAGCTGCAGACCTTCCCCTAACTCAATTTGAATCCAGCAATCCAAGAATTACTGTGCATCTTCTACAGGCAATGACGCCATACAGCAGTCCTAACTACAGCTAAATCGAAAGGGCAGTCCTTGTTCTAGCCTGACAAAAAAACATGTACAGAGTAGAGCAAGACGTGGAAAATGGGAGAAGTTATTATAACACTATAATAATTCCATGTGAACTCTAAAAGCAAACCCAGAGCTTGTTAAACAAAATAATAATAAAATAAACAATAGGCATGATATGTGTGTGTGTGTGCGTGCGTGTGTGTGTGTGTGTGTGAGAGAGAGAGAGAGAGAGGACGGTCTCTTTAAGATGTTCTTGGTCACCAGATACGCCAAGCATGCATTTCTAATATCTGGGTGGGCAAACGCAAGTGGAAATTTAAATTCTACGGAGACGCAGAGAATGTGCTTCAGAAAATGTTTCCAGTTGGCAGTATCTGAAGTGTGAATGTGTGGTCGACCTGGAGGGAGCGCGGGAATGTTAGGGGGGGGGGCGTGGTGAAGCACTGTGTGGTTGTTTGTTGCCATGGTGCCAAAGGTAAAAGGAGCCAATCGGAGTGCTGTTTCTCCAGTTGTCTAACAGAGGATAATGGCCCTTTATTGTGACTATAAGTTTGCTCTGTAATTCCACACCATAAGCAGCAATTCTGGAACAGCTTTAAGTGAGAAAAAAAAAATTTCAATTCAGGGAGCTAGGCAATGGATAGCTTGGACAAAATGGGCTGGGTCCGAACCACCCTCTGCTCAACTTTGCAGTAGTTCCTGCTTGTGATCTATCAAAAAGTTCCAAGGCATGGGGCATCGGTGGGCAGTTTTGAAAATGGTTCTGAGGTAGAAGAGGCAATGAGCCAAAGGTGCTGCTGAAGACAGGTTTTATTTTTAGAAACTGGCCTGATGTGTTTGGAGCTTTGCAGGTCTTTTTCAAAGGCATTTTTCCTTCTCCAATTTTTTTCCAGGGAGACACAGAGTGCAAGTTTTCATTCTTGCTTTCTGTCTCTACCAAAGCGCCCTCGATTTTTGCTGAGAAACCCACAACAGACTCCCAGCAGACTCGCAGGTGAGAAGAAGGGGAATGAGAAACAAAATACAAGCACCTGCTTAGGTCCAAACCAGCAGCTACAATCAGTTGAAAACACTGCTGCAATGAAGACCTTGACACAGGACCTGCACATACATGCCGTCAAGCAAACCAAACTTACTACTACCACCTCTGGAAAATGGTGGACTTATTGCAAGTTTCCAAGTGGTGGGTATTGCAGAACTGGGGAGGAGGCAGCCACAGAGTATGTTTCCCTATGGGTTAGGTCTGATGGAGGTGGTCAACCTCTGTCTGGGTTGTGCCGCTACAGGCTTGCAGTGGGAGCTCACGTGTTTGAACATAAATCCTCCATAAATTAAAAAAAAAAATTTGTGCTATTTTATTTAAGAGATTTCTACCCTTCCACCCACATATGTGTCACCAGGGTAGCTTATACCAGGTATTGGAACATAGGAACAGCACAAGCAAACTAAAAGCAACAAACAAACAAATAATAAAATACAGTAATAAAAACATAAAAATTACCATTAAATCCTCCTCCTCCTCTTCACAGAGGTGCTACTGTTTCTGTGGCCACTGTGAAGGGGGAAGGGCACAGTTCGTGCTTGAGGAACACGAAAATTGAGTGTTGGGAGAGTTAGAACAGACAAAAGAAAATATTTCTTTACTCAAGCGTATGGTTGGTCTGTGGAACTCCTTGCCACAGGATGTGGTGATGGTATCTAGCCTGGACGCCTTTAAAAGGGGATTGGACAAGTTTCTGGAGGAAAAATCCATTACGGGTTACAAGCCATGATGCGTACGTGCAACCGCCTGATTTTAGAAATGGGCTACATCAGATGCAAGGGAGGGCACCAGGATGCAGGTCTCTTGTTATCTGGTGTGCTCCCTGGGCATTTGGTGGGCCGCTGTGAGATACAGGAAGCTGGACTAGATGGGCCTATGGCCTGATCCAGTGGGGCTGTTCTTATGTTCTTAACTACAATTCCCAGGAAGCCTTGCAGGTCTCTTGTTATCTGGTGTGCTCCCTGGGGCATTTGGTGGGCCGCTGTGAGATACAGGAAGCTGGACTAGATGGGCCTCTGGCCTGGTCCAGTGGGGCTGTTCTTATGTTCTTAACTACAATTCCCAGGAAGCCTTGCAGGTCTCTTGTTATCTGGTGTGCTCCCTGGGGCATTTGGTGGGCCGCTGTGAGATACAGGAAGCTGGACTAGATGGGCCTATGGCCTGATCCAGTGGGGCTGTTCTTATGTTAACTAGCAGCAATGATTTTTTGCCCTGCTGCCTACTCTTTAACAGCCTCTGCATACACAAAACTAGCATGTCAGGGAGACTTTCTGCTATTGCACCCCTGCATATATTCAGCGATATATTGCTCCTGCATCCAGTGGTTCAGTGTTGACATCATGGTTAATAACAACTGATATAGTCCACCGTGAATGTTTATAATCCACTTTAAAAGTCATCTAAGCCAAAAACATCCAACCTTCCCACCAGTGGCATCACTGGGGCCGGTGTCACCCAGTCTGATAACTCTTGGTGTCACCCCCATTAACTTTATTTATTTATTTTACTAGGGAACAGTACAAGTCACTCAACCAATCAGTAACCAACAAAACAAACAGTGGCCAACTTGATGAGAATCACACAACTGAATAGGAGTTCGAGTACTAGCTCTAAAACATGGAAAAAGGGAACTGACTCATAATAGCATCTCATTGGTTACATGCTGTGTCTTAATAACAGAATAGTCAGATTCATTGGTCAGTTTTGAGTTAAGGAAATCCACTTTGTTAGTAAGTCAGTTTTGTTTTCTTTTTCTGGTGATTTGGTTATAGCTTTTGATAGAATGGAGATATTTCACTCCAGTTTTTTCATTGCATTCTACTGTAAATCACACCTCAAATGATATATAACACAGTGGTTACATTCCTAACAACTGCAATTTTTATGATTTTGGTCTCTAGTGGAGTCACCACCACCACCCCTGAGGTGGCACCCAGGGCAGCTCACCCCCCTGTTCCCCACAAGCTATACCACTGACAGTACATGAGAAGTTCTGTTGCAGTAAGCAGCCAAAACCTCTGGGTCTGCGGCTCAAGGCCAGGCAACACACTCCCGGGAATGAAGACGACACACGGCAGATGTCCACCACCAGATGTCCTTTACTATGTACAATATATATTTATAGATCCAAGCAGACTTGAAAGCAAACAGTTCTGATAGCACTCCTTTCCAACACACAGATCAAGACCCTCACCAACGTAGCTTCCCGCACACAATCCACTTCTGCATCTCCCACATCGCAGCTTGCACAGGCTGCAGTATATACTGGTGTTAGCCAATGAGAGGCGAGCTACTGTCTGGTGATGTGCTGTCACCATCGGGTGATACACCAGGTGACAGTATCTGGTGACCAGGTCTTGCATCAGCCACTCCCATGATGCTATGCTTTGTGTCAGGCCAGACATCAGGGCCTTGTTCTATCCAGCCTGCAAATTCCCAGCAGGCCTGGGGCTGATACCACAACAAGCTCAAAGGAAATTCAGAAGCCAATCACATGAAAATGCTCTTGGACTACTTTCTTACAGCTGTAATGAGCTCCTTACCTTGACTGGCAGGGATGTACGTTACATCTTCTAACCTGGGGCTCAGGGCGAGTCACTCGCTGACAGGCACTGTCATTCACCAACGTCATGGTCTTGTTAAGAATCCTTGTACAGGACACAATAGTTTTACGTTCTCCTGAAAGTGAAATGGGGAAAGGGGCAGGCAGACCGTTATTCCAGTTCTTCATTTATTAAAATACTTCTGTACTGCAGTGCTCAAAGGAAACCCCGTCCTAAATCAGCAAAGGAGATTATTTCAGTCTTGTTGATTTCCACTTGGCTGTCACAGCAGATCCCTGCTGCTTTTTGTGGCTACATCCCATGAATTTTGGGCTACAAGCCAAATTGCATTACAATTATCCTTCACGGTAGGCGAGTCTAATTCAGTTTCTTCCATCATCTGGGAGCTCCAGGGACAACAATCATCTTGGGACCCCTTGCACTATTGTGGGAATCTCTGTTGCATTACCGTAGAAGACTCTGAATTCCAAGATAGGATAGAGCAGTGGTTCTCAAATGTTTTAGCACCACAACCCACTTTTTAGACTCTGTTGGGACCCATTGGAAGTAATGCAATCAACCTGGAAGTGATGTCATTGCTGGAAGTGACATCATCCAGCAGGTAAATGTTTAACATCTCCTATATGACAAAATCCAATCTAATTAATTAATTAGGGTGCAATCCTAACCAACTTTCCAGCACTGGCATAGCTGTGCCAGTGGGGCATGTGCTGCATCCTGCAGTTGGGGGCAGTTACGGAGGCCTCCTCAAGGTAAGGCAAAGTTTGATCCCTTACCTTGGAGTTGCTTTGTCCTTATGTCAGTGCTGGAAAGTTGGTTAGGATTGCGGCCTAAGGGCCCAATCCTATCCAATTTTCTGGTGCTGGTGCTGCTGTGCCAATGTGGTATGCACTGCATTCTGTGCTGGGGAGGCAGTCACAGAGGCTTCCTCAAGGTATGGGAACATTTGTTCCCTTACTTCGGGGCTGCATTGAGGCTGCACCGTGCTGGAAAGTTGGATAGGATTGGGCCCTAAGTAAATTAAAAGTTGCAATAAGTATTAGTTTAAAATTTTTTATTTAAAATAAAGAACACTTCTAACTCTTCCAAGCAGTTACTGATCTGTTTAAAAACATTCCCCAAACATCCCAAAGGCTGCAATCCTATCCATACTTACCTGGGAATTAACCCCATTGACTATCGTAGTTAAAAGCACATACACAGTAGCCTGTTAAAAGTACAGATCTGTCACATTTCTCCATATGCAATCACATACCATACATACCACGGTAGCATCAAATGCAATAGATTAAAAATAAAATACACATTGAAATGAGTGGCTCGCAACCCACCTAGTGGGTCTCAACCCACAGATTGAGAAACAGTGGAACAGAGGTTGAACAAAGACAAAGATTCCTGTTATGGAGTTCTGAAATTCTTCAATTCAAGGTACATTGAATTCAAGGTACAATTCAAGGTACAATTCTTCAATTGGGACTGCACATGCTTTGCATGCATGAAGGCCCTAGTTTAATACCTGGTACTTAAAAGATTTTGGGTGGAATGCCAGGAAAACCTTCTCTGCCTAAGGCCTTTGAGAGCCACTGACAGCCACAACAAACAATACTAGACTACATGGATCATTGGTTTGGGTTGGTGTACAGCAGCTTTGTGTTGGATGCTGTACATGACTGTGATTTGTGTCTTTGTGTGAGAGCGTCCGTCCATCCTTCCTGTGGACAAACAATGACAAGCAACTGAGAAAAATATTAAATAACCATTGATCAACATGTCACCGTTCATTATTTCATGCAGCCTCATTTTGCAAACTCTAAGCCAAACTAGCTCTCTCACACAGCCTCACCTCCTCCACACTGCACACTACAGCCTTCCCAACCACTGTGTGTCCAGATGTACAAAGAGTCCTGCTGATTTACTGGCTCGCTTTTGTTTTCGGCAGAGTAGTTCACAGGAATGGTGTATTCATAGTGGATCCCATAGTTCTGGTCATGGAATAACAACACCTGGTTTTGGGAGAAAGAGGCACACCATTCCTGGGATCAGCACATATAAAACTATTCTGAAATGGCAAAACAATCAACAAAAGGTATTAAGGAGTTTTGAGGGAAAGATAAAGCTGCAGTGTTGTTGAGGATCTAAGGTCCTATAGCCCCAGGTGCTGGTGACCCCATCTTGAATTAAGCAGAAGCTAAGAATGCTTGCTCTGTAGAAAGTCAACTTGTTGCCCAAAACACTGGGATCTGGATTTAAGTTTCAAAGCTTGTTGGTCCCACCATGTGCAAGACACTGAGGTGCACTGTCAGGACTCGGACAAGGCTTAGCCCTAAGAAGGGAGGGGCAATAGCTCAATGGTAGAGCACCTGTTTTGTATGCAGCAAGTCTCAGGTCCAATTCCTGGTATGTCCCGGTGGGGCTAGGAAAGATTCTTGTTTGAAACCCCGGAGAATCACTCTCAATCCCTATAAAAGAGGTTGGGCAAGATGGACCAAAGAGCATAAAGGAACTGCATACACTGAGGTTCACAAACAGGTCTGACAGTCTTTGCAATAGGAGGGTCCAAGAACTACTGGCAGCCTCTTCTGATCCTGCAAGTCAACGTGGCAGTCTTTTGGACAAAGTTCCAACAGCCTTGGTCCAGGGCACCACAGCAATCAGCGTTCATTGCCTTGCTGCCTTTGAATATGGACTTTTATGCAGTTATGATAGTCAAGAGCTGTTGATAGATGCTTTTTAAAATTGTTCTGAAAGTTTAAAGTTTTATGACTTTGTATTTATTTTTCTCATTATTTGCTGTTTCTAGTGCCAGCTGGGCAGAGGTGGCTGCTTATAAATGTCTCCAAATAAATAAATAAATAAATAAATAAAAGACTCTCCCCTTCAGCGTGAAACTTCTCAACTTTCCACCACAACCTCATCCGTTTGCTTCTGGCAACTCAGCCAGAAGTAATTAGGACTGTAGGAAATGTGAAATCGACCAACCTTACTCTTAAAGCAACTCATTAAAGTTAATGATTCTGCTGAGTTAAGATGCCATTGATTATACACATTTTAAGTACGTCTGGGGGAATTCAGGTGTGCTGGAAGGTGTGGTAGTACTTGGAACAAGTTGCAACAGAGATGGGAAAGGAACACTGTTTCTCATTAGTGAAATGGTATGTGAGGTTATTGAAACAGCCAGAGATGGCAATAGGCCCACTGCACAAATCGAACTATCAACTAACACGGTAATGAGTTGTCTAGGGTGTGGTAGGGAATGGAGCCAACTAGAACCAATCTGACCGCCCGATGGCTCAAATATCTCTACCTGCTTTGGCCCTGCAGAACAGGACAGAATGGGTCAACTACTTAAACGTGGAATGCAGAATGCAGTTATTTTGTATAACCAAAGGAAAGTGGTTCTAATTCCTGTGGATTGCAATTAATTCAATAAAAATTATTTTCAGGGTATATTGGACACCACGAAATCTTTATAGTAAAGGGCTATTGAAAGAATCTAAGTGCTGGCATTGCAAGGAGGAGAGTGCAACAATTAAGTATTTGATGTGGTTTTGTTTAGAAATACGATTTTTCTGGGACGAAGCCATTAAGTGCATTAATGTTATATGGCAACAATAATTGATGTTTGTGGATACGTATGTCCTTCTAAATTATCTGCCTGTAATGTGGAAGTTAACAGATGTTTCAGACAAGAGTCTTTTCCAGCCCCGCCTAGAGATGCTGCCAGGAACTGGACCTGGAATCTTCTGCATGTAAAGCCCATGCTTTACAAGGTTCGTGTGCTCTACATACTACAAATAACACTACCACCCCCTTCCAACCTTTTCAGGCACAGAAGGAACTAGCACTGATCTCAGGGATGCCACGACGGACGCCCAATCCCACCCTGACCCATCAACACCTTTGTCACCCTATGAAAGGGGGGGAACTCTTTTATGTTCTTACCTTCCTCTGTTGCACCTCTCTTTTCCCAAATGAGAGACTTCTAAGTTTCTCCAAAGGGACTGTACGAAGAAGGAGCAAAGTCCCTTTGGGAAAAGAACCACACAATGGAGGAAGGTAAAGAAGTGAATCGATGTGGCTTGTGTCTGTAGCGAGCTGGAGCAAGATCGTGGTGGTAGCAGACTTGGGGTGAAGGACACTTCAAAACCACTGCTCTTGCCACCACCAATCTTGCTGCGAGCAGTATCATTTGCTTCATGGCTGGGCTTGCTGCGAGCAGTATCATTTGCTTCATGGCTGGGCTCAACCTGATTGATCCTGGAAAGTGACAGTCAGCATGAAATTTCTGGAGTGACCAGGCCTGGTAGAAATACCAGGAGTCTGGTCTTATGTTTTTGTCCTGCTGATAAAGAAGTTCTTTTTATGCCTGCACAATCTTGCCCTCACCTATAACAATTACTTGGAACCATAGGTTGGGAAACACAAATTTCAGACCTAAATTTGATTCTGGTTATTCATGGCTTAGGCCTGATCCTAAGGCTGGGTGAATCTACCACTGGCTTATTGTTTTATAAGAGGCTGGGGGTTGAGCTGAGGGTAGCAGGGTGGGTTGAGAGTGCCTCAGCAACATTTGCCATAGAGTCTATAAGGCTTGGTAGATCCTGCCTCTACAAAGGCGCTGGGCCAGATAACCCTTGAGGCCCTTCCAGTCCTTTAAGTCTATGAAAGCAGGCACGCTTCACTCTTTTTTCTTCTTCCTTTTTTTGCTGATCTCTATGAAAACAGACAAATATCTTTTGCAAGATGGGGGGAAATAAAAGACACATCTGTAGCTACAGAGGGAGCTTTATTAGTCTGAGTTGGAAGCCAAAGCTAAGACAAACCAGACAATCAGCTATAGTTTTAAAACTTTTTGCAAGATCCAAAATGCTCAACACTCGCCAGTACAAAGATGTGAAGCCCCACCCTGCCCTTATTTAAGCACACGAAATGCTAACAACTTGCTGTATAGCTTGGAGGAAGCAGTCATATTTGGAAGCATCTAGGGGGCTGGGATGGTCTTTGGTTGCCAAGTGGAGGTCTGAAACACACCTCGCTACACAAACACTCATTTATCCAAGAAACATACTTACAGCAATGCATTTGGAAAAGAGATCCTTATTATTTCAATCTGTGAAAAAGGCTGGAGAATCTAAGGGCTCTTATGAAATTGATTTCACGCAGCCACATATTATATGACCCTATCTATATGTGGGCAACTGTGACTGTGTACAACCGGATTCAGACAAGGTCATGCTGTCTTCACTCTGCAAACCACTCAGGTGGTTTGTACTTTGTCCGTAAAGACAAATTCCAACCTTGTTTAGCCCAGTGGTTTGCAAGCTGTGTTCAGGGGAATTCTGGAAAATTTTCAGGGGTTCCTGAATTAGGTCAGTTACGGACAACTATCCTCAAAAGACAGTTTCCCCCACTGATACTTCTACTGCCTCTGTGAGTAGAACTAGTTCAAATGGGTACAAACTGCAAGAGAGGAGATTTTGGCTGGTCATCAGAAATTGATGGTAAGGGGGGATTAACAGTGGAACAGATTGCTGAAGGAGTGGAGGACTCTACTTCACTGGATATCTTCAAGTTGAGTCTTGACAGTCACCTGCTGGAGATATTCTAGGAGGATTTCCTGCTACAGATGGGGGTTGGACTAGATGACCTTGGACTAGATGACCATGTGGGGACCTTCCAACTATATGATTCTATGAATGTTTGGAGCCTAGGTAATCCGAAGGACCACCTTCTCCCATATGGACCTACCCACACCAAGCGCTGTTTGAAAAGGCTCTACTCCGCATTCCACCAAGGTTTTGCCTGAGATTTGTGACCAAGCCATTAATTAATCATGCCTGTAGCCAGAGATGTGCCAGAGCCACTGTGTCAAGTTGCGAGTCTCCGATTCCCTGAGTCAACTCGCGAGTCATCACAGCCAGCTGCCACGATTCATTTTGAGCTGCTGCAATTTTTTACTTGAGTCCTAGCCATTATGAGAAACGAGTCATGGCGCGAGACAGGCATGGCCCCGTCGAAAAAGTAAACAAGCACACACAAAAGTGAGTTGGGACTCAAGTCAATTCAAGTCATGACTCTTTTCCAAGTCACTGGTCAGGTCCCAGTCAGTGACATCCATGACTCGAGTCAACATGATTCACGAAAAATGTGTTTTCGTGACTCAAGCCTTTATGAGTCAAGCACCTATCCCTGACTGTAGCTACGGAAGGAAGCAAATAGTTAATGTAGAATATTGCACTCAAAAATCAGTTAATCCAGAATGGTGTAACATGAAGGGAGACAATCAAAACGTATCAAATTACCATCAAGTGGAGTGGTATTTTAGTTGGTCCCTTGGCTGAGATTTTCTCCCACAGGCCTCTTCGCACATATCGGACAGTAGTTCCTGCGATCTGAAACTCACCCGGAAGTTCAATTTTCCAGTCACTATTAATGGATTTCTTACTGGAATCTTTCAATGCTGGAAAGAATTAAACAGCATGAAATGAAAAGGGAAGCCAATCCATCATTGCAGATAGACTGCCTTGTTAAGACTGGCTGAACATCCTTTTTCAAAGTAGACTTCCAGTCCTCCGCTGCCCTTAATATGTTCCCCAGTTAAGAAGTCCTGGAGATCCCATCCACTCTATGCTAAACCTTTCTCCTTGACGAGTTATTTTATTTTATTTTAAAAACATTTGTATCCCACCTTTCCCAAACCTCAAGGCAACTTACAAAACTTTATACATAAATACAGCATAAAGTTATAAAATGAACAGTTACAGTCTAGATCATCATTTAAAGCCAGCATAGCAGGTAATATAGTAATTCTAAAAACCCATAAATGGTGACAAGCAAAAAAGCAATACACAACAAGTTACAAACATGCTAAAGCCATGAAGTGTATGAGCAAGCTCCTGATTTTAGAAATTTTAGAAATGGGCTATGTCAGATGCAAGGGAGGGCATCAGAATGCAGGTCTCTTGTTATCTGGTGTGCTCCCTGGGGCATTTGGTGGGCCGCTGTGAGATACAGGAAACTGGACTAGATGGGCTTATGGCCTGATCCAGTGGGGCTGTTCTTATTAACATGTGAATACACAATAAAAACAAAGTCACATACAAGACAATCAGGAGTATTCCACCCTTATCCACTCCAAAAAGCTAATGTGAATAAAAATGTTTTTAGGCCTTGCTGGAAACTCACTACAGAAGGGGCAGATTTTAGATTTTCTGGTATTGAGTTCCATGAAAGAGGCGCCACACATGAGAAGAGCCCGTTTCTTGCTGCTGCACCCTTCCTTCCAGCAGTGGCACTATCAACAGGCCCCTCTCTGATGACCTAAGAGAGTGGGCAGGGTTATATGGGAGTAGGCGGTCCCTCAGATACCATGGTCCCAGGTTGTATTGGGCTCTAAAGGTAAGTATCAGCATCTTGAATTTGGCCTAGAAATGAGTGTAGTCGTCGGAGCAGTGGCTCAACTGTCAAGTCCTTGGGACCAGTGGCAGCCACATTCTGTACTAGCTACACCTTCTAGACTGTTTTCAGGGGCAGCCCCAAACAGAGCGCATTACAATAGTGTAAATGGGATGTCACCAAGGCATGGCTCACTGTGGCAAGATTCGATTGACAAAGGTATGACTGCAACCGGAGCACAAGCCAAAGCTGGGCAAAAGCCCCCCTCTGTCACTGCTGTCACCTGGGCAACCAGGAGAAGCTGTGGATCCAGAAGGACCCCCAAGCTGCGCATCTGTTCTTTCAGAGCGAGTATAACCCCTTCCAGAACAGAGCAGGGTACCAGTAGAATTGAGGGAATCTTAGAGAGCAGCTGCCAGTCAAACTAGCCAATCCTAAGCCAGGTTCACCAAAGATCTCAAGATAAAGCAGCTACATATGTAAGGAAAGATTTGTGGGGAGGGGCTGTAGGAAAGACCTCTCCCCGTTTGCAACCCTGGAAAGGCACTGTTGGTCAGTGCAGACAATAGCGAGTCAGATGGACTCGCTGGCAGAAGACAGCTTCTGCCGTGGGATGAGGTAGTCAAGATTAGGATCATATGCACAGAGAAGGGGTATGCATTCATTTCCTGCTGTGCTGTAATTCCAATACAATTTGCACTAGTAAAGTTTTTTTAGCCCCAAAAGGGAAACTTCCATTGGCTTGGACTAATATTTAAAATATCATCTCCCCACACGCTGCGGGCTGTACCAATCTTGATTGCCCCCATGCCCCACTACCACTATCTAGCTTTAAAAACAAAAACAAAAAACAGGGTCTAAAAGAATATTTCTTACCCGGCATTCCTGCTCTCTTGTCTTCTGGAAGACACTGCAGAACCTCTGGGTTAGCTCTGCCTCCCCAAGGAGTAGGCAGTGTCCTCCCTGGGCCTCAGAATGCTTTTAAAGGGATTTAAAAAGTTGCCTCCGGTTTCCCAAGGAAACCAGAAGTTGTGTCTTTTTGGCCAAAATGGCCATTCTGAAGCCCACAGAGGCCGTTTCAGAAAGCGCTGACCGGAGTACAGCTCCAGCCACCATTGGAGGGCTGAGATTGGACCAAGTCTGGCTCAACGTGGGTCTGGGGGACCCATGTTGAGCCAGATCTGCGGATAGGGAGGACCCACCTGTATATGGAATTTCATCTACTTCCTTTCAGAAAAGGATACTCTGTGCTGCAGAGGCTGCTGAAAAGCTTTGCAGCCACTGTATAATGGCCCTGTTTTCAGGGGATGCTTTCAACGTTGCGTCTGCCGTAAGCCATTTTTGCCCGGCCCACAGGTGTACACATTTGGTCCCTGTTGCGCATATGCAATGTTGGCCAGAAATGGCTTAAATGAATATTCTGATTTCCATGTTCTTTTGGAACAGAACTTGTACCACACTACGTGATTTGGAAGGAAAGCATGATGTGAGGAGGGGGAAAACAGGCAAACCTGAGTTATGCAGAAAGAAAGTTCATGATGGAAGAACCCCCTTTCTTCAAGGCATGATTTATTGATGATTTCTGAGATCACTGATAAGCCCTTTCTGGACCCAGCTGAATTCCTGATTATCTCATGGGGGGCATAATGAGAACTGAACTCCTCTCCCAAACCCCTCTGAGGCTCCATCTTTCCCTCCTCCAATCCTCCCTACCTGGTGACTTTGATCTAAAAGCAGGTAGGTCCCTCAATCACTGGTGTCTTGATCACTGCTATGGCACATCCCTGATGCTGCCATAGCAGAGAGAGAGGGTCTTACTTGCAATTTCTGTTGTCTCCAAAGTCAGGTAAGAAAAGAAGGTATCAACAGATGGTGGGAGAAAGGAGGGAGCTGGCACGGCTTTCCTTATAGTCTTATATTGCAAACTTAATAATAATCGTAATAATACCTAGCATTTGCACTGCACTTTCTGAATGAGCAAATGCTCCACATGTGTTATGTTCATATAATCCTCAGAACCACCCTGGAAAGTATTATTACCCCCAAATTTCAGAAGGGGAGAAGCAGGTTGAGATGGAGTCACCTAAAGCCACCTAGTGAAAATTCATGGTAGACAAGAAACTGGAATTGGAGAAATCCTGATTTGTAGCTCACAGCCCAACCCTATGCATATCTACTCAGAAGTAAGTCCCATCATGGTCAATGCGGTTTACTCCCAGGTAAGAGTCAGACTGCAGCCTCAACCTCTTAGCCACAATGCTACACCAGGTTAACTAGGTCTCCTGAACAAACTGGGGGGGGGGGCAATATTGGAACAGGATTCTTTAATTTAAACTTTCTATTTCTTTAACTCTGGTCTCTGACTATTAACTAAACTGCTACAAGCGCGAGCCAACCCGTCCTTCTCCACGTCTAGCCCTCCTTAAGATCTCCTTTCCTGCTCAAAAGGAACCACCCCAACAGACTGTTCCCTCAGGTTGCATCCAGTCTTTCTCTGCTCAAACTCCTTCCAGTTCTCTTCCCAGCTTATGGATACAAATTGCAAGGCATTTCCTGTTCAGGGTGGTTTGCAAAAGGCAACCAAGCCAGGGAGCGTGGGATGAACGTAGGTGGAGAGGAACTGGTCCTAGCAAAAGGAACATCAATTCAACGTGTAGCTGGGTTCGTTTCCAAACTGCCCTACCCAGTCCAGGGTGGAAACAAGACCTACTTGGCCTAAACTCTGAAAATGTAATTAGCTCCAGCCATCACTCCAAGGTTAAACACAGCTCTGTTTGCACAGACCTCAAGCTTTATTAAAGCTGCAGTGGCAGGAAATTGTAGTACTTTGATTTCCCAATTATCCAGCTTACTCTGTTGGATATTTGCCTGTGTTTTGCTGCAAGGTTTTGGATAACAAAGCATTTGACCTTAGAGCCCTGAGACAGTAGTCAGTGTTGGGATGCATGGGGAATACGGTTCTATATGGAATGCTGTAGGGCCTGCTCTTCTGTGCAATATGCCATTGAATGGACAGAAATTCAATTGGGCTCTTGCAGATAGTCACATGGGTTGCCTCTCCCAGGTCTGGCCTGAAGCTGAGCTGCACAGACCTTCTGCTGCCACAGCAGTTAGCTACACACAACTCATTGAGAAGAAGAAGAGATGTGCATGTCAGATTTCAGCAGGGGTCTGCCTCAGGCTACCAGGTGCTGAGACAGAAGGGAGCTGGCTGTCGGCCCAGGGAGAAGAGGAAGGGGATGGCTTAGAACCAATGAGGCCAATTTCCCGGAAAAGGCAAGGCGGGGTCCAAGGACACAGTTGTAACCAGAACCAGGCAGGGGGATAAGCTCCTGGCAAAAGGCAGGCTGGGTGTTAAAGGAGGCAGGGGTCATGCTCTGAGAGCACAATCAGGAAAGAGGGGGCTGGAACTAGGTGAAGTCCTCACAGCACCAGCACTGACTGAGGAGGTTGCTTTGTGGCCCAGACTTTATAGGACCTGGTCCTCTGGGACTGGCCCTTCAGGGCAGCTGGCTAGTATTGCGGACTCGATGGTACCATCAATATGCTAAACTGAGTCTTATAGGCTTGGGGTTGGAACAGAGCACTGATGGAACAGGAGGTAAGGAGCTAGACCTCAGGGCTGGGAGCCACTGATTGAAAACACTCTGTTCCAGTGCTTCACAGGGTGATGTTTCAGGAGTGTGGGGGGCGATTTGGGGATAATGAACAGGCAAAATGTACCTGGCAGCTGTGATGCTCCTCCCAGCATTTGCTAACCACAATTCCTCTTCCCATGAAAAATCTCAGGAGGATATTACATCAGGGGTATTGTTGGGGGGGGGGGGGAAGAGAATGGTAACTGCTAGGAGGAATGCTACAGTCACTACTGCAAAACAAGCAATGGCAAAATATACAGGTTGATTTCATCACTCCTTTGGTGCAGGTATCGGGCGCACACACAATACCACTCTGAAGTTCTCTTTGGAGTATGTTCAGCCGGCCTTAATAAGAACAGTGGGCAAATCCAGTGTGAGCTTCTTCATATGAAGGGGAGAAACACATGCAATATTTTGAATGCAATGGGTAAGGTCCTGGAAGCCCTCACTGCACTCAATCTAAAACGAACAGGAGACACGATCCGGTACCAAGTTCTGAGAAAAAAACGATGGTTCAACATGTCTGACTCAGAAGCTGATTGCTGATTGGCTGTCCTTCCCTGCCATGATGTCACCAAGAACATCTCTTCTCCATCCCTAGAGCAATTTGGACAACTAAAAAAAAAGTCCTTTTTAAAAACTGAAAAAGGTGACAAATCAATGTTTATGTAGTGCTTAAAAAAAAAGTGACCGGCAGCCTGGACCACATGGGGAGAAGGTGAGACTGATGGCCTACCCAGCATTTAATCCCCCAGGGCTCAATCCTATCCAATGTTTCAGCACTGGCAGCCACAATGCAGCCCGGAGGTAAGGGAACAAATGTTCCCTTAGCTTGAGGAGGCCTCTGTGATTGCACCACCAGATGCAGCACACGCCCCATTGCCATGGCTACATCAGTGTCTGAAAGTTGGATAGGATTGGGCCCCCAGTCTGTTGCATTTAATCATTTCAGCTGCAAAACCTGGAAGGGGGCTGGGCTCATCCGTTGATACAATGTGAGCCCTCTTTTTTTATTGTCTGTCTTCACCCAGAGCGACATCTGACAAAGCTCAACTGGCAGTAAGTATCCAGATTAATCTGACCAAGACAAACACAAAATGCTGGCTCCCAAAAGCCAAGTGCTTGCAATGCTTCCGAACACTGGCACTCATTGTTCTCTGAAGCTTTGCTATGTCAGAGACTTCTGTGTAGGCGTAATTTTAGTCCACAAAACCTGGCTGCCTTGTAGGTAGAAATGAAAGCAGCAGGCAAGGGATCAAAGCATGGCATGCTGAACTGCTGGATACAACTCAGCCTTGAGAAGGAGGACCTGAAGAGGACGGTAGTGGCAGCAAGAATGTTACTTCCAGAGAACCTCAGTTTTTAAACACGTTTCTAGTCCTTATGGACATGATGAAAGATCAGTTTCAAAGAATGTGGGGCAATGCCTTGTGACATCAAAGATGCTGGGAGGATGACCATTTCCAGCGGTCAGAGGCCCACCCCGATAAGCAGAGCTCAGTAAATTCGATAAAAGAACCAAAAGTAATATGCTTTTCCCTGGCAGAGACGTTTTTTCTCAGCATACACACAACACTACTTAGGGTTCACTTGCACTTGTGCAAATGGACCTATAGTTTAACCCAGCAATTCCCAAACTTACTGGGCTGGCAACACGCTGCTCCTTCCAGTCACCAAACATGGAAAAGTGCTGATGACGATGACATGCGATGTTATGACGTAATCAGCACTTGCTTCCAAGTTCATGCCTAGAAAAATAGCCTTAAAATCATCATTAAACCGGCCAGGGTGGGTGGGTGAGCACACGCAACAGTGCACACGGCCCTCAGCTCATGGAGCAGAGCTTCTGCTCTGTGATCTGCTGAGCTTGGCTGGCCTGTGACACCCCGCAAGACTTGTTGCAATGCCCCAGGGCATTACAATACCCAATTTGGGAACCTCTTCCAATTTGGTTTAATTATCTGCAGCACAAGTGGGCTTTGGGAGATTGATCAGATCACATACAGATAGGATACATATACTTACCTGCAGGTTGATGCTGCTGTGCTGCTCCCACTTTACCTTGGGGTTTCCATCCAGATACTGATCAGGTTCACACTTAAGAACACTATCAGGAAGCGGAGTCTAACCTTCTTACTGTCTGCCTGCTTCCGCTACCTGTTGCCTCATCTAGATTTCCTCTAGCAGCTATGAGTCTGGGATCTTAACTGGTGTGCTCCCTGGGGCATTTGGTGGGCCGCTGTGAGATACAGGAAGCTGGACTAGATGGGCCTATGGCCTGATCCAGTGGAGCTGTTCTTATGTTTCTTATGTAAGGTAAGGGAACAAACATTCCCTTGGCTTGGGTTACAAGCCATGATGTGCATGTACAACCTCCTGATTTTAGAAATGGGCTATGTCAGAATGCCAGATGCAAGGGAGGGCACCAGGATGAGGTCTCTTGTTATCTGGTGTGCTCCCTGGGGCATTTGGTGGGCCGCTGTGAGATACAGGAAGCTGGACTAGATGGGCCTATGGCCTGATCCAGTGGGGCTGTTCTTATGTTTTTAACTACAATTCCCAGGAGGCCTTGCAGGTCTCATGTTATCTGGTGTGCTCCCCGGGGCATTTGGTGGGCCGCTGTGAGATACAGGAAGCTGGACTAGATGGGCCTATGGCCTGATCCAGTGGGGCTGTTCTTATGTTTCTTATGTAAGGTAAGGAAACAAACATTCCCTTGGCTTGGGTTACAAACCATGATGTGCATGTACAACCTCCTGATTTTAGAAATGGGCTATGTCAGAATGCCAGATGCAAGGGAGGGCACCAGGATGAGGTCTCTTGTTATCTGGTGTGCTCCCTGGGGCATTTGGTGGGCCGCTGTGAGATACAGGAAGCTGGACTAGATGGGCCTGTGGCCTGATCCAGTGGGGCTGTTCTTATGTTCTTAACTACAATTCCTAGGAAGCCTTGCAGGTCTCTTGTTATCTGGTGTGCTCCCTGGGGCATTTGGTGGGCCGCTGTGAGATCCAGGAAGCTGGACTAGATGGGCCTATGGTCTGATCTAGTGGGGCTGTTCTTATGTTCTTAACTACAATTCCCAGGAGGCCTTGCAGGTCTCTTGTTACCTGGTGTGCTCCCTGGGGCATTTGGTGGGCCGCTGTGAGATACAGGAAGCTGGACTAGATGGGCCTATGGCCTGATCCAGTGGGGCTGTTCTTATGTTCTTATCTTTCTATTTCCTTCCTTTTCCAAAGCTGCCTTTTGAAAAGCATTTGCAAATGAAGAGAAGTGAGTCATGAGCACAATGGGGGGATTTGAGTAGAGTTTGCTACTATCCATGGTTTTGGGTACCTATGATAGCAGCAGGAACATGTTCCCTGTAGAAATGGGGGGGGGGGCGGCACCTGTACTTGTTTCCAATTTAACAAACCATGATTTGTTGGACTGGGAATGTGTCATTGGATTCAGGTCACTGTCTTAAAGGACAAGAAAATGACAGCTGAATGTAAGGATAAAATCAATTCATCCGTTTTTTTTTTCCTTTTTTACCCAGGAAACTGTGGGCAGGCTTATCCTCCATCACACGGATCCGTCGAGCTCCAGCAGGGATCACGGCTGCTTCAATATAACCTAGGACAAACAAAAAGGAACATATAGATTTCCCAAACGCTTTCACAAAATAACACAAAAACAAGAAGGTGGACAGTGACTCTCAATAATTTAGCACATGGACTTTTTAATTTAAAAAAACAAAACAACCCAACTCCAATTCACATTTCGAATGAGAATTTTTACAAAATGCGTTGGCAAGTAAATTTCAATTCCATAGTGCCTGAGGAGAGTGGAAGAAAATGCATGCTTTCTTAAATGCACTTGCACGTGATATAAGTAATGACGGGTTGTATTCCAGTCTATGAACGTTATACAGTATTGCGGTCTGGAATGTTTGAGATGCCTCTTTCTCTGGGGCTTAAATGGACCAAAAGCACACACTGAAGCTGTGGCTCAAAGGAGCGGCAATCACGGTGCTTTAAATGGTGAGGAAATGGTCTGGAAATGGTGCCTTCGCTCAGGGCGACTGCACAGTTGCTTCAGCCCTGGCAAGCCAGGAGTTGCTGATTTAGAAGCATAATCCCAAGTCAAAAACCTCCAAAACAAATTCAGGGAACCCAATTAATTCCTTTAGTTTGCAAAACTAACCTGTTAAAATCATGGTTTAGGTTTGTGGTTAAAGGTTTGTGGTTAAAACCATGGATTTAGGGCCCAATCCTAAGCACCGGTGCCAAGCTCCAGCACCGGCACTGTAAGGCATGTCCACAGCACCAGGAGAGCTGCCAGCAGTGGGAAACTGCCAGTCAGCTCTGAGCACCGCATGGAGGGCCGGCTGGTGCTCCTGCAGCGCTGGCCAGCAGTGAGCATTTTTGGGGTGGGGAAGGCAGGGAGTGGGCGGGGGAGGAGCCAGGGGGAGGAGCCAGGGCAGGACAGGCAGAGCCTTGCTCTGCCATATCCTATGCTCCATGATGGGCTGAAAAGCCTGGCACAGAGCTCCTTCAGCCTGAGCTGGCAGAATAGCCAGTACAGAATGAAGGAGATCCATTGTGGTCCCTGCGCCCTTATTCAGGGGAAGGGGATGAAAGTCCTTTTCCCCTGAGGAGGCCACCGACAGCTCCAGCGGTGCTGCTGGATGCAGCGCTAGCTGTTTTGGTGCCACCGCACCTGGCGGGACTCCCAGGGGCAGGACTGGGTTTCCCACCTGCAGTACGTCCAGCAATTAAGTGTCCATGTAGTCAACCTGCTGGATGATTTATTGAGATTTATTTTTAATCACTTCCAGCTCTTGTGCAACTAATGCTCATCTGGGCTCTGCAAGATGCATTGTGTAGGAAGATGTCATGACCCAAAGACACCTAGTTCCAACCTGCATTGCTATTTTTCCCTCTTTTGTTCTCCCCCTACTTTCTTAGTTCTGGTCTGCATTTCCACATCACTGAATCTCCCCACCTGACTGTGTATCACCTCTTCCATTTTCTTCTCCCCTTCTCAGATTACCTGGAGAAACAGCTTGACACCCCTTGAGGGGGAAACTGAACACTCAGTGGCAGGCAGGAATCTGAATAAAGGCCCCTGTTGAGGCCAGTTGGACAGATTCAGCATTTCAGTGATTAGAAAGAATGTTGCAATGATAATTATCTTGCTTGCATTTTTAAAAAACGTTTTACCACAATAGTGGAATCCATAGCCGTCACTGCAAACAGATGTTCAACATACGACTTGGCATTGGGTTTTTTTTTTGTCATCCAACCCTGAAGATATTAAATTATATTACAATCACCACACTCTAAAACGTCAAAAAAAATCTTTTTTTTTTTGTGAAACTCATGCAGTGATGCACAGACCCAACTGAGAATGTCTACCAGACATGAACACACAGGAGACGAGTGATTAATGACAAGACACCGTTCCAAAAAGCACCCTGTGATCACACCTTATCACCAGTGTTAGGAGGTCACGTTGGAACATGCCCAAAATCTACTGTGTATTATCTTAATTTTGTTTTTTTAAGACTGTAACATCCTCAACTGCTGCTCTGAGTTGCTCTGCACCCAGCCTCCAACACGTGCTCCATTGGGAGCTAACTGGAGTTTGATCAGGCTGATCTTCTGAACCTAGCCTGCTGCAGGACATGCTGCAAGGCCCTTTTCCCTTCTAACAAGATTAGGTATAATGTAGCGGTTTAAAGAGCATCACATGCTAAATTCAAGTCTCGCCTCATCTATGAACTCGTCCGCGGACCTGTCACAAGCCAATCCTTCAGGACCCAGCCTCCTGTCAGCAATAGGTGGATAATAAGAACATAAGAACAGCCCCACTGGATCAGGCCATAGGCCCATCTAGTCCAGCTTCCTGTATCTCACAGTGGCCCACCAAATGCCCCAGGGAGCACACCAGATAACAAGAGACCTCATCCTGGTGCCCTCCCTTGCATCTGGCATTCTGACATATAACGATTTATACATTGGAAATGAAGCTACTTTTGACGCTCATTTAAGAAATATTGTCAGAATCCAACCCCAGCATGTAGCCGAAAATGTAAAAAACGTACGAACATGATAGTTTTCAACGTATCGTTATTACACGGGTATACTCATCAGAGAGCCAGAACTGGTTTGGCTGTGGTCCCCCTTGAGCATACACTCAGAGACAAACCCAGGTTTGTTACTATGTAATGTATGAAGTTTGTCATGCTAGGGCTGCAGTTCTAGACACACATGGGAGTAAGTCCCACTGAACTCAATGGAGCTTACTTCTGAGGAGACATTATAGGCTTGTACTGTTCTAAATTTAAGGTTTTGTTTGGTTTTTTGAAGGACACACAGTAAAACTCTTAGGCATGTTCCTTTAGAGGAAAAAGTTGCTAGCAGTTTAAAAGCTAGATTTCCATCAGTGTCAGAATGTATCAAGCTAATTCTGTTGTGAATTCAATTAATGCACTATATATGCATGCAAACTCACAATAAACAGCAGATTGAATTTCCACCACTGCCAACCTGGGTTTCAGAATTTATTCATACGCTGCTTCTCAATGGATTTATAAATTAACAGAATGAGCTTGCCAAGTTTGAAGATATCTAACCCTCAATACCTCCTCCATTATAGGCAAGTCACAATTCCTTTAACAGTTTGTAACTGCAGTCGCCCCACCAGAAAGATTGACATGCCTCAGTTATTATGGCTGGAAAGAGTCCTGTTGCTGAGATTGCAATGCTCCAGATTTTCAATAGGATTAAGTCTTTTAGGATGCAAAAATTTGGTTTTGACAGTGAAAGAGGGTGTTTTTTTAAAAAGATTTTTGCCACAACAAGGTATTGTTCAATTCTGTCATTGATTAATTCAAGAGAGTGTTTGTTGTAAAGCTGATAGTTCAAAATTCTTGTAGGAGCACTTAGTTATTTAGTAATTGACACAAGTATTTTACACAAGTGAACTCCATCTCCAGAGCAACTCTCTCTTTCTGGCATGCCACTGTCTTTCTGGATAGCCTGTGTTACATCAATGCCTCAGGAATGCAAAACTGTGATTGAAGAGAATCCTGCATGCAAATTACATGGTGGAACTCAAATTACAGGAGATACCTGAACAGAGAGAGAGAGAGAGAGAGAGAGAGAGAGAGAGAGAGAGAGAGAGAGAGAGACTTTTGTCACCATGAAGATTAATATGTAGAGGGGTACAATCTCCCCTGAAAAGTCTAGAAAGAACCAAGAGAAGAAGAAAAGCAAGCTTGTTGAGGAGTTCCTGTTACTAAGCAAAGTTATTTTCCCCAGACAGTGAGAACAGATGTTAGTATGATTTTCAGTGTGGAATCTGGACTACTAAAGAGCTGGTATGGATCTTACTAGAAGGTGATCTCTGGAGTGAAACAGATGTTCAGCCATGGCTATAAGTGCTAACAAGCTTGGCAAAAATCCAGTTCTCTTCCACAGGATAGTATGTCGCAAGCTGGGCAGAACAGCAAAAACTGCAACCTCCAGTTCATAAGCCATGGAGATCATAGCCTTTTGCATCAATGTCGGATTTGCAGAGCTTGGGGTAAGAGAGAGAGAGAAACCTCCAGCACAGCAAACCTCTCTGCAGTGTCTTTGCCCAGCTGCAAGGGGATCCCCAGCAGTGCTGTTCACACATTACATTGTATACACGCACAGGTGTCCGTACATGCATTTTCATGTGATTGACTGTACATGCATTCCTTTGGAAGTCAACATGGGGACCCCTAGAAAGAGTAATGTACAGATTGCAAGTACTGCAGGGAAACGTGAGACATAACTGTGGCGCTGTCAGGTCAACGGTCACGTACGCAGACAGAATATTATTAATGTGTGAACAGGGCTACTGATTAGGTCACTAGAGAGACAAGGGACATGGAAGAAGCACAGACTGAGATGAGGGAGTCATATGGGTGTTGTTCCCAGGTCCTGAAACCAGCAACTGCATGCCATTTGACCAGGGGGAACACTGGTATTTTTATGATGGCTGGAGTAAGAATGCAAGAAGAGTCCTGCTAGGACTGCTGTTAGAGTCCTGCTAACAGCCCAGCACCCTATACCTCTAAAAAGCCCACAAGCAGGATACATAGGCAAACAGTCCTCTTCTGCTACTGCTTCTCAGTAACTAGTATTCAGAGGCACACTGCCCCTGAACTTGTAGGCCGAATACATCCGTTAAGACCAGAAGCTACTGATAAGCTTCTCCTCCATGAACGCACCGAATCCCCTTTTATGGTCATATAGGTTAGTGGCCACCAGTGGTAAATGGTTAGCGGCCCATCTTGTGGCAGCAAATTCCACAAATAGAATGATGCTCTGGGTGAAACATTTCCATTGAGTGTCTGGGCTCTGGTGGTGCTCAGCTGGTAAAGGGGGTGGGTCAAATAAATTCCTCTTACATTAAAAAAATAATCCTGCCTCATAAGAACATAAGAAGAGCCCCGCTGGATCAGGGCAAGGGCCCATCTAGTCCAGCTTCCTGTATCTCACAACGGCCCACCAAATGCCCCAGGTAGCACACCAGATAACAAGAGACCTGCAAGGCTTCCTGGGAATTGTAGTTTAACAACATAAGAACAGCCCCACTGGAGCAGGCCATAGGCCCATCTAGTCCAGCTTCCTGGATCTCACAGCAGCCCACCAAATGCCCCAGGGAGCACACCAGACAACAAGAGACCTGCAAGGCTTTCTGGGAATTGTATTATGGTGTATTGGCAACCTTCAGTCTCGAAAGACTATGGTATCGTGCTCTGAAAGGTGGTTCTGGCACAGCGTCTAGTGTGGCTGAAAAGGCCAATCCGGGAGTGACAATCCCTTCCACGCCGGGAGCAAGTGCAGGAATTGTAGTTAAGAACATAAGAACAGCCCCACTGGTTCAGGCCATAGGCCCATCTAGTCCAGCTTCCTGTATCTCACAGCGGCCCACCAAATGCCCCAGGGAGCACACAAGACACAACCTGTGTCCTGGTGCCCTCCCCTGCCTCGGGCAATTGGAGGCAGCTTGCCTCTAAAACCTCCATGAATCCTGCACGAATCCTCCATGAAACCTCCATGAACCCTGGGCCAAGGAAAGCGTAGGCTCCATCCCCATCCACAAGGAATTTTACTCAATTCACTCTCTGGCTTCACCAGGTATGGCCCATGCTGTCATCTCCATAGCCACAACAGCTGGAAACATACTTTTTGTTTTTAAATGAAGGGATTTTTTTTAAGGATATTGAATACTAAACCTGAAAGTACAATACACACAGCCCTGGGTGTACCCTGGACGAAGGCATCTTATCTTCTCCATGGCATGCTTAGTTTTTGATGTTTTTATTGTTTCTGAGTGCCAGCTGCGATGTTGACTCTGGAAACTCACCTAATCATTAGGGCAGGACTGAGACCAAAAAAGAGCAGTCAGAAGCTGAACTATTCATTCCTTAACAGCTGCTGTTAGATTTTGGTCAAATTTAGGAGAAAGTCTGCATTTTACCGACATTCCTCTCAGTTGTGTAATTTCTCCATGTCCAAGTCTCAGCAGAAGGTACATTATCACCCAGGATGCTTTAAAATGTTGGCATTTTTCTATTTACTCTTTTCCTTTTTTAAGAATGAAGAGAAGTTTCATGGTTCCCCTTCTCTGGCAATTTCCGTTCCTGCAGGGAATAGCTAATCCCTATTCACTTCTAGCCATGGGACTACGGGTCTGGAAAGGAAAGGGCCGCATCATGAAGCCATGGATAGATTTCAAAGCCATCAGCTAGGGCTCTGGCTGGTTGTTTAGAAACATTTGATGGACTGATGCTGGTCCTGCATCATCCATTCTTCAAATGAATTTTCATATTCTCATGCATTTTCTTCATTGATCAGTCTCCTAACTCTGCAGTACTTTCATCTATAATTTTTGATCTGTGCATTTTTCTCTCCTTCCAAGCTGCATAAATGGACTCCAATGCCAGACAGTGCCACTTCTGACATAGCCACTTCTAAGAACATAAGAACAGCCCCACTGGATCAGGCCATAGGCCCATCTAGTCCAGCTTCCTGTATCTCACAGCGGCCCACCAAATGCCCCAGGGAGCATACCAGGTAACAAGAGACCTCATCCTGGTGCCCTCCCTTGCACTGGCATTCTGACATAGCCCATTTCTAAAATCAGGAGGTTGCACATACACATCATGGCTTGTAACCCATAATGGATTTTTCCTCCAGAAACTTGTCCAATCCCCATTTAAAGGTGTCCAGGCCAGACGCCATCACCACATCCTGTGGCAAGGAGTTCCACACTCTTGGAGTCTTTCCCAGACCACAAACAAGATGGTAAGCCTTTTTTTTTTTTTTTTAACTGCACAATTTCAGGCTGCAGGCAGAGACACTCATAACTGATTGTTTTTCTAAACACAAAAAAATTACGAGTTCCTGAATATAGAAAAGTAGCAGGTCAAGAGAACATTCTTCCTGACATGCTAGTTTTCTATGTGCAGGAACATCAATACGTGTGTGTGGGGAAAGCATCCAATCATGTGAACTCTCGCCTACTGTTTGAAGTGGTCAAGAAACAGGTTTATAATCCACTGTTTGAAAAAAATTTACATGCCTTATAAAATTTTGCTGTCTGGATTAGAAAGATACTAAGGCTTTGATAAGCACTTAGATTCTAAATTTCTTGGGGGCTACAACCTGTACTTTCTGAGTACAAAAATCTATAATATACCAAATAATATACCCTAATATAGAATATATTCTATAGTTTATATCGGTGGAGCAGTGCAAATTAATCTAGCAATCACTCAATTTATGGGATGGCTTTTCCTTCCCTGCCAAGAATGATGCAGTTTTACTAGGATATGAGACACAAAGCAATAATTCCATCGACATCCAAGCTATGAGCAATTTTTTTGTTGAAAAGTGGTAGAGAAATATTTGCAATAATTATAGCATTAATAATTTTTTTAACCCAATTGGTAGACATGTAGGAAAAAAACAAAACTGGGTGTATCCTTGAACTTGTTAGCTCTGGGTTCTGAGTGAAACAGAAACACAGCTGACGAATTGGTCCAGGGGCAGGTGCAGGCTGCTGAGTTAGCAAAATCAACAAGCACCTGTGACAGACACACCCTGGGTGTTACCAAGCCTGCAATGATTGGCTGATCTAACTACTTAAGGGTTAGTATGCTGAACCTCCAGTGCAGTAGTAGGGGTGTAGTTGGAGATACCAGAGAAACTGCTGCCAGTGACTGTGGAGGCTGGATATTTGTATGTATATGTGTGATTACTGACCGTGGACTGGACCTTGACTTTGTATTATGGAAAACTGATTGGGATTTGTTATCATTGGACTGACTGATCTTCGTGCTGACCGGGACTGTTTATTGACTACTCTGCTTGTGATATCCTTTGCTCAAAATATAACTGCTGCTTGAAAGTACTCTGCTGTATATGCTGTTTCTTGCAACCTGCTCACATTGGGACAAAACAGGGATCCTACAACATCTAACGTTAACAGAACTAAGTTTCCACACCCCATTCTCTGTTGGCCACTGTATAAGCTTTCAGACTCTGCAGCAGGCTGATCCACACACAGAAAAACTACACATTTGCTAAGAGTGGATTTGCTCAGGCTTCAGTTAAGACTACACAGTGGCACACCTGCTCAAGAGAAAGTCACAAGCCAGCAGCCACAGGTCACTAGGTCCAAAAATGATAAAAATTAGAATTCCTTTGAAAGGACCAAGGCAAAGAACTTGCACAATTAGTTTTTCACATATGATTTTCTTAAAAAACAGTTCAAAAGTCCTTATAAGGAAGGGCTTGCATAGTCTTGTATGCAATTCTCACAAGACTCGGTGCATAGCAAAAGGCTTTCAAATTTATCCATGGCTTGAAAAAAACACACACGCGCACAAAATGATGTTTTCGATTCTGAACCAAGCAGAGGAGATGAAGAGAGACCCAACACCAAATAGCCTCTACCCCAGAACACCATAAAGAGCAACCAGGCATCTTACACGAGAAACACTTGGGGACTGCCTTTGCCTTTGCCATCACACACGTAGACACCTTCTTACATTGACTATGGGATACTGAGAAACAGAAAGGAATTGGCATGGGTTTAGTTTCATTGAGAATATTTATCTGCAGATAGTGAGGAGTAGTGAGAGACACAGCATCGCATCCTGTAGTGGATGAAGCCCAGTGTAAGGTTGTTACACAGATTTCAAAAGAAAATATGGTTCAGTTACATTTTCCTGATATTGCATGCAAGGACCCGGATATTGGGTTCAAGGATCCGGAGCTCAGAAGGGGCTCCAGATCCTACCAGAGCACAGCTTTGGATGGGTTTGGAGTGCTTGTTCTCCCCTCGAAATCAGCGGATTCCAACATCCATGGATTTTGGTATCCACGGAGGTTCCAGGAATGGATAATGAGGGCCACACTGCACCATCTCTCATATTGCAAGGATTCTCCTGGTGGCTAACAGTAACATAGAAACCAGCAATACAAATTTAATGGGAAAAAGCAGTTTAAAAAATGTGATGAAGGCGTACATATCAAACTCCATTAAAAACTGGAGAGGGGGGGAAAAAAAGTCTTTTCAGAATAAACAAAATCAGAGAGGGAGTGGAACTGATGCACCAAGAGAGGGAATTTCAGAGATAAGGTGCTATAACAAAGAGGCCCTGTGTCTTGTTGGGGTTCTCATTTAGACAGGGACATTCTGAGCATTCTGTCACACTCTAATGTGACCAAGAAAGAGAACCCAGAATGGAAATAAAGATGAAAGGGGAGGGGCTATGCAAATAGACACAAATTTGATATTAAATGTCTGGGATCACTAGAGAGGAAGTTGTAACCTCTTTCCCAGTTATGTCCCTTTACCTCTACCCTAACAATCAGTGGCCCAGCCCTTACTGAGAGAAGACCCACAGGAAGAGGCAATGAACCACTCCTCCACTCCAAGCAGTTCTTGTAGTATGCAGAGATGCCCAACCTTACAACAGTTGGCTATGTTGCTAGTACATAATAAAGCAGGCCCTTCACTCTACAAACTTGTCTTCTGCTGGTCTCCCTTCCTGTAGCTGAAGAAAAAAAGAGTCTACTTGGTACTGAAAAAAAAATGCATTTCTATAGCATTCCAAACTCTATAGCCATTCTGCAACTGGTGATTGTTTATTTTTCCACTATCGGGCCACAACCATTCTCTATGCCTATAAATCTTTCTGTAATTATTTCTGATGAAGCTTCATGCAGTACACAGTATCATGATAAATGCTACAACCCCATATGAGCTTCCTGGAAATGTACAAGATTTCCACAAGAAAATGGTCATTTTGAAACCTCTAACCAAGATTGGTTTAATGCAAGCAAAGTTCAAGCAAAGTTACGGTCACTCAAATTAGAGTGGAATCCTAACCAACTTTCCAGCACTGACAATGTGGCATGCATTGCATCCTGCAGTGGGGAGGCAGTCAAGGAGGCCTCCTCAAGGTAAGGGCATGTTTCCTATCTTACCTTGGGCGCTGCATTGTGGCTCAGTCAGTGCTGGAAAGTTGGTTAGGACTGCACCATTAATCTATGAAATATTGAGGGTTGCAAAGCTGAATAAATACCAAAGATTTGTATGACAGTGGTAAGGTTATTCAAAATGGCATTTCACAGAATGCCCTGTCCATCAGCCATCTTTGTTCTGGATGTGAATGTACTTTGGAGAGGATATCCGCACTCAAAAAATCAATAAGACAGCAAGCATGGAACAATCATGGCTGGCAGGTCAAGATCATTCCCAATCAAGGGACCTGTGGCTTTGAGATCCCCACTGAGATCTGAAAAAGTAGAACAAGATCTGATGGGCTGGTGTGGGATTTGAATCAAGCATTGAATTTTGAGCTGTTTCAAACCACACGTCCTTCAAAGTGAGCATTGCATCTCTTGATGTGTTCCTTAACTTTGCATCCAAAACAAGTCACATGCCTTGCCCCCCCCCCCGCAAGCAAAAACCTTCTTGTTTTCATATGATAGGCAGCTATTGTTGCTCTGTGCTACTCACCCATCCCTTTAGTATGGTTGAAGTCTCCTTTCACCACTTTACAGGTTTTGCCATCTCCACTGCATACACCACAGCGATCCTCTTTAGCAGAAGAACCAATGATCCCATCGCAGCCAATTTTCTAATATAAAGTATGAGACATTATATTACATTGACAGAAAAATAAGTCATTGTATATACAGTCATTATATTGACAGAAAACGGGTTTCTAAAGGAGGAGGGCAACACTCATTTGGATTGGTTATTGCAGCTTTAAGAGAACAACACTGGAAGTCGGAGAGGGTACTGGGAAGGGCAAACATACAATCAATTCTCTTTATAGGCAAATTTGCTACCTGTGAATTCACTTATCCGCGAGGGGCAGAATTGCCACCTACTTTCGTTATCTGCCACTCTGTTCTTGATATCTGTGAATACTGTGCTGGTACACTCAAGATGGGGGGGGGGAGTCAAATTCAGCCCACCAGCCATGTCCTGCAGTCCACCAGGAATTTGATAAACTTCCTTCTTTTGTTCCCTGCCTGGGATCGCAAGAATGGCCATGACCAACTACATGAAGGGCACCTGGACACCAGACGTGTCCTCCTTCCACATATGAGAATTCATTAAGATCTCTTGGGGAATTGTGCCCAACAGGCTTCTTTGCATGCTTGGAGAGAACAGCCAAGAAATTGAAAAAATATAGAGTTGCTTTACAGCTTTTGACTTTCAATTAGGCGTAAACCAAACCAGGCCCTGCAGGAAATGCTCCAACACTTTGTCAGTAATGGCGTGCCAAGGAAAACTGTTTCCAATCAGGACACTCAGATTACCGCTACAGGGATGAATACATGCAAACTCTAATCAAGTTTCCTTCAACCTGTTAGAGGCCACACACCATACTTTGTCCTGTAATAAGGACACAAATCTTGTCTCAACTAACAAACTTTCCAGTTCTGATAAATGCCTGCAGCTGTCATGTGTGAAAACGCAGTTTTAAACTTGGACAAGGACACAACAGAAGCCAACAATCTGAAATGCATGTAACCGAACACAGGGTAATTAATCATGTATTGTGACTTTCCAAACGTTCAATGAAACCCTCCCCACAAGTTGTGATACAGGTGCTATGTTAGGCCTCTAGTAGACTGTGTTCAGTTTTGTGAGTCACAAGTCCTTCTAGTCAGGAACACAGGAGTAGCATGGGCTTAAAGCCCTGCCTGAATTTGGGGAAGGAGGCTTGGGGGCAAAAGAAGAGGGGAAACTACCTCTCTTCTTTTTTGGGGTGTATGCATGATTTACAGGATGGGGAAATTATCAGAGCTCCCCAGGACACTGTCTGGTGGGGAGCATTTTGATTTTCTCATAATATTCTGACTCAGAAGTCATTTGGGGGTAAAAATGGCACCCCAAATGTTTTTTACCAATGGCTACCAAGTTTTTCCTTAAACACACCTTGCAATGGAGCACTGGGGAAAACCAAAATGGTGTGGCCACCAGGTGGTCAGAGCTATGAAAAACTCCAGAAAGCACCCCTGCCCTCATTTCGGAATATCCCTGGAAAGAAGATTTTGGTGGTGGCGGTGGGGAAACTGGGGCCATTTTGGGCCATATAGGAATTGAAAAATATGAAAAACTTTCTTGGCTCTGAGTCTTAGGCTGGTGCAATTTAGTACTATTTTATAAGAGAGAAAAAACATCTGGTCCATGGAATATGTACTAGCATTCAGTGTGCCCCCCTTCTTCCTATCCCCCCCACCCACTGCAAAGAAAATACTGTCTATGCGCATATTCCAAAATATCAGCAGAATGCGCTTTTCCCTCTGCCTGGAACCTCCTGGTTCCGCTGGTAAAACGCATGTTCCACTAGCAGAGAATTTTGGCAGGACTAGGCTGCCCAGGTGCAACTTTATGCACACTTACCTGGGAGTAAGCCCCACTGGGCTCACTGATCGTAGATGGTGAGCCACTAGGGAGTTCATAAAACTCCTACTGAAGCAGAGTGCCTGAGATTAGAAGAACAGGGTGCTTGTCGAGCAAGTCATGACATGTAGCTGGTGGACTGTGTTCCACTTGGTGGGTTACAAGTTTTGTAGAGGTGGGACCTAACTCACTGGGAGAGTACCGGTTTTGTATGCAGAAAGTTGCAGGTTCAATCCCCGGCCTCTTTAGTTAAAACCAGTAGCAGGTGATGGGAAAGACCCTGTCTCAGATCCTAGAGAGTTACTGTCATGCAAGCAGACACTATTGGAGGACATGGACCAATGATCTGACTCAGCAAAAGAACATAAGCAGAGCCCTGCTGGAGCACGCTAAAGGTTCATCTAGTCCAGCTTCTTGTATCTCAGAGTGCCCCACCAGATGCCTCGGGGAGCCTCAAGGCAACAAGATACCTGTATCCCACTGTTTCTCAACCAGTGGTACTCATACCATCAGTGGTTCTTGAGATGGTGTCCACTGGCAATAAGACCAGCAAAGCAACGTGACAAACAGCAGTGAGAGGCTTGGCTCAGTGAGGGTATACTCAGTGAGTATACCCTCAGTATACTCCAGGGTATACTTTTCACAAACTCAGAAGAGTCCTCCTGTCTGCCTTGAGCCTCTTACCAATGTTTGATGGACCTCATATGCTTAAAGTCATCACTCTCTTCGATAAATTCTCCTCTGCCTCTGAATTTGCAAGTAGTCTTGCCTCACTAAATGGCATGGATGCCACCCCTACCGAACCATCCACCTCATTCCTTTTTAATAACTTTGAAAATACTCACTGGGTGGAAATGGCCTCTCCCTTCCGTGCCACATATCTTGGCACACAAGATGAATATTATACTGACTGGGTAGTTTTAAAGGAGGCTTTTAACGTGGCTTTTGAATATCTCTGCCGAACACCAGTTGACATGGCCTGCACATGTGTTTGGGTGTTGCTTTGCCAGCACAATTATGGATTACCATTCTGCACATTCGCCTCACGTCAGAAATGGCAATCCACGTTCACAGAACCCTGTAATGCTTCCCATATGCTAAACCACCCCAAATGCCTTAGCAGATTGAATGTAAATATTGAGGCTGTTCAGTTTCATTCTGCAAATTAATCATGCTAAGGTCATGCCAGTATAGCAGATTCCTCAGTATTGCCAACACTTGTTCATACTCGTATCCAATAGTCAAGGAAAGCCAATTCACACAACCAACAGCTCAGGACAGCTGCTATTTTTCCTTCTGACTGTGGCAGCTCCCTGCTTGTGAAATGTAATTAACCCAGCAAAAAAAAACACTGTACAACTCTTATCTGTATCATGACCAGCTTGCAATTTAGGATTATGGAGGTAGCAACCTTAAAATACCTTGATGTTTCCCCTGAGCACAGAATTCTGGTTCTCCCCATTATTTTGCTTAGGTGAAATTCAGTAGCAATTCTAATCCTGGGGCTTATCCATGTTGCCTGATAGATACTATCCTTTTCTAGCTTTCTCAAAACTCTTTTGCCTTCCTTAGAGTCCCTCAGAGGTTTTGCCTGAGAAAATACCAGCCTTCAGATTTACTGAAGATTTTGTTTCCAGAGAAATTCAGTGACAATTCTAATTGAGGTGCTTGGACATTTGAATCTGCGAAATCAAGGTAGACACAAAATCCAATATTTCAATGGATGATGTAAAGAAGATCATTCACAGGGGCAAATAGGACCCCATTCAGAAAAATGCAAAGAAGATACCTACATCTGCCTTGCTTCCTTTATGGGTTCATCAGTTTACTACAGGTTGGGCATCCCTTATCTGGAATGTCAAAATATAGAGTATTCTGAAATACAGAACTTTTTTGAGCAACAACGTGACTTTTTTTTTTTTACTTTTTTGCCTAAAGAAATAAAATCACAAGCTGTGTTTCATGTACAAACTTTCAAGCACAAAATTATTAAAAGTATTGTATACAATTATATTCAGGCTATGTATATAAGGCGTATATGAAACATGCATGAATTCTGTGTATAGACTTGAGTCCCATCCCCAAGATCTCTCATTGTGTATATGCAAGTATTCTGACATACAGAAAAATTCTGTATCCAAAATACTTCTGGTCCCAAGTATTTCGGATAAGGGATGCCCAACCTGTATTAAAGAGGACTGTATTAATTTCTCCATTGCACCAGGCAATGGTGTCGGCAAAATGCTTACTTCTTGTGAAATAAGCATATGTCATTTGTGTCCTTTCACTACAAAAAAGATTGCTTTAAAAACAAAACCATATTTATGTGTTTTTAAAATAGAGTGACAGCTTGATGGAAGAAGGTAATCTATAAGGCTTTCTCTGTTTCTAAAGCTCGTAATGCCTTGAAAATTAGAAAAGCAAAATTACTAACACTGGGTGGGATTCAAAGTGCTGTTTGGAGAGTCCAAGAGTGTATGCATCCCCAGAGAGGTTTTTCATTTTTTATTCCATTGAACCATAACACAAAACTGTTTTTTAAACTCCTCTAAGTATCAAAAAGCCATTTTCCATGAGGCATAAAAAGTGGGGGTGAACACTTTTCCATTTGTTAAAAAGAAGTCAACAACCTTCTTGAGCATACTGAGCTGGTTGTACAGTTCTTTAGATCCTGGCCATTCACAGGTGCTTGAAGTCATTCTGACAGCTTGCCTATTGCTCAAAATAGGTAATACGTACTTTTTGTGAGGGAGCTGAAAGAGGTCTGCCCTGGGGGTTATCATTTCCATAGTGTAAACACATCTTTTCTGAAACAACTCCAGTGGTTCTCAGTTGGTTTCCAGGCCCAGTTCAATGTGCTGACCTTTGAAACTCTAAACATCCTAGATCTGCAGTACCTAAAGGTTCATCTCCTCCCATAGGTCAAGTTCTTCATCACAAGTTTTGCTCTGGATTCCCCTACAGTCTGAAGCAAAGTGGGGGATTACCCGGGGGAGGGCACAATCCTAACAATGTCTACTCAGAAGTAAGTCCTATTTTGTTCAATGGGGCTTACTTTCAGGAAAGTGTCATTAGGATTGCAGCCTGAGTGGCAGAATGAAATTGCACTGGAAGAAATTTGAAAGTTCATTCTGCCACTTGATTGCTGATTTTCCAGTATAACTGAATTGCCTAAAAGGGCATTTTGAACTCACCAAGTATGGAGGGACTTGCTCTCCATTAGTTGCTCAGCTGAGCTTTTCCTCTCTCTGCTGGACTTAGTGCTGCTTTGAAGTTCATTGTTTTAGTTCAATGTTTTTAATTGTTGCATATTATTTTATTGTTTCTATTCACCTGAAGGCCTATGGCACAAAAGGAGGGATGCAAACTTTGCAGGTCTTGCAGGTTTTTGATTTCAACCCTTTTGCCTCAGAGGTAAAGCAGTATGAGCGTTCACACAGTGATTTCCAGTTAGAAGGGCCATAGTTCCAGTGACAGAGCACCAGCTTTGCATGCAGAAGGTCCTAGGTTAAGAACATAAGAACAGCCCCACTGGATCAGGCCATAAACCCATCTAGTCCAGCTTCCTGTATCTCACAGTGGCCCACCAAATGCCCCAGGGAACACACCTGATAACAAGAGACCTGCATCCTGGTGCCCTCCCTTGCATCTGACATAGCCCAATTCTAAAATCAGGAGGTTGCACATACACATCATGGCTTGTAACCCGTAATGGATTTTTCCTCCAGTAATTTGTCCAATCCCCTTTTAAAGGCATCCAGGCCAGATGCCGTCACCACATCCTGTGGCAAGGAGTTCCACAGACCAACCACACACTGAGTAAAGAAATATTTTCTTTTGTCTGTCCTAACTCTCCCAACACTCAATTTTCGTGGATATCCCCTGGTTCTGGTGTTATGTGAGAGTATAAAGAGCATCTCTCTCTATTCACTTTATCCTTCCCATGCATAATTCAATCCCTGGCAAGATTTCCAGGGAGGACTGGGAAAGAACCCTGGCTGAAAACCTGGAGAACTGCTTCCAATCAGAAGGAACTATACTGTCCTAGATGGACCAATGATCTGCTTCAAGGCAGCTCCATATGTTCAAACTGTCTTAATTTCTCTACAAAAACCTATAGCCTATCAACATTTCAACTAGGCGAGGTGCAATTGAATGCATTGTCATGTGGCTCCTCATGAATAGGCAACATCCACAGCACTTCCATTACTGACTTATTCATGAGCCTCTTAAAATCTTCTTGTCTTGAGCCAACTGTCCCAGATGCAAATGCAGCCATCCTGCAGCTGTCATTGCCTCTACGTGAAGTTTACAGCTGCTGCTCCCAACTTTAAAGACCAACTTGCTTTTCACGAGGTATCTCCTGAGCTTAGGGGCTTGTAAAGAATCTCACTTGGCAGGGAGAGCAGGCTCTTGCTTGTTGGAAGATCGAGACTGCACCATCGCACAGGGGCCTGATTTACTGTCCACGGCTGATGAGGAATATTTCTAAGAGAGATATTGCTGTCTCAGCTATTGGCAAAGAGGAATGTTCCCAGGAAAAGGAAAGTGGGCCTATTCCAAAATTTGTTAATGGCACTTAATTAGGTAGATGGGAACAATTCTAGTTTATTACACTTGGATACCTTGTATCTCGCCAGAACCTTCTTAGCTCCTTTCTGATCTCTCTGTGATCTTGTTCCTCTTCTAGGACTCTTGCTAATACCTTTGCCAAACTCCTTCACAACCCTACGGGCCCCAGCCTGGTATGGCATACCTGTATTCAATTTACACAGCCTACAAGTATGCAAGAGGTAGACTTTGTCGAATCTCAGTGTAACAAATATGATACATTGATTTGGAGAGGATAACAAAAGAAAGGTTACTCCACCTGGCACTTGCCATGTACACAGAGGTCACTCTCATAAGGCCCACATGGTGTGCCATCAACCACCTTGTCTGACACCAACACGGGTGACTCCTTCCCAACTGGGGAGCAATAGAGTTCGCAGGGCTTTTCTGGAGGGAAAAAACACCATAAATTTGCAAGAGCAGTTGCTTGATCATTCATGAGTAACAGTTGTTTATATCAACACAAAATCTAACCTCAACCCACCTTCCTGCTTTGTGTTCCATAGGCTAGTAGTTCTCAAACTTTTTAGCACCAGAACCCTTTAAAAATGATACTCTATCGCAGGGGTGCCCAAACCCCGGCCCTGGGTCCACTTGCGGCCCTCAAGGACTCCCAAACGAGCCCTCAGGGAGCCCCCAGTTTCCAATGAGCCTCTGGCCCTCTGGAGACTTGCTGGGGCCTGCACTGGCCTGATGCAACTGCTCTCAGTATGAGGGTGACTGTTTGACCTCTTGCGTGAGCTGTGGGATGAGGGCTTCGTCCACTGCTTGCTGTTTCATGTCTGTGATGCAGCAGCAGCAGCAAAGGAAAGGCCAGCCTTGTTTTGTGCAAGGCCTCTTATAGGCCTTGAGCTATTACAAGACCTTCATTCATTCATATAAGTTCATCTTTAATATATTCCTTTATGCAAACTTATGTAAATTTATTCAAATTTGAAATATAAATTAATTATTTTCTTCCCTGGCCCATGACACAGTGTCAGAGAGATGATGTGGCCCTCCTGCCAAAAACTTTGGACACCCCTGCTCTATTGGGACCCACTACCTGTCATTGATAGACTTGGTAAAAAACACACCAGAAAAAAGCAGCTTGAACACTCATCTCCCTATATTTACACAAGCTTGAAAACTGCAGGAGCTCAGCACTTTGCAAGGCAATTAGTAGCTATTACACTTTTGAACAGCCTCAGAGCTTGAGGCAATTAGTTATCTGATCTATCCATCACCTATGTTTTCATTGGAGGCTCTGCGGGACCCACCACAAATCGGGTCATGACCCACCAAGTGGGTCCTGACCCACAGTTTGAGAAACGCTGCCATAAACAATGAAATTCCAAGCCCCTAATATCCCAATATTCACTCAAAACATTCTAAACATCATTGCAAGCATTCTGTTCTAAATACCCACTTACCCACACAGTGCATAGATTCTCACTTTGGGTGTGAAAGGTCCTGGGTTCACTTTCTATACAAGTCAGCACACTGGGCTGGGGTGGGTGGATGGTGGAATAGGATCATACTATTAAAAATTTGCGGGACGTACCCTAGGTTAGTAACAAAGCACCTACTTAGCATTCAGAATGACCCAGGTTCAATCTCTGACACCTCTAGCAAGGGCTGCCTGGAGCCCTAGACAGCAGCTGCAGGTCAGTGTAAACAATACTGAGCTAGATCAACCAGCGGTCTGACTTAGAAGACAGTTCCATATATCCATAAGGAACTTCTAGCAGACCTCAGACTGATAAAGAAACCGAAGAGTGGAGGTGGGGGAATGCTAGCCCAGCGTACAGAGAGTCAATGACCTTACCATCCAAGACAACAGCAGTCCAAAGACTTTTCTTCCTGTTGGTGTATCTGTCATGAGATTGACACTGTTGGTCTCGGAAAGTGGGTACCCCTTTAGGGCAGGGCAAGTTTTCACAAACTGTGTGCTCGACACTTGCTCCACGGCAGTTTTTGCCCCCAGGCCCAGGACTGTTAATGGAGGAAACAGAGGCAACTGTTAGCAGAGAGACATAATTTCCAGGTGGGGGTCTTGTATTTTTCCGATCATAAGTGGTTTCGTTATCTATAAACAGCCATTCCCCACCAAATGCATCCACTTCTGCACTCATGGTAGCCCTTCAAGTCAGAAGCCCAGTACTGTCTACTCTGAACAGCAGCAGCAGCTCCCAATATCAGGCAGAGAGGGGTCTTTCCCAACACCTACCACCGGAGACCTTTTAACTGGAGATGCCAGGCTTTGAACCTGAAACCTTCTGCATGCAAAGCTGGTGCCCTACCACTGAGCTATTCTCTGGTCCAGTGCTTCAGTCTTGACTCAGCAGCAGCACTGCTCCAGGGTCCTGGGGGAGAAGGGTCTTTCCATCCCTGCTATCAAAAATCCAGGGATAAAATTTGGGTCTCTTCTGCATGAAAGGTATACATTCTACATGGCATCCTAGGTACATAATGCACAGGCTTAACTACTGAGCAGAGGACAGTCCCTCTTAAGACTCCTCCCAGGTTTGACTACTGTCTACCATGTCACCACCACCAACCCCCCCATGTCTTAACATTTCAATGCCCTGCTGAAACAGCTGCTGATCCTACCACTGGAAGTGACTCCATAGCAAGGAACGCAATCCCAGTATATACAGAAGCTACCCTGTTAACATAAGCAGCTGGATAAAGGCCAAAGCCAACTCCTTCCTGTCTCAAATGCCAACTACACAGAGGAGAAGATCACACTAAAGCTCCCAGTACCTAATTCCTTGTTATCTAAACGAGGTCCAAAACATCCAGTCCCCAAATCTTCTGCAGCCAGGAAGAGTTTCCATCAGACATTCCATCTGCAGCTGCGACCCATCTGTGCAGCCTTTGATATGCCCTAGCTCACTAAGGCCAGAGTGTCGTTTGTGCTACTGTTTTCTTTTTTTAAAAGTGTGTTTAATCTTTAGAGTTTAAGTTAAGAGTAAAAGAGTTTAAGAGTTTGAGTGTGTTTAAGTTAGAGAAAGCAGTCAAGTGAGAGATAAAACTGGAAATGCCAAGGAAGAAAGAAGAGAAAACCCCTGAGAGCTACTGAAGGACAGTGGCTACATGTCTGAGCTGTGAACCAGCCACAAGTGTTCTTAATAGTTCTTAAAAGAGGAAGAAGAGGGGTTGGTGGCAGGTGCTTCTCCTGGTGCTTTTTGCCTTGTTTCATTTATCTATTTTTTTTACAGAAGACTTCTGGGTTAAAAAATTGCTAGCCTCAAGCAGTGACCAGAAGAAGTGCTCCTGCTCACCACACATTTTCCCAAATCCCCCCCAAACCCCTAAATGATTCCCAATATTGTCACCTGTGAGCGGATCACGAATTTGGGGGAAAGGCATTTTAGTTGAACACTACTGGCCACAACCTGATTGAGATCTTGCATGGGCATAGGGGGCCTTAAGCAATTCGCAGTCTCTGCAAAACGGGGACAAAAATATCTTACAGGATTGTTGCATGGAACACAGAGACAAATGCACGGGAGGCATTTTAAAGTGGGACACGAAACTTAAGAATTTTTATTTACTCAGGGGCAGAAGGATGAAACCACCATTCATTTCTTTAGACCAGGGGTGCCCAAACCCCAGCCCGGGGGCCACCTGCGGCCCTCGGGGGCTCCCAATCAGGCCCTCGGGGAGCCCCCAGTCTCCAGTGAGCCTCTGGCCCTCTGGAGACTTGCTGGAGCCCGTGCTGGCCCAATGCAACTACTCTCAGCATGAGGACGACTGTTCAACCTCTCACCTGAGCTGTGGGACGAGGGCTCCCTCCACTACTTGCTGTTTCATGTCTGTGATGCAGCTGTGGCAGTGAAGGAAAGGCTGGCCTTGCTTTGTGCAAGGTCTTTTATAGGCCTTGAGCTTTTGCAAGACCTTCATTCATTCATATAAGTTCCATCTCTAATAAATTCATTTCTGTAAATTTATTCAAATTTGAAATGTAAATTAATTCTCCCCCCCCCCCGGCCCCTGACACAGTGTCAGAGAGATGATGCGGCTCTCCTGCCAAAATGTTTGGACACCCCTGCTTTAGACCATAGTAGGGCTTCAGAGCACGATACCATAGTCTTTCGAGACTGAAGGTTGCCAACTAGGGCTTATATAGTGTTTGAACGTAGAATTTGTACGTCAAGTTATATTTATCAACTTATCAAGTGATGTAAGCCACTCTGAGTTTTTGAAAAGGCAGGATATAAATGCTTTAAATAAAAAAAAATATTAATTATTTTTTCTCTCTCTCTCAGAAACACACACACACACATACACACACACACAGAGGGAGTTGTGAACACCTTCTGATAGCTTTCCCACCAGCTCCTTTTCTGAGCCAGGAGAAAAAGGCTCTCAAAAGACTGTTTGATGCTGTGGACATTTTGATCTTTGCTGGCTTTTCTCAATAAATTAGCTTCATTAGTCAAGCAGTACGGAATGTATAAGATGGGTTCTTAATGAGCCACTTTCCTTCAGCTCCTCATTGATAACGAGAGAGAGAGAGGGGGGGGAGCTGTCTGACTCTAACCTTGCTTGTGCTTTTCCTTTCAGCATTCCATCCAACTCCACCTACTTCTCAATAACTAAAGACAACTCCAAGTGTTATGCAAGAAAGAAAGAGCAAAGCCCTAAAATAAGAACAGACCAACTCTTTTAGCAACACCCGACCTTACAATCAAGTCTTCGGTAATGCACCCAGACAGCCATGCAAATTATAGCGCGGAAAAAGTCAACTCAAGCAATGAAAGCAGCTGGGTTTTAAAATGCTAGGATAAAACTACAGGCTCACGTGTCGACCTGGCAAGGAACACAAATTCCAACAACAACAATAATAATAACAACCAGAAACAAAACAAAATCCCTCCCAGCAAAATATTTTTTAAAAATCCCCTAGCCATTTTTTTTTGGGAAGTGAATAAACCAGCTGCAGAAGAAAAAGAGATGCAGACAGGAATATAAAGTGAATATATAGAGAGTGAAACAGGATCACGTGCCAGGAGAACATACATGAGCAAAAGAATGTGAAAAATCAGCGCAAAACCTGGGAAGTTAAGGAATAAAGCACTGAATGGATTTGAGATTATCAGGGCCAATTCAAACACACTACATTTCTTGTCTGCTTGAGCAGCCCTTGTGATTCCCAAGGCACTCTTGCACTCCAGCTCCTCTGATCAGCGGTGTCACTAGGGCGGAGTGTGGGTGCGGGCCACACTAGGTAACACCATGGGGGAGGGGTGACACCAAAAGGCCTTGTTGACCCACCCCCTCCTTCCAGCTGCTGTGGCTCCAAGAAGGGGTCCCATGCTTTTCAGCCACCTGCCTCCTTGTACTGCCGCTTCCCACCTTCACTTGAATGGACTCCCATGGACTGAGAGGTTGCCCCAGGCTTCAGCGCACACGGTGGCATTCATCAGTGAGCCGGCAAGGGAGCGCACACTCCTGCAGCTTCTGGGGCCGCATGGCTCTGGTGCAAGCTCCAGCCTGGATCTGAATGGGGCCTCAGTTGGCACTCTGCAAAAGAAGCGCATACTCCTGCAGCTGCTGGACAGTTGGCTCTTCCGGGTGTGCCCAGCCAAAAAGCCAGCTGCCGTAGCACACTGCTTGTACAGCTTCACTCGGGGTCTGCGCATGGCCATCCAGGGAGGGGCAAGGGGCAGTTCAGCAGAACTCAAGGCAGCAGTGTCCCCAAGCAGCCTCTCGTCCAGCTGCCAACCAGACCCCAACTGGTCAGCTTCCACAAGAGGGATGCATCAGGCGCCTTCAGACTTAACGTTTTTCTTGAAATGCATCAACTTACGGCGGATTGTCACATTTGCGTTGTCGGAATCTGACGCCGGTTCCACAAGTCCTGCTGCACATGCTCCACTGACTCCACACGCTCCAGTCTCCATCAACATGTTCAGGGATGGGAGTTTTCCTGACACACTCCCCAGTTCGACACCACTAGAACGTAAGGAGATTGGGATAAGAATGTGGACAACGACCTCAATACTACAGATGCCTGAGGCATGTGAGTGGCAGGGAACAGCAGCAAGGGTGGGATGCAGCACAATCCAAAGTGCCTGCAAAGCATGCGCTGTTTGCGAGAAAGAAAAGCCTACTTGCCCATTATGGCTGAGCCAGTCTGAGATTAAACCTGTGACTTACATTAAGTGCAGGAATTGGATGCCTGGACTGACTGCTGCAGGAACTGATTGGTAAAATTCGATTTGGGTTAAGAATGGATTTCCCTTGTTACCCCTTATGCCAGGAATGGCCTCCTCTGATGCCACCTCTTTGACCTCCTTCAAAGACACCTTTTCTATCTAGCCTTTGGCACAACCTCTAAGTCCACAAAGTTTAATGTAACCTAAGCCTAAGAAAGTGTCACTGAAATCATTACATATTTGCCTTTGTTTACCCTGGTTCCACGGCCCTCCCCTTCCTCCGTTACCTTCCTTATGCCCTGGCTTTATTGTGAGCCCCTGGGGCAGAGAAGCAGTGGAAGACCTCAGAATCTCTCCCGTAGAGATGTGGGATGCCAAGGGATGTCAACGAAATGTCCAAAACACAGTTCCAGTTTACACATCGAGATGGCAAAATGAAGATTTGTGATATGATTAAAGTCCTAGACCCTATTAACCCATTTCTGCCAGTTCACAGGTTGATCCCTGTTGTGTATATGCAACGTTGGGTAGAAATAGCTTAAAAAGAAAAAGGTGCGTTTTCTGTGACCTTGAGCTGAAGTGATTTAATATGGAGTCTTATGGGGTTTGTTATAGTTACATGCTTCCATATTTTTTATAGAATGAATAATCAGGAAATTATATATCATGCAATAAAGAAAAATAAAATCTAGGAAAGCAAGCTTAAAGGCTGCTGCATTCACAGCTCAGGTGGACAGCTTCTGCTTTTCTATAATGCAGGGGTGTCCAAATTTTTTGGCAGGAGGGCCACTTCATCTCTCTGATATGGTGTCGAGGGGCCGGGAAATAAAAGATTTAATTACATTTTAAATTTGAATAAATTTACATAAATGAATATATTTGAGATGGAACATAGGAATGAATGAAGGTCTTGCAATAGGCCTATAAAAGGCCTTGCACAAAGCAAGGCCGGCCTTTCCTTCGATGCTGCTACTGCATCACAGATGTGAAGCAGCAAGCAGTGGAGGAAGCCCTTGTCCCACAGCTTATGCGAGAGGTCGAACAGTTGGCCGTCATGCTGAGAGCAGTTGCATCAGGCCAGCGTGGGCTCCAGCAAGTCTCTGGCAAGCCAGAGGCTCATTGGAGAGTGGGAGCTCCCTGAGGGCCTGATTGGTAGTCCTTGTAGGCTGCAAGTGGCCCCAGGGCCGGGGTTTGGGCACCCCTGCTATAATGAGTCAGCTCAGAAACACAAAATGGCAGCAGTAACAGCAAAACACCTTTGCTGGCCAGCATCATTGAACTCTGGATTTCTGAACTGTATCAGCAATGGCCAGTAGCTGAATGAGCTTTTCAGTTTCATTTGCTTCAGCCCTGGGCCATTACAATTAATATATACTGTGTACAAGCAGCAACAGAGTATAAAACAATGCAAATACCATTTGCACACTGGGTATGGTCACCATCATCATCTGCCTTTCACTTCCATAATAACGGTGTGAGAACATAAGAACAGCCCCACTGGATCAGGCCATAGGCCCATCTATTCCAGCTTCCTATATCTCACAGCAGCCCACCAAATGCCCCAGGGAGCACACCAGATAACAGTGAGGTAGATTAGTCTGACTAATCAGACTGATCAGGGATTTGAATTCACATCTCCGTACTACGTGTGTGTGTGTGTGTGTGTGTGTGTGTGTGTGTGTGTGTGTGTGTGTGTGAGAGAGAGAGAGAGAGAGAGAGAGCTGGAGTTGTTAGAAACTGTAATAGACTCAACACAAAACACACCCAGAAAGCATGTGTTCTTAGGCTTCTCTACACAAGATGTGCAAAAGGTATCTGAGCAGGAAACAGCCTGGAAAAAGCAACTCCTATGAAATGCGGCCCTACTGCTCACCATTGGCGGATTACCTTGTCTGCCCCACACTCCGTGCCATCCAAAGGAGGGTCCAGCTTGGTTTTACAAGACGTGTCACCTTCCACGAGGCACCAGAGGCCGGCGCACATCAAATGCTGCCAACAGAACGGGAAAGAAATGCGGTTATTGTTGCTGGAGGTGTCAGCTATTGTTAGGTGACGTGGGGCAGGGGTTTGTCAAGTCTCTCTCATGTGAAGCCAGCAGCATCTGGTCGGATTCTTTTGCTCTAGTTCCATTTTCTGAGGAGAAATCAGTATAGAAGAGCAGGACTGCAAACATACACACACAAATCAAAGCCTATGCTGAGTAGAAAAGAAATTACATGTTTGATTGTTCCCTCCTCCCTTCACTCACCTCTCCCTGCCCCATCAAAACAATCTAAAAGTCAGCGATTGGCAATTTTGTTGTTTATTTCAAAGCAGTGCGCAAATGTGTGCCTCCTCCACCTCTCCCTTTCATAAGAACATAAGAGGAGCCCCACTGGATCAGGCCAAAGGCCCATCTAGCCCAGCTTCCTGTATCTCACAGTGGCCCACCAGATGCCTCGGGGAGCACACAAGACAATGAGAGACTTGCATCCTGGTGCCCTCCCTTACATCTGGCAATCACCGACCTGGCTGTCTTCCAGTGGCATCACTAGGATTTGCATCACCCGGAGCGGGAGGCCAGCCGTCACCCCCCATGATGGACCTCCTCCCATGCAGTGGGTGGAGCAACGCCCCAGATGGTGGGCACGGCGATGTACAACTGTCCCACCCTACTGGTTTTTTGGCTATAACTTTTGATAGAATAGAGGTATTTCAATGCGGTTTGTTTCATTGCATTCTGCATAAAATTATGCATCGATTGATAGATAACATGATGGTATTACGCAAAAATACCAAGATTTTTAAAGTTTTGACCTGTAGCAGTGTCACTCCCTGTGCCCAACACCCCCCGCACTCCCTTAGTGACGCCACTGCTGTCTTCTCTATACCACTCCCTTTTCCAAACATCCTTTCCTAGATCTCCCCTCTGCACTGTTGCTGTCTGCCTTCTAGATCCTTGTTTCCTATTCTCATGCCTGTAGGAAGGACTACAAAGGCTTCAGCATGGAACTTTGACTGAGGAACAAGGGTTTTCCTGATTATCTTTCAACTCTGGTTCTAACTCCCAACTCCAGCTCTGTCTCTTGACACTTGCTTCCCACCTCCTGGCTCCCACCTGAAATCTGCCTACAACTCTGCTCTGGCAAGAGAATAAACCACACAGAGCAGCGGTTCTCAAACTGGTGGGTCGCGACCCACCAGTTAGTGTAATACTTCCCCCATCCCTTTAAGGGGCAGGGGAAGGGGAGGGAGATAGCAATGCAACCCCCAGGATCGCTTTGCGCCCACTTCTTTTGCAGGTTCCAAGCATCGGGGAGCGCTGTGAAGGCGCATTCACAACCTCCTGCAGCCCAGCATCATGAAAAGTAAGGCACAAGCACCCCTCTCCCCCCCCCTTGCAACGCGATCCTGGGGATCACGTTGTTGCCCTAGCCCTTCCCGCACAAGAACTTACTGAGGGAGTAAATCTCCCTCAAAGTTTGAGAAACCCTGATACAGAGGGATAGCATGATGATCCCTTTCCATTGCTGAGTAGATCTTGCAGTTGTACTAGCAGGAAGTGGCTTGGGACTGACTCTCTGATCACCTGATTCCCAGAACCAAGAGGATATTGGGCTGTGGTGGTTGTATCCTGGCTTGAATAAACGGTAGTTTCTTCTTCTGGTGGGGCAGGGGATCATTGCCTGATCCTAGGGCTCCTGGTTTGGGCCCCACAAGACCAGCGCAAGTGCTGTTCAGGACCCTCAACACAAAGAGTGTCAGTAGCATAATGGCAGAATGCCTGTTTTTCATACATTCGGTATCAGGTTCAATCTCTGGCAACTTCAGACAGAACTACGAGAAAGACCTTTGTATGAATCATGGAGAGCTGCTGCCAGCCACCATCAACAATTGGTGGATTCAGCTGTGGACCAATTGGTGGATTGGATGGACCAACTCCAGTTGGTGCATTCAGTACAAGACAGCTTCATACAGGTGTTTATGAATGTTTACATCACACTGGAGTAGAGTTTCTTTGTCAGGGACAATTGTTTGCAATGAACTCCAAATTCAAAGCACCTACACACCTAGGATTCTCTGTTTACAGCAGTGGTTTCCAAACTGTGGGTCGGGACCCACTGGTGGGTCGCGACCTGACTTTCGGTGGGTCACCAAAGGATGATGGAAAGATCAATTGCCTCAAGCCCTGAAGCCATTCAAAAATCACATACTGTAGCGGCTAACTGACTTGCAGGGAGCTGAACAGTTTGCAGTTTGCAAGTTTTTGTAAATATAGGGAGATAAATGTTTGTGGGTCTCTCTTTCTGGTTATCATTACTTATAAATAAATAAAATATTTCTTTCTAAATCTCCTTTCTTAAAAGTGTCATAAAGCTAGGTGGATCCTGATAGAGTGTCGTTTTAAAAAGTGGGTCCTGGCGCTAAAATGTTTGGGAACCACTGGTTTGCAGTGTTGCTTTTGCTTAACGCTTGCAAAAAAAAAAACAACCAACAAAAAACCAGTTTGCCATTGTTTTTTAAAAGAATGTAAAGGTTCTGACTGGAGCCAACAAGAGGCAGGACCTTCTCTGTGAGGGTGCTCTTGCTACAGACCTTACCAAATCTGTAGGCCTCTAGAGCCCCAGTAGTGCAGCCTCAAAAACTGCACAATACACCCACATTGCATATTTAGAGTATCAGATATATACTGTTTCTGAAGCACTACCCATTTACTGCTTTGTCATGGACACATTCACAGAACGCTACAGGGTGCCTCTCTTCTCCTGCAAACTCCAAATCCTCATATAATGTATATAGACAGCTGGCCTTGTCTGCTGTCTTGGAATGCTTTCAGTTTCCCCACAGCTGGTTACATGGCCACTATTCCCCTGCTATGTAATAAAAGAACAGCCAGCGTCGGCTATGTAGGAAGTTAAAAAGAGATTGTTACTAGGAACAATATAGGCTCAGCCATACCAAGAGGTTTTCAGATGACTGTTGCAGGGAATCCTGGAGTCCTGGAATCCTTTTAGGGTGTGCAATGAATTCACACAATGTTCACTCTTACCATTGCTCTGCATGAATTAAGCCATTTCTGCCCAATGTTGCAATGTCACCGACAACCCCAACAGGGACTAAATGGGTACACCTGTGGGCTGGGCAAAAATGGGTTAAAAGCGTGACCTAGAAGACATTGAACACTCTCCTGCACGAATAGATGGGTTGTAAATGACAGGCTAGCTGTCTTTACAACAACAGTGCTCACCATGACTGGTCTTGTTGAGGAACCCCCATACATTTCCAAGGAACCTCAAGGTTTCCCCAGAACATTCTGAAAGCCAGTGAACTAAAATTAGCTATATTACATTGACTGAACATTGCCGCTCTAGCATTTACAGTACTCACATACCAACAATCCTATGCCTGTACACACCCCACTTGTTATACTTTGGATGAATGGCAAGGTCAAAGAGCACTGAATCAAGCTATTTAATGAGATGCTATAAATCTTTAAAAAAAACAACAGCTGGAGCAGGGATCAAGGGGCTCATCTTTTTGCCATTACACTGAAAAATGAACACAAGAAATGTAGCCATTTTTTAAAAATCTGAGCAGATATAAAGCTTTCTGCTCAAATCATCCAGTTACCCTGGATGCAGAACAGAGGTGAGTAAATTGGAGCACACATAAGATCTATAGGCTGCTATTTTCCCTTCAAACAATCATCTTGGCATGGAACAGGGCACATGTCCAGCTCACGCTATTTCACACGCCCACCCCATACCCATATGTAAAAGTACAGCCTTTTAAACCCTATTACTAGTAATTACCATCTGGGGCACAGGGTGACAGCATTCTCTTCAGTAGTATCAATTTTCTCTCTTATTCAGCCCTACTTAGGAGGAGAATCTGGTACCAAAAAATTCCCATTTAAAGACAACAAGATTCTTGCACCCTCAAGTACTTGAGCAAGAAGGTTAGTAATCCCTGAAACAGAGCACACCCATCATTACCCCCCACCCACAATGCACAATTGTAGGAGAGTTGCTCTAAGGTGCAGAGACATCATGAGGCTTGATGGTGTGTGTCACTGGACACTCCACAAGACTCTTCTGCAGGGACATGCAGTGCAAGGGCGGCAGAACAGCCCCATCACAGTCCATGGAAAAGCACCACAGTTGCCCCGCCCGCTTACACCTGAGGAGGCTCTTCTTACCCCCAAGAAGGCTATCCTTACACCTGCTTTCTCGGGTGTAAGGAGAACCTCCTGATGTGTAAGTGGGTGGTTTTTCCACGGACCATGATGTGGTTTTTCCACGGACTATGATGGGGCTGTTCTGCCTCCCCTGAACTGCCTGTCCCTGCTCCCCTGTCATGCTCAAGGGTTCAGAGCAGTTGATGTGGAAAGAGTTTGAAAATCACTGCAATAGGCCCAGCAGTTAAAAAAAATTGAGGGCTTAAGCAAAGAAAAGCCAACCAGCTTCTCAAAGAGAAAGTAACTGTGAATCTCCTTAATTTTAACAGCTTTTCCTGGGATACCCCTTAAAGATGCACATGGTGAGAGCGTCTTTCAATAACCACGAGCTTGGTGGTCCACATTCCCTGAAAACACTAGTTAACTGGTGTTTTAAAATATGCTTTTTGCTCATTGTTTTCACATTGTGTTAGCTGCCTTCCAGATCCAAAATAAATAAAACAGAACTGTTAAGGCTTGAAGCTCATTCCCTCTGCTATAGAACACACTCAGAAGTTTTATTAATTTGGCACATCTCATTTATGCAGCAGTGAAAAATATAAATGGTTCTTATTTTTTGTTTTATATGAGATTTTAAGTTCCTGAAATTTTTATGATGAGAATTGGAGGGTGGGAGAGAAAGACTGACTGAAATAATTGCCTTGTTAAAAGAAGAACAAAGTATGAATTATTCTTCCTATGCTTAGTGTGACCAGTAGAGAAAGGATGTCTAAATTCTGGATTCTCAGGGGTCACTCTTGTCCAGAAAGTGGTCAGGACACTAGAAGGATATTGCCTGGGTTTTGCCTCATCCATAATTGATCTTATGGCTTCTGCTCTATCTGCCAACTTGCTGCAGTTTGGAGAGTAGAAGGAGTAGTGACGAAAGTTCAATGAGTCCCATTTGGAACCACTGAGTCCCTGCAAACAACAGGGTCTGCTAAGGCACAAGAGCCAGGTCTAATTGTCCTGCAAGATCTGAAAGTCTCATTGAAGTTGAGAAACCCAGGGCCCAAACCTATCCAACTTTCTAGCACCGGTACAGTTGAAATGCAGCCTTGAGGTCTAGAGCAAATGTTTTCATGCCTTGAGGAGGCCTCTATGACTGCCCCAACACCACAGGATGCAGTGCACACCCCATTGGCATAGCTGCACTGGCACTGGAAAACTGAATAGGATTGGGTCCCAGTGAGCACATATTCGGTTGGCTGTGATGGTTTCGTAATGGGAGAAGTAGAGGCTGCTTCTTTCCTCTATTCTGAGTCAGGGAGCTAGGAAGAAGCAGAAGAAGGGCTGTAACACTGATATAACCCCATCCTGCACCACCAAAGACCACAGCAAAGAGGGAAACAGCCTTCTTAAATTAGAAACAATTAAAAAACACAACTCACTGCAATAAATACCTAAATAAACAGCAGCTGCAGTTTAAATAGCAAAAATCACCTTTGGCTCAACTGTGGATTGCTCTTATGTTGAGTTCTGTTTTCAACCTGTTTGGATACTATAAAGGAAAAGCAGAAAATATTCTATATAAAACAAAATACATACAATCAGAAGTCCTCCCAGGGGGCGCCTTACCTCCATATTCTTGCAGAATGTTGCATTGGTCCCAAAGAGGATCTGGCACTGCTCATCTGCACTGTAATGCATCCCTGGAAGCTTGTAGGGAAGTCGCACAGAATATCGGCTCCGTGGATCCATCACAAGCAAACAGGTGCTGATCTTGGATCTGGAGAGGAAAGAAAGTATTTTATAAGAGAAGGAAATTTGAGAATGGTGAGGGTCCCTGAATGGTTGGCAATCAGTATTTCATGGACTGGTTGCATTTTTGCAATTTACAGCACAATCCTAAGCATGTTTACTCCGATGTAAGTCTCATTGCGTTCAATGAGGCTTACTCCCTAGTAAGTGTGTTTAGGATTGCAGCCTTAAAGGAATTTCAGCTTGGTAACCCCTTAAAGCAGTGTTTCTCAAACTGTGGGTTGGGACCCACTAGGTGGGTCACGAGCCAGTTTCAGGTGGGTCCCCATTCATCTCAAAATTTTATTTGTAATATATTAGACTTGATGCTACCATGGTATGTGACCTCATTTGGCGAAATGTTACAGACCTGTACTTTTAACAAGCTACTATGTATACTCTTATACATAGTATGATAGTAAATGGGACTTACTCCTGGGTATGTGTGGGTAGGATTGCAACCTAGGATTGTTAAAAATTTTCCTGCCTGATGATGTCACTTCTGGTCATGACATCACTTCTGGTGGGTCCTGACAGATTCTCATTTTCAAAAGTGGGTCCCTGTGCTAAATGTGTGAGAACCACTGCCTTAAAGAATGCCAACCAACAGTGCATTACTGTATTTATTTGACTTTTACTTTCTGACTGAAAGTCTGCTACTAGTCTGTGTTACGGATTTTATTTTTCAAATATACACGCTGCTCTTCTAGGACAAAAGAGTCTTGAAATCTATAAAAACCGAAATTAAAAGCATCAACAATAAAGACAATTTCAAAATATTAAAAAACCAGAGCTTCATATCAAAATTCCAGAGATGCTAGTTGCAACCCAACAGAGTCTTAAGCATGCTTAAACTCACTGAAAACAATGAGCTTCTGCATGCTTAACTTTCTGTTGGATTATGGCCTCCAAAAATAGGTTATAATGAAATTTCCAGAAGGTCAAAATTGCTTTCAGTCAGCTTTATTAGTTAACATAATGCATATTTTGATAGGTTCTCTCAAACATCTGGCTCTAGTTTCATAGGGCCAGGATCTCCAAATTTTCTCCAAATTCTCCTTGGGTTGACCTTGACAGCAGCTGTAAAGACCAAACTAGATGTGATGACTGTCACCAAAAAAAAATGGCAAGTGTGTTTCTAGTTCCATCCTCTTCTTGCATAACATCTAGCAGAGAACTTATCTTGGGTCATAAGTTCACAACATTCTGCATTTCCCTCAATACAATGGGTTCTCTTTATCAGCGGGTTTTGGTACCTACAAGTTTGACCCACCACTGGTTCTGAACCTGTGGCAGGAGGACCCACAGAGGACAACCTGGACGAGACCAGAGGCTATAGCTGGGAGATCTTCTGAGTCACAGGGAGGGCAGAAGCGTCTACCCCATGCCTCAAAATACCTGCCAGAGCTTTCAAGCAAGTATTTCTGGAAGTGCCTGCTAAAAGGCTCTGGTAAGCATTTTGAAGCATAGGGATGTTGTGCATGACGTCTCCATGCCTCAGAAAACAGGTCAGGACCGTGGATTTCATTACTGGGGGTTTTCTGCATTTACGGAGGTTCTGGAAATGGAACCCCCATGGATGCTAAGGACCAACCTGTACTAGCATTGGCTGTCATTGATGTGGAACAGGGACAGGAAAATGTGGACTACTACAACACTGCAACACAAGGTAAATCCTATTGGGCATGATGGTAGGCGAGAGAAGCAAGACTGTGATTTCTCAAGCTCGGTTTGGCTTGAAGATGAAGAGGCATCTCCTGAGAAGTTTCTCTGTTATTTTAATAAAAAAATGTTCCAAAGGCAGAGAACTGAATGTTTCTTTCAAACAGAAAGAATTATTCAAAAGCATCCAAACTATTGTCAAAAAAAAAGAAAAAAAATGCTGGCAAGGTTTGATCTGAAAAATATGGCTAAGCTGGGATTCTTTTCAAAAACCTATCAAGGTGCTGAAACTGGGGTATCAAAAGTTTCTGTTCTCCTGCCAGCAATTTTTGCAAAGCCCAAGATGCAAAAGGAAGCAGAGTCTACTTTCCAGCACCCACCCTTAGAAATTGCTCATCATTTCTGCCGAGAAGCCAAGAGACTGGTGTCTTGTGATTCAAAGGCTTTGTGGCCTGCAATGTCCTTACTTGAGAAACTTTTCAAGGTCGTCACGACTGCAGGAAGACCAGGAGAGGTCACTGGGGTTCCTCCCCTTCACCCATTCTCCAGACATGATGTGAGATCTCCCAGCGCAGGACAAATGGTCATCGTCATGGCTCATCCCCATGCTGTCACAAGAGAAAAACAAATGGGTGATGTAGGACACGGCAAAAAGGGCATGATTTTCAGCATGGCTTCACCCCCAAGCAGCCCAATGGCTCCTCCTGACTTGGCCTGGTAATAAGTAATAAGTAAGACTTTGACCTTGTTAGTGCAGTTCCCTGGCCTTATTTAGGCCTCTCTGCCTGCCTGCTTCCTAACACCTGCCCTTATGCAGGCTTGCTTCCCTACATTCTCACTTCATTCCCTTTTGGCTAGATTTCATCACTCACTCTGCCTCTTGTGCTGCTACAATTCTTTGGCCCCAATCTGGATAAAATCACACCTTCAGTTCTCCATGTGTTCAGCACAGATAACATACAGTGCTGCTTTATCAGGTAAGAGGATCTAGCTGTTTCAGAGCTTCAAACACACTGTATTGTCACCCAAGTCAGCAGTTTGACAAAGAACTGAGGGTTGCTGTCTGTCACTGCACGCTTAATGGAAAGGAATCTTTCGGCTTTGGCGAGGTAAATAACTCAACATGGGGTGCAATGCTAACACCAGGCAATCACAAGTTACAGAGCGAGCACAGAAGCCAACAACCTCAAACCATGCCTTTATGTAAAGACCTGGAAACAAGGCCAGCTTCTGAGCTTAAGAGAATGCTGGATTCAAAAGCAGTACTTTGCAGTAAAACCACTACTATAAATGTGATCATTCAGTTCAGGGTCAACTATATCTAAGATGGAAAAGGAAATCTTATTTACAACAAGAAAAACAGACAGGGAGGCTAGCAGCCCAATCCTGTGCTGACCCAGTGCTGAAATGGCCACTGCTGTATCCTGTGGGGCTGGCACGGCCACCAGACCCTCTTCAAGGTAAGAGAGCAAAAATTCCCTTACCCCATGTTGAGCCCTGTATTGGTATCTGGAAGAAGTGGCGAGGAGGTAGATGTGGTGTCAGCAGTGGCCCCTTAAAGGGTAAGGCCTGGGCATTCAGCAGAGTGTGCTGCACAGCTGCAGCCACTGGAAGGCAATAGGGCCCTCAGGGATATAAGGAGCACCTGAGGCAGGAAGGGTTTGTGGGCTTTGAAGGAATGTAGGTTGGAGAGGAGACTGACTTGGCTTATTGAAGTTGGAATCTGACTGTGGATTGTGACTGGACTTTGGCTTTGGACTTGGATACCCTGACGGATTTGACTGACCTACCTGGAACCTGACCTTGGACTGTAACTTGGCTTACTGGCTCTGGACTCTGATTTGGCAACTCTAATTGATTGGACTGGTTTACTTGGCATCTGTGGACTGGAACTGGACTTTGACTTTTGCTTGCTGCACTGGTGAGTTGTACAAGGGGGACTGATCAGCCTTAAGCGGGCACAAGGCCCAGTGGATTGGGATTAGGCAAAACAAGCCCCACAGTCAGTAATGGGTCTCCTCAGATCTGTGCCTGCTATTTATCCAGCGCAGAACCAAGGAGGCTCATATTGGGCTTCTGGATGTGGGAGGGGGGCATAGGATTCAGTGGCAGCAGCTACCGACATTCCCGCCACCCTTCCAGTCCTGTTCCTCCATTCAGTCCACCCTCTCTTCACCCAATTCCACCCTCCTGTGCCTTCCCCCTGTTCTACCCCTGCCCCAGAAAGTCTCTCCACCAACTGGTGGGGAAACTTACTGCTGGCTGCTCAAGTGACGTGTCATCCTGGCACAGAGACCCTGTCTACTGGTGCTGAGTTTTGAGCACCAATGGGAAAAGTGCTTTTTACAGAGCGGGTGGTGCGAGCATACTGCCAGTGCTGTGCCTGATAGGCTCAGGCCCTAAGAATCTCTGTTTCACTTGATTAATTAGAGTTGCACTACCAGCCCTTTCCCCGTATCTCACGTCTGAAATTTGGTGCCACTAAATGTGGCAACGGCCGCTAGCTCAGATGACTTTAAAGGGGAATTGGACAAACCCATGGTGGATAAGCCTGCAATTGATTACCAGTTCTGAGCAAACCTCTACAGTCGGAAGTACCATGCCACTGAATAACAGTTTTGGGGGAGTAACATTGGAAGGGAGCCACTGCATTATTGACCCACATGTGGTCTTCCCAGAGGAGTCTGCTTGTCCACTGTGGGAAACAGGATGCTGGACTCAAAGGACCTTTGGTCACTCTGATCCATCTAATCAGCAGGGCTCTTCTTAGGTTCTCATGCCCCATTGTATCCTCATATCAAGCCTGTGAGATTAATAATAATAATAATAATAATAATAATAATAATAATAATAATATAATATTACAGGTATTTCTATACCGCCTTTCTTGGTCCTCAGATTTCTCCTTAGACTTTATTCAAGGCGGTTTACATAGGCAGGCAATTTAAATCCCTGTAGGGATTTTTACAATTTGAAAGAAGGTTTCTATCTTTCAAGAAACCACAACATTCAGATGTTTCTTTCTTGATCTGGTTGCACATTCTGGCCTCCATCCTCCCACGCTCAGAGCAGATGGAATAGCTCGGCTCAGCTTGTCAGCTGCTTCAAGGTCGCACGGTGCCGGTGGCCTCGAACTGGCGACCTTCGGATGTGATCTTCCGGAAAATGGAGGCTCAACCATCTAGACCAGACCTCCTGCCCCCATTAGACTAAGAAATAGTGATTGATCCAAGCTCACTTGATGAACGGCATAGCTGAGCAAGATCTGAACCTAGATCTCTCTGGTCGAAGTCCAACACACTTACCATTACTTCATACCAGCTCTCCAAAGCTACAGTTGTGCCATAGTCATGGCTAAAGATAGTGTAATTGTCAGGTGGCCCAGCCTCATCTCATAACCAGGCAACTATGAAGTACTCTCTTTGGCCTTTACACCTGCAAAGCTGTAGCTTAGCGGTAGAACAGCTGATTTGCATGCAGAAGACTCCAGGTTCAATCTCCAACATATTCAGGTAGGATTGGGAAAGATCCCCCCTCCCCCTAAAACCCTACAGAACAGCTGTCAATCAGTGTGTAGACAATACTGAACTAGGTGGGCAAATGGCCTGGCTCAGTTGGAGATAATTTCATTATGTTCCTGAAGCTCAGTGGCTGTAGGTGAGTCAATGCTAATCTTGTTCTCCATCTCTATCTCTCCTATTATGCTGCAATTATACATAGTTAAGGAAGCTGTGAATATTTTATTTAAGGTATGTTTTTACCATCCCCCCCTTACATTAAGAAGAAAGTTTAAGGCTGGTTACATAAATAAACTAAAATCCAAATGCAACAAAAGTACCATTCAAAGCAACAAACACAGCAGCAGAAAAACCAAAACAATAACCAAGAGTAACCAAATAGACAAGTTCAAACTAGCTAATTAAAAGTCTATCTAATTAACCAGATCTTCAACACACACCAAAAAAAAGCAGACAGAGAACCAGGTGGACTTCCTGGGACAGAGAGTTCCATATCCCGAAGACCACCATGGAGAAAACCTCCAAAGGTGATGTACACGGTGGCCCTCTTCATCCTGTCTTAGTAAGCAAGCAAATTCATATGGGGAAAGACAGACCTTCTTCATTTTGCACAATCTGTAATCCGCACAATCTGTAATCTGTACAACCTACGCAGGCACAGGGCCCTACCAAGGCTAGAAAATCAACTTGCTTTTGCCATTCGGAACTGCAGGTTAAGCATTTGGAAGGTGATTACATGGCCTTTGGTTCTTAAATTGACAAAGTCATCTCATACAGGTTATTGGTCCCTGTCTCCGCAAGGTTTCAGACAGGGGCCTTTCCCAGCCCTCTTTGGAGATGCCAGTGACTTAATCTGGGCCTTTCTGCATACAAAGCAGGTGCTCTACTATGGAACCACAGATCCATTCTTTGGACCTTAAGCAGAGTATAGGCAGCTACGGGGGAAATGGCAAAGCAAGATATGCTGATCATCTCTACTGAAAAGCAAAACTGCTCATTAGTGACTTGAACCACTAAAACCTGGTAGGAGATGTCACAAGTCCAGAAAAATAACTATGCTCTTTGATGCAGAGAAGTATAACAGCGGGAGGGGAGGAGGTATCCTTGTGTTTGAGGTCACACACGCCTTTCCTCAAATTAGACAGGTCTGAAAGGGAATTCTGGGAAAGCAGTTCCTCCCAGTCACTTACAAAGGTGACTCTTTCCTTCAGTTGTGTTCATGCCCAGAAGGCTAAGGGAAAAAGGAGATTGTTAGCAAGTGGCTTTGAACTCTGGGTTGAAACGGCTTCATTCATTGAACATATATATTCGCACGGCTGTGCACTTCATTAGGCCAATGCTAATTAATGCTGCCAACTGGCACTGGTTGCTTTTGAAAAAAGGGGGGGATTTCTCTATAAATATAGCAAGTTTCCCACTCATTCTTCACTGGACGGATTCCAGCAATAATATGCATGAATAACTTTCCAGAGATTCCAGGTTAGAACCTTTTACATGCCCACCCCTCCTTCTGTTTGGACTAGCAAAGGTTAAATTTAATGTCTTCTAGATATTCCCACAGAGAATTTCCTAAAAAAAGATACATGGCCGGGGGTGGGGGGGTGAGGAGTTGTTAAGCAAAACTCTACGATGGGAACATTATCCTGATTTTTATTCTTCCCCTAGCCAGCCATTCTTCTTCTTGCTCAAGCCTCTTAGTTAATCTGAACTGGAGGGGTAGCCAAACAGATGGAAAGTCAACCAAATGCAGCTGCTAGAAAGCGAGGAGGCACTGGGAAAATTCACACATGATGCTATTATATTTAGCACCTCTCTTAAGCTTTTGAGGACACCCACCAGTAAAGCAAACCCAGGAGGGAAACATAATTGGATGTATGTTCTAACGCAATGTTTCCTAAACTTTTTAGCACCAGGACCCACTTTTTAAAATGACAATCACAATCCACATAGCTTTACAAGTCCAAAAAAAGTCACATAGAAAGAAATATTTTTATTTATTAATAATAATAAATTAAGTATTAATAATAAATGGGGTCCTGTGCTCCTGAGGCTGCTAGAGACCTTACAGATAGTATGTGTGCATAGACATTTGCTAGACCCTCCCCAGAAATGGAGTTCCCCCAAACCTTTACAGTCATTCCAGGGTACCCAGAAGGCTGAAGTGGACAGCAAATTAAAAGAAGGGGCCACTGACACTCGATGGAAGCTGGTTCAGATAAGCAGGTGATGGTGACCAATATGAGGATGCAAGATGCTGTGGGGAGGGGGAAGGTGTTCGAGAACGAGGGCCTCCCGCAGTCAGGTCCTGGCATCTTACTACCTGCACAGCCAGAGTAGCTTTCATGCAGAGGGAGCTATTGGCCTGGTCTTTCCTGCACTGCAGTGCCACCCAAATAATGGCCAGAGAGAGTACTGCACCTAAATCAGCCCAGACACATGAGATGATCTGGAGAACTAATGCAGGCTCAGTTCCTCAGTTCAAGAAATTTGTTGCCAGAGTTGCTGCACAGACCCTTGTCTTACTTCACCACAAACTGCCACCTTTAGGAGTACAACTGTCTACCTGTCCTTGCTACGTACCTCAAACACTACAGACAGAGCTGTCATATCACCTGCAACACATCAGCTTTCAACCAAGTCAATTCATACATGCTATTTTTTAAAGTAAGTTTCTAGTCCTTATGGCTATGCACCACAGTTTGCTAATCTTCATGCAATGAAATCATGGAAGGGGGCTGAACAGAGCTTCTCACACCAAAAATTCAGAGCCCTGCCTAGCTTCCTTACCTCTCTCCCCAGGACCAGCAAAAGAACCCAATGTGCCAAGTTTGTTTAATTTACCCAATTCATTGCAGTTACAGAATTTGGCTCTTCTTGGCATAGAATTTGAAACTGGTTCAGGGTAGTGTGAACACACAAAAATAGGTCTAGCCACCAACCTAATGATTTCACCATAAACCTGTTGAAAGGAAGGGAGTCTTTCCAGTGCTTAGGATACAGGAGAACATTCTCCCAAATGAATTTCACAAAGCGGTTACATAATCCCTACTGCTTTATCCTATTAAAAGTTGTATTTTCTTTTCATAGGGTCATCATAGATTTCCGTCCAAATGCTGCAAGGCTTTTTTCCCACCCCAATAAAAAATTTTTTATGGCAAGCTGTGTTGAAACGTCAACTTTTGGGGGGCCAACATGCCAAGAAAATGTGAGGACTTGACCTTAAAGGTCGAGCTTCCTGAAGAAAGTGTGACAAACAAAGGGCTGCAGCGACTCCACCTACGACGCACCCTGCCGGACTCTGAAGCCAAGGATGATGCAAACTGGAAGCCACCTTTTCAAAGCAGAGGAGCCCCTGTGTGCCCTTTTCACGCTTTTTGGACTCAAACTTTAGTCCCCGGTGTAGCTGAATGTTAGGAATTTTTATTGGTGTTTCATACTGGAAGCTGCATCGCTGGAAGAATGCCAGTTGCTGAACTGATTCAATATGTTAGAAGTGTTTCAGCTCTAAAATGCTGAGCCCCAGCAAATCTTCAGGCACCCATAATGTGAGAGGAGAAGCAACGCAGGGAGAAGCACTTTCAGGATACCTGGAGCTTGGACTGGGGACCTCAGAGCAGGAAGCTGGACCCTGGCCTAGTAGGATATTGTGCAGGTTCAGCTCAAAGGACCACAAGAAGAGCCATGCTGGGTCAGACCAAAGTGGGTCCATCTAGTCTAGTCGCCTTTCCCCCACAATTGCACCTTCATGCTGTTGACCCCAGCAACTAAGAACATAAGAACAGCCCCACTGGATCAGGCCACAGGCCCATCTAGTCCGTATCTCACAGCGGCCCACCAAATGCCCCAGGGAGCACACCTGATAACAAGAGACCTGCATCCTGGTGCCCTCCCTTGCGTCTGACATAGCCCATTTCTAAAATCAGGCGGTTGCACATACACATCATGTCTTGTACCCCATAATGGATTTTTCCTCCAGAAACTTGTCCAATCCCCTTTTAAAGGCGTCCAGGCCAGTTGCCATCACCATATCCTGTGGCAAAGAGTTCCACAGACCAACCACACGCTGAGTAAAGAAATATTTTATTTTGTCTGTCCTAACCCTCCCAACACTCAATTTTAGTGGATGTTCCCTGGTTCTGGTTTTGTATGAGAGTCTCTCTATCCACTCTGTCCATCCCCCTGCATAATTTTGTATGTCTCAATCTTGTCCCCCCCTCAGACGCCTCTTTTCTAGGCTGAAGAGACCCAAACGCCGTAGCCTTTCCTCATAAGGAAGGTGCCCCACCCCCGTAATCATCTTAGTCGCTCTCTTTTGCACCTTTTCCATTTCCACTATGTCTTTTTTGAGATGCGGTGACCAGAACTGGACACAATACTCCAGGTGTATTCAGCAGCATGTGTTTGAATATGTACAAGGCACTAGGGTCGGTCCCAGCAGCTTGGCTCCCATGCCTTGCCCTCTTGCATCATCAGAACCGTACAACTATAAACCTAGTGGACTGCACCCTGTTGTCATCTGGGGCAAGTACAGCCTACTTGGACAACCTACTGATGACAAAGGCTATAGGTGGTGTGACCCACAATGCAGCCCAATGCTGCCTCTGCAACCTAGGTTGATCTGCTTTCCATTTGCGGAACGTGATCAGAAAATGGATTGCTTATCTTCTGACCTTCCTCCTTGCTCCATTTAATCTGTGCAAGGAGCAAAGTCAGAAGACAGGCGATCCATTTTCTGGTCACTTTCCACAGATGGAAAGCAGATCAACACAGGTTGCATTCAGGGTAAGGTGGCTTGAAGGTAATAAAATCTATCTCCTGTATAGCGGTACAACCAGATTTGGTGGTGGACCTGCCATAAGGTCCAATGGGGCAAAAGCCCCGAGTGCGAGCCCCTCGGAACCCGTGAAAGCCTCTCTGAGGCTCCCAATAGGGGCAGAAACTGTGCTTCCAGTTTCGCGGAAGCACAGTTTAAAGCATCGGGGAACCTTGGAGAGGCTTCTCCGACATGGGTGGAGGTTGTGCGAGGCTCCATGTGCCTCAGGTGAGTGAGGGGGCGGCTTTTAGTGTGTGTGTGGGGAGGTGACAGCCCATGGGGGGCACCATCATGGACCTTTGCCCTGGGTGCGAGACTGGGGAGGTCCGCTGCTATCCAGATCATCAGTTTAGATAACTTTCCATGCCAAGGCATACAATCCTTAAAGAGTCCAGTTCTCCATAAAGCAAAAACTTTATGGCTAACCTAGGAAGGGAAATCCATAAGAAGGCTGCCACAATAGAATAAGTCCTGTTTTTTCTACCAACCAGCTTCAGATGGTTGGAGGCCATGGAGCTGGTCCACTTGATATTGATCTGAGTGTGCAAGGGGGAACATAACGGAGGAGCCCGTCTTTCAGATACCCTAATTTCAATCCATTTAGAGCTTTCAAGGGTATATGGGCATTGGAATAATCCTGGAAACTAATAAGTGACCACCGTAGACTAAATAATTTTAGAATAATATTCTCCATTTGGCGTCCTTTGTAAATAACCAGAAAAAAATAGGCATTTTGAGCTAATATTTTTGAACGTTTTCAGAGGCAACCCCACAGGGCCTGATTCAGGTTTCAGGGGTCCTTGGCAAACTGCTTTACATGGGCTCCCTCCTACCTTAGTGGACCTGCTCCACCATCACCACATAAAGACAACTGACACAGGGTTGAACTCATCAATCATAGTAGGCTCATGACAGCTGAATCACTGAATCACCCCAAACACCGAATCCTGATGCTATAGCCAGTGGCGTAGCTTAAGGGGGTGCAAAGTACCAAGTTTTGCAGGGAGCTTCACAGCCATCCCCTTCAGAGCCATTCCAGGCCAGGGGGCAAAATGAAAGCATACGCCTTTCTGCCGTCCTGAATTCACCTCTGTTTTGTTCCCACCAGTGGGAGTGGCTCGGGAGGGGGAGGGGCCCCTTGCATGCCATGGTGAGGCTCCCTGCAAAACTTAGTGCTTTGCACCCCCTCTAGCTATGCCACTGGTTATACCTGGGAGCTGTACACAGAGCATTTCGTTGTCCAAGATATTGGTTAATAAAACATGAACAAGGCCAGGTTTTAGGATCAAGTGCTTGGCCCGCTGGCCCTTCCATTATCCTTGGGTTCTGGCAGCTTCTCATCCTTACTGGGTACTGACACTGGCTGCAGCTGGGGAAAGGTTTTCACCCATGCAGAGCTCACTGTCAGTCACTGAAGGCTGTTGACACAGCATGATGAGGCAGGCAAGTGCTTTTGACACATTTGTCAGAGCAAGGATAAAGAAAGTCAATTCCACTCTCTTTCTCCCATATTAAGCCCCCTTTGTTGCTTGCAAGCATGCAGAATGGATATTTTATTCATCTGTGAACTGCTTGCCTGGCAGGTGCCGGCTTCCCAGCTTCGTTGATAATCCAGCAAAATGCACCATGAGCCCATTCACCAGCTACAACATTCTTCAGCTCAGGAAGCCTAAAACCAGAGGGTGTGAAATTTCAGTTGTGTTCCCGTCCCAACCGTTTCTGCCCAGGCACTGACGGTGCTTCTGCTTTCTCCCAAAGTGAGAAGGGCTGCATTCCTGTTGACAGGCGCTTGTACTTCCTGACTCTCCATTATTACTCATATTGGAGCAGCTGGGAAAGATAATTCATAATCCCAGAGTCATTTGGCGGGGCTGCTCCAGAAAATATTTTGGAAGTACAATGTGCACAACCTTCTCTGCTTTCTTGACAAGTTGACAGAAAGAAACTGCAGGCAATGGCTTGGTATCAAAGCAACACCAAAATGATGGATACAAACCAACCTTGAAGTGGAATCGACCGAAGGGGGGGCAGAGGTACCTATAAACAGCAGAGCTAATTAATTCAAGTTATCTAATAAAAGGAGTAACAAGCCACTTGTAAAGAGATACCTTTTGTTTCAAAACAATGTTTAGTCAACATGTTAATAAAAGATAAACTGCAGGTTGAGAGTGGGTGGAGGAGAGCAACTTATCTTCAAAACAGATGTTGCTTTTTGAGGGCATTCCGCTGAGAAGGGATGGAAGCTTGCCTATCTTGCAAGATGCCAGTGTATTTGGGATACATCACGTGTTGTTTTTCAATATACACTTGCATGTGTTTTCATTCATGTGGTTTAGGTCTTCTGCACAGATGTTTCTCACACACACACACACACACACACACACACACACACACACACACACAGAGGAGGACAGCAATATTCCAAACATCTCCCCAAATTCCAGGATCTAGAGAAGAGAAAGGCAGTGTAGTGGTTGGAGTGTGGGATCAGGCTGGAAACCCCATTCAGCCATTTAACAGGGATCAAATGTGTACACCTGTGGGTCGAGCAAAATTGGGTTAACTTAGGCAACTGCAAAGAGTTTTTATGGAGATTAAGGAGGAGGGGATATGGGTATCACTCTCAGCTCCTTAGAGGAATGGTGGGATAAGACATGTAAGGCATAAAGAGATCAAAGAAAGAGCAACTTGAGGCATGCCTGAAAGCTTTGATATTCTCAGTGGATTTTAAAAAAAAACTTTTACCCCTTAAATAGCTGGCCTCCCCCACCCCATACCAAAACTACTTCTGAAAGCATCCTTTGTTTCCAAAGCAGCTTGCTTTGTGGAATGCAAAGCCCACAAAAGCCCAAAGCACCCTTGGGTGCACTGAATTCCTTGCACAGGTCTTACACAGGTGTATTTTATTTTTAATATATTAGACTTTGATGCTATCATGGTATGTGTCTGCATATGGGGAAACATGATCTGTACTTCTGACAGGCTACTATGTATATGCTTTTAACAATGACAGTCAATGAGGCTTACTCCTGGGTAAGTGTGGATCCCAATGGATTGCGGACACTGGGATTTTGGGGGAATTTTTTTGAAACAGATCTACAACTGCTTGGGAGGATTAGGAAGGTTCTTCTTTATGTTTAAACATATACATGTTTAAACTTATACTTAATTTATTTACTTTTTTTGTGATATGGGAAGCGTTAAAAATTTTCCTACTTGATAACTTCAGGTCACGACACCACTTCGCCATTCTAAAAAGTGGGTCCCGGTGCTATAAAGTTTGAGAATCACTGCCTTATAGGGTTCTTGTAAAGACATCCTGATAAAGTTTGTGAAGTACTCTGAACACCCAGAAAGTGCTATCCAAATGCTAAGCATTATTATAGAAGACAATAAGGAAAGGCACATCCAAAGGATGGCACTGAAGGTGTGCTCTTCAGGTGTGCTCCAATCAACCATACCATCCCTCACCAATGGCTCCTGAGAAAACTCAACTGTTGGTGAATAAGAGGGCAGATCCTCTTATGAAGTAGGAACCGGCTGAAAACAAGAGTGAGGCCCAAATTCTAACCAACTTTCCAGCACTGGTATAGCGGTGCCAATGGAGCATGTGCTGTATCCTTCAGTTGGGTGGCGCTCACGGAGGTCTCCTCAAAGTAAGGGAATGTTTGTTTCCTTACCTTGGAGCTGCATTGCCCTTATGTTGGTGCTGGAAAGTGGGTTAGGATTGCACCCTGAGTTTAATTGAGCAATCTTCACAGTGAAAAGAGGTGAAAAGCTGTGTGCCCCAAGGATCATTCCTGGGACCGGTGCTTTTCAATCTATTCAAAAATGACCTGAAGTTGGGGACAAGCAGCGAGGTGGCCAAGTTTGTTCCTTCCTCACTGAATCTGCAACATTTGTTGGCCCACAAGAAGTTAGCCAATTACAGGTTGGGAAAGAGAACAAGAATCCCTTCTCTGGTGTCTTCTGGATTACCTTCTTCTGGAGCATTGCCTGATCTTCCTCCTTCCCTATTACTTCCGTAAACAATTCTGCAACATTCCCAGTGACATGATAGCCTGTGCTATTGCCAGGAAAAAAAGGCATTGTTTATAAGCATCCTGCAGAGTTTGACTTCGACACACTGGAACCGCATGGAAAATGCTAAGAGGGCTGAAACATTTGGAGAAAGCCAGCCAAAATAATCTTAATCAACAGCATTGTGGCCCAGCCCACTTGGGTTCATTCTGCTGAGTAAGCCAAGGACACACTAAATAGCCAGCCTATAATGAGCTGGCAATGCACACTGCTCCTTGGTGCCAGGATAGTTCTGGTTCAATCCATCAGGGTCTTTGTTGGCAGCCACCTCCTTCACCCAATGACGCACACTCAAAAATGCTTGCAGTGCAAACTTTGCAGAGTGTACTACTGATGCAAGATGTCTTTGATTTGCATCTGTGGTTGGCAAAGAAACATTGTTTTACAAGGACAGCAGCTCTTGGGGACAAGTTTGCTTTTTAATTAAGCAACAGCACTAGTGGTGGAGTAACTTTCTCCTGCAGTCCCAAGAGCTTCCCTAGTTTCAAATCCAACAGCTGGATAAAATGGGGTCCACAAAAGGCTTATTAACATTTCCCGTAGGTTCCCTCTGGTTACTCCATGGCATGTCGGGTCAAAACAGATATTCCGCAAAGGTTGATAAGAGGAAACGTGGCGATGCCATAAGAATAACCGTATTTGAGCAGCCAATGGTTCATGTAACACAGCAAGCTCTCTTCAGTGGTGGCCAGATCTGGAAAACACTGAAGGCTCAACCTGGAATCTGAACCAAGAAGGCTGAAGCTGGAAGGCTGAACTGGAATCGGGTGTGCTCCCTGGGGCATTTGGTGGGCTGCTGTGAGATGCAGGAAGCTGGACTAGATGGGCTTATGGCCTGATCCAGTGGGGCTGTTCTTATGTTCTTAACTACAATTCCCAGGAAGCCTTGCAGGTCTCTTGTTATCTGGTGTGCTCCCTGGGGCATTTGGTGGGCCGCTGTGAGATACAGGAAGCTGGACTAGATGGGCCTATGGCCTGATCCAGCAGGGCTGTTCTTATGTTCTTAATTTAAGGAGGGAAGGAACCCATCTTGAGAAATTTAGCTAGCACTCTTGAAACTCTCCAAAGTCTTCTGATATTTCTTCCAAGCAGGAACTTCCCAGGCAAAAAGCCATGAATGTTTGCTTTAAAGGAAAATTTGGCAGCAACAGGATGCATTGCCTGGATGCTGTATTCAAGTGCTCACAAACACAGTTCAACAAGTATGCCAATTACATTTATATCCTACCCTTGTTCTACCAAGAAATTCAAAATGGCAAATGTAAACCTCCCAGGAGGTTTCCTTTTCAGGCACTGACCAGACCTACTTAGCTTCAGCAGGGTTGCTGCCCAGTGTTGATGCCAGGTTGCTGAGGGCCTTGGGGCAAAACCCTGCAATAAGCTCCTTATGCCACAATCCTCAACAAGTCATCCTTACTTACTCAGAAGTCTTACTGCATACAGTGTGTCTTATCCCCAAGTTAATGTGCATAGGAGTGTAGCCTTACTGGATGAATATTTATAGTTGACACACTGAGAACAAGTTAGAAAATAAACTGAGGCTGCAACCCTATACACACCTTCCTGGGAGTAAGCCCCTTTAAACACTATTGGACTTTCTTCCAAGTAGCCATGCATAGGATTGCATTGTAACTTATTTGGTTATTTCCGTTATTTTGTATGCAGCCAAAAATCTTTCAACCTTGCCCAAAGCCCATGCCTGTCCCCTTCACCTGAGTTATTATGTCTGTATGAGGTTCGCTGAAATCACTCTGAAGTATGAAGCTACGTTGCAAAAGGAGCTAAATATTTTCCTTTTGACTGTTGTCAAGCTGAGCAGAGAGCACAAGTGAGCTTTGAAAATGTGCTTTCAATTATCTGTGGGTAGAATAATGAATAATTAAAAGAACAAAAAACACTCCACCCTAGATGTACAACAGAAATGCTAGAAACTCAGAATAGCAGGCAAGTGGAAGCAGAGGGCTTTTCCAAAGATGGTCAGGGAAGTGCAGGAGATAGAACTCGGGCCACCCTATCATTTCAGGAGATACACTGTTGTTCCATGGTTCCACCCCTTGCACTTACAGACAGGGCTGGGAAGAACCCTGCAGAGTAGTTGCCAGACAGCATGGAGAATATTGAACTATGTGGACCAATGGTCTGACACAACTGTCAGGATACGACCTTCATTCAAGAACCTGCCTGAAGCACTGGCCTCTCATAGAGGCCTGTTTAATGCCATGCCATGTGCCTGATTAGTGCCTGTTTAATGAATCTGGACCGCAGGTGCATATATGGTTAGTATGGCCCATTTCATGAGGTCCAAACTTCAAGCATAGCTGTAGGAATCATGTCACAATAAAGTGCAGTAACCAATGTATTAGCTGTTACTGTGTTACTGTCCCCAGAGCACACAGCATTCCAACTTGCATGAACTCTCATGCCTTTTTCCTTCACTGGGGGAGCGTGTTCTTATCTGGAAGCATGCTCGCTGCTCCTCTGATGTAGCCTACAGAAGGAACTGCTGAGCATCATTTCATGCTGGGGTCACGTTTCGGTGGTTAGAGGAGAAGAAAGGCCATTGGGTTAATCATAGAGCACATACTTTGCATGCAACATTTCCCAGGTTCAAATTCCAACACCTTCAGATTAAAAAGCACCTCGAGAGGTAGAAGTAGGCTGCCTCTGACTGCCAGATAAAGGGGAGGGCACCAGGATGCAGGTTGTGTCTGTTGTCTAGTGTGTTCCCTGAAGCATTTGGTGGGCCACTGTGAGATACAGGAAGCTGGACTAGATGGGCCTTTGGCCTGAACCAACAGGGCTCTTCTTACGAGTAGTAAAGCTGGGAAAAATACCCACCTGAGACTAGTCCTTGTGCTACTCTGAGTAAAATCTACTGGGCTAGATGGAACAATGGTTTGACTCACAATAAGGAAGGTTTATATATGTTGAATTGCATCGTTCATAGGGAAGAATACTTTTTAAATTTTGATGTAGATAAGGCCATCTGCAAGCACAAACTAAAATTCACTGCAAACCTCAGGGGTGGGGGGAAACACAAGGATTTTAAACAAAACATCTCTAAGTTGTCAGTATGACATTCCAGAAATCCTCTTCCTGGCCTTCTTCATTATTTGGCTTGGTGTCTGCAACGTAGCCTGTGCTGTGCTGAGTGAAGCCAGCAACCATGAAACCTAAGCAAAAGAAATGGCTGCCAGCCAGTTTGCTGTTTGTTCCGGGATACCGGAATCTCCCTCCCATTTATTCTGGGTTGTTCCAGGGGTCCCTTGTGAGATATTTCGGTTTTTAAATATGTATTGCAGGCAAATCTCTGTACACACATCTGGATAATTGCTTTTTTTTTTTTTTAACTTTCTGCCTTGGGAATTGAGAAAACTAGCTTGTATGCCCACATCCTATCATCTCCAGCTTGCACATATAGGTTGAGTTGTGGGATGTAATTTGTATAGGCACAAACGGAAGTACAGGTAGTGTCCAAAGCAGCCTAATTCCCTCCTCTTATTTTGCCATACACCCCTAGTCCCCCTGCCCCTGCCTGACTGAATATTCAAAAAGAAGAAGTGTTTAAAGAAGTGGACAAGTGAGCAAGGAAAGGGCAGTAGCAATACCCACAACCCTTTCCTCTCCCACACAGGTCCTTATTCAGCCTAGCTGCTTCTTCAAACAGGTTGGGTGGAGTGCGCTGGAAATGGTCCTCTTCCAGCATGCGCTGTCCAGCTGATCTGTTTGAAGAAGGGGTAGTATGGGAACAAGGAGGTGACAAAGGCAGAGATAAAGGTAAGGGAGTTGACCCTTTGACCCTGCCATTTCCTTCTTACCTGTCTGGCTACTTCTGCAAACAAAATGAGTTGACTCCAACCAGCTGAGTGGGCAAGAAGAAAGTGGTAGAGACTGCCCTGCTTTTTTTTCCTTGCAGCTAGCTAACTTGCTGGAGGCAAGTTTTCCTAATGCCTCCCCAGAGACTGATGACACAAGCATTGTCTTTTTTTATTACTGGGCAAATGGAAGCAGCTTTTCCTGGTGCCCCTCCTCTCCAGTGTTTAAGTGCATAGGCATATTTTGTCCCTTGCAAGCTACCATAGTGACTAGATGATTGGCAGCTCTCCCTTCATGGATTATCTCCATCTCTGTGTGTGTCGTGTGCATGCACCCTGCTTTAAATGAACTGAGCAAGGCAGAGAGGAGCAGCTTCAAAAAGGGAATTGTCATGATTGTCATGCTGTTCTCAGCATGTTCTCCCCTGCTGCTTCTTTCTCCAAAGTTGCTTCTGGAGAATGGAGGAAGAGGTGGGTCACTGATGCCCTGATTCTCCTCTTGCTTGCTCTCAGCAAGCAAAAAGAGGATCAAACTGCAGAGTGAAACGGGTTGAGTGGGCTGGGGGAGAAAACAGGCAGTGTCTCGTGCCTTGTCAGTTTGCCACTACCTCTTCTAGCCTGCTCAAAACTGCAGCTTCATTTCACCTCATGGGTGGGCCAACCCTAGGCATTAGTGACAGAGGTCAGGGGTAGCCGGTGACTTCATGCCCTCCACATGACCCAGAGACATCATACTGGCCAATCCTGAAAGGCACATATTGGACTATACTGAACTTTGGTCTAATATAACTCCAGTCTACTAGTCATGATGGCTATATCTTACCTACAGCTTCAGAAATAGAATGCCTCTAAATACCTATTTCTGAGAAATAAATGTAGTAGAGGGCTATTTTCTCAGATGTCTCACTTCTGGGCTTCCTAGAAGTATCTGAGGAGCCACCGTGGGAAACAGGATGCTGGATGACAGAGACACTTTGGTCAAATCTAGCAGGTCCCATCTTGTGCTCTTATAATAATGTCTTGTGTTCCTGTAACACTCCCTTCCACACTCACAAAGAGAGTCTGGTCCAACAAGAAGCTGACGGAACATACCAAGATCCAGGTCTACAGAGCTTGCGTCCTGAGTACACTTCTGTACTGCAGCGAGTTATGGACTCTTCGCTCACAACAGGAGAGGAAACTGAACGCTTTCCACATGCACTGCCTCCGACGCATCTCGGCATCACCTGGCAGGACAAAGTTCCAAACAACACAGTCCTGGAACAAGCTGGAATCCCTAGCATGTATGCACTGCTGAAACAGAGACGCCTGCGTTGGCTCGGTCATGTCGTGAGAATGGATGATGGCCGGATCCCAAAGGATCTCCTCTATGGAGAACTCGTGCAAGGAAAGCGCCCTACAGGTAGACCACAGCTGCGATACAAGGACATCTGCAAGTGGGATCTGAAGGCCTTCGGAGTGGACCTCAACAGGTGGGAAACCCTGGCCTCTGAGTGGCCCGCTTGGAGGCAGGCTGTGCAGCATGGCCTTTCCCAGTTTGAAGAGACACTTGGCCAACAGACTGAGGCAAAGAGGCAAAGAAGGAAGGCCCATAGCCAGGGAGACAGACCAGGGACAGACTGCACTTGCTCCCGGTGTGGAAGGGATTATCACTCCCAAATCAGCCTTTTCAGCCACACTAGACGCTGTGCCAGAACCACCATTCAGAGCGTGATACCAGAGTCTTTCGAGACTGATGGTTGCCAACTTCCCTTCACCATAAGTCAATGTCAGCAACCCCCCTGTTTATCCTAAGAATTGGTTATCTGAAGTTCTGTATGAAGTTAATTTATTATAAGTTAAAAAGTACATGATCCCCCATTGGCACCAAAAATCTAAGTACCATGAGGTGTTGTACCTCATGTTGTGCTTTTAAAAGAACAGGAATTAAAGCTAAAAAAAGAAAGCCACAAGAGATTGTTAGTTACACTACACAAGGAGATGTGTCATGCATATACTAACCAACTTGCTAATGGATTCATTCATTAGAATAAACTCTTCCCAAATCTTTTTATAAAGCAACTGTCTGTAAGCAATGTTTTTGCCGTAAATCCAAGCAACACCAATGGAGGGTTTCAGAATCCAACACATCAATTAGTAAGCTCATTCACTTTTTCCACTGCCTAACAGCCAAAGTTGTTTGTGGATGCCAAAACTGAAACTTTGATCTCAAGAGAAATCGTTTGTTTTTCCTCCTGTCAAAGAGCAATATGTCTTACCCTTTTAACCCAAACCAGGAAGCTTTGACCAGAAGATTTTGCTCAGTGTTTAACTATGGGAGTATTCAAATACGATGGGTAACTCAAAGCTGGGCTGTGGAGACAGGTCTGTCTCGCTTGTCACCAAACGAGATATGCACCGTGCCATATTCTTCCATTAAAGTCTCAGGGCAAATCCACACTTCAGACATAAACAAGCTTAGGAGTCATTCCCTCTCTCCGGGTGGGCCCAGAGGTCAGTGGTAGAGTGCCTGCTTTGAACTCAAAAGGTTACAGGTTCAGTCCCTGATAGCATCTCTAGACTGGGCTGGGAACGACCCCTGCCTAAAGTCTTGGACAGATGCCGCCAGTCTCTACTAAGTTCAGCTAGACTGAGTTTAACTAGAAAGACCAATGGTCCAATTCAGTAGAAGGCAGTTTCGTATATTCAGCAATTAAAACCACAGCAATTAAAACCACATAGATTTAAAAAAAAAAACTTAACAAAGACCTTGTTAAGGAGCAAATCAATGTACAACTTAAGAAATGCACAGGAGTTCAGATCAGCCATTAAAAGCCTTCTGGAACGCAGAAGGGCTGTTGCCTGACATTGCAGGTAACACTGATTCAGTATAAGACAGCTTCACACGTCCTTGACTGGTAGCGTCCAATAGGTATCAAGGCCTCAGTCTAATGGAATTACTAACCAAGAGGTAGCCTGTCATTTTAGCTCTCTATTGGCATCAGGTAAAAAAACAAACAAACACTGAGTGACTCAGCAATGAATACTGACTGAGCCCAGCATCAAATGAGAATGTGCTTCAGAGTTCCCTGTGATAACATTATTATTATTATACTTTATTTTTACCCCGCCTTTCTCCCCGAAGGGACTCAAGGCGGCTTACAAAACAAGGTTAAAACACATCAGAGGCCAAGGCATATTTCTCCTGCCTATATGCCCCCAGTCCTCGCATCAATTATGCCTTTGCTCCATTGCTAAGACTGTAGTTTACAGTATTTTTCGCTCCATAAGACGCACCTTCCCCCCAAAAAAGTGGGGGGAAAGTGTGTGCATCTTATGGAGCGAATACTGGGGGCAAGGTCCACACCGGGGGCAAGGTCCTCATTTGCACAGGCGCCACAGGGGGAGGGCAGGCTTACTTTAAAAGTAAGTTTTCCTCCTCTAAAAACTAGGTGTGTCTTATGGAGCGAAAAATACGGCATTTAATTTTTAAAAGAAACAATAAAAGTTGCGATATCCAGCTCCTGAAGATAAGAAAGCTTTTGTATTTCTAGACCATTGAGTTCACCAGCACAGTGAGCTCACCAGCCCAATTTGTAGTTTGCTGACTGCTGAAAACAATGGAAGTTTCTCAGGAGCATTCTGAAGGCTCTGTAGTGAAATCGGCAACCTTTCGAGTGAAACAGAGAGCATTCTGAGTGAGGGCCCAATCCTGTTCAACTTTCCAGCTCTGGTGTAGCCACAAGGCAGCCCTGTGGTAAGGGAACACATGTTCCCATACCTTGAGAAGGGCCCAGGGATTGCCCCTCCAACACAGGATGCAGCGCTCACCCCACTGGTGCAACTGCACCAGCACTGGAAAATTGGATAACATTGGGCCCTGAGACATCAATGACAACATCCTCAGGGAAACAGAGAGGATTCTGAGCAGAATTTACAACATTGCAATTGAAACCGATAGCTCTGACAGCAGCTCAAGTGAACCCAACAACTACAGCAAAGGAGACATTCTAGTATCCAGAAAATTACGGTATTGGGAAGCACTTTGGTCCTGAACATGACAGATATCATAACTTTGCATATCCTTTTAAACCTAGGGGTCTGTAAGTCTCACAGTTAAGAAGCTCCTCTAAAGCAAGTTGCTTATGGAACCCCTCAAGAGCTGGAAAGAATCCTGCTCTCTCCCCCAGAGAACCACATGGCAGAAGACTTGACTATTATTATTTTTAATCATAGTAATTATCATTCTGAAAGAATTCTCCAAGCAGCTTACAAATATCACAAACACAATCAAACTAAAATAGCATCAAACAGAAACCAACACAAACTCCTAAAACAGAAGCACTAAAACATTAAAATGTCAACCAGTAGACCACACAATTATTTAAGAACATAAGAACATAAGAACAGCCCCACTGGATCAGGCCATAGGCCCATCTAGTCCAGCTTCCTGTATCTCACAGCGGCCCACCAAATGCCCCAGGGAGCATACCAGATAACAAGAGACCTCATCCTGGTGCCCTCCCTTGCATCTGGCATTCTGACATAACCCATTTCTAAAATCAGGAGGTTGCGCATACACATCATGGCTTGTACCCCATAATGGATTTTTCCTCCAGAAACCTGTCCAATCCCCTTTTAAAGGCGTCTAGGCTAGACGCCAGCACCACATCCTGTGGCAAGGAGTTCCACAGACCGACCACACGCTGAGTAAAGAAATATTTTCTTTTGTCTGTCCTAACCCGCCCAACACTCAATTTTAGTGGATGTCCCCTGGTTCTGGTATTATGTGAGAGTGTAAAGAGCATCTCCCTATCCACTCTGTCCATCCCCTGCATAATTTTGTATGTCTCAATCATGTCCCCCCTCAGGCGTCTCTTTTCTAGGGTGAAGAGGCCCAAACGCCGTAGCCTTTCCTCATAAGGAAGCTGCCCCAGCCCCGTAATCATCTTAGTCGCTCTCTTTTGCACCTTTTCCATTTCCACTATGTCTTTTTTGAGATGCAGCGACCAGAACTGGACACAATACTCCAGGTGTGGCCTTACCATAGATTTGTACAACGGCATTATAATACTAGCCGTTTTGTTCTCAATACCCTTCCTAATGATCCCAAGCATAGAATTGGCCTTCTTCACTGCCGCCGCACATTGGGTCGACACTTTCATCGACCTGTCCACCACCACCCCAAGATCTCTCTCCTGATCTGTCACAGACAGCTCAGAACCCATCAGCCTATATCTAAAGTTTTGATTATTTGCCCCAATGTGCATGACTTTACACTTACTGACATTGAAGCGCATCTGCCATTTTGCTGCCCATTCTGCCAGTCTGGAGAGATCCTTCTGGAGCTCCTCACAATCACTTCTGGTCTTTACCACTCGGAAAAGTTTGGTGTCGTCTGCAAACTTAGCCACTTCACTGCTCCACCCTGTCTCCAGGTCATTTATGAAGAGGTTGAAAAGCACCGGTCCCAGGACAGATCCTTGGGGCACACCGCTTTTCACCTCTCTCCATTGTGAAAATTGCCCATTGACACCCACTCTCTGCTTCCTGGTCTCCAACCAGTTCTCAATCCACGAGAGGACCTGTCCTCTAATTCCCTCACTGTGGAGTTTTTTCAGTAGCCTTTGGTGAGGGACCATGTTAAACGCCTTCTGAAAGTCCAGATATATAATGTCTATGGGTTCTCCCGCATCCACATGCCTGTTGACCTTTTCAAAGAATTCTATAAGGTTCGTGAGGCAAGACTTACCCTTACAGAAGCCATGCTGACTCTCCCTCAGCAAGGCCTGTTTGTCTATGTGTTTTGAGATCCTATCTTTGATGAGGCATTCCACCATCTTACCCGGTATGGATGTTAGGCTGACCGGCCTATAGTTTCCCGGGTCCCCCCTCTTTCCCTTTTTATAGATAGGCATGACATTTGCTATCCTCCAATCTTCTGGCACCATGGCCGTTTTGAGGGACAAGTTGCATACCTTAGTCAAGAGGTCTGCAACTTCATTCTTCAATTCCTTAATAACTCTTGGGTGGATGCCATCAGGGCCTGGTGACTTATTGATCTTTAATTTATCAATGAGGCCTGAAACATCTTCTCTTTTAACCTCTATCTGACTTAACTCCTTGGTCAGGAGGGGCCGTTCGGGCAGCGGTATCTGCCCGAGGTCTTCTGCCGTGAAGACAGATGCAAAGAACTCATTTAATTTCTCTGCCATCTCTAAGTCTCCTTTTATCTCCCCTTTCCCTCCCTCACCATCCAGACAGCCAACCGCTTCTCTGGTGGGTTTCCTGCTTCTAACATATTTGAAGAAGCTTTTATTATTCCCCTTAATGTTGCTGGCCATGCATTCCTCATAGTCTCGCTTGGCCTCCAGTATAACCTTCTTACATTTCTTTTGCCACAGTTTATGTTCCTTTTTATTCTCCTCATTAGGGCAAGACTTCCATTTACGGAAGGAAGCTTCCTTGCCCTTCACAGCCTCTCTAACTTGGCTGGTTAGCCATGCGGGCACCCTCCTGGATTTAGTGGAACCCTTCTTTCTTTGCGGTATACACCTCTGCTGGGCCTCTATTACTGTTGTTTTAAGCAGCCTCCATGCACTCTGGAGAGATTGGACTCTTTTTACCCTCCCTTTCAACCTCCTTCTAACCAGCCTCCTCATTTGAGGGAAGTCTGCCCGTCGGAAGTCAAGGGTTTTTGTTAGAGATTTGCCTGGTATTCTTCCCCCAACGTGCACGTCAAAACGGATCGCAGCATGATCACTGTTCCCCAATGGCTCAGTGACGTTTACATCTCTAACCAGGTCCTGCGTACCGCACAATATTAAATCCAGAGTCACCTGTCCTCTGGTGGGCTCTGTGACTAGCTGATCTAAGCCACAGTCATTTAGCACGTCAAGAAATCCGGTTTCCTTATCGTGACCAGAACACAAATTGACCCAGTCAATATGAGGATAATTGAAGTCCCCCATGATTACAATCCTGTCCCTCCTTGTCACCTCCCTGATCTGTTTCCTCATTTCAAGGTCCCCATTCGATTTCTGGTCTGGAGGACGATAGCACGCCCCCAGTATTACATCGCTGCACAAGCCTGGTAATTTAACCCACAGAGATTCTACAGTGGAGTCGGACCCACCTTCAATCTCTACTTTGCTGGATTCTATCCCTTCCTTAACATAAACGGCCACCCCACCTCCAACACGCCCCTGTCTGTCCCTCCTGTAGAGTTTATAGCCCGGGATTGCGGTATCCCACTGATTCTCCGCATTCCACCAGGTTTCCGTTATGCCCACTATGTCAATGTTTTCCCTTGTCACCAGACATTCCAGTTCTCCCACCTTTGCTCGTAAACTTCGGGCATTCGCATAAAAGCATTTGTACACAGAATGCCACAGGATACGCTGCTTATTCACTCATCCTCTCATTGTGCCAAACCGTCTATCACATCCCATCACGCTACCTTTCCCAATTTCTTCTCCTACTCTGCCTTTGTCTTGTTGTTCTCTAACCTCCCCATCCTCATCCCATAGGGATGAGGAGTCCCGAACCGGATGCCCCTCGGCTCCTGTCGGCCTTCCCCCAGGGATCAGTTTAAAAGCTGCTCTGCCACCTTTTTAATGTTATGCGCCAGCAGTCTGGTTCCATTCTGGTTCAAGTGGAGCCCGTCCCTCTTGTACAGGCCCCGCTTGTCCCAAAAAGTTCCCCAGTGCCTAACGAATCTAAACCCCTCCTCCCTACACCACCGTCTCATCCACGCATTGAGACCCCTGATCTCCGCCTGCCTAGCTGGCCCTGCGCGTGGAACAGGTAGCACTTCAGAGAACGCTACCTTTGAGGTCCTTTAAAATGACAGTTGCATTAAAGGTCAAAAATCTGTTGAAAAAGAGAGGTTTTTCAAAGATGCCTTAAAAACCACAAAGGGTCTGAGATCTCCCCAGGGAGGACATTCCAAAGTCTTGGTGTCACCACTGAAGAGCGTTTGTCTGTCATATTGTTCACTTGCCTGAGGTCACACACCAGTGACACATGAGCTCTGTTGCTGATCTTGTATGCTGGATAGGCTTTAAAAGGTAACACCAGAACCCAGAAACAAACAAGCAATCCGTGCAAATGGCATAACGTTGAAATTTTGTGCTCTGATCTTTGGTCCCATGTGACAATCTAGTAGTCATGTTTTGGACTGCAACAATAGTTCTATTCTGTCATGGCCATGCGTGATGGGGGAGAGATGGAACTGTGGTGGCAAGTCCCATTCCTGACTTCTGCAACTTCAGCTGACTGTTCTCATGGAGACTGTACATGTGTGAATGTGCCAGGACATGTTCTCTTTTTCTAGGACATGTCCTCTTTTTTAGCCTTGTGTCCGGGAAAAGAACTTAAATGTCCTCCTTTTCCCCCTGTGAGCGGGACCCTGTAGGCCTTCTTGTAATTAATAGATTACGGGTGCAATCCTAACCCCTTATGTCAGTGCTTTCCAGCACTGGCATAGTAGTGCCAATGGGGCATGTGCTTCATCTTGCAGTTGGGTGTCACTCACGGAGGCCTCCTCAAAGTAAGGGAATGTTCCCTTACCTCAGAGCTGCATTGCCCTTAAGTCAGTGCTGGAAAGCACTGACATAAGGGGTTAGGATTGCACCCTACATGAAATAAATTACATGTAATAAGTTTTAAATGTAATAATAAGTAATATAGCATTTAAATTAACCACATGAAATCAATATATGAGTGTTTTTTAGCTTTAATTTTGTCATGTCCTACATTTTTTGGAATGTCCTACATTTTGGGATGCCTTGCCATCTTTTGCAGTTAGGACATCTGATCACCCTGTGTACACATGGAAGGCTCTCTTGGTATGATTGCGAACCTTGTTTTTTCCAAGACTGAGCAAAGACAGCCCTAAATGCAAAAAGTATGTGCATAATTTCATGCAAACACTGAGTATATACATAGGTCTCTGTTCCCCTGTGCATGAATGGATGCATAGTCACAAACCACAAGGTATATCTTGAGACTACAACCAATTTCTAACAAAGAATTCACAGCATCTTCATCCAACTTCAGTTCCCAGAATTCTGTGGGAGAAGGCAAGGCAGTTCAGCTGGAATCAAACAGATACATGCTTTTCATGTTGATTGGGTCCCCAAAGCTGGGAACCATGGAGTTAGTGTCTACAACATCTTTTTGACATGGAACTACAATTTTCTCAAACAGCAGCCCATAGAATAGCGTGCTGTTGAGGTTGAGAATGAATATAACAGCTTGGCATATGGTTCAAATAAAAAAAACAACAAGGGCTCCCATCATTCACTTCTGCTGAAATCATTCCCAGTTTGGCTCAGCTGCCTTTTGGTGTCAATGGAAGAGGAACAGGACATTTGTTCTCATCTCCATCAAGTTTTGGTGGGAGCTAAAATATTTCCTGTGGTTGTCCCCAAGCACTGAGTTAAATAACAAGAAGCCACGTACGCCTTCTGTTTGATTACTGAACACTGAGGGGCAGGATTAGTCTCAAACATCTTAATAGGGAGTTATCAGATTCACATTAACATGCAAGTAATTGTTATTAAAATGCAAGTTATGACAGAGGCAGTGCAAACAGTAAGAGGCTGTGCATGTTTGCAGCCAAGAACATTTACTGGGGGGAGAAAGGTACAAAAATGTGATTTAATCAAGATGTGGTTCTAAAGTGCTTTTTAGAAGCATAGATTATTGCAAACAAATCTCTTCAAATAAGCAGCTACAGTGATTTTTTTTTATTTCCTTTAGTTCAGGTTCATAAGTCACACATAGGACTTCCAAAGAAAGGTTCTGGAAAATCTGGCTAAGGAGAAGGAGGGAAGGAAGAAAAGAAAGGTTGGGGTCAGGGAAAGACCAGGTTGGGTACTTGCCAAGGAACCACATTTAGAGGACCCATAGGGCCAGGCCACTCCATAACTCTCAGTTCCAATGACAGTGTTAGCATCCAGTGTGACATCAGGGGCCTACTGCAAACTGATGACAGCACTGGAAGGGGGAAATTCTTCCTCCTAAGCCACAACTTCCTTGAAGTGAAAGAACAGAGACTGAAAGAAAATTTCAGCATAAGAATAGAAGTTTAGAAACTAAAGAACCCAGGTAAGAGAAGGTATTTGGATATTACGCTGGGCTGAAAACAAGGAGGTATGAACCTATGAAGCTACTGTCTACTTCATCAAACTCTTAGTCCATTTTGCTCAGTCTTGTCTACACTGATTATAGCTATACATCTCCAGGTTCTAGACAGGAGTCTTTACAGGCCTTACCTGGAGAAACCAGTCACTGAGTGTGGGACCTTCTGCGTGGAAAGAATGTGCTCTACCACTTGAGATACAGCCCTTTCCCAAGAGAAAGCATGGGATCCCTGAACCTTTGCAGTCAACCTTGAAAAATGTTTAATATCTGCTTTTTTAGATAATGAGACAAAATAAATAGGTTTTTTGGGGGGAGGGGAGAAATACTTTTTACTTCTCCCTCCCCATACACCATGTACCACTCTTTAAACAAATCAAAATGCATCACAGAACTATTTATTTATATCCTATTGTTCAGTATGGTGGTATACATGGGGTTCTCAGGCAGTCACCCATCCAGGCACTGACCAAACACGCTTAGGTTTGGCAGGGTGGTTATATCATGTGCTCTCCAAAAACCCTTCCCACATATATCTACTCCAGTAATTTATAACAAGAGAGGTTCTTTATATTAAAACCCAATGTACATAAGCACTTCTGCCAGCTGAAATCAACATGGGTTGGGTTGTTCTTTTTTCAATAGATAGGCATATGTTACATTAATCTTATGAATGGAAAATCTCCAAAGGTTGAAGCAGGATGCAGTATGTTGCAATTTCTTGAAACATTTGCAAAGCCAAGTAAACATTTGCAAATCCAATAAGAAATTCAACTTCAACCCAGTTTGGGGGGGGGGGGGAGAATTGGATAGCCACTTTGATCCTGAATCTGACAAACTTGTGAGGATATTATAATCCTTTTAAAACCCCTGGGATGCTTACAGGTTATGGATACAGAGCAAAAGCAGTGAATTATATACATTACACATCAGGCTACAATCTGGGTCATAACAGTGCCAAATATTTTGAATGGCAAATTATGGACAGCCTAGCCCAGGGGTGTCAAACATAAGGCCTACGGGCTGGATGCAGTCCTCAGAAGCTTTTTATTTGGCCCTTGGCCTCTCTCAGCACCACCATCAGCTGCTCTCAGCTGCTGAGCTATATTGAGGTACAGCTGCTGAAAGGGCAGTCCACATAATTGGGTTCTCCTATATCTTGAAAATAGGAACAAGATTTGCATATTTTTCTCTTCTGCCATTTGCAACTATTGATTCCTAAGTGAGGAAAAAAGTGCTTATTTATGGTCATGACCTGCTTTATGACATCACTTCCTGCTTTATTTATTTATTTATTGGATTTGTATTCCACCTTTCTCCCCGAAGGGCACCCAAGGTGGCTTTATGACATCACTTCCGGTCCTTAGCAGGCATTATGAATGCTATTCAGCCCGCTGTATGAAATGAGTTTGACACTAAGGGCGCAATCCTAACCCCTTATTTCAGTACTTTCCAACACTGGCATAGCAGTGCCAATGGGGCGTGTGCTGCATCCTGCAGTTGGGTGTGACTCACGGAGGCCTCCTCAAAGTAAGGGAATGCTTGTTCCCTTACCTCAGAGCTGCAATATCCTTATGTCAGTGCTGGAAAGCACTAAGTGACACAAGTAAGATCAAGGCATTTACTGCAACTACAGCTCAAACTACAGAAAACTAGCCACATGGCTTAAATTATTTTGATTATGAAACACAGAGCTGCAAAACAGACCACTAATCCTTAGTTGTCTTTTTATCTTCTGGTTATAGTACTCAGCACTTTAAAAAAATTTCTGCATATGAATAAACAAAACCTGCCATATTTGTTTTTCTGGACAACTCGTTGGGTATTTGTTATCATTTGATGCTTCCAGAAGCTCCTTTTATTTTTTAAATACACATTTAAAGCAGGAATGCTTTACAGAAAGCAAGAATGACTTACGTTCGTACTGACACGCAATATTGCCTTAATGAAACTCCATCCACGATAACTCAAATTCCATCCTTGATAACATCTTTGCTACTTATGAACAGATACGTGCAAAACGTGTACAACACAAAGTTACAGCAACTCTTTCCACTTCCCATAAAAGTACTCCATTGCTTCGCCTCAAAAGAAGCTTTCAGGCTGATTTTAAAATTTCACTTCATGGAAAATCTGGAGACAGACCAGAGATACGCAGAACACCCCAAACATTTTTGCTAGGCTGATCAAAACTGTTGGCTGACTCTGAAATGTTGCAGAGGAGATTTGGGGCCCAATCCTATCCAACTTTCGAGCCCTGGTGTAGCCACAATGCAGTCCTGTGATAAGGGAACACAAGTTCCCATACCTTAAGAAGGTCCCAGTGACTGCCCCTCCACCACAAGGATGAGCACCCACCCCCACTGGCACAACTGCACCAGCACTGGAAAATTGGATAGGATTGGTCCCTTGGTCCTCTAGATTCACTTAAAAATGCCAATAGGGTCTGAGCTTCTACAGACCCATCACCATTTTTGAACATCTGCAATTTCTAGTTAGCATGCTCTCAGACAATGCCACAAATACAGTAGTGAGATCTTACTTGTGTCCCAGTTCATGTGCAATGGTGAATGCCAGGTTTAGCCCATTGTCTTCCGCAAGAACACACTTCCTCTTTGCACTGCAGATGCCACCAAGATAGGCAATTCCTGCAAAAGAGACCAAAGGCTTTCATCAGTGTTGACAAAAGCAGTTCAAATCTTTCAAAAAAAAAAACACATGTGGAACATCTTGTCAGAGGAACTAAAACGATGAGTTAATTAAGAGTATACTGAGCAATGTGTTCACAAATCACTCCAAAGAACTTACACATCAGGACATGGTATCAGCACCAAAAACAGGAGTGTCACAGAGGTTTATAAAATAATTCATCAATGTCAAAAGAATAAACAGAGAAAAATCACTTTCAAAATACTGAATCTTGGGTGGCTCAATGAAATCAATGAATAGGTTTAGGAGGGACAAAAATAAAAAAGCACCCTATCTTTTTGGCACTATGAAATTCATTGTCTTTGGACACCATGTCAGCTACTAGGATAGGCTGAATTTTTTAAAAGGAGCAAAGTCATAAAGAATAGGTCATTTTGTAGCTAAAATCCAAGACCGATAGGAATTGAATATTCATGTTTTGAGATAGTCTGATTACATGATGCTGAATATCCAGCACTAAAACATGCAGGATTATTTCTTTACTCAGTGTGTGGTTGGTCTGTGGAACTCCTTGCCACAGGATGTGGTGATTGCATCTGGCCTAGATGCCTTTAAAAGGGGATTGGACAAATTTCTGGAGGAAAAATCCATTACGGGTTACAAGACATGATGTGTATTTGCAACCTCCTGATTTTAGAAATGGGCTATGTCAGATGCAAGGAAGGGCACCAGGATGCAAGTCTCTTGTTATCTGGTGTGCTTCCTAGGGCATTTGGTGGGCCGCTGTGAGATACAGGAAGCTGGACTAGATGGGCCTATGGCCTGATCCAGCGGGGCTGTTCTTATGGTTTTAGGATTGAAGTCTCATCACTGATAACTTTTTTATGCTCAGATGCTTAGAGATTTTGCGCAGACCTCCCAAAACAGTTTCAGCATATGGGCCAATGATCAAGCAGCAGATAGGTCAGCATTGTATTGTTTATATAAATTAAGCCAGTGGTAATCAAACTAATGGGTCGTGACCATTGAAACACAAAAGGAGTACTTTCCTCTTAAGGGTAGTGACCCAGAAATGGGTGCCCCAATGGCAGCAATCACAGCACTATGGGTACCAAGAAGCATTTTAACATACCTGGGGTGGGGGATTGTGCAGCCACCTGGAGATTCCTCCACAGCAGTGAGCTCTGATCTGCCATTGGAGCCCACTTCCAGTTTTCAGTCGGAGCTCTTGGAGCTCAGAGCTTCTGTAACTCTGATGGCAGATTGGAGCTCAGTGCTGCGAAGGGGAGGCTCACTGAGGGACTGCGAGCCTCCAGGACTCTCCAGGAGGCTGCACAATCCCCCCAGGTATGTTAAAATGCTCCTGGGTGTTTGCAGTACCACAATAGCTGCAGTGCCATCAGGGGACTCCCATTCCAGTCCCTGCCCCTGTCAAAACCAGCAGTTCTCAGACTCCTGGGGAGTTTGAGAACTGATGAATTAAGCAATTAAGACTGCAATACTATATATACTTCCCTGGGAGTAAGACCCACTGAACACAATGGGTTTTACTTCAGAGTTTTACTTCAGAGACATGCATAGGCTTGCACTGTAAGCCTGTAATTCGATTGGTCAGGAAGAAGATCCAATCACATTTCTCATCAATATCAACAATTTAGGTACTATGGATGTGTCTGCCCCACTGATAATCACTAGCGTCATATCTGAAAAAAGTAGTTTTGGCATTGACTATCATGGCAATTTGTAGAATTCCCCCCCCCCCCCGGGGGGACATTCAGGGATGACAAAAATGTCTATTCCATTCCATTTTTAGAGAGGGCAATATCTGTTCTGCACATCATTATTTTCCACAGTGCCTGCTTCAAAAAGGTTGCCTATGTGACCCTCTGTTGAAAGGGCAATTTTTTAATACCAGGTAAACATTTTAGGCATCCATAGCTTTCTCAGATAAAATATGCAGCAACTGGATTTCTACTTTAATTAGGAGTTTATTTAATTCACAGGAGGTAGTAAAGGCCACAGTCCTTCAATAACAGCATTTTAATTATTTCAAGCTTAGACTTCTTTTTTTTCTTTCTAAGAGACAAGGGATCTATTTACTTGCAAGAATTGTTGCTCACACACAAAACTGGCCTGGGCTTCAGTTGCCTGTAGCAATTAGAGCAAGACAATGGAACAAGTTGCATATTACACAGGCGTTCTCTTATCCCCTTCACCTCCAAACATTTTAAAAGCAGATCAAATCTTTATCAGGACATAAATGGTGGGGACTATTTTGATTAGGTTTGGAAAGCATCCAGTTTTAGTTTTATGAGTTTTGACATAATAGGAATATTTATTGGCAGGAGGAAGTGGAAGGGTGGATAAGAGACTTGAATTTTTTTTTCACCCGTGGGTGTTTCCTATGCATACTAATGCAAACATGGGGACCATATATGCTTAGATCCACAACAGATGCAGAAATGAAAATAAGTTTTACATTCTTATTTGGTCAAGAGTTCAAGTTCAAGTCACTTAGATAGTACTTGCTCTTCTGGAGTAGTATCTTAAAGGTTCATTGGTTACTCATTTGTTTTCAGGCACAAAGTGCTGGAGACTCTCTTTAACCATTTTTGCCCAGCCCACAGGTGTACACATTTGGTCTCTGTTGTGTATATGCAACATAGGTTGGGCAGAAATGGCTTAAAGGCCTTTAAAGACTAGCACTTAAAGGACTGTAACTGTGTCTTTGATTGTTTTTGCCTAAGTGCAGAACCTTGCATTTGTGAAGAGACCACCAATGGCCTAAATAAATTCAGCTGAGTTGATCCCACCGCCACTTTTTCAGGAGCGACTTAAAAGTCTGAGTGCTTTAAAGGGAAAGCAAGAGAGAATCAGCTCAGGCTAGTAAACTGGTCATTAGCTCCAAAAGACGTAGAGAGGAGCCATAGTACAGCGGTATCTGCTTTGCCTATAGAAGGTCTTAGGTTCAGCACCTGGAATCTGGATTTTAGGAATAACACCCAATATAACCATGTTATATACTAACCGATGCGTAATTTCATGCAGAATGTAAGGAAACAAACCAGAGCGTAATATCTGCTTTCTATCTAATGTTACAGCCAAAAAACCAGAAAACTAAACACAACTGTCTTATGTAACAAAAAGTAGATTTCCTTAACTCAGAAAGGACCAGTTGATTATAGTCTATCAGTGGTATGAACCATGAGGGCTACACTGAACCTATAGAAGCAGGGGAAGTATGTCACTGAGTACTAGGTTCAGGGGAGCAATATCAGAGGAGGTCACTGGTGTTCATCCATTGCTTGTGGAGAAATATTCACTGCATTTATTTTCTGTCCATTATTAGAGAAAAGAGATCCATACACTACTGAATTTATCTAAAGAATATTCCTTTGTATAATGCCGACTTGTACCTTACATTCCTGCCCCTAAGAGCCACATGACCTAACCCTCAGTATCTGGAGAAATAGGAACTCTACAAGTCCACAGAACATATGCCTGGCAACTAATGCACCTCTACTCTGAAGTAAGTTCCTTTGTACTCAACTGGATTTACTCTCAAGGTAAGTATATATGCAACTATTACAATTTCTTAAAGCATGCTCTTATTCTTGTCTTATAAATAGAGGGTTCATGGGATTGCTACGCCAATTCACTCATCTCCCAAAGCCAAAGTGATTTAATGTTTAAAAGAGCCTTAACACAGGAGCATCAGATGCTTGGCCAAGTAACATCAGTGCTATATTTTCAAGGATTGGCAAGGCTCTTTCAAAAACTATTCCCTTAGGGCACTTGCATAATTGCAGCATGTAACTTCTGAGCTGGGGTTTGAACACATAGATGAGAACAGAAAAACCGCAGGCAACTGTAAAAAGCTAGGTTTAGCCCCGCTGTCACATGTAAACAGTTTGCAGCTGCTGACTCTGAGACCAGCTAATGAGAACTCTGTCACAGCCATGACTTGAAGAGGAGCCATTTACAATTTCACAAGGCAACTCAGAGCCCAAGCCCATGCACAACTACTCAGAAGTAAGTCCCACTATAGTCAATGTGGCTTACTCCCAGGTAAGTGTGGATAGGATTGGGCCCTCAGCCAACCCATAAAGACATGGAGTACCAAAACTGTAGAGGTAACATGTCAACAGCTGAAGGATATGAAGACCAATACTATTTCCCCTCTATTAATCTTTAACATGCAGAAGCTTCAGTAACAACAAATAAATTCACAATCAACTCTGTTAGCAAGTTAATTATTGAGCTATTGATTGCTGATGTTTTTAGTTAGCAAAGAGGATCGCCATTAGCCTGCGGAGGGAAGGATAGCATACCTTTAACTGAAGCAACACATTACATTTGTGTAACCTTTGATGTTTCTTAGTATTTTCAAAAGTCCTGCTGAAACAATACTGTTGTGCAGGGTAAAGGGATTAAGGGCCCAATCCTTTTCAATCTTCCAGCACTGGTGGAACTGTGCTAATGGGGGGTGTACTGCATCCTGTGGTGGGGAGGCAGCCACCGAGACCTCCTCAAGGTATGGGAACATTTGTTCCCTTACCTCTTGGCTGCATTGTAGCTGCACCAGTGCTGGAAAATTGGATAGGATTGAGCCCTAAAACCCAGTCAAAAAAAATACCCCCCCATTGCCACAGCCCCAAGCTACCACTTCCCCAGAGCTGCTGGTTCCAAAGCTAAATTTGCATAGCCAGACAATGCACTTAATGTAATGACTATTTTGTCCCTTAGTGGTACTGACTCTTCACCTTCTGGCAGCACCTAGCTTCCTATAGCTGTAGCCAGGAAGTCCCTGCAGATTCCCTTTCACTGTGATTTCCTTGTTCTTAACAGCAGGGCCAGGTTTCAAGGGGCACTGGGCCAACTGCTGCTGAAGGGTAAGCAAATGAAAGTGGGGTGATATAGGAAGGCGGCTTTCTATGGCTGTTTTATGGGATCTTATAGCTGCTGCAGTCATCCAGAGGCTTCTGATAATGTGCAGTCTTGCTCACAGGGCCCTCCGTGAATTGCACCTATGCTTCTCTATAAGTCTGGCACACTAGAGAAGAAGAGGAATTTGAATCCATAAGCTAAACTCCTATTCAAAGAATATATGCTTAGCAAGAAAAAGAAGGCTGATACTGACCAATTTGGCCTAACTTGGGTCAGACATTTCTGGTTTGCATTATACTTCACATTCATGCAAGTAGGCTGATTACCTTAGTAACAATGGTCTTTGTCAGCGGAGTTAATAAAACCACACTGGAAACAAATAAAGTCGTAACATATGCAAAATGACATACACCACCAAGCTTCCAACAGAAATATATTTATTTTGCTATGGAAACCACTTTGTGGACTTCTTTTTATTGAGAATGGTATATAAATATTCATTATCATCATCATACATGGCTGAATGGATGATGGCCGGATCCCAAAGGATCTCCTCTATGGAGAACTCGTGCAAGGAAAGTGCCCTACAGGTAGACCACAGCTGCGATACAAGGACATCTGCAAGAGGGATCTGAAGGCCTTCGGAGTGGACCTCAACAGGTGGGAAACCCTGGCCTCTGAGCGGCCCGCTTGGAGGCAGGCTGTGCAGCATGGCCTTTCCCAGTTTGAAGAGACACTTGGCCAACAGTCTGAGGCTAAGAGGCAAGGAAGGAAGGCCCACAGCCAGGGAGACAGACCAGGGACAGACTGCACTTGCTCCCGGTGGGGATTGTCACTCCCGAATCGGCCTTTTCAGTCACACTAGATGCTGTTCCAGAACCACCATTCAGAGCGCAATACCAGAGTCTTTCGAGACTGAAGGTTGCCAACAACATGGCTGAAAACTGCGTAGAAGATTTTATACTGACAAAACTATCTGACAATACCAAAAGTTCCTAATGTCCCATCCTGACATCTATTCTGCCTGCAAGGAAGTGCTTGGGGTGCAATATGACCCCATTCCTCTGCCATTGTTGGGACCCTGTGGAATCAGGCCTGCAAACAGCCAGCACAAGCCAAGAGTTAAGTACATGTTTGAGGTGGCTCCCTGTCCCAGAGGACTCACAATTTATAACTGTATTATTTATTCTAAAATGTAAACTGCTTTGTGGTGCTTCTTCGTAAATTTCTTAGTTGAAGGATAGCCTAACGTTTTGCCTTATTACAAGCTTGTAGCTCACGCGGGAGTCCCTGGCCCAGGTAAGGAGTATTTATTCTGTGCCCCTGCTTCTACCCTAAGTTTCTGACATTCATTCCATCAATACACAACTTGACTATACTGCCTGAACCTCAGATTGATGGGATTCTAGTGATACATTTCCACTTCCCATCACCCATGTAACAGATTTGTCAGAGCACTGATGTGCTGACACAAGGCCGTCCTGTCCCACCTCATTTCTAATCGATTGATCGATTTCCCACCTGTCCTATGCTGAGGTAAATGCCCAAGGCAGCTTACAACTGAAATGTCTATTATTATTATTATTATTATTATTATTATTATTATTTTATTAATTTATACCCCCGCCTTTTTGCCCAACGGGCACACAAGGCGGCTTACAACACTTTAAAAATACAACATTAAAAACAATCATTAAAAACAATTTACAATAATTAAAAAATCTAAAAACAAACAAACCCTGTGGATTTTCATATAAAAGCAAGAACGCCAGCCAGCCTGTCAACAATTAAAAGCTTTTTGAAATAAAAAGGTCTTCAGTCCACGCCGAAACGTTAGCAATGAGGAAGCAGTTCTCAGTTCTAAGGGGAGGGTATTCCACAGTTCAGGGGCCACCACCAAGAAGGCCCTCTTCCTGGCCATCTCCCCTCTCACATCTCTTAGTGGTGGCACAGTCAAAAGGCCCCCCCCCAGTTGAACTAAGAGCACGGGCAGGATTGTAGGGAAGGAGGTGGTCCCTCAAATACCCCGGACCCAAGCCGTAAAGGGCTTTAAAAGTCAAAACTAGCACCTTGAATTGGGCCCGGAACAGAACCGGCAGCCAGTGTAGCCGCCGGAGCAACGGCTCGACAGAGTCAAACCGACGTGCCCCAGCAAAATAGTCTAATAGGCAAAACAAAAAATAGTCATAAGAATAAAGCAACAAAGAAAAATAAAAATGGAGGCAGGCTATTTAGACCACAGCATTATTATATAGACACAGACACCACACAACAAAGTATCACTCAAATGCCAGACATTTGACATTTAAAAAAAAAAAATCATGTTTTTAATGTGTGCTTTTAATCAGTGTAAGCAACCCCTTTGAGGAAAAGGGCAGGGTATAAATAAATAAAACAGAAACATTTTGAGCCCTCACCAAATGACCATGAGGGAAGGGGTAGTCCCACGGAAGGAAATTCCGTAATTGAGGTGCCACCTCAGAGAAGACTCGCCCTCACACTGCCATTCCTCTAACTTGAGAAAAAGATGTCACACGTAGGAGAGTCGCCTCAGATGACCTAAGAAGTTGGGCCAGAATGTATGGGAGAAGGTGTCCCTCAGATAGCTTGGACCAAAACCATGAAGGGTTTTAAAGGGCAATACCAGCACTTTGAACTGGGCCCTGAAATGAACGGGCAGCCACTGCAGTCACTGAAGCAGCAGTCCAGAATCAAACCAGAATCAAACCACCCAGCTTCAGTAGCAACCTGGGCCACTGCATTCTGCACTAAGTGCAGCTTCCAAACCATCTTCAAGTCCCACACAGAGTGTGTTCCAGTAATCGGTCTTGTAGTCATAAAGGTATGGAGCACTGTGGTCAGGTCTGATTGACCACGTACAGGTGAAGCTGGCTGCTGATTTAAGAGATGATTGACTCTTCCTGCTATGTTGGACCTGAGGTTTACCAGCCACGCAAATGTGGCACACAGAATTGTCAAACTAGCAAAAGAAAGGGGGGGGGATTGGAATCCAAACCTTTTATGCATACACTTTTCATGCATGTGCCAGCTTCCTGAGGACATAACACAGGACTCGGGGCACAGCGAAAGGAAGATAATCAGAAAATGCTTCATTCGTTTTGACATCTGCTCTTTGTACAGCAGGACATTCATTATCCCATTAAAACAATCCCTCCCATTCCCTCTCCAGACCTGACAGCAAGCCATGAATCTGCCATGACATGGTGGCCCTTCAATTATGGGATTAGCTAAAGCAGAGGAAGTGCGGCATCATCTTAATGTTTACTCAGCTTTGATGTGCTGATGTCCACATTCCAAAAACAATCTCACCCTCTTACACCCACAGAGGAGGAGAGCTGCAGTCTGCCTCTTTGGAATGAAAACAGTTCATCTTAACTGTTCAGTTTTATTAATTAACTCAATCAACAACAACAACAAATAAAGTTAAGTTGCAAGGATTTAATCAGCCAGATCCTTAGTAAAGGCTTGGGCAGTGCAGCTTGGATTCCAACAACCACACTGCAGATACTTTAAGTTACTTAATTCAAATAGTTTACTTTAATGACACTTTTTGTAGGCCTGCATCACAATCCTATGCACACTTACCTGGGAATAAGCCTCACTGAGCGTAATATGACTTGCTTCTGAATAAGCACATAAAGGATTGCAGTGCTAATCTACATATGCGCTGAATGAAGCGGCCAAATCCTGAACTCACAGAGTGGATTGTATGACCTCATGCTATAAGTGGCAGATGCATTTTTTTTTGAATACTTGCTGGTGTTTGGTTTTACTTATCCCTGAAAAGTGGTGAATTAGGGAAAGTATTCTAGCCCACCTTATTCCTTACTATGCTAATTTTCTATCTGTAGGGAGCCTTTAGGCAAGGGAGCACTTGAAAGTGTGGCAGTAAAAGGGGATGGGGATGAAAGATGGGCTCTACCACAAATAAAATCCATGTACCACATGACAGCCTCCTTGGGGTCACATCACTACATGACATACCAATTCCAATTGGCTAGAAGAAGACCCTCCTGCACTGCATGGCGCCACTTAAAATGGGGTGGCCTTGTGTCAGCACATGTATACTGTATACATTTTTTTAAAAAAGCTTTATACCTTTTGGTATGTGTCCTGACTTCCTGCAAACAATCCTAGGACCATATGGGGTATTGAGTGTTCTAACTTAGACATCTCTCATGTCTCCTCAGAGAACTGCTGGTTCCAGAACGTTCTGGAAAAAGGGAACAGGTTGTAAACCAGCTTAAATCTTGAGTACAGACACATTCATCATAGGCTTTAGCAGAGGTGGGGAAATGCCTTATCGTAAATGTGCACTTCTCTACTTCCCTTGGAGTTTCAGAATCCTAATGATCTGAACTAAATGGAAGCATGCTTCTCTCCCAGGGCACACTTCATTTTTAGAAAAAGTTGCACACATGGAGTGACAGAAGCACAACCAGTTTCTATACAAACTGAGTAGAGGCCAAGTTGGACCATCTCCATGGAACAATTCAGAAACCCTGAACTGTGATGGTGCTGCAGCAGTGTTGTTTCCATGTCTAGGTGGCTTTTCATCTTAACTCAAGGGATGAGCTCTCCATCTGGTTTCATCTACTCAAGTGCTCAGCTGACACTCCTGTATGCAGGTAATCCCAACTGTCAATTCTTTGGGACGGCAGGTTGTTGCGTGCATGTGGATTTTTTTGTTTTGGTTTTACACAAAGTGTTGACATCTCTTTGTAACATTATCTGATCTGGAAAGAAATGGCTGGCTAAGGCCTTGACCCCAGCAACACTCCCTTTCAAAGGCAGCAAGAAGTTTCTAACATGAGTCAGTAAATCCATCCAAAGATATGAGAGAGAGAGAAAAATGGCAGTACAAAAAAACCTGTGTAAATGAAGGCTCTAAATTACATTTTGGCTCTAGTACCGAGACCGCAGAAGAATGAGTAGAACAAGAATGTTAGCTTGCTTATCTTGAGAATCTGCAAGTTGAAGATTTTAATAGGCTTTGGAGACAAATGAGTTGTATTGTGTCGTGAGCCAACTTGCCTTCTCTTTGCAAAGCACTGTGTTTGATGCATATTCCCCAGAAGGGAATTTTAACATACTCTGTTGAACAGTCTGATATTTTATGGTTGATTTTGGGTTTGCAGGTCTGGGGACTAATGCCAGGAATGGGAGATGTTCATAGATTTTTATATGTCGCCTCTCTGGCCCTTTTCAGATATGATTTATTAGACAAATTGTTGGATAAAACCAAGATTTGTCTAGCCCAGCTTTTTCTTCCCAACCATAACCACTAGGTGCTTCTGGAAACTCCCAAGCAGGGAATAGAGCCTTCCCCAGGTAGTTGTCCACAGTATCCAGTATCCATAGCATTCTACCTCTGTAGTATTTGGGATTGAGCTAGCGATGCACTTGGGATGCACTACTTTCCGGTGGAGGGATGCACTACTTTCTTGCAATAATCTTCATTACTGAAGAACTTAAGAAGTTCTTCACAACCGAAGCAGAGTTGTCACAGATGCAAAATGTTCATTCCTTGGAGCCAGAAGGAGCACTGGGGTATGAATGCGGCTGTCCCCCTAAGCCTCCTAGAAGCATAACATGCTCTCTGGCCATCGACATAAAGAATTAAAAGGTAACTTGGGCAAATGAGGCAGAGGACTGTGAAGATAAAGAGGAGAAGAAAAATAGAAGAACATCTTCCAAACAATGTACATGTATATTGTGGCAAGTTTGGAGATGGAGGAGAATTCAACATGAAGAAGAAAACAAAACAAGTTCAGTGGTTTCAGTCTCAGTTTTTATGGCAAAAATTATTCAATCTATGACTATATAGAGTTCCCATATATGGAGGGGGACCACTAGTGCACACAGATCAGTATTATCAAGACAGCAGCAGCAGCAAGATCGTCAGACAAGGGTCTTTCACCGCCCTATGTACCGATGCTAGGAATTGAAACTGAAACCAAAGTAAAATCTCTAGTAAACTGAGCTACAGCCCCCAATCCTCTTTTACAGCTGGGAAGAACAACATGTGTCAAAACCAGAATGCAAGACACTGGTTTGGGACTGAAGTGCCTAGCGCACCAATTCACAACAGGATGTGTTAATCATTTCATTTGCTGCACATGGAAGTGCTTTGGCTCCAACAAAATGCTCCAACCAGTAGGAATAGGAAATTACCTCTTTTGTTTTCATTTACATACAAGCAGTGATGCAGCAGGTCTAGGGAGGAATAAACGGAACAGGAGCTCCTTAAGTGTATCCCTGTTCTCCTTCTGATCCCAAGGAATGAGCATTGTTGCATCTGTGACAACACTCCTTCAGTATTTCCATGAGCTACAAAGTGACTGTGCCCTTCTTTTTAGCCTGGTCAAAGATCACTGCAAGCCTCTATAGGCAGTGACACCCAAAGTCTTCAACAGCGTCCATGATATCAACAGTTGGAACACGGTGACATCACCATCACAATTACATGGGCTGCCACAGCCAAACTAAATGTACAAACACCACCAAATACTGAGCAGGGAGTGGGGAAGAAAGAGATATAAATGGACGTTCCACCTTTAACAAAAAGAAAACAGCAACAAGGGAACAAATGAGGGCTGAACAACCCTGGAGCAGCACAAATGTTTGGCAAGACGAACATGTTTTTGGTACTGTGGCTGCAAGAAATATGTTTTTTAAAGCAAATATTGAAATTGGAGAACATTCCCCCACCCTTTTAGTTTAAGCAGCAACAAATTCAGTTTTCTCTTAGCTGCTACACTCTCTTAGCTGCTACTGGGGGCCTGTAGTTGGAATGACATGGGATGGAGCGCTGAACATATTCCTAAAAATCCTCTGGATTAAAAGCAGCACAAACAGCTCTCAGGCATACATGCATGCACAATTATGCTGAATAATGCTTCCAATCCAATGGTACCAGTTCTCACAATCTCGTTGCACTTGAGTAAGATCCATCCAGACCTCAGTCAGACCTGGCAACACACCAGGTCCAAAATAAGGTCCTTTACAAAGCAAAGATGGCCTTCACTTGCAACTCTGCTGATCAGAATTTGCTCTTGAATCAAATTGAATAACATTGCCAAAATCTTGCAGCCTAGATAAAAACACAATTGCTGAATGAGCCTGGAAGAGCCTTCAGCATTTTCATGCTCCATTGGTACACTATGAAATAAATGCAACAATTTAAACAGTGTACAGAATTCTAACACAATATAAGACTTTGGGCGCAATCCTAATCCCTTATGTCAGTGCTTTCCAGCAGTGGCCTAGCGGTGCCAATGGGACGTGTGCTGCATCCTGCAGTTGGGTGTCATTCACGGAGGCCTCCTCAAAGTAAGGGAATGTTTGTTTCCTTACCTCAGAGCTGCATTGCCCTTATGTCAGTACTGGAAAGCACTGACATAAGGTGTTAGGATTGCGCCCTTTGTTAAATTGCCACTCCTGCAGGATACACAACCGGTTGATAAACTGAATTATTAAAACTGGCCTACAGTTATTCAGTCAATTTAGCAAGTTCTAAGCTCTTGCGGAAGAACACAGGGAGTCTCAAATCAGACAGACACATCAGACCCAAAGTAGCCATTAGGATATTATTATTAACAGTATTTATATACCGCTTTTCAACAAAAAGTTCACAAAGCGGTTTACAGAGAAAAATCAAATAACTAATGGCTCCCTGTCCCAATAGGGCTCACAATCTAAAAAGATGCAAAAGAACACCAGCAGGCAGCCACTAGAAAAGACACTGGTGGGGTGAGGAGGGCCAGTTACTCTCCCCTTGCTAAAAAACGAGGAGCACCCACTTGAAAAAGTGCCTCTTACTCAGCTAGCAGAGGTGCAAGACAAGCTGCAATAAGGCTAAATATTTTCAACCTGCTGACCACAGGTTTAAAAAAAAAACAACTATTAACACTCAATCTAATTTCAAACTAAGCAAACACACACACACACAAATGGTCATAGAAGGCTAAAATGACTTGGGAGGGGAAAAGGCACATCTGTGCAAGTTTGGTAATGGTTCACACACTTTGTTTTCTTGCAAACAGCAAAACTGAATTCCAAGAATCCTGTTGCAAGAAGTGGAAGATAAGTCAAAGAAAACTATTTCATGACTATCCACATACCACAAATGAATAGCTTTGGAAAGGCTTCTAAGATAAAGCAGAAAAAGTCCAACAGCCAGGAATCAGGTTTCTCTCAGTGCTTCAGAGCAAAACAGTTTTTCAACAGCAAAACTATTTCACTTTCATCACAAACGCTACAATACGGCATTTAACTGCATCTGAAATCTGCAGACTACATAGCAAAACTGCTCATCTCACACGAAGTTTAATAGATGCCATCTTCCAAATTTTAGTTTTTTAACTTCGGGCTGAGCCAGAAGCTATCCTGGGAGAAGAATGGCTCAAAATTTGAAAGGTAGGCATGAAAGTGGCATCAAAACCACCCCCAAATTACCATTTCTTTCCCCTATCATCAGTTTTTTGGCACTGTGCATCCCTACTGCGCTACGTCCCCACACAGTGTACGTCCCCACTGCGCTACTGCTCCTCCAACGTAGTAGCAACATCCGCAGGGATGATATGGAGGGGGGTGGGAATGAAGACTGCCAGCCACTTAGAGATCCAGGGCTGGTAGTGCCAACGAGGTGTTCCCTTTTCGCTCCCAATTGACATGCCCCTCACATTGGACTCCCGGGTCTCCCATCTGTGAATGGGATGGTAAAATGGTGATGGAGGAAGGCATTTTGCTTTATCCCTAGTCTATGTTTTGTGAAGCCGATACATCGCATATATAAGGTAGTGCTAGTGTACTGCCTGCCTGATCCCATGCATGTGTACTTCAAATAAGTCCCATTGTGTTTAATGGGGTTTATTTTCAGGTAAATGTGCACAGGACAGACAGCCCAATCCTGAGCTGCCTGGTGCACGGGGCTGCAGTGGCGCCAAAATGGCTGCCACTGCATCCAGCACACCCTAAGCAGCTGCCACCGCCTTTTCGGGAGAAGAGGACTTTCGCCTCCATCCCCCAGGGTAAAGCAAGTAGCCCCGCAATGGGGCTACTCGATTCTACGACAACCCGAAGGTCGACATAGAACGAAGAGGCTCCGTGTCAGGTTGATGGCCTGGCATGGAGGCTCAGGATCCAGCGGGGCAAAGCTCCACCAGTCCTGCCTCCCTCCTGCCCTGCTACTTCCCCCTGGCACGCCTCCTTCCCCGCCGTCTCCCCTCTCTCCCCCCACATCCCCCACCTCAAAACATCTCCTCCCTACCTCCCTCCACACCCCTACCTACCTCTCTGATGCTCGGTGGTCCACACAACCACCAAGCGGCAGAGCTCCAGCAGTCCACCAGCGCTAGCCCAGCACCAACCAGTGTTGGGCTAGCACCGGCACTCCACCAATGCTAGGGCCCACAAAAATGCCTTACTGCACAGTGAGCCTGCATGCACTCTTTAGGATTGGGCCCTCAAGCTATATGTTGGATTCTATGCAGCGTTAGTCAGATGTGAGCACCACTATAATTGGTGGGCCTTACACACAAGTAAATGTGCACAGAATCACCATGGAAATTATTTGTATCTTGGCCCTGCAAGTACTCCCTAGGTTCAAGATCCCTAAGAGTGTTTATTGGGCTGTAGGTTGCTCAAACAGTCATTTAATTCTGTTAGGTTTCTCCTGCAATAGGCCTCAGTTCTCACTGGACTTTCCTTTAAAAGCTTTGGCAACATCCAAAAGTGATAAACTCCAGGAGTTGCAAGCCTCTCTATGGAACATCCCGCCTCCAGATCTAACACGATTAAGCTATTTTGTTCACATCGGCCTCCAAACAGACTTTATGCGTCATACACCCGGTAGCAGGGAAGGATTCCAGAAGTCTTTGTTGACATTTCTTTGGCTTAGGGGCCCGAGCTGGACATCAGTCAGGTTTGTGCCTTCAGCCTATCCAGCTGCATATAGGATTGCCTGCTCTGTGAGATAGGCAAAGAGTCTGCTTTAAGTTATGGTGGACAGAATTAAGTTGTCCTACTGTTTAGGTGCTTCTCTTGGTATTGACAGTCTCCAAAACAATGGTTTAAAACAGTTCTTCCCAAACTTTTCAGCACCAGGACCCACTTTTTAAAACGACAATCTATCGTGACCCACCAGACCCAAAAAAGAGATCTAGAAATATTTTTATTAATTAATAATAATTGGGGTCCTATGCTCCTGTGCAGTTAGAGATGTTACATACAGTATATGACATCAGTGGTTCAAAACATTTTAGCACTGGGACCCACTTTTTTAAACAATACTCTATTGGGACACCAGACTTTTAAAAAAGTCAGGTTTACCAGACTTTTAAAAAAGATCTAGAAAGAAAAAAATATTTTATTTATTTATAAGTAATAATAACCAGGAAAAGACCCTCAGACATTTATCTCCCTATATTTACACATGCTTGCAAACTGCAGGAGCTGAGCTCTTTGCAGGGTGATTAGCAACTACAGTATCTGATTTTTTTAATAGCTTCAGGGCTTGAGGCAATTACAGGTTGAGTCTTGGTATCCACAAGGGTTCTGTTCCCAAAATGCCAAAAATCACATTATAGAAAATCCATTTTAAAAACAATGTCCCTTAGCTTAGCGATTTAAAAACAGCCTTGCTCACGTTTGTAATGCAGGACAGAAGCTTCAGGCAGACAATCAAGCAATCATTCAGATGCTTAGAAAGGCTTCACTCCAAGGCAGCGACCCCTCCCTTCAGCCCAGCAGGGAAAGAATGCAAGGAAGAGGTGATAATCACTTTGTATTCTTTCTGCTCAGGGGGAATGTAGGGGTCACTTGCCTCGAATTGAAGCTGTTCTAAGTGCCTGGAGAGAGAATGATTGTCTTTTAGCTGCTCCTCTCCCGCACTAATAAGGCTATTATTAAAAGGCTTTTTTCTTTTAATTAAAATGGCACATCATCCCATTGAGATAAAACCACAGGTGAAAAATCTGTGGATAATTAGGTTATACCTGTAATTATCTGATCTTTCCATCACCCAACTCACAGCTTGGGAACCACTGGTTTAAAATGTTCATTTGAAAGACTTTACTTTGATGAGCAAGTTTTTGGAATCACCTTGGAGAAATGGTGAAATCTTTTAACTGAGAAATCTTAGGGCAATTCAGAATAGTTAGCTACAAGTAACTACAGTCTTCAACTGATATCCAACACAGGGCCCCTGAGGCACCTGGCAAAAACATTTTTGTTTCTCTAGGCCTGGGGTCGGCAACCCGCGGCTCTAGAGCTGCATGCGGCTCTTTCAGCTCTCTCCTGCGGCTCCAGACTCCTGGTGAAAGTGGTGGCACTCACTGTTCTGAAGCGTGGCCATTTTGTGGAGGCAGAGAGGAAGAGGCGAGGCTGGTTAGAGAAGCGCGGGAAAGGGCGCCTTGTTAGAGCCAGAGCTGTGTTGGGAGCCACTCTTGGGCTGCACTACTGGGGCTGATTTGTGAGTAGACAGGGAGAGGATCCGCTCTCAAGCTGCTCTCCTGTCCACACATTCCTGGGAGTGAGCCCCGTTGACTCTACTGGGGCTGACTTGTGAGTAGACAGGGAGAGGATCCGCTCTCAAGCTGCTCTCCTGTCCACACATCCCTGGGAGTGAGCCCCCCCTTGACTCTACTGGGGCTGACTTGTGAGTAGACAGGGAGAGGATCCGCTCTCAAGCTGCTCTCCTGTCCACACATCCCTGGGAGTGAGCCCCCCCTTGACTCTACTGGGGCTGACTTGTGAGTAGACAGGGAGAGGATCCGCTCTCAAGCTGCTCTCCTGTCCACACATCCCTGGGAGTGAGCCCCCCCCCTTGACTCTACTGGGGCTGACTTGTGAGTAGACAGGGAGAGGATCCGCTCTCAAGCTGCTCTCCTGTCCACACATCCCTGGGAGTGAGCCCCCCCTTGACTCTACTGGAGCTGACTTGTGAGTAGACAGGTAGAGAAGGGGCTCTGAGGCTGCTGTACTCTCCACACTTACTCTCCACACTTTCCTGGGAGTGAGCCCCACTGCCTCTACTGGGACTTACTTCTGAGGAAACAGGCAGAGGAGGGGCTCTGAGGCTGCTGTCCTCTCCACACTTTCCTGGGAGTGAGCCCCCATTGACTCTACTGGGACTTACTTCTAAGGAGACAGGCAGAGGATGTCCCCTGGTTCTGGTGTTATGTGAGAGTGTAAAGAGCATCTCCCTATCCACTCTGTCCATCCCCTGCATAATTTTGTATGTCTCAATCATGTCCCCCCTCAGGCGCCTCTTTTCTAGGCTGAAGAGGCCCAAACTGTAGCCTTTCCTCATAAGGAATGTGCCCCAGCACCTACAAGGGACCTACAAGAGGGGGTTACATTATAAAAATGGGACCTGTAAGAGGGGAGTGCATTATAAAAGTTGCATATACAAGAGTGGAGTGCATTATAAATTGGGACATACAAGGGGGAGTAATAACTATAAATCTCTTTATTGTATTGAAAAATACTAGTCATTAGATTTTGTATTTCATTGTACCTCTTTTACAATACTGTGGAAAAGACACAAAGATGACTATTTACTGTTGGTCAGGATTTTCTGCTAGGGAGGGCACCAGCCCAAATCTTGCCTATAGCACCAAATTGGCTAGGGCAGGCCCTGGGAAAATAAATTTGTATTTAATTTAAATTTATTTTATTTTAGCTCTTTCGTTTTTTATATGTAATTCTAAATTTAATGCAACACACTATAGTTTTTTTATACATAGCATAAAGGTAAAAAAAACAACTATATATGCAGTGTTATCTTCATTTTAGATGTCAAAAGGGTTTTGTGGCTCCTGAAGTTTTCTTTTCTCTGGAAAAATGAGTCCGAATGGCTCTTTGAATGTTTAAGGTTGCTGACCCCTGCTCTAGGCATTCTGTTTTTTCTCCCCTTGTTGAGCTCTGTTGCCAGATTGGCTGAATTTGTTTTGCTTTAATTTTATATTGCCAGTTTGTTATAAACTGTTTTGGGGCCCAAAGGCAGGATTTAACAAATGGGGGGGGGGGGGGGGAGGGAGTATCTGCAAATTCAGTATCCATGGATTCAATTATCCACAAATTGGGTCTGTGAATCCTCCCCCCCGCATGCACCCCCTCTGGAGGGTCTCTGATGACTGTGGCCTCTGCTGGTCTCAGAGGACCCTCCAGAGGCAAGAGGAATGGATCTCCCCCTTGCCCATGGAGGGTGGGGGTAGGCGTTCCCTTGTATCTGCAGATTCAGGTAGCTGTGGGGGATTCTGGAACAGAACCCCCATGAATATGGGGGCACACCTGTAAATAAGTAGAACTGCCATCACACCAAAGCCATTGCCACCATCCCAAGGTTCCATCTCCTTGGTACAGAAATAATGCCACTAATCTCCGACTGTGCTCAGAGAATCAGGATTGAGTCACAGTATTGTGTATCACCCCTTCCAGCAGCTTCCCTCTCATATGCAATTTCCTCTGAACTGACAGTTATAGTCAGCCATGGTTCCCATTGGAAGCAGGTTTGTTAATCCTGATTAAGGAGGAAATGGGACAGTAATAAGTGTGGTTATGGTTGACGTAGATGCAGTCTTTAAGCACAGATAAGGTGGGGGGATTCCCCTGGGGGCTGGGGATAAGAATAGGCCCTCAGTTTGGCTGTACTTGTCGTAAGAGGCGACTAAACAGCCACTGGGTAGGTGGGACTCGTCAGCCTGGGAAGGCAGCTCATCTGAGAGAAGGAAAACTCTGATCCCAAACCTCCACTGCCTTGTGGCTACATCCAGGTATGGAAAAGGCTTCGGGAGTCAACCTCAAGGCAAAATCTGGAGCTGGAGTCCCTGAGGCAGTTCATGGCTGAACACAGTCACGTTCTGGCAACTCCTGCGACGCCGCTGGAACCAACCGTATTGGCCTCTGCCTTTCCATTGGACCATTTCAGCGACGTGGAGAGGGGGGATTTGCTGCATGGGTCACAGCCTATCCTCCACACCTACTTTACCCAGGCTTCGTGCACTGGAGAGGACACTCTGTTCCAGAACCACCATTCAGAGTGTGACACCATAGTCTTCCGAGACTGAAGGATGCCAACAAGGTGTGGGGGGGGGGGGGGAAGGATGGGAGAAATGCACACTCCCAATGGAAGAAATACCTCACCATCTTAGGGGATCACCAAGGCTTGCATCAAAGCCCAAGGAATCATTTTCAATGTCACTGAAGTTAATGGCCTCTGTGTACAACTCTTTTTACAGAAGAGTTCCATGTCTGTAGTAGTTAAAAGTGAGGAAGAGGAGGAGGAGGGATGAATGCCCAGCCTATTTCAAAGCTGAATGAGGCTATGCAATGCACCCACACAGACTGCCCTAAAACTCCCAAAGCATTATGTGTGAATTGGCTTACAAAGCGAGGTTAGACTCCGACAACCCACACAAGGTTCATCCAGTTTTCTTCTACAGGATATTAAAGAGCTAGACGCTGAACTCTCCTCGCAGCGTGGCTGGAACAGAGACTTTGGCAGGAAGCAGGAGACCTGATTCAAGTCACAACACGAGGGATATGGCCGAGGGCTGTTGGCTGCAGCCTACAGACTATTCTGCTTCTGTCAATGGGAAACACTGAACTGAATAAAAGCAAGTTCTTCTGCATTTTAGTATGAAAGTGTGAGGGGGACAGACAGACTACAACTGTTCTTTACAGCGATGCTGTCTATAATTCTGTTTCTGGAAAAGTGCATTTAGGGTTGTCTTTGCTTTTAAATCTTCCTAAAAAAAAAATTCAGCTTTCCTTTGAGGCCAAGTAACTAATCAAGCTAGTATGGTGAGTGCCAGCAGACTCTTTCCAACACAAATGTGGTTGTTTTCCTTTTTACAGTGGTCAGCCCAGTCTCATCCCACAAATACATACCTACACTTTCCCCCTCCTGCCTTCTGGAGCTCCGTTTAGCCATTATGTAACCTTCAAAGCTACCTTGGCAGCAGAATTCCATTCCCCAAGCAGTCCATTCCAGCAAGGACACCTTGCCAAGACTCAAATCCAATCCGCCTGGTGCCGTTTCTCTCTAGCAAGCAGTTTCCAAGAAGGGATTTGGGTTTGTGTAGAATTTGGATCTTTAAATACGTCTGGGTGAATATGAGTTGAATGCCGTATCTGAACAGACATCGGCCCACTGCACACATTCACCAGAAGTGGACATTGTAACACCATAAAGGAGGAACCTTGTACATTATGCATATTCTCCCGTTCATATGCATCCTCTCTAAGAATGCAAGCACACTGACAGCATTGACAGTTCCCTGCATGTTATCCAGGGAACATGCACATCTTAGGGACTGAGACCAGATCTTCATGGGTAATGTGTAGTCAAACATACAGAATCTGTGCCTATGAAGAGCAGCATTTTAAAATTTCTAGAGCTTAGAACAGGGGTGCCCAAACCCCGGCCCGGGGGCCACTTGCGGCCCTTGAGGTCTCTCAATGCGGCCCTCAGGGAGCCCACTGTTTCCAATGAGCCTCTGGCCCTCCAGAGATTTGTTGAAGCCCACACTGGCCCAACACAACTTCTTTCAGCATGAGGGCGACTGTTTGACCTCTCATGTGAGCTGTGGGATGAGAGCTCCCTCCACTGCTTGCTCTTTCACATCTGTGATGCAGCAGCGGCAGCAAAGGAAAGGCCAGCCTTGCTTTGTGCAAGGCCTTTTATAGGCATTGAGCTATTGCAAGACCTTCATTCATTCATATAAGTTCATCTTTAATATATTCATTTATGTAAACTTATGTAAATTTATTCAAATTTTAAATGTAAATTAATTCTCCCCCCCCCCCCGGCCCCCGACACAGTGTCAGAGAGCTGATGTGGCCCTCCTTCCAAAAACTTTGGACACCCCTGGCTTAGAAGAATCTTCTGCAGTTGCATAGCTGAGAGGGGTCACAGGGATGCTGTGATCCTGAGCAGCATGTGGCCACTGGCATTCTGCCACCCTACCCTTGCTCTCCCCCATTTGTCTTGTGGGCTTGGCTCATATAACACACCACTAAATTGCATAATAAGAAGGGAGCAAATTGGCAGGGCCTCTTCTGCTATTTGCACATGGAAAGAAGGAGTTAAAATGTCTCGACATAGAAGAAAGTAGCTGGGCGCATAATAAATGGGAGTCCTTGAGACAATGCTAGGCCACAAAATGGCTTCCCTATACCCAAAGAGCACAATCTACTCCAACCAATCACCTTGCAATTTTCATAGTATGTCGTTTTGTTTCTTGCAAGTTTCAGTTTTTGAACATTCGCTGCCCATTTACGAGTGATATTTCAAGGTAGGAACAGCTCGCCAAAATACCGATGATTGCCTTAACAAGGTCACTCTACACCACCCTCTAGCCATCCAAGGACTTCACATTATGACTCTGAAAAGCAGCCAAGTCACCAACGGGATGCAGAATTAATCACTTTATCTGGATGGCTTTGCAGAAGAAGTTTTTACAACACATGAGCATTCAAGATGTATTACGCTGTTTTCATAGAATCATAGAGTCGGGAGGGACCGAATAGGTTATCTGTAGCAGGAAATCCTTCCAGAACATGTCCCACAGGTGCTTGAAGAGCCTCTGCATAAGAGGTTTCTATGTGTAAGAACCCACAAGAATGAAAATGGGTTACAGGTCTGAGAAGAAAACTTCACTGAAAAATAAGGGCAAGGTAAATAGTATGCAATCTATAGGATTACTTACCCACAGTGTCACAGGGCTCATCTTTGTGGACACAAAAATCTGTCCTAAAAATAATAAACAATCATAATCAGGAGAAGCACTACAAATGCTCAATTTTCCTTAAAACAAAATGTGTACAACATAAAACTAATTCCTTCTCAAAATGTATAAATCATTCATTTAGATCCCACTCTTCCTCCAAGGAGATGCCTCCAAGGAGGTGTACGTAGAAGAATAGAGATATAGACCACACCGCAGTCAATTGCGCCCCCCCCCTCAGTAAGCTGTGGGGCAGAGGCAGGAAATCTGGGCAGCTGGCAGAAGCTTACTACAGACAGCTTGCGTGATCAAGTAAATAGTGGCTGGGTTCAGATGACCATCTAGTTTTGATGATATCATTGGTACTATCCCAGTTGTAACTCTACTGCTAGTTGTTGCTGCAGCTGAGCGAAGCTGCTCTTTTTTCAATGCTCTGCCATGGAGAGGAAGAGGTATGGGGTAAGAACATATCTAAACCCAGTCTACAAATGCTACATCAGTCTTCATCGTTGGCAATCCTGAGCACTGTAATTAAACATTGCTCAATGCACACTGTCACTTCCTCCCTTTCATCCCCCCCCCCCCCGCCGTTCCACCAAAAGCTCAGTCATCACCCAGGTTCTCATTCAGGACAACCCATCAAAAAGGATTTAATTCAGGGAGAAGCAAGACAAACTGGAAGTCACTACCAGTGAACCAAAAGAACTCAGGGCTGCTTTATCGTGTCTGGATGCTTGAAATACAAGCCTTTCCGCAAGGCGGCTGATGACATTTTGCTCCTGACCCAGCTGGCAAGAGCACCCTCACAGGAGTTCCCAGAGCCAGCTCGACAGAAGTTTATTTAAGGATTTATTATGTTATATAAACTGGTAAATCAAACAGATGCTTTTATTGTGAACTTTTAAGTAAGTGGCGGGAGGCCATGGCTGGAAAAGCCTCTTCCCCTAAGGGGCTTGCTAGCTTAGCAAATAAAATCACAGTGTTTCTGCCTCTTGCACTCTGGAGGGACCAGAATGATGACAAAGGGGCTGACAGTTCCAGGCAAATCCCCTGACCAAAAAAAGGAAGAGCTGAGGTTCCACATCATCAACACAATTAACAAAAGTGGCACTGAAAATTCACACAAAAACTTTCAGCTCAAAATCTGGGCATTAAGGTCAGGTAAAGGGTTCCCCCAGGATCATCCTTTTTTTATTTTTTATTTTGCTGCTCTCTCTTTTGGGACAGATAAGTGCTGCTCCCTCCCAGCGGTACTTCTACCCAGAAGTCCCGTCACCACAATTGTGACAATCTCCATGCATGTGGCAGAAGGTAAGGCAGGCTGCACAAATAGAGAGTCTGAAGTTGCCATTAGGAACCCCGGTTATGCCTTCCGCTAAGGGCAAAGAGGTTGGGAGGAGGGCCCCGCTCCGCCCCGCCCCACCCCTATGCACTCAGTGAGCTCATGGACAAAACACGAGAGCAGAGCTCATGTCCTGGGGAAAAACGACATTTCAGAATTCAATTTGAATGACAGCAGCACTCTGTAGACCTAAGAGAGTCTGTGTAAGTGGAACACAACATGCAAAAGTGAACTTCCCAGAGATCTGTTGCATTTAGCTCCTTTACTCAAACACAGCCTACCTCACAGAAAACCAAAGTGTTCTTTTTTAGGGGTTGTCCCCTAAAAGGCCCCTAAACATGTGCATGCACACACACAGGGGAGAGAGCTGCAGCTGTTGAAAACCCAGCTCTCTCTCCCCCCTGTACAGTCTGGGGAGTATCCAGGCACACACACATGCACTTTGGAAGCCAATGTTTGAGAGAGAAGAAAAAAACCCATTATCCTCAGCCAAAATATGCTGCTTTTTGTGCCATAGGAACCAAAACAACTGAGCCAGGAGGTCTTCCAACCAATGCACTGCCCTTTCCTATGCAAGGGAAAGTTCAACTAGGACAGACAAAAAAAGAAAGAAAAGATAATCATACAGGAAGGAAAAGGTTGTGGCAATATACTGCCGGCTTACTTTGCCCAGTGAATGTGGCTTTGCAGATGCTCAGCATTGGTGGCTTTGCCCAATTTTGTCTCAAAACTAGCTAATCTTAAGGTTCACTATCCAAACCAGGGACAGTTGGATCTCCCCATCTGCTATTCCTGCTATAAACCACTCCAAATTCATCAAATTCAGAGAGAAACCTGACAGTTTCCTCCAAGTGAACGGCTCCAAACTGTTTTGGCACAGCTCATGACTTTTCCAGTGCTTGAAGTCTAGGGAAACCAGGGAGGGCTGCTCCCCTTTCCTTTTTTAGTGGACTCGTGTGGCTACCATTTTTAGGCTATGGGATCAGGAAACAATTTGGCTAAAACCGGGAGAAATCTGGCAGTGGGATTATGGATTTCAGGGGAGCATGAGTTAAATACTGCGTCTTCACTCGCCCACCCAACCCATCCCATCCCCAAAAAGTGTGCTTTAAAACCCACCCCGGGGGGGGGGGGGGAGACATTGTTAGAGCTGGTCTACAAAAACAAAGGAGATGCAGGTAGCAGCATTTGATTATTAGGCAATTTGATGCACAGATGGCAATTTATTTAAGGCATGATTAAATATGGCTATTTTATGGAATTCCAGCTCCATTTTCATCTATTTTGGTAATTTAAATTCTGATTCCAAAAACTATGTACTACCCAAAAAGGCTTTTTGTACTAGAATCACAAAACTCTTCCCCATCAGCCTGTATTCTCAAAAAGCAGCAGCTCATCCCCAATTTAGATCAGGGCTACAGCACAAGTGGGAGTTGAATCCTTTGCCCCTCTGTTGATTCCTTCACTTAAAAATCTACTTAACCCCAGCTAAGTGATTGCTGCAGAGGGGTCAACTTGGCAGGTAAGTTCCTCTCTGTGGATAACAGCAGCTCCGGGGGGGGGGGGATTTGGATCTGAGCCAAGGTCTGGGAGAAGGGTTGAAGACTTCCATGCTACAATCCCAGTCCAAATGGTCCCCTCACGTACTTTCTGAGATGGAAAAATATGGTGAGTTCCAATCATGGAATTCCCAAACCACATGCAGTTCAGCCCTTGAGCTATGGTCCCTCATAGCAGGGTCTTTTCAGAAGCGACATCCTCATTGCAGAATTCCCTGCTGAAGGAGTTCAAATGCTTCTTTTTGATCTTTCAGAAGGAAATGGGTCCAGATTGTGCCATCCTGAGGAATTTCAAGGGTGGTAGCCAGTTAATGCTTTTTCTCTCATGCTGCTGCTGTGTGCTATCACAAACTTTGCACTGTTTTTGTTACCATTTTAAATTGGGCTTTGGTCTGCTTTCAATTGAAATTTTTATTAATTTGTTTGCAGTTCCTTTGGAGGATATGTGATACAGAAATCTTAAGTCAATATTTCTGCCACTGGGGGAAAAAAATTACAAGTGATGTTTAAAAAATGTGAACATTTCCCCATACCCAGTTCCCAATATCTGGTTGGCATACATCCCTGGATCTGGGCCTAAATAAATACCCCCCCCCCAAATATATAAATGGAGTGTTTGTTTAGGCCCAGATCCAAAAACACAATAAAGTGATGAACATAAAACAAGGCAAGCAGCTCTTGTTTACAACTAGGGTGTGTGTGTTTGTTAAAAATGCATAAAAACACAAACACTGCCTTTTGTGGTGTTAAAATATCCAAATAAAAATAAGTAGGTGTTACAGGGTTGTGTGTTTGTGTGTGTGTGTGTGTGTGTGTGTGTGTTTAAAAAAGCATAAAAACACCACACACTCCTTTTGATGTTAAAATATCTGAATAAAAATACAAAACACACCATCTTGGTTACTTTTCCAATTAAAAATAATACTGTGACCGCACCTGCTGACACCATTTCACCTATATCACCTACCTAGTACATTTTGAAAGTGATTTTAGATATTTATAATTTACTAAAATGCGCCCTTGGAATAAAAACTCATAACACCACAATTTGCTATTTTAAATCAAGAAATTTTGGGGAAAAATATCACCAAAAACACACCCCTATTTATAGCATTGGCACATTCTACCAGGAGCTTTTGCAAGACAGAACCAGGATAGACACGGCCCACAATTAAAACTGAAAAGAATGCAGCAGTTGTTGTGCTACTAACTATGGTCACTGTCTGAGGCTGAGGAGACAAAGCAGGACAAAGGCCCACTGTGTTAACTGTGCCCAGAGATTGGCAGAGGTTCACGTGTCAGCAGCCCTGCTATGTTCACGCTGCACTCGGGAAAGGCTGGAAGCACCAAGACAGACTTCCCAGTATCTGTCCTCTTCTGAAACCAACACAAAAAAGAAGACTTTACCTCCACTCAAGACACCTGCCATGCATGAAGTGTGGAATGAGGTCTTCATGATAAGCAGTGAGGTGCTCTCAGCTAGAGCTGTGAGAGAGGGAAGGTGCAGATATGTGTTCCATCTCTGGAATCCCTCTCTGTCCCTCACATTTCAAGGGAGCCCAATGGCCAGATCTTGCCTGAGACACCACAAAAACCTGGAACCAGCTGCACCACTAAGCAACAAACAGAACAAGATTACTACCTGGTAACAAAGACAGCAGCATCCACTGGAGGGGTGTCATCTCGTGCGCCAGGAACCTGATTGTTCCCAAGGTACTTTGCACCTCCAAACTCTTCATTTTGCCAGTGGCAGAAGCTCTCCAGAGACCTCTCCCCATGGTGCCCAATGGACAGCTTAGCCTTGAGGAAACAAATGGAAATGGAAGAGAGAGACAAAAGTGGGGTCAACCAGGTGGCACATTGCAGCCAGTAAGGCTTGCCTTGACCATGTAGTATGAGCCAAGGACCCTCCATTGCAAACCAACATGTTTTTACTCCTTGAACTAAGGAACAAACTCAACCAAGGCAGGCTATCATGCTAAGAGACCCTATGAGGTTGCTCACAGAAGGATTTTGCAGGGGGAAGCATTTCAGCAGCCAAAGGGGATGGGATTTTCCCTTCACAACCATGCAGGCTGAGACTCAAAAAGGGTTTCTGATGTGTATGTCACCAGCCCAAGCAAGAAAGCCTTAGAGCTCAATTCTATCCAACTTTTCAGCGCTGATGCAGCTGCAATGCAGCCCTGAGGTAAGGGAACAAACCTTCCCATACTTGAGGAGGCCCCTGTAACTGGCCCTCCCACTGCAGGATGTAGCCCATGCCCCACTGGCATGGCTGCATCAGCACTGGAAAGTTGGACTGGATTGGACCCATATTCTCTTAAGCAGCCAATACTGTGATGTGACAAGGCAGGAAACTCAAACTCTGTCCACCTCTGCCCTGATCCAAGCAGATCTTACCCATGACTGGCAGAAACATGGGTTCTGCCCAAAGCCCACCAGATTTTGGCCTCGCTCTGTCTCCTACTGCCAGATTTTGCCTGGGTTCTGCCCTTGACTTCCAAGATTTATTTAAACTTCACCCGTCAACCATTTGATTCCTCCAGGCTCTGACCTGGCTCTGGACAGAAGGAGACAGGTATATCTGAAATCAAATGTTCAGGACTGATGGGGAGGAATGTTTAGGTAATGCATGATGCGAGCCAGCAAAGTCATTGTACAATAATAATAACAACAACAACAACAACTTTATTTATACCCTGCCCTTCTCCCCAAAGAGACCCAGGGCGGCTTACAATGGTTAAAAACAGATTAAAACATGATTTAGCAGCAGATAAAAACATAATAACACATTAATAACAGATAAAAAGTCAGTTAAAAAAGAGCATATAGCAGCAGATCATAAGAAATCAGGCCAGTAAAAAATACTAAAAGATGTAGAAAAGATGTTAAAAAGGCCATGAACTCAGAAGGCTTGTTTAAACAATCCTTGTTTACAAGGATGTTGACTTCCAAATTGGAGGCAGAATATGACCCACTGGTGGACCAAAATCAATTTTGGGCAGTTCACCACTGACACACCTGCTGATCTACCCACCCCTGAAAAACTGTTAAGACATACACTGTTTTGGTACCATCTGCCACACTTGAATTGGAGATTCTGCAGTCTCTCCATTCTCATGTTATTTAATACAAATATAATTTAACTAGGATTGGGTGGAGAGGCAAATCAAAAATAAATCAAGAAATCAATCAATCAAAAATATCACATCTCAGCCCTTATGATGTGGACATACCCCCTTGGAATGATCCTGAATGGACAGCATGCAAGTCATGGAGATTTTGGCTCAGTCCTAAAAATGTCACTATGCCAAGCAGTTGTTTGACTAGAACAACAACAGTGCATAACAGTTGAGTCAAAGCTTTCTAGCAACTTACAGGACGACTTCGAAGAAGAACAAGCTTGGTCACTCGAATATTGACTTTAACTCCAAGGCTCTGGTGCTGAAACATGTTGTACACCTGACAATAGGCAATAATGAGCAATCAGTTCAGACATGATGCTGCTGAATAAACTGAAAGAAACATAAATTTTTATTTTTTATGATTCTTAATAAAATGCAGTTATTTTTTGTCTCCCTGCAAATGGCTTCAGTTCAGAGTGCAATCTGAGGCCAAAATGTACTGAACTCTTTACCAAAAATACAAGGAAGTTATCACTATTAATCATTAATTTGTATTTATGTATTTAAAAAGCACATAATTAAACGACAACAAATTAAAACAAGAATTTGCCAATGTAATACAGTATCAGTAGGAAGAACAAAGAACTGCAGTTCTTTTCCATGTCCAATGCACTGGATGTCAGAACAAAACATTCTCCCTAGAAAAAAAGGCCAATGGAGTCATGTGACTGGAACTCCTGACAACTTACCTTTTTTCAAAAACAAGCTCTTGGGGAAGCTCATTCTGATAAGGGGCCCGACATGGAGCATGACGGGACAACCCACCCTGACTGACATTGCTACTCAAAATTGCCCTCAAACCCACCCTGACTGAAATTGCCACTTTGCCCTCAAAGCCACTGTGACAGAGGGAAAACAATCTGGAAGCATAATTTTTGCACTAAGCTGAAGTCATCTTACATTAACCAAGAAATGAAACACTTTATATCAGTGGTTGTCACAAATTTAACACCGGGACCCACTTTTTAGAATGAGAATCTGTCAGGATCCACCGGAAGTGACATCATCAAGCAGGAAAATTTTTAACAATCTTAGGCTACAATCCTACCCACACTTACCCAGGAGTAAGTCCCATTGACCATCATTGTTAAAAGAATATACATAGTAGCTTGTTAAAAGTACAGGTCTGTAATATTTCCCCAAAAGCAGTCACATCCCATGGGAGCATCAAGTCTAATATATTAAAAATAAAATATTGAAATGGAGACGCACCTGAAATTGGCTCATGGCCCACCTAGTGGGTCCCGACCCACAGTTTGAGAATTACTGGATTATACTGTATGATGGGACTTGGGGCAAGGAAGGGGCAAGGACATGGGGCAAACTGTCCATTTTTAATACTGCATTAAACTTTAATTATAACATTTCTATGCCACTTTTAGCAGCAATGCTGAGTCAGGTAAGCAGTTTAACTTTAGGCAATCTGTAGCCAAACCAAGAATAAGGCAGCTTCATTCATTCATAGGCTTTCTTGCTCCTGTCAGGGTGTGCCACAAACCCCTATGATACACATTGGCTACCCATGGTTTAAAAGATAGTGACTTCCCTAGTGAATCTAGGCTTGAAGTGGAATTGAAATCCAGCTTGCCCAGGTCCAATATATGGGACCAAACCTCCCATTTTGCATTACATAAGCTGAGCACACACCACTAATATCTGATTCATTTGATAGCTTTCATATCCACAGGCAGACAAGAAATCCTTCTAAGTCAGGATCCAAGGACTTAAAACTATTAGGTTAAAACACACACACACACACACACACACACACACACACACCAAACCTTAAGAAGGAAAACTAAAGAAAAGATCCTTCTTCTGGGGAAAATGGGTGGTTAGGAACTATATAATCAAAGGGAATGGGGAGGTCAAAATATGACTTCAAATGCACTGAGAAATGATGAGGGACTGCAACTTATCCAGGTCAGCCCACACTAGTGCAGTCAGAAAGTGAAACAAAATAATGGTGTATTTGGGACACCAGGAAATAGAATGGAAAAGCAATTTCCTTACGCTATTCATGTGCTGTATAACAAAAGAGGTACGAGTGAGTTGAAAATGGTACAAAGGAAGCAAGAAAACACAGCAGGAAACTAGTTTAAATGGTTATCTCCAGATTGCACATTCCAGCCTGGATCCTTCACCTCTCTGAATTCACATTCAGTTCAGTGTTGTATTTTTGGCATTCCTAGGTTAGACAGCTGCCTCAGGACCCAACTTACGTTAAACACGTAGTTTGCCCTTGTGAGTCCGTTTCAAAACTGAGGCACAATCAAGGTTAGGTACAAAGTAAGGATTTATTTAAACCCTTTTCCTGTCACCTCCCTCCCCCTGCTATTTGTTCAGCTGCTATTTATTTGGGGAGGAAAGCTGCATTGGCCCTAACCTAGTGATTTTCAACCTTTTTCATTTCACAGCACACTGACAAGGCGCTAAAATTGTCAAAGCAAACCGTCGGGTTTTTTTTTACCATTGACAAGGTGCAACATGCTGCTGTGGGAGGCTCAAAATTCCCCAACTGCCCTACTAATAAATGACCCTCCCCAAAGTCCTGTAGCATCACTGCGGACCATCTGCGGCACACCAGTGTGCCATGGCACAGGGGTTGAAAATCACTGACAACAAGGTTGGAAAAACTACAGCTGCCAGCACTCCTTATGACTGGCACATAACCGTTGCAGAATGCCTGGCAAAGGGGAAGAGGAAGGGAGATCCTTCCATAGTTGCCACTGAGCAACAAGTAAGTGACGGAAAGGGACTGGCAGGCAGAAGGTGGGCAGGTAAACAGGATGCTAGACTTTTACCAGGGGAGAGGTGTTGAGGAGGAATCAGACCTTGCACTTTCCAGTGGCATTACCAGGATAGTGACAGGATCCAGTGAAAACAGGCTTGAAATCTAGTTTGAAATAAATGCCTTATGCACAGTTCAGAATGAATCATTCTTTTTTCCAAGTCAATTTTTGCACCTTCGTGGCTAGAAGGATTGGGAATAGCCTTATTTCATTTATTTCTGTCCTGCCTCACTATTCTTGCTGCCCCGCTGTTCAAATTACTGAATTGTTTTTATTTTGTGTTCTTTGCACTGTTGTAAGCCACTCCCTTTGGGAGAGTCCCTTTGGGATGAACGAGAGAGATATGATTGATAAAGACTCACAGACCACGCAGCACATGATAATTTGTTGAGTACCACAATGTCTCTACATTTAAACCTTCCTGATTCCACCTTAACTGCCCCTGAATCAACAGGCCCCTCCTGGCTCTGCTCCTCTATCTACAATACATAAGAAAACCCCTACTGGGTCAGGCCAAAGGCCAACATAGTCCAGCATTCCGATTTCCACAGTGGCCGATCCGGGAAGCCCAGAATCAGCAGAATAGGCATTGCTTCTTTGCAACTGGTATTCAGAAGCACACTGCAACTCATTTGTGAGCCTGGCCCCTGTGATGCCTAGGGCCAAGTTTGCAGAATGCTGCCCCCCCAAATGTTGCCCCCCATCACATCTGGGGGGGAGCCTCTGGAGGCCCAGAAAAGGCAGCGTGCGGCCTCCACCTGCCCTCTGAAAGCCTTCTTTGGCTTTCACCTAAAAACCAGAAGTGGGGTTTTAAGCCTTCCGGGGTTCTCAGTACAGGGCCTCTGTATAGGACACCACAGAGGAGTGGGTGAAGGCACAGTGCCACCTCCTCCCCTGTGCCATCCAGGGTATTTGCAACCCTTGCCCCCCCCCCGGTACGCCGGTGCTGCAATTGAACCTGAAAGTAGCACGAAGCCATCAACAGAGCTGTTCACCATGTACCTGTCAAATCCCCTTTTAAAGCCACCCAAGCTAGCAACTGTCACTACATCTTGTGGCAACGATTCTACTTGACTCCATCTTGATGCCACTTAACCTGGTTCTACCCAGGGAGCCAGTATTTTTGACAACAAGAGACGGTAACCCTTCACAGCACTACTCAGATTTTTGCTGCTCCTGTTCTATAGCTTGCCCTTGTTTGAGTGACCTAGAGGAAAACCTTGCCCTTCCTAAAATAGCAGCCAGTGGCCCTCATCTGGCAAAACTGCAGCCCAACTGCTCATTATCCTACCCAATTATATCCAACTTCAGTCATCTTTAAATGGTTCAGGCATCCCTAATCATAGAACTGAGCTGCAATTTTAAAATGGCTTTCTAAGGCATCTGCACCTATAGTGGCCTGCAAGAAGGTCTCGATTTCTAAGACCGCAGGACAGCAAAGTGAAAAAGAATGCTTCCTTCTGTAATTTGTAGTCTGATGGACCTAAACAATTCCATTTTTAAAAACAGACGTGTACTTTCTCTTCGGTTTTGAAATGAACTTGTCTCTGTTTCAGGAAAGACCACAGGCTGACTTAAGTCATTGTAAATGTATATTCTTAGCTCAGCTGCAGCTGTTGCTGAACTATGTGATTAATTTAAGACTCTCCTGAAGCAGCAAGCAGTAACATGAAATTAGTGATCCCTTGAACATTATTAAAAAGGAAAGTTTATACGTTAGAGCTTTTGGAATAAAGTTGGGTTTCCCTTTGTAGTTTCCTCTTGGATTCTAAATCACCCTGTTAAGCCTAATTTTTTCACTTCCAGATGCCTCATCGTGGCAAAGTCATATGGGAAATAATTGTTATTTTCATCAAAATGCACTCATCTATTTTGAGGATTGTGTTTTTATTCCGTAGGGCACAATTAAGAGTTCCAAAAAGCAGTTAGGCTACAATCTTGAACACAATTTCTACACAGTAATCCCCACTAAACACAGTGGGACTTACTTCTGAGTAAACATGCAGAGTTTTTTTCTTGCTTACATCTTTAAGCTTATATCTAGGAAAACATTTTTAGATTGATCTGTTCAGGAGAAGAGTTTTAAAAGCACAGTATCTATTATGGCTTGTTCCTTTCTCCTTGATGATTTAAATAATATTATAATGAAGAACATTATTACTTATACCAGGGGTGTTTTGAGAATTCAACCCTGGGAGACTTAAAAAAACATTCCCAATTCAAATGCTTGCAAGCAGGATTGGAGCAAAAACAGTCCTGCTTGCACACTAATTTGGATAATGGGGAGATCAGTAAAAAAGGAGACGGAAGCTAAAGACATGGGTAAAAAGGGCCCTGAGCAAGAAAATCTACTGAAGAACTACATATTATGTTAAGCCATTTTTAATGCTGACAGCCTTAAAAAAATCTATCTAGCAGTCGTAGTTGGGACAATCGGGATAGGAACTAAAGTGTGGAGAAGGGGAGCTTCAATCTTTTGTCCACATCATGATCTCAATCAGGATTGGGTCTCCATGCCTGCTACTTGCTACAGGAGGAAAGCTCCCACTGGCTACCTGGTTAGGGACCATGGCAGGTATGAAGGGTTAAAACCCCCCCTCCCATTACCCTGCAGACCCAAGTCCAGATTCATAAAGCAAGACTTCTTTAGGGTACAGGATCAAAGCCTAAAAGACATAAAAGCAGCAGTTTGGCTTTAGGGGTTCACCATTCAATGTGTGCCCTTTGAAAGAGATTTTATTTTGGGTTGCATCTAACTTGAAATCCATATCCTCATTCAGCAGCTGCAAAAATATAACCATATTCTGTAATCCTGGCACACGCACACGCGCTCTCTCTCTCTCTCTCTTTCTCTCTCAACAGATATTAAATTGCTTTAAGCAGATCTCCACTTTAAAACATCTATAAATATAATGTGTGTTCTAATAAGCCATTTTAAATCTTACTTTGTGGTTTGACAGTAAACGTAATGCCTTACAGTGAGAAGCCAAATTAATAAATCCTCTACCAGCAATGCTCTATTTGCTTTAATCCTGGCACACATGCCAATATTAACATTCTGGTTTCTTTTAGAGGCAGGTCTTCAGCCTGCCATACTAGCAGAAAGAGAAGAACAGGATGCTGTAGGGCCAAAACCTGCAGATTATCAACATTCTTCAGAGGCACACAGTATTCCTACACTGGCAAGGACAGAAATAGAGGTGTACAATAATTTTACTTTAATTGACTTTAATTTTACTTATTCTATTAGTTTTTTTAATTTAAAAACACATTCACTTAGTTATTCATTTGTAAAAATCACATTTGTTGTTTTACTTTTTAGTTACCAAAATGTTTTTGTTTCTTTGTCTTTTAACAAATGTCATTCCCCCCACCCCCAAATTGCCAGGCATTGCATTATTCCAGTCATCCACCAGTGTGGCAAATTTGGGGGTCTGATTCAGCAAGGCCCTTTTAATGGTCTAGGAGCATCACTTGCTTTTAAAATGCAGACTAAGCAAATGATTTAGCACTATTTGAAAAGGCATTCACAATGCTGCTCTAGCAAGCTGAAGCAGATGACTCTGCTTCAGAGCAAACTGTTAATGCCTCACAATTCTGCAGATAGCCTGAAATTGGTGAAGGGGACTTCTGCTTGGCTAATAACGGCAATTTTCCAAACTCTACCCAAGAGTGTACAAATACAGACCAGAACATCGTAAGGGAGATGGAGTGGAACAACGCACTAAAATACACAACCATAATACACATACATGCAGCCCAATACTATCCCCTGTGGCCACCAGTATACCCAGCCTTGCATTAGTGGAAGCTGCTTTATAGCAATTGCAAAGCAGCCTGTGCCCATACACACTGTCAGGGAGTCTGGAGCAACATCCCTTGCACTGCCAGACAGCCAAAAATCCATCAGCCCAAGTAAGCCAGTGGAGGGAGTTGGAGGGAGGTGGGGAAGGGGTTGAAAGGAGTGGGCGGAACAGGGTGGTGATGGGATGGGGGGAGAGCAGACTGGGCCCAGGAGAGGGGTGGGTTCAGGGGGGCAGCACACACCGAATCTTAACCCCCTTTCTGGGCCTGATCCACTTTCACGGAACAACTTGGACTTGCAGCAGCGCTATTGGAAGACCTTCAGCAGCCAAAAATCACCCAGGTGCATTGCCACGTAGGGATTTAGGTAGGACTGGGCTGCCTGTTTATTCGCTATTCCAACATGAGTTGGTTCATCCCCCACTCTTGCACTGTTCTTTGACATTATTACAATGATACTTCTGTCTGTAATTTCCCTTGGAGACAGTAAGAGAGGCTACTTCTGAGAAGCTCCCCCATCATTTGGAAAATAAGAGAGGGGAACAGACTTAATCTCTTTTGCAAAAAAATTGTATCATGCAAACAGCACAGAAATAAAAAGGTTAGAGGATGCATGCATATAAGAGAACCTCCCAACACTAACATCCTGTTAGAGCAAGCGTGGGATGAGCAAGACAAGAATGTTGTCCGTGATCCAAGAACCCACTCTATCAACCACAACTAGAAGGTTCCCTGGAGGACTCAGCTTACATGGAATTATTCCGGTGCTGAAATGGTTGCGTGGCATATGCAAGTTTAAGATGCAAGACACGGTGGAAGGACATTTCTAAAAACGCTTCTGCTGTTCCACATCAGAATTAAAACAGAAGCCAACCTCAAACCAAAAGCCATCATTGTCAGACTAGTTTTGACTCCAGACACTCAACTCCAGGAACCAAGGCAAGTACCTACCATGTTCATGACAGTGAGAATGAATCGCTGAGCTGCGTCAGCACCGTGGTACTGAACCATGTCAGCATCTGCCACCACAAGTGTTTCCACTGTGTATTCACTGGTGAGCCGAATGGCATTCCTTCGTTCCCTCCAGTCTTTGGTCACCTTTGCCTTCTTTTGCCTCTTCTTTTCTAGAAAACAAAGTACATGTTTAGAAGCTTCTTCCGTCTGTATTAATGTTCAATCATCAGAACGTTTAATACAAACATTCTGATGATTGAACTTGTTACTAAAAAATAACAACAGCTGCACATACTGTTTAAACAGGATAAAAATTTATAGTGCAATCCTAGGCACATTTCCCAAGAAAGAAGACTCATGAAATTCAGTGGGGTTTATTCCCAAGTAAGTGTGGATAAGATTATTCCCATTTCACTTATGCCTCTCTTACAGCCCAGCCCTATCTCCCTTCCCAAATTCTATGGCCCAATGTTTCTCAAACTGTGGGTTGGGACCCAGTAGTTGGGTCACAAGCCAATTTCAGGTGGGTCCCCATTCATATCAATATTTTATTGTTAATCTATTAGAGTTGATGCTACCATGGTACGTGACTGCATTTGGGGAAATGTTACAGACCTATGTATATTTAACAAGCTACTTTAACAAGTAAACAAGTACTTTAACAAGCTATATTTAACAAGCTACAAGCTAATTTAACAAGCTACTATGTATATGCTTTTAAGAGTACAATCCTAACCAGGTCTACTTAGAAGTCCTATTTTGTTCAATGGGGCTTACTCTCAGGAAAGTGTGGTTAGGATTGCAGCCTAACAATGATAGTAAATGGGTCTTACTCCTGGGTAAATGTGGGTAGGATTTCAGCCTAGGATTGCAAAAAATTTTCCTGCTTGATGATGTCACTTCCGGTCATGACATCACTTCCGGTGGGTCCTGACAGATAAAGTGGGTCCCGGTGCTAAATGTGTGAGAACCACTGCTATAGCCGATTCCCTAGCTCTCATTACACTTTCCTCAGTACAATTCACTTGTGCTTATGAAAACACTATTTATAAAAAGAACAGCAAATGGAAAGACAAGGCAAGAAAGAGAAGGAAAAAAAATAGGATGCTGCTGTGGAATTCTGTTCAGACTCAACTTCAGTAATTCACTTCATAGCACCTGAAACTTTTCACTACAGTTCCTCTTGCGATAATCACTTTCTCATTTTATTTACTTGAGGAATTTATATCCCACCTTTCCTATGCCAAAGCAAATGCCCAAGGCGGCTTACAAAGCTCCACAATAAAGTTCAAACAGGTAAGAAGCATTAAAAACATTAGGCAACATGACAGCTTCTTGTCTTACAAAACAGGCAGTTTAGATTTTGTTGAGTGAGAAGGAAAAAAGAGAAAGTTTTGTTTAAAAAAAAACAACAACCAAACAGAGTGCAGGTTTGGAAATGAACCTTATTCAGGTTGCAGTTCTCAATTTGCAAGAGTTTATACTGCGGGATGATTCTGATTTTTCCACAAGCTGTTTACTGGCTCTCTTACATAAGAGAATTTCCATTTCCTAACCAGAGCAGAAAAAGCATTCCTTTCCTGCAAAACAGGCAGCCTAAGCATGTCTCTTTTAAATAATATAACTGCCACAACTCCTGCCGTCCTTGTAGGCCCCTCGATGCACACCTGAAATCGATATCAACCCTCCTGTTCATTCATATATCCATTCAGTCTCCTCAGTGCATGCTTTCTGCACGGCCAGCCCATCCTCTGTTAAATTGTCTGCCAGCCGTTCTGCTATGTTGCTTTTCTGCCCGAGGCACCAACTATCATCACTCCGTATAGCTTCTCTTCCCCCTCTCCTAAACTGAAACAACAGGCAAGAAATTGAAGTCTCCCCCCCTTTCCTTCTGAAAGAACAAAGAGAGAGAGAGAACGAGAACTCACATAGTGAAAATACCCAGTTGAGATAAAGATCAGCCATACATACTCAGAAGGGGGGAAAAAGATAATTTTGAGATAGTCACAAATAATAGTTGGTTACATGCTGGTGGCTAAAATTTCCACCAGGCTTGCCTGGACAAGCACTCATCCATCAGCATGCAGGAGGTGTGTGTTCAGCCAGAGGATATAAATTATTACTGTCAGATACACAGCCCACCCTATCCCCAAAGACTTAAGATAAGTGTTAGCCATTTTCCATAAGAGGGTCAAACAACAATGGGCTTGCAAACCAGGCTCCACTTTATAGAATGACAATCTGTCGGGACCCAGTGGAAGTGATGTCATTAACCTAGAAGTGATGTCATGGCCGAAAGTGATATCATCAAGCAGGAAAAAATTTTAACAATCCTAGGCTGCAATCCTATCTGCGCTTACCAGGAGTAAGCCCCATTGACTATCATTGTTAAAAGCATATACATTGTAGACAGTTACACTCACACTCTTGTAGTAGGTAGTATGGCCTGGCCTACTAGTAGCCAACACACACTCTTGTAGTAGGTAGCCTAGTCTGGCTACCACATACATACTAGTAGCCAACACATACTCAACTACACACATACCTACCCAAGTAGTAGGTAGCGTGGCCTGGCCTACTAACTACAAAATGTTACTCTTTTTAGCAGGGGGAGAGTAACTGGCCCTCCTCACCCCAGCAGTGTCTCTTCTAGTGACTATCTGCTGGTGTTCTTTTGCATTTTTTTAGATTGTGAGCCCTATTGGGCATTAGTTATTTGATTTTTCTCTGTAAACCGCTTTGTGAACTTTTAGTTGAAAAGCGGTATATAAATACTGTTTTTAATAATGTTTCATCACAGCCAGCTTATGAAAAACACAGAACTGTCAGTGATGCCAGCTGTCAAAAAAAAACATTTTTTTTCATTAAAACAAGGCAGGAGAAGTTTGGCAACCACCTGAGGCAAACTTGAAGATGCTTGAGACACAGGCATGCTGGAAGTTGGCAGCCATGACAGCTGGCATTTGGTGCGCCTTCACCTCCAGTGCCTGCTTGCTCCTCACCAGATGATGCAAGTGTGAGGAGAGTTCTGTGGAACTTTTCAAAATGTTTCTTCAAATACTTTTCTTTGCCCCTATTCCCTCACCCGCCAGCCTGTTCTCCTTGGCTGAGACTTTATATTTAATTTTCCTTTATTCCAACAAATAAACAAATAAACCCCCTGACAGTAATTCTTGCCTCACATCCCAAAGTGACTGTATTAGGTAAGGCTGAGCTGGACACAAGTCAAAAAAAACCTTTGCCTGGCAATGAACAAGGTGTGAAAATGCTGGAGAGACCGAGAGCGAGAGAGCGAGAGAGCGAGAGAGCGAGAGAGCGAGAGAGCGAGAGAAAGAAAGAAAGAAAGAAAGAAAGAAAGAAAGAAAGAAAGAAAGAAAGAAAGAATTGCGCAGCAGAGTACCAGGCACCAAAGCAACATCCGTCCCATTTATATTGCTGAAAGTGCTGCTTGGTCCTTTCTGCCAGCGACCCAGCGGCAAGTGAGAAGGGAACCCAGCTGTAGCTCTGCAGACAGATTGACTCTTCCATGCTGGCCCCAAGTGCATTAAAGCAAGCAATCTTCAGTGTAATCCCTATTAATGTAAGCAAATACCTTGGACTGCCCAGGCAGCAGAGCTGCTGACTAAGGACCTGCCAAGTGACAGCCAAGCCATCATTTCATACTCCCGCTCCAGCTGTTCAGCAACCTTCTCTTGGGAAAGGGAGAGTGAGGTGCTGCCACCGGAGATAAATCAACATGAGCAAGTTTATGGTGGGTTCGCATGAATTTTGGGTGCCGATTCACAAAATGGAATCAATATTGCCCTATCATGTCTAGTTTCGGAGATATGGCATAGCCTTGTTAGTGAATGCTTCAAGCAGCTTCTTTATGAGGAAGCCACAGCATAGGTCATGTTGGACTTCAGAGAGTATAACGAAGAGGGTGGCCAGGTTGGAGGCCCCAGGTGCCAGGCTGCACGGGGGGGGGGTGTCCAAGAGATGGCCCCCAAGATGGCAGTAGCAGCAGGGATGACCCTGGCTGCAGCCATGATTTGGCTAGCACTAGCTGGAGCCACTCACAAGAGAAGCATGTTCATTGGTACGATTATTCATATAAAGTTACAAAGTTGTATATAAAAATACTATATATATTATTATTAATTATTATTAACAGTATTTATATACCGCTTTTCAACTAAAAGTTCACAAAGTGGTTTACAGAGAAAAATCAAATAACTAAATGGCCCCCTGTCCCAAAAGGGCTCACAATCTAAAAAGATGCAAATGAATACCAGCAGACAGCCACTAGAACAGACAGTGCTGGGGTGAGGTGGTCCAGTTACTCTCCCCCTGCTAAAAAAAAAAGGAGCACCCACTTGAAAAAGTGCCTCTTACCCAATTAGCAGGGGTAATTTATATATATTTATAAATGTATATGTATATATATACTATACATATGCCATACTATATGTACTATAGTACATACAATATAGTACATATAGTATAGTACATATAGTATACATATAGTATAGTACATATAGTACTATAGTAGTATATATGTATATATAGTAATATGTATGTATATGTATGTATAGTAGTAGTGTATATGTATGTTCATAGTATAGTAGTAGTAGATGTATAGTAGTATAGTACTATAGTATAGTATACATATAGTACTATATACTATAGTATATGTAAATATATACTATATATATTTATATATGTGTATATATATATATATACACACACACACACATTTTATATATATATATATATATATATATATATATATATATATATATATATATATAATTGTTATTTATAATATACACTTAAACATATTTATTATTATCATTATTCATTTCATATCATAACTACTACCAAAAATAATTTTGTCATAAAGGCCCAAAATTCAGGGGCCCCAGTGCCAAATGACCTTGGCACGTCACTGTCCCATAAGAAATCTAGCTTTTGTTCAGGAACAACCTGCATTTGCATTAGATTTAAAATGAACCAGAACAGGAGAAAAGGAACTGCAGGTGTACATACAAGATGGCTGACAATTCCACACACCCTATGAACTTTTGAATTAATGACAACTGGCATAAGCCTCCATAAATAAATGAACTTGTTAATATTTCAAGATATACTTCCTAATATGGGCTAATAGTGCTTTCATTACATTGCTGGCTATTTTTAGCATGCCGAGCCCTTGGCCATAACAATGACATTTTTGGGCCAAGTTAAACCTAAAAGAAAAAAAATACATGGTGGAGAAACTTTACATTTATTCTCTAAATTAAACATTTAGAATATTTCTATGTTCTATTTCTATGTCTCTATGTTCTATGTTCATTTCTATTTCTATGTTAAATATTTCTATCACATGGTGGAGAATATAATACTGGACTAAAATGCAGATAAAATTTATAATTGTTTGGGGGGGAAATGCTTGATAGTTGATACCTGGAAGTGTATACATGGTCCTCAGAAAAAGTCAATACTAGAACTTCTTTGGGGGATTTTAAATACTAGTTTTCTCTTTCAAAACACATCCTCAGCTGTGGAAATGGAGTGATGGGCATATACATTTCAAGGGTGAAAGCCCTCCGTGGAATCTGAGATCCACCTCTGTACAGTTTTCATTAATATCCACAGAAATGTTAAACCAGGCACTCAAATATCCATTTGCTTGATTAACCCAGTTGATTAAAACATGGTCTGGGTCAACAGGTATTATAATGTAATGTCTTTATTCTAGAAAGCATTATAGCAAAAAAAAAACCAGTGGGGTGGGGCAATGGTACATCACCATGCCCACAGCCTGGGGCGATTCCCCGTCCACTGCATGGGAGGAGTTCTGTGCTGGCCTCCCACATCAGGTGATACAAATCCTAGTGACGCCACTGATCACTTGGGAGCAGTCTTATTCCCAGTATGAAGAGAAATTCTGTCATTCAAGTCAACATGGGTTTAACCCAATTCTCATACTTCTACCAAGTCAGGTCCTTGTTCAGTGTGTGGCAGGGGGAAGCGGCAAGAGTGACGGAGAAAGGGTGATCACTAACCACTAAGGCACTGCACCCTTTTGGTTCCTTCTTGCTCCTATCTCAAAGCAACAGGGCATCTACAAGCCTGTAGAATCCTCATTGCTGCTCCACCCAAGCCAACAGCATGCTGTGCAACCCTCCAACATTCTTTTGAGAACGTGCACGAGAGAGCAAGATCGGTAATGGCGGACAAGCTGGCTCTCACAAAGCCTCCCCCGCTACTGATGTTGTCACAGAAGACCTTGTTATGCGCTTGTGAAGACACAGCGTTCCTTAAGACCCTCTAAAACCACTGGCCTAGAGTTGGATTCCCAAAAAGTTAGTCATGCTTAAGCAGCATTGAAATCAATAACTTCAGTTCCATTAATTTCAGTGGAACTTTAGGCCACTTCCTCTGGAGCCAACACATTATGTTTACATTAAAAAAAATAAACACTCACACCCAGTGGTGTTACCAATTAATAAAGCTCACTTGTTAAAAAAAGAGGTTGCTCTCCTTACAATAAATTCCTTTCTCTATGAGTAGAATGACTGTAGGCTTTAAATGATGACTGTGGTTCAGCTGAGCTGAATTTAAGGCAGCTGCATATTTTGAAGAAATTTATGAGCTTGGTGTCATAAGCATTAAATGCTAATCTCTCCTCGGAAGACGATCCGGCTTGTTTTGTGCTCTCAAGCTGTATTTTATAGACCTTTATACATAATGGGAGTTTAAAACATCACCTGAGATATTTGGGAAAGTGATTAAGGAACGTCACATTTCACAGAAAAAAACAGTCCATACACAGCCTGCTTCAGAGGGTGTGCTTTGCTTTTATAACGTGGCTTGATGTTTTCATGTGTTACCCTAAAATGGCTTTTAATTTCACTGCAACTCTACAACTGAATGAGCAGACTCCAAGCTGGGGGACCACATTTTAAAAAAAAATAATACTCGGTGGCTACCAATGTGGACTGGGCGCAAAATGGTAAAGCTCAGGGGGCAAAGATAATCACGGCATCCCATCAGACGTACACTAGAATAACCTACATATACTAATCTACATCTAATTTACTACAGATCAGGGATTCCAACACAAAACTAGCCCAGAGAGCTTCACAAAGATCTGATCAAAGGCAACCAGTTCACATTCCTATTACACAAACAAGGTACGCTTTCATCCCAATCCTATCAGGCTGTAGCTCTTTGTGAAAGCAGGAGACACTTCTGCTCTTGCAAAATGGGCACGGAAAGCGCATGGAGCACTCTGTTGGTGGCCATTTCGGGAGCGCTGCCAGTACGCCCCATTTGTTGCCAGACCTATCCATGGCTGCCAGAACATGTAAGGCTGCAGAGGGGGGCGAAATGGGGCAGAGAGTGGGGAGAAACGGGAGTGTGGGGAGTCTGTGGAAGGGAGTGGATCTGGCTGTGGATCCAGCTGGATCCAGCATACTTTTTGGCCCAGCTGTACCAATGGGAGGGGAAAGAATAGGATTGGGCTCTGAGGCTATGACCTGAGCACAAAGCCAGCCGTGGCAAAGAATTATTATTTTTAAATACACAACTTGACTTGCTCTTGTAAAACTACTGGAATTCAGAAGCCTTTGCCAGTCTTATGCAAATTACCCAGAGATCTGTCAGTAGAGCCCATTCTACTCTACAATAGTCAAATTAATTCCTGAACTATGAAAAACATCTCCATATATAATTTTCTTCAGCCACATCCTGAGTATGCATCTGGATGAAATTTGATGACCCAAATACCAAGCACTGGAATCAGAGGTCTCTCATGGATGTCTGGCCAACTCCTTCCCTCTGCTGCACAGATGGGTGCAGTCACACTAATGGGGGCCTTTGATTCTCATGAGAACTTTTAGAAAGGTGTGATGAGATCACCTGGTCTGCACCATGTCACCAGGAATCTGTGCGTCACAGCTGATTAGGATTTTACTTCCGTCATCTCCTCTGACTTCTAAACTCCTTGTGCACAAAAAGTTAATCCAAACAAGATAGGAGTCAATTAGGTCATTAACAAACCAAGGCTACAATCCTATCCACACTTTTCTGGGAATTAGCCCCATTGACTATAATAGGACTTCTGAGTAAACCCACATAGAATTGGGCTCTCAGCCTATTAGAAGCTATTTTCTACTACATCCTTTGCCCAAGCAGCTCAAGGCAGCACACGGGATTCTCTTTCCTTTCTTTTTATCCTCACAACAGCCCTGTGAGATAGGTTGGGTTGAAAGAGAGTGACCCACTCAGAGTTACCCCCAGTGAGAGGCCATGAAATAGGGGGTAGGAAGATTTATTAGGAAACCCTGCTAATTGGGTAAGAGGCACTTTTTCAAGTGGGTGCTCCTTTTTTTTAGCAGGGGGAGAGTAACTGGCCCACCTCACCCCAGCACTGTCTGTTTTAGTGGCTGTCTGCTGGTGTTCTTTTTGCATCTTTTTAGATTGTGAGCCCTTTTGGGACAGGGAGCCATTTAGTTATTTGATTTTTCTCTGTAAACCGCTTTGTGAACATTTAGTTGAAAAGCGGTATATAAATACTGTTATTATTTATTATTTTTATTATTTAGACCAGAATTTCAATACACTGGATCACAAGGGTCAACCCAGGATCACTGCAAATCAAGAGTCAATTCCCTACGTCCTGCCACAGAACAGGCAATTGAACTCAAAACACAACATAACCACATCACAAAATTGTCTGAGTCCTGGAAGTTGCATGATCTTGGACTATGAATCCTGTACCACCGCGGCCCACATGGATCCATGGACCCCCAATTCCCTCAGTCTGGACAACTCAATGCGAAGGAAGGCAATAAGGTGATTGCCCTCCATTTCCAGATAGTTTCCAGCTATGCCCTTGGCTCCAGGTATGTGCACTTGTTGTCTAGTCTCTCCGGTGGCTGGACTTTTCCCATGCGCCAGTCCAGACACCTGACATAAATCTGTTTGGCCTGAGGTGTGGAAGCAGCAAGATGTATACACATTCCTTGGCAGGCCAAGCAGCTCGCCAGGATGAATGAGGAATTCATCCCAAATTCCCAAAGGATGCTTATCCAGTATTAATATTCTGCGACATCGCCATGATGCCCAAGCCCAACTCCAACTGCCACTGCCCCTTTCGGCCCAAAAGGGCTCATCTCTCCCACACAGATTTCCACACTCACCTGCTACCACTTTACAGTGCTCCACTTTGGCAGGATGGGCTGACCCAGTGGACCGCTTACGCCTGACAAAGTGCTCCTTTCCATCAAATGAGGTCTCGGAGGTGTTCACTGGTTGTATCTGCACTTGCTCCGATCCTATCTGGATATAGCCAACCTGTTCACCAAGAAAAAAAAAACCAGCTTAAAAATCACTGAATCTCGTCAACCCAAGAGCAAACAAAAATTCCATTCATTATCACTCACAATTCTACACTTCTAGTTTGTTCAACATGCTAGCCATTATGCTACACAAATAGTGCTCCTGGCTTTTGTGAAGCCTTAAGATGGTCTTTGTGACACACAGAGGCATACATCAAACTCACAAGGGGGGGGGGGACTGTTCATTTCATTTTTACTGTAGATCTTCAAGCAAACCCACCAGATGGGCACAGACTGAGAGCAAAGGCAGAAGTCTAGAGAACATTTTTATTCTATACCAGTTAGGCAGCCACCCAAATAAGCACTCCACACGTACATGTAAATGCTGGAACATGGAACAGCTGACTGCATTAATATGATTTACAATCAGCATTACATATGTGCTATAAATTATACGGGCCACACACACCACACCAGCCTTTGTGTTCCCTCTGGACTGGGAAGTCTCACTGGCAGAAATTTGCTACATCGCGTCATAAAAAGATAATGGACCAAAGTCAACGACCCACTCACGTTTCTGTTTAATTAAACAATCCCAAGAGAATTTAGCAAAGGCAGAAAATGAGCAGGATCTCAAAACTTGACTGCTTGGGATGCTCTTCAGAAATCCGACTGGCTTCGCTCCTCTCCCATCTGTGGTCTAGGACAGGGGTCTCCAAAATGATCAGCACAAGGGTCACATTGTATATTTTCCCCTTTTTTCAGCCAAAAAGAAAATCACTTTTATAAATAAATGAAATTTATATGAATGTTTTACTTGGATCTTTTTTTTTTAATCAGCATGATATCATTCAAAACAAATGTGACAATTACAAAGAAACAATGCCATGCTTAAATTGAGAAATGATATATAACGAGTAAAAATATTTTTTAAAATTAGTAATAAAAAATATTTTAAGTTGCTGTGGGCCAGATAAAAACTTCTGGCCCCTAGGTCATAGGCTGGAGACCACTGGTCTAGGATATTTTGATGCTTAGGAAACATCATCTGGAAATGATGAGTGACCAGAATTTTTTAAAAGGGCACCAATAATATTTAAGAAGGTTCAAAGCACTATAAGACAGTGTTTCCCAAACTGTGAGTCAGGACCCACTAGTGAATCACAAACCAATTTTGGTTGGTCCTGAAAAGATTTTGATACATTAAAGACAAATTTTGGAAGCATTGTTGCCCGTTTTGCAGAAGCAAATGGCTAGCTGGAAAGCTAACCTGTGGTACGAGGTAACCTTCATACCCCAAATTAAAATATCACCTTTTCAAAACTTTTTCTAGTAATTGGTATGCCAGAGACCACGTGTGAACCAGTTTCAGTGAACCACATATGAATCTTTTGTCTGGCCTGCCTTCCACGTACCCTGGAATGACTATAAAGGTTTTGGGAAACAGTCCTTGAACATTTCTAGGGAGATTTTAGCAAGTATCTACACACACATTATACAGCAGCCTTGGGAGCACAGAACCCCGATTATTCTTGATTAATAATTTATTAATTATTATTTATTTATTTTTCTCTCGCTCCCTCTCTCTCTCTCTAGGGCAGCCATTTTCAACCACTGGTGTGCCTTGAATGGTCTCCATGTGTGCCGCGGGGGTTTGGTGGAGGGCCATTTATTAATAGGACCATTGGGGATATGAGCCCCTCACCAACAGCAAAGTGTGCCTTGTCAATTGTCCAAAAACTGATAGTGTGCCTTAACAATTTTAGTACCTTGTCAGTGTGCCATGAGATGAAAAAGGTTGAAAATCACTGCTCTAGGGGGTTGCAACCGATTGTTTTTAAAAGCAGGCCCTGGAGCTAGAAAGTTTGGGAAGCACTGCTGTAAAATATTATTGTCCCCATATCGTAGATTGGTGGTGAGCTGGTACTGAGAGAAAATCACTTGCTGAAGAACACCTAATGAGGTTATGGCAAGAAGTGAGATCTAAACTGGGAACCTCCCTATCTGTCGCCCCGTTCTCTTTTCCTAAACCAGGAATGCCACATCCGGCAAGCCCATTACAAGCAAAATTACAAGAACTGCACGCACTGCAAAAACATCACCCAACAGCAAGTCTTTGCCATGACATCACACCAAGACAGCGGTTTTCTGCGCTGCTGGATCTTGTCAAGGCAGGGCCAGGAAGGACAACAGATTGGGAGAGGTTGGCAAAGTAGGAGCAGAGGGAGAGTTCAGTCCAACCAGTGGCGTCACTGGGGCCATACCAGGTGATGTGCACAGTGGGGGTGACACTACTACCGGCCAAAAATTTTTAAGTCTTGGTATTTTCAAATAATACCATCGTGTATATCATTTGATGCTTATTTTCATGCAGAATGCAATGAATCAAACCACGTTGAAATTTCGCTGTTCTATCAAAAGTTATAGCCAAAAAACCAGTGGGAGCAGGGCAACGGTGCATCACTATGCCCACCGCCTGGGCACTGCCCCGCCCACTGCAAGGGAGGAGCTCCGTCATGGCAGTGACATGCTGGTCACCCACACGAGAGGACTGTCGTTGGGAGATCTCTCACACTTCCTAGCAGAAATGCCTTTTTCTCCCCCCCCCCTTTTTAAATAAAAGACATGCCTCCCTCCTGCAATCTGCACTTCTTCTAGTTTCCTAGGTGGGAAACAATCCCCTACTCCTTATACTGTATTTGCCACAATTTTGGTTTTAATTATTTAGTGGAGGGCTATAAAACCAGAATTCAAAAGCTGCACCAATGCTGCTGAAAGACCACCGGTTATTTATTTGTGGGGCCAAATATTAGAGGGGGGGGAAAAAAACCCTAAGTTTCATCATCCCCTTGCTTGGAAGATCCAACTGGCACCAGGAACAAACAAACAAAAAAATTAAAATAAGCTCTGGCTTTGTGGTTCATACGTGCTATGGGATTGCAAGTTTTCTTTTCTCTCAGTCTGCGGAACAGGGAGATATTTTTGCAACAAGGCTGCCCCTGGGCCAACATTTGTCCCAGGCAAGGGCCATCTTAGGGCACCGCCTCCATTTCTTTAGTGTGGCTTTACAGGAATTGGAAGGATCCGCGCTGGAGACATCGGACAGAGGACTGCTTCAACAATCTCTGGACTTCCTTCAAAGCAGATGAATTAACTTTTCAACACTAAACTTCAGGCTTTCCTCTGCATCCACAGGGGATACATTCCCACCCCCCGCAGATACCAAAACTGTGGATAAAAAAGGGAATGCTAAACTTACTGTGGTACCAAGCCCCATGTCTCTTCCTTTGCAGCCTTCTACAGAACACTGAGGATGAATGCAAGAAGCAGACAGCCAGAAAGCTAGAGGAGGGAGAATGCTAACTGTTAGCGTTTTCTTAGTCTCCCTCCTCTAGCCTTCCGGCTGACTGCGTCTTGTGTTCCTCCTCTAGCATTCTGTAACAGGGTGCAAAGGAAGAGACACGAGTGCTTGGTGCCACAGGAAAGGAAGAGAGATAGAGTGCATGGCAACACATCAAGTCATTTTCTCGCTCAGCTACCAGAATGAGGTGCTAGAGTATTTCTTCTGTAAAGAACACTCTAGTTAAAATGGCTTAGGCATATAGGAGAAAGTATTTCAATGGCAGACCACCACACTCATTCACGACAGTAACAGTGCTCTGCTGCATCACATATTTAGGAATGGACTCTGGACTGGAGAAGGGGTGGGCCTGCCTTAGGGCTGTGCAGTCTGTTCCCCCCCCCCCCACTAGAAGGCCACAAACCAGAGCCATGAGCAAATAAGCAGTTTGAGATAGGATGGTGGCAGACGTATGTACAATGAAGAAGCGGAATGAACAGAACTGGTAAATAAAACACCTTCCCAGGCTACTACAAATCATCTGGAGATTAACCAGTGGATCCCAATTACCTTTTGCCTACCCCAGCCTAGAACTCCTCTGTGTCTAGGCTGGACCACTTCCGTCTGCAAGTAGTATAATCAGTGGCGTCACTAGGATTTGCGTCACCTGGTGCGGGAGGCCTGCGCGTCACCCCATGCAATGAGCAGGGCAACACCCCAGATGGTGGGCGTGGTGATGTACCATTGCCACGCCCCCACTGGTTTTCTGGCAGTACCTTTTGATAGAACACAGATATTTCAATGTGGTTTTCAGTGCATTCTGCATGAAATTACGCATTGAACGCATCGGTAAAGCAGCTACCACGTTTTCCAGACTCACAAAGAGAGTTTGGTCCAACAAGAAGCTGATGGAACATACCAAGATCCAGGTCTACAGAGCTTGCGTCCTGAGTACACTTCTGTACTGCAGCGAGTCATGGACTCTCCGCTCACAACAGGAGAGGAAACTGAATGGTCCACATGCGCTGCCTCCAACGCATTCTCGGCATCACCTGGCAGGACAAAGTTCCTAACAACACAGTCCTGGAACGAGCTGGAATCCCTAGCATGTATGCACTGCTGAAACAGAGATGCCTGCGTTGGCTCGGTCATGTTGTGAGAATGGATGATGGCTGGATCCCAAAGGATCTCCTCTATGGAGAACTTGTGCAAGGAAAGCGCCCTACAGGTAGACCACAGCTGTGATACAAGGACATCTGCAAGAGGGATCTGAAGGCCTTAGGAATGGACCTCAACAAGTGGGAAACCCTGGCCTCTGAGCAGCCTGCTTGGAGGCAGGCTGTGCAGCATGGCCTTTCCCAGTTTGAAGAGACACTTCGCCAACAGTCTGAGGCAAAGAAGGAAGGCCCATAGCCAGGGAGACAGACCACGGACAGACTGCACTTGCTCCCGGTGTGGAAGGGATTGTCACTCCCGGATTGGCCTTTTCAGCCACACTAGACGCTGTTCCAGAACCACCTTTCAGAGCGCGATACCAGAGTCTTTCGAGACTGAAGGTTGCCAATACAATGATATATAACATGATGGTCTTATTCCTCCAAACTCTGATTGTAGTGATTTTGAAAACTTGTAGAGTCACACACGCACCCCCGTGTCAACTTACTAACACCTTACTGTAGCAGTTCTCATACTTTTAGCACCGGGACCCACTTTTTAGAATGACAGTCTGTCCAGGACCCATTGGAAGTGATGTCATGACCAGAAGTGACATCATCAAGCAAATTAATATAAATAATTATAAATAGTTAAATTAAAATGAGAGAAATAATTAAATAAGGGGGAGCCAGCCCTGTTCCACCAAGTGAGTTTTCTCTGTAGTCTGCCTGCAATAACACCCCCCAAAAAGAATCAGTGAGATTTCCAGCCCTCCCAGTGCCCAGTTTAAAGTCCTTCTATTTCAAGCACATCAATACAAAGAATCACCTGGTTTTACAAGTCTGAGAGCCCAATCCTATGCCTGTCTACTCAGAAGTAAGTCCCATTAGAGTCAATGGGGCTTACTCCCAGGAAGGTGTGGGTAGGATTGGGCTGTGAGGGAAATTTTGCCAGTGCAAAATAGAAAACTTTTCCCTTACCAGTTCAAGCCTCTTTGTTGGTCCTTTCTAGTTGGGGGGGGGGGGCGAGGCTGCCTTCTGGGGCTTTTGTCGCACTCCAGTCCCATCGGATCGGGTCATTCTGGTGTCCTCACGTTCTTTGCCTGGCCTGACCACCAGCCAAGACACGTCTGCCTACTTGTGAGTAAATGCTACATGAGGCTGCTTCGGTTCCCATAGGGCTCCGTACACTCGCAGCTCCTCCTCAGGTGTTTTTGGGACTGCATTCATTGGATCAGGACCATTCTGACATTGGAGTCCTCTCAGTCTGCCCTTTTGGATGGAGTAAAGCAAGGTCGCCTACTCGCAAGAAAACGCGGCCACGGGGCTAGAGCTGAACACATTCACAGCTGGGAGGGGGAACTTCCTTCTCGAGTGTTTTTTGGGGGCTGCACTCATTGGATCAGGACCATTCTGATGTCCTTGGAGTCCTCTCAGGCTGCCCTTTCCGAGGGACTAAGGCATGTGCGCCTACTTGCAAGTAAACGCGGCCACGTGATTTCGCTTGCTTTCCATAGGGCTGAATAGGGACCTCCTTATTGGGTGTTTTCTGGGGGCTGCATTTACTGGATCGGGACTATTCTGGTGTCATTGGAGTCCTCTCAGCCTGCCCTTTCCGACGAACTATGGCAAGTATGTCTATCCATGAGTAAACGCACGCTACAGCTCACTTTCTTTTTCCATAGTGCACCATGCATTTTTCCTTCCAGTTTTTTGGTCATAACTTTTGAAGGAAAGGAGCTCTCTCAATGGGGTTTTCTGCATTGTGTTCCTCTGGTCATTCCACATCCAACGGTGTATGGCATGATGCAGTAGCTCATAAAGGCACGATTTTAGCATGTCACTCCCCCAGAGCACATCACCCCCAAGGGCGCGTCACCTGGTGCGGCCCATACCCCCCGCATCCCCCCTAGCAATGCCACTGAGTATAATGAATGTTCTCCAACACACACATGTAACCCAAATAGAAATGAACATTCTCTGCACGCAGAAAACAAGCATGTCAGGGAGCAAGCTAGACTAGAACCCTTCATCTGCATGCATGCTTTTCTCTGTGACAATAATACTTTTCTATGGGGGGGGGGCATTCCATGATCCCCACCCCCAGCCACACAACCTGAAACAGTTCACAGACTGAGTGCCTTAGTGAGAACCAAGTTCCTCCTGGAGGGGTTTGCCATTTCAAGCCCTTCTGGTGTAGACTAGGGGTGCCCAAATCCCAGCCCTGGGGCCACTTGTGGCCCTCGAGGGCTCTCAATGTGGCCCTCAGGGAGCCCTCAGTCTCCAATGGGCCTCTGGCCCTCCGGAGATTTGTTGGAGCCCACACTGGCCCGACGCAACTACTCTCAACTTGAGGGTGACTGTTTGACCCCTCGTGTGAGCTGTGGGACAAGGGCTCCCTCCACTGCTTGCTGTTTTACATCTGTGATGCAGTAGCGGCAGCAAAGGAAAGGCCAGCCTTGCTTTGTGCAAGGCCTTTTATAGGCATTGAGCTATCGCAAGACCATCTTCCCCCCCCTCCCCGGCCCCACAATGTCAGAGAGATGATGTGGCCCTCCTGCCAAAAACTTGGGACACACCTGGTGTAGACTGTTCTTAAGTCATCCCAGTTCTTTAAGTTGGGGATTTGACAATTTGAATTTAGTGGTGGAAAAAAACCACAGCACTCAGCCTCTCCCCAGGGTCCTTAGGTTTGAAACCAAGGTCTCAGCAATTATGCTGCAGCTAAGGTTAAATTAACTGGCTCTGAACACGCTTGTTTGTCTTGTTTATGGTTGTTCAGTCGTTAAGTCATGTCCGACTCTTTGTGACCCCATGGACTACAGCACGGTAGGCCCCCCGTCTACCACTAACTTCTGGAGTTTGTCCAAAAACTCTAATGACTGGACTACAAAGAAGCAATGATGCTAAAGGAGACACTTCAGCAACTAGAATAGGCTAGGAACCTTTCAAACCCCTGGCAGAGAAGACATCTTGCTTCCCTGCTGGATGAAACCTGCAGGTCTACAGCGTTTAGGAGTTAAATCAACTTGCCATTGATGCTATTGCATCTAACTGGGTCATGCACTTAGCATGACAGGATGTTGTAAACCCAAATATCCACTCATTTCAGCAAACAGGACACAGGACAAAGAAAGGGGGTGGGGACTGACTTGCCAAGTCAGTTTTGTTGTTGTTTTGATTCTGCATGAATGCCTCAATGCAGCAATACAAGCATGTGCAGATGGCCCAGTACAGAACCGGGGTGGCTTTTTTGCACAGTGACTGCTCTACCACGCTCAGATATTACACGTGAACAGAACATTTGTACCCAGGGATGCATTCCCATAAGATCTGGGTTCACTTTTACAAATCAACACGTGCACCAAATATATGCTCACCATATGCACAGTGAGCATAGCAGCACAGAATGGAATATATGAATAACCGTATCCAAGTACAGAGTAACAATGATTGGTTGTAGCTGGGTATAGGGGGTTTAACACATGAACAGTGCTGGACACATCTGTTTTGCATGCAGTTGGTCCCAGGCACAAACCCTGGCAGCATCTCCAGGTAGGCCTGGGAAAGAACCCTGTCTGAAAGCCTAAAAAGCCACTGCCAATCAGTGCAGTCAGTCATTACTGAGCTAGATGGACTAGTGGTCTGAATAAACGGCAGCTTCATTTGTCAGACTGCAGAGTTCTAACCCTAAGAGAAGCCAGCCATCAGCAGGTACTGCCAGACATCTCTGCATCACTCACATGCTCAGAGCCAAACTCTCTTCATCTCCTGCCTGCCTAGACATTCTGATCCACACATTATCCACAGCACAAACAGAGCTGTGACTCATGTCATTTGGGAGAACGTTCCCGCTCTAGTTTCAACTTTATTTGCTGCCATAGTCTTTTCTTCCCCCTATAAATCCTATATTATTTTCATCCTGGATTAATACATGGGGGAATCCCAGTTAACCAGTGATCACAAGGTAAACTGCATTACATCCTACCACTGTATAGCCAAATCTGATTTGGTTATGTGCCAACATCACAGAAGGCAGAACAAGTCAATTCAGAGTGAGGACAGTGCTTCCTGAATAGGCTAAATCACTTCTGAAGCAGTCACCAAAAGTCACTGAGAGGGGGTTAGATGAAGCTAAAAGTGTTCATAGGTTCTGAGGGTTGCTAAATTCACAAAAGCAGGAGTGGTTAAAAAAATATAAACAGTCCAATCTTACCCCCCCCCCCGAGCCTCCCTGCACTGGCTTGGAGTGCCACAAACATTCCATAAGGCATGTTTGCACTTACTCGGGAGCTGACTAGGCCAGTGTAAAAGCCTGCATTGGCTCAGCTGGGCCTTGACCCTGTGCTGACCAGCACAAGTCAGTGTGAGCTGGGCAGTGCAGGGGGTGGGAGAAAGTGGGAGAGGGCCGGTTCAGAGGTGGGGCAGAGACATTTTGGGGTGGGGGGTGGAATGGGCAGAGGATCTGGCCCAGGATGGACAGGATAAATGGAGCAGGCCTCTGCTGTATTCTACCCCCCCACCCCCCCAGGCAGCTTGGCATTACACTGGCCTTCTTGGATTAGCTGCTTCAGGTCTGAATAACGCCAGTAAATAGCTGCTGCAGATCAGAGTAACTGCATAGGGCGGGATGGGGCTCAAAGGGGAAAATATCCCCTTACGTCGAGGTGACCTTCAACCTGCTCCTAATCTGAACAGAATATAATACAGGCCATGTGACCTGGCTGAACCAGCACAGGTTGAGATTTCACTGTCAGCTTCATAACCTATCAACTACAATAGGATGATGTTCAGTCCCAGGGGACTGAAGACTGCTGACTTGCTCTACCTTTCCTTGTCATCAAGGCAACAGTAGTGAGCAATACCTGAACATCTGGATTGGCCCTCCCAACCCTAGCAGCTGGGCATAGTTAGACACTCATGTTCCCTACTCCTCCTTCCCAAGTGTTTGATAGGGCTTTTCCAGGACATGTAATTCTCCACACAATCTATTCTCTGCCAATAATGACACAGTTAGCAAGCTTGGAAGGGGACCAATGATACTACGATAGTCCGTGTTCCTATCTGTTGTGGTTAGTTTATTGCTTAGTCCATCTTATTTTACTGATGTATGGTGCGCAGATGTCACGAATGTAACTGCTGTTCACAAACAACCCTTGGTTTTGTTCTTCCACAGATGGGATTCCCATTAAATTGCATCAACTTTTGGGAGACTGAGCGCTTCCAAGCAACCCACTCATCACAGCAGAGAAAGTCTGACTCCAGATCAAGGAACACTGGGTACATCAGTGTCTCTGCTGGGCTGGGACAGGTCCATTCTATGTCAAGCTTTTTGGAATAGAAAGCAAGAAAGGTCCATCACTTAGTTGGTCCAGCAGAAACATGCTTTGCACTCAGGACATCCTGGGATGAGTCCCAGGCACCCCTAGTTAAGCATTCATTCATGCAATGTGAATTCAGGAAGCAGAGTTATACAAGATGTCTGCCAGAGAGCCACTGCAATCAGGGGAGAGAATGGTTTGACACATTCTGAGACGGCTCCATGTGACGCAAAAATATTTCAAGAGGAACACCGCTTATTCCATTGAGGCAGTACGTAGCAAAGATCACTTAAAAGCTGCTCTTATGTTTTTCTGAGCCAAAAGCAGGATATTTTATTTATCACTCCTTTTGTATCTCCTTTTGTAACAAGCGACAGGACCAGACGAGATAAGCGAAGGGTAGCCAATGACCCCAGGGTACCTGCAGGGTACTGAACCAGACCATCTGGCAGCCAGGTTGTAGCACCTTGTTCCCCGTGCCAGCAGAACAGTTCATAGACAAGCTACTGATTAGACCTTTGCTGTTACTGCAGTGCCCCCCAGATGATGGCCAGAGACAGTACTGCAGCTCAGCAGCCTAAACAGGTAAGCTAGGGAACCAATGGGAGCCTAGTTGATCCTACATAACTGTTGCAATGTTTCTCTCAGGCTTCTGTGCCTGACCTGATTACGTACCTGTGAGTCCCACATCCTGGAACTCAGGTTGATTGCTCCAAAACCTGATCAGTACCCTGCTGTTTGTCCCTGAACCTGCTCAGGCCTGACAGTTCCTGTGCACAAGCCGGGGCGGAACTATACTCTGTCCAGAAAAATCAACCTTGTAGGCAGCAATTCTTCAAATCTCTTCCAAAACATGATCTCAGGCCTGGTCTATGCATGCAGCTAAACGATGGGGTAGAAAGGATTGTGTCACTTCAGACTATAGGGAGAGGATCACATTTATGTGCTCTCCTACATTAAAAACAATCACTGCAGTTAGAAAACTAGCAAAGCAGGGAACGGAATTCAACTGTTCTCCTCAATGTTTTACATTGGAAAACATTGGGGGGGGGGATGTTTTACATAGGAAAACCCCAAAATAGTGGTCCCTCACTTGCAGCCTCAAGTGGTACAGTTCACACTACGGTCTCATTCTGCTTTACTGAAGCCAGGCCTCAGCAAGCCTTACAATCACCTCCTTCCCAACAATGTGGAGGAAAGGAGGCTCAGGTAGGGCAGCAGGCCTGCACTAGAGACTTCCCAGCTTACTCATTTTGCTGAAGAAGCTGTACCAGTCCTTGTGTTTTCAGACAGATCCATTTGGTAATTTTGCCTAAAAACTCAGAGGAATCTCGCACCTGCAAAGTAACAGGAAGAACCTTTTTTTTAAAGAGAAATTAATTTAGCCTATCTAATATTTCTCACCGGGAGTACAGCCAGCAGTTACTAATCCCCCCTTCCACCATTCCCATGTCTCAAGCAATACATGCTGTCATTACAAATGAATTCCTTCATTTTGCTTTTGCTTTGCTTCATTTTGCTTTTAAAAGTAAGGGTTATTTTCTCCTGTCCGTTTGTGCACTTTTCAGCTAGCCTAGAAGAGGCAGCTTTAAGTGTGCAGCAATACATAAATGAGATTAAAGCACACGTCGCAACAAGGGGAAGGAGAAAATGAATGCTGACAGCATTTCAGAAGCGGTGGTGGCGGTATCAGATCTAAGCGCCAAGAAACCTTTGGTGGTATTCTGCTGGGCTTCTGACATCAATCACAAAGGGTGCACTGAGATTCCATTACCTGGATGCAGGTGCTCCCCCGAGGCTAAGCACACACCCACGCCCCTTCCTTGAGGGTCGGCTGCACCGCCGTTTCCTGAACGACGCACCCTTCCAACCCCTGGGGGCAAGCAAGGAGTCTCAAGAACAGAGAAGGGGAGGAAAGAGGAGGTCAAACTGCTGGGAATTCCAATCATATCAACTTTCCTGCAGAGTTGCAAGATGTGATGGAAAGTAAATAGAGGAGATGCACAATGTGACAAGACTGAGATGGAAGGAAGGGAAGTCAAGATGGTCCTCATGTGTCTCCAGGGCAAAGGCCAACACGAGGCAGAGGAGGCCAGTTGTCAAGCCTTTAGTCTCACATTGGAGGCAGAGGTTTGGAGAACTTAAGACTCAAGTTTTAAGGAACCACAGGGAATTTCCAGGGGGAAAGGGGAGCCCTCCCAGCTCACCTTGTATAGCAGCTGTAATGCCCCTCTTGGGGCTTAACAGCCCCTAACTCCTTCCCCACATTCCCCTAGGGAAAGTCGAGATACAGCATTGTTCTAAGGAGAATTGCAGGTAGAGAAAGATTATGGCTGACAGCTGCAGAGGGGAGCACCAGTGCGAAACGTAGATGGCTTTAACAAGGGACTAGATAAATTCACGGCAGGGGACAGGTCTGTCAGTGGCTATTAGTTATGATGGCTATATAGAACCTCCAGAGGCAGTATATCTCTGAATATCAGCTGCCAGAAGAATACCAGCAGAGAAAGGGTCTTGCTTTCATGCCCTGCTTCCCAGGGGCATCTGGTTGGCCACTGCAGGAGACGTGATGCTTGACCAGGTAGGTCTTATCCTGCAAGCCTCTATTTATGCTATTAAGACACCTCTTTAATCACTTCTGAGACAGTCAAAATGTTCCCCCACCCCAAATGAATGGGGCAGTAAAATTGAGAAGGAGCATTTCAGTTCCACCCGACCTTTTCTATAGTGTAGAAATATTTCCTAGAGCAGCTGTTATCAAACTGTGTTCAAGGATGGGGGAGAGCCTCGCAGGTCCTTAGAAACTGTTCAAGGATTCTTCAACACTAAGATCAGTGGTGCAGGCAGACCAGCTGCTGAAATTATGGTGGGCCACCATTTCTGTGAGTTACATCCAGCTGCAAGGGAGCATGGGAGTCTTCCATGGGAGCATGGGCGCATGCTCTGCTAACAAGGAGAGCTGTTGAGGCCCAACAAACTAGCTGTTGAGGCCCTGAAAACCGAGTTTGCACCCCAGACTCCTCTGCAACATAACAGTACCTCCTACAGCAGTCAAATCAATATGGGAAGAAAAAAAACAGCGTTCCTTAGAGTTAAAGAGTCTGAATGTCACCGCCCTGAAGTCTCCTTCAGAAACCAAGTCAGAAGGGGCAAGTGCCTCCTGCAAACAAGGAAGTCACTCCCCACTTTTCCCCCTACAGTTGCATCATAAACTGGAAATTAAAATAAGTCTTAGATCTTAAGCATGCTCACTTGAAAGTCAACAAAACCAGGGGGAAAAATGCTTGGGATGGGAACATTACAGTGAAATATCTTGCTGCTTTCCTTTGAGAAATCAACATTTATGACACAGCTTACCCTCCTGAAATGTACTTTATCACTATAGGGCCCCCACAGTATTTTTTTTTTTCTGGTGCCAGTCCTTGTCCCTTCCACCAAGCTCTAGCACTTATCTCCAACTGCAGATTTAAACCAGTATAATAGCCATTTTTTCCTAGGGAATGGTAGCTCAGTAGGGAAAGGTGCTAAGACAGATCTCCAACCTAGAATTATAAGTGCACTAGAATCTCAAAGATTTACTGGGCAGTGGTGACAATAGTCATACCTGTAGAAAAACAACATAGGTCGTGGTGTAGACCAACCTTTGCTCCCCTAGTTCTGTGGCTTCCCAGTAGCTGGAGAATCTTGCCCATCCCAACCGTTGGCTCCATGCCTCACCTAACATGCCATTCCTTAGGCTATGCCTCCATCTTGTACAGGCACAACACACACACCCCTGCACCCCCAGCAAAGCCAATCCCACACCACATTGTGCCCATTAGGGCAGATCTGCACCAACAAGTACCAGCCCGGCGCAGGTGCTGAGTGAGGCGAAGGAGTCCACGCTCTGGTTCAGGATGTGCCCCGTGTAGAAGCAATGGTGATCTACATCCACCCAGCAGCTGCTCCGACCCTCGCCAATTTCCTCCACAGAGAAGCCTGGAGCCAAAAATTGCACATTCCGGTGAAGGTTCAAGTAGAGGTCAGAACTCGGATCAGGGCCAACGCCTGCAGGAAGGCGGATAATCAGGGCCTCCGCCGTTCCCTCATCCAGCTGCGGAGGCACAGAACGCCGTATTCGGCCCTCCTCAGAGCCACTTCCTCTGGCCGGCAGGATCCGGTTTAGAGGGATCTGCTCTGGGATCACCACGAACAGCTCTCCACTGCCTGCAAAGGGGAGACAGAAAGGAGAAGGGGGCTATCAGGACCATCGGCCATAACAGCACACCAAACATATCCCAGCGCTAGCAATCCCCAGTTAACAACATCAAACCTGCCTATTTCTGCCTCATTAATATTCAGGTCTTAATGTGAACTATTGTGAAAATATTTCTTTACTCAGCGTGTGATTGGTCTGTGGAACTCCTTGCCACGGGATGTGGTGACGGCATCTGGCCTGGATGCCTTTAAAAGGGGATTGGACAAGTTTCTGGAGGAAAAATCCATTACGGGGTACAAGCCATGATGTGTATGCGCAACCTCCAGATTTTAGAAATGGGCTATGTCAGAATGCCAGATGCAAGGGAGGGCACCAGGATGAGGTCTCTTGTTATCTGGTTTGCTCCCTGGGGCATTTGGTGGGCCTCTGTGAGATACAGGAAGCTGGACCAGATGGGCCTATGGCCTGATCCAGTGGGGCTGTTCTTGTGGGGCCCCTGATCTTGTGGGGCTGTTCTTGTGGGGCCTGATCCAGTGGGGCTGTTCTTGTGGGGCCTGATCCAGTGGGGCTGTAAAAAAACTAGAACTCACCTGAGCTGCTCCCCAGGGCCTACTTTCAGCACCAGAGCTCAGAACTGTAATGTGTAAGGAGAGGGTGTTTCTGAGCCCAAGCAGAGTGCATTCCCTCCTGCACAGCCCACTTTTGGTACACCCTGGATGAAAAGGCAGAGCTCTCAGGACAAGCAATGGATGCATCATAAATTGTAGTATCTTGTTTTTAATTATCCCTTTGTATGTCTTTAATGTATTGATTTTATTTTATCAGACTCACGTCCCAAATGTCATCTTCTTTGATGTTACAGGACTCTTTCTCTCACACACATTCAATTCCGAAGAAAAGAGGCCCTGGAAGTCGTATCCACTTGGAAGTCTGATCCCTTTGACCTGTAGCCCCTTATATTTGGAGGGTGTCAGAAGGCCCAGGAGGCCCAAACCAGATTGCTAGACAACAGGACCAGTCCCGTCCCCCCCCCCCCCGGTAGCTTTCAGGTAAAAGAAGTTATCGGCTTGCTCTTTGCTATACCGCAGCAACACCCAGATAACGAACAGAAAGGGTACTGCAGTTCTTCTGCCTAAGTGGACCAGGGAGGCAACAGCAGCCTGGATGGCCTAATGGTCTGTTGCTTCAGATTTGCCTTCTCAGTCAAAGCAATTTGTCAATGAGACCCCCAGCACCCTATCGCAGATACTGTCTTCTCTAGAGCTGCTCTTCAGCCTGGCTCCGACCACATCCCAGCCTCCAGCTTCTCAGATTCTGGTCTGCATCTTGGAATCTGATCATCTGCCTGCCCCCAACTAGGGACCTGGCACTGGGCCCTCTCGGTCTCTGCTTGTGGCTTCAGACATTACCACTGCCTGACCCAGCTCGGCTCCTTACCCCCCCCCCCCATTCTTTGCTCTCTGCTCTGGACCTCTCCTTTGGTCTGACTACTTATGGGCCTCTGATCCTTCCAACTGACCATTTGCAGGTCTGGTCACACAGAGCCCTTTTCTCCCTTCCCCGCAACTATGCTAAAAGCAGGGGCGGTGTGACCTAAGAACATAAGAACAGCCCCGCTGGATCAGGCCATGGGCCCATCTAGTCCAGCTTCCTGTATCTCACAGCGGCCCACCAAATGCCCCAGGGAGCACACCAGATAACAAGAGACCTGCAAGGCCTCCTGGGAATTGTAGTTTAAGAACATAAGAACAGCCCCACTGGATCAGGCCATAGGCCCATCTAGTCCAGCTTCCTGTATCTCACAGCGGCCCACCAAATGCCCCAGGGAGCACACCAGATAACAAGAGACCTGCAAGGCTTCCTGGGAATTGTAGTTAAGAACATAAGAACAGCCCCACTGGATCAGGCCATAGGCCCATCTAGTCCAGCTTCCTGTATCTCACAGCGGCCCACCAAGTGCCCCAGGGAGCACACCAGATAACAAGAGACCTGCAAGGCTTCCTGGGAACTGTAGTTAAGAACATAAGAACAGCCCCGCTGGATCAGGCCAAGGGCCCATCTAGTCCAGCTTCCTGTATCTCACAGTGGCCCACCAAATGCCCCAGGAAGCTCACAAGACAACAGACAAAACCTGTGTCCTGGTGCCCTCCCTGCGTCCTGGTGTGTCCTGGTGCCCTGCGCCTCTAGGTTCCACAGCAGCACACAGAGCACAGTAAGGAGGGGGACAATCTGTTTCTCGCTCAAGTGAGCGGGAAGAAGATCATTGCAGCTTGTAGTGGTGGCAGGTTGGAGAGAGGAGGTGGTAGATTCAGGGTGAATGTCACCCCAAATCCACCACCAACTCAGACCCCTCACAATCTGCTGCTGCTACAACCCGCCTCAGGTGGTCATACCATTCAAAAGTAACCTGCACAGGGAAATAAGACAATGATTGGGTGGACCATGGATCTGATCCAGCAGGGTTCTCGCTATGTTCTTAAATTCAACTCCAACGAACAAAGTTGCCCTCTATAGAGTTGGAGCACTGGTCTAACTAGCTCAGCGATTTTCAGCCAGTGTGCCATGGAAATTTGAGGGAGGTCATTTATTAGTCCGACCACTGGGGGATGCGAGACCCTGGCCGGCAGCGCAGTGTGTCTTGTCAATTGTCAAGAAGAAAATCATCATCATCATAGTGTGCCTTGACAATTTTAGCACCTTGTCAGTGTGCCACAGGATGAAAAAGGATTGAGCGTGCCACAGGATTGAGTGTGCCACAGGACTGAAAATCACTGGTATAGCACAAGATCATCTACAACTATTTGAATGGCTTTCCAGTATTCCTGGCCAGGAAGCGGAGACTTCTGCATGCAGAGCAGGTGTTCTGCCACTGAGCTCCAGCCCTTCCTGTGCGCACTTGTTATCAGATATACGTACTTATTTGAACTTGATCGTTTGCTTTGCCAGCCCTAGGAAAGCCAGCCAGCTCCTGAAACACCAAGGCAGACACCCAAGGACAGAGCTGCTTTAAAGAAATCAAGATCCCAATTCCTCCTTCATGGCTTCAACAAAATCCCCTCCATTCACACATTTGCTGGATCAGACAAGGGCTGACCGAGTCCAGCATCCTGTTTTTGACAGCAGCTGGCCAGATGTCTCCAGGCTCTCACTAACAGAGCAGAAAATTAACAGCTGCCCCTTGTTGCTTGTTTCCAGCACCTTGGCCCTCAAGGGGTATACTGCTCTTGAACGCAGAGGTTCAACAGACCCCCATTCATACATTTAGCAAATCCTGCACCTACACGCCATGTATTGCCGGATGAACCTTTTGGAAGGTGACAAAGACAACCATTTCTGAATTGTCAGATCCTGGAAGAAAGAAGTGTAGGGTAATCTCATTCTACCTGTTCCCTATTTCCCTGAGCCAGACCTCCAAGCCAGGTTGAACACCCTGGACATTTGGAAGAGGTGGTAAATAGAAAATATATATTTTCTCATTCAGTAGCTCAAATTTTCCCCCCTTCTTTTTTGAGCCAAAAATTGCATTGCAGAGAGAGAGAGGAAAAGAGTCAGCGGCAATGCTGAAGTTTCTTGCATGGTTAGAAGACAAAAATATTTTCTATATTACAAACACACGCAGCACAATCCTATGCAGGTCTGCTCCAAAGCGAGTCCCACCGGGTGCAGTGGGGCTTGCTCCCAGGAAAGTATGCACAGGATTGTGGCCATACACACACTAGAGAGAGGGAGAGAGAGAGAGCAGAGCACAGCAGAGAATCACATTTCACCTAACCAGTACAAAAAACTGCCCAGGGGAGAAAAGGGGGGCCAAGTCAATGCGAGCAACTTTCCTCCTGCAAACTTTACAAGGTCTGGAAAGAGAGACATCCTTTCGGATCAGGAGAGCTGGGATCTCAGCCACGCAACAGCAGCGGGGCTGGGGGGGGAGAGAGACGGGGGGGGCAAGATCCCATTTGGCTCTTGCTCCTTTTTTACCAGGGAAGAGCAAGAGGTGCCTGCAAGACCCAGCCAGCCAGCCAGCCTTTGGGTGCCAGGCACGCAGTTTGGCACCCCCCCCCCCGCCCCATCAAGATGCCCAGCTGATGGGGCGAGGGGGTGACCAGAGAGATCCCTGCCCCCGCCCTACCTGCGTCGATGCCCGGTCCGCAGAGCGCCAGCAGCAGCAGCAGCCGGGGAGGCAGTGGAAGGGGCTGGAAGGAGCCGTCCAACATTCTGAGGGCGGCCGGGGGGTCCCGCGGCTGGGCGCAGTGCGATGCCCGGAGGAGGAAGCAGAGCCGTCCGGGCAGCCCCTGATCGCCCCTCGCAGCGCAGCCCTGGAAGAATTAAGTCGGGCTCCAGCACACTCAACGTGCGTTTGCAGGCAGCCTCCTCCTCCTCCAGTTTCAGGGGCTGATTGGCGCTCCCCCTCCCGGAGCTGCACCGATTGGTCGTGGGAATCCGCACGCCCGTGCAAATCGCGGGGCTGGAAGGGGGCAAGCGCTGCACGCGGGTTGGCTGCAGGTGGCGCTGGAGAGCCGGCCTCGCCGGGCCTCACCTGTGGGGCTCCCGAAGGGCAGCGGGGTGTGGGGAGGGGCTGGGAAGAAGCCCCTTTGCTGCCTACCCTGCGGAGAAGCTTGGCTCTGATGGCAAAGAAGGCGGATTCAAGCTTCACCTGTTGGACTTCTAGAGGGCAGGGCCAGGCGGACTCAGCTGGCAAGCCCAGCTGGTCACTCGTGATGAGCGATCCCTCTTGTGAGTGTTTCAGAGAATGTCCTTTCACCAACCACCCTCCAGAAGAAATCTGCAAGAAGCCCTCTTTGAAAGATCTTGCAGGATGGACAGGTTCCCATGGGGGGGGGGGTCCCTTGGTACTAACCACGTAGGGATGTTTCCCCCACCCCAGAACGCCTCCCTGCCACTCACCTGGGATACTCACTGCTGGTGGCAGTTGTCCCACCAGTGTGGAGGCCCAGTGCTGGCCTCCCTGCCAGTGCCATTCCTCTCCCGGTCACCACAAGGAGCCTCATGGCATCTTTGCAACAGACGTTGCCAGGACAGAGTACAGGAGACTGGCGCTGCCCAGCAATAGGTTTGGGCTGTGAGGCATGGATAAGACTTAGAACTGCCTGAGACAAAAACCAGTGCAGCTGGGCAAAGGCACACCTAGTCTCAGGCACCAGCTCTGCACCCAGGAGCAAGGCTGGATTAAAGTATATTCCAAGCTGTGCGCCTGACCTGACGGGAATGCAGCCCCATCAAGAATAGGTTGACACAGCATTGCTGCTCTGGGGGGCTTCCTGACCAGGAGAACCACTGCTTTGCCCAGATTTAATTTCAGCTTCTTAGCCCTTGTCTGGCCTTTCACCAATTCCAGGCAGCAGTTCAGATCATCTCCAGCTGGGGGGATGGCATGAATCAATAAGGTTGGGTGTCTTCTGCTTAGTGATGCCCACCCACATCAGGCTCCCAGATTACGGGCCCAATCCTATCCAATTTTTCACGGTCAGTGCTGCCATGCCAATGGGGTGTGCGCTGCATCCTTTGGTGGGAAGGCAATCACAGAGGTCTCCTCAATGTTAGGGAACATTTGTTCCCTTACCTCCGGGTTACATTGCAGCTGCACCAATGACTCTGGAAAGTTGGGTAGAATTGGGCCCTACCTCTGCCAGCACTTGCATGCAGATGTTCAATAGCATGGGAGACCAGACAGAACCCTGTGGTGTGCCATAGGCTAATGACCATTGCATCAAGCAGGAGTCTCCCATCGCCACCATCTGTAACTGCCCTTCTAAGGAAGACTAGAGCCACAGCAAAACACTGCCCCCTAAGCCCCATCATGAACTTCCTATGTTATAGACTCCCATTTGCAAACTCCCCATTTGCAATGAGTGCCCAGGTCTTCTTGAATCCTCATCTGGATGGTTCTCTGCCCATTGACTATTGCCAAGAACTGTGTAAGAAGGAAGAATTTCCTGCACTCCTTGGTCTGTTTTTTAATTATTATTATTTTTTTACATTTTTTGCCATTTTTAACTCCTCACTGAAGAAGCCAAGTTTTGCAACTGTTATTGCAAAGTTATTAAGCCTTCAGAGACATCAGACATATGTTTTAGACAACTTGCAAGATTCCCTTTGGCTCTTGGCCTGGAAGCCAAGGGTTAACTTGGATGCTAATCAAAGTACTTTCCCTCTACATCCCTTCCCCTCCTCCAGATAGCATCTTTGTCCTTGTCTCAACAGGATATCTATATTGTATTTGTGCTGGTGATGGTGAAGCCTCTGACACTGATTCGCTGAGCTGCTCTGATGCTGAGGAATGCTTGTAAAGATTCCAAGGGTTCAGGAAACAAAGCATGCCTGCAACCCACTTTCTGTAAGGGAAGGGAAAGTTGTACCTCACATAGGCCTAAGGACTACTAAGTCCTATTAAGGACTAGAAACCTGGGAAGAGGACATGGAGGATACAAAGAGGAAAGTGCAAAGTCTAGATGTGCAAAGTATGCAGAGGAATGAAGGGAAGGGTAGGTGAAGGAGAAAAAAAACAAAGTAAGGGCTACAGTCCCACATTGATTTGGATCAAGCAGCTAATTTCAGGGCTGAGATCATCATTGTCGGGCAGCTGCCAAGCATTCTCAGAAGGGCCCACCACTGAAACTACCTTTGCGCCCATCGCTTTTGTTTAGGGATGTCAGCAGGGCTGGTGAAGGTAAAATGGGCCCATAGAAGTTGGTTTGCTGAGGAAATCTGGAGCTGACAGGTGAATTTTAGACAACCCAGGCACCTGATGCAGAGCCCCAGGTGGGTGATGTATGTGGCATGATGGTTGTATGAATCCCTCATCTGCAAATACAAGATTACAAAAGCAGGCATTGCATGCAAATACTGATCCATGTAGCCACAGCAGAGACCACATTAATGTGCTCCTTCATATGTTACAAAATGCGTGTCTTCCTCCCATTCTTGAAATGGACATTAATCTTCCGCTCCAAAACCAATACGTGGTCTGCCTAGCATTGAGGTTCCTCCATCTGCATGCATGCAGACATAAACACATCTCCTCCTGACATCAGAGCACATAAGTTCCTGCCAGTCTCTGCGTAGCTATCATTCAGCTGTGGGGTGCACAAGGCTTATTTAGCTTCACTTCAAAGAGTGTTTACAGTCATGGATTATCTTTTCCAGCTAATTCTCCCAAAGATGTTCGTTTGGGTGCCTAAGGCTAGATTTCCTCAGTGCAAGGAGAACATTTTTAGCCAGGACACTGCACTGAAAAGGACCTTGATACCATGATTCTGGAGTGAGCCTTTCCTTTCAGTTGTGTCTTCAGCTCTAAAATCAGACAAATTATCTCAGGGTCAGTGCTTTTTAACAAGTGGTAGGAGTATCGCTGATGGCAATGGCATAGCTAGAGGGGGTGCAAAGCACTAAGTTTTGCAGGGAGCCTCTCTGCAGTGTGCAAGCAGCCCCTCCTCTTCCCTTCAGAACCATTCAGAGCAGTGGGAGGAAAATAAAGGGGAAATGCTTGACTGTGAAGAGGAGGGGGGCCACTTGCACAATGCAGTGAGTCTCCTTGCAAAACTTAGTGCAGGGACAGCAGTGGTTTCCTGGTGTCCTCCCAGGATTATACACCTAAGTTTTTCTAGCATTCTTTTCTGTTCTCATTTCTTTAAAATGAGCTTGGAAGTCTTCAGGATCTAAGTTAATTACTATGATTATTATTAACATCTCTTCCCCTGGGGGCTGGGGATAAGAATAGGCCCTCAGTTTGGCTGTACTTGTCATAAGAAGCGACTAAACAGCCACTGGGTAGATGGGACTTGTCAGCCTGGGAAGGCAGCTCATCTGAGAGAAGGAAAACTCTGATGCCAAACCTCCACTGCCTTGTGGCTACACCCAGTTATGGAAAAGGCTTCAGGAGTCAACCTCGAGGCAAAATCCGGAGCCGGAGTCCCTGAGGCAGTTCATGGCTGAACACAGTCACGTTCTGGCAACTCCTGCGACGCCGCTGGAACCAACCGTATTGGCCTCTGCCTTTCCATTGGACCATTTCAGCGACGTGGAGAGGGGGGATTTGCTGCATGGGTAACAGCCTATCCTCCATACCTACTTTACCCAGGCTTCGCGCACTGGAGAGGACACTCTGTTCCAGAACCACCATTCAGAGCGTGACACCATAGTCTTCTGAGACTGAAGGATGCCAACAAACTATTAACATCTCTATCCCTCCCTTCTTCCAAGGAGCACAAATTGGCATACATGTTTTTTTCCCCTGCTTTGGTCTTCACAACTGCCCTGTAAGGTCTCCCTAGTGTGGGTGGCCAAGGTGAGCTTCATAGCCAAGTGGGGGATTTGAACTCGATACTTCTTTGATTCTAACCACCATGCCACACTGGCTTTAAGGGACCCACATCATCTCCCACATGAATCTACCTGACAAGTAAGGTCTTCCAAGGTCATCCTCCTGCTGTTCCCACATAGGGAGGTTATACCAAAAAGAGGGCCTTCTTCGTGGTGGTATCCCAGTAATGAAACTCTCTCCATAGCCATGCTCATCTGGTACCATCTTGGTTATTTTTTTAGGCACCAGAGTTCTCTTCTTCCATTCCTTGAATGGTTTTCCATGGTGTTGGAGATTCTTTTAATGATCTTGTATGCCTCTTTGATTTTGATTAAGTGCTGGTTCCATCTGCTGCTTTATTTACTTATTTATTTGTTATTTGTATCTAAATTTTAGTGTGGATGAGTTGTGATCTGATTTTTGGTGGGTCATGAAAGGGTAGGGTTACCAGATACAAAGGGGAACAGAGTGCCAATATTTTTAATCATTGTATAGAAGAAGGAATTTTGACAGCTCAATAGGTGCTAATTGCCCTGCAAAGAGCTCAGCTCCTGCAGTTGACAATATAGCTCCTAACTGTGCTTCAAGGAGCTGAGCTCCTGCAGTTTGCAAGCATGTATAAATATAGGGAGATAAATGTTTGAAGGTCTTTTCCTGATTATTATTACTTGTAAATAAATACATAAAATATTTCTTTCTAGATCTCTCTCTCTCTCTCTCTCTCTCTCTCTCTCTCTCTCTTTTTAAGTCTGGTAAGCCTAGGTGGGTTATGGTAGAATGTTGTTTTAAAAAGTGTGTCCTGGGGCTAAAAAGTTTGGGAACCATCGGTTTACCGTATGAATGTATGATATTGGCACAACTGCCCCTGCACATTTAAACTATGTTGAAACTGGTTTAACTCTTTTCCTGCCTCCTTAAGAACCCTGGATACTATAGTTGTGCAAGGATAGGCTATGGATTCTGTCATGGTCCCAGTTCCTCCACAGAATTACAATTCCCAGGGGTTCCAGCCTGAGAACCATGGCAATTAAGTGGGCCTGAGCTGCATTTAAATTAATAGCATAGGCATCCCTTTAAGGGAGAATCTCTGCCTCATGAAGTCCTAGGACTGGAAGAAGAGCTGACAGCCTTCTGAATTAACCCCACACTGAACTCTGCTAATCTCCATCCATAAAGCACTCAGAGTCCACAATAACATGATAATTAAACTAAATGGAGCTGGTCTCTTTGTAGAAATCCAACAGATTCTGGCAGCTGGTCAAAATGTTGAAGACTCAGTTCTGTTTTATAAAAAGAACCATGTTTCTAGTCCTCATGGTGCAGATAAATGTGAAAACCTACAGGCTGGTTTTGTAAAATGCTGCAGTGAGCATGGAGATTCTTTGCTATTTGCCTTCCTCTCAGCTATGTGCCTCCACTCACCTATTTACCTTGTCAATACTATTTATATTATCCACATTAATACATACCTCTCCTTCACTAGCACATTGCCCTTGCTCCCTGCAATCATACTTCTGCAAAATCTCTTAACTATGCCATGCAAATCAAGGAAACCAAGAAAAATATAGGATTTGTACCTATATAATTGGTCTGCATAATTTATTTTCAGTGAGAAATGTGTGTGCACAGAAATGTCAATTCCCACACCACAAATTAACCGTCCTCTCCTTAACCAGATTACAGTGTACATTCAAGGTGTAATGGTGATTGTGTGATACTCCATCAAATGTAGTTGTAATGCACCTTATTTAATTTAACCAGTCCTCTAGGAAATGTCATTTATTTTGGGGCCTTCAGGAAGAATATAGTAAATTCCCATCTGTTCCTTCCTCCCCAGTCCTGCAAAATAAAGGGATGTGTGACTTCAGATGTGTGACTGTCTTGCTGTTTTCCTGTCCAGGGAAATGTAACTTTACTGCCACCTGGTGATTGATTTTAGCAATACCCAAAAAAAGGTGGATGATTAAAATTCAAGTGGAATTAATATGTGATATTTTGTTTGCAACTAGGAAAAAAATCCTCATGTCACCAGGTACTGAAAAAACAATCTGTATTGTATTGCACTTGTGGCAGTGAAGCCCCTGACGCATATTAGCTGGTATGACAGCATGGAACATTCACAAACATTTTCAGTGTTCAGGGAGCAAAGCGGCAGGGATGGGAACCTGAGTCAGGTGACTTGCGTCTGAGTCACAAAAGTGTGTTTTTTGCTGACTTGTGCAGACTCAAGTCACCTGCATCGATGACTCTGGCATTGACTCAAGTCTGAGGCCACTGACTCGACACTTGTCCCCATGCATGATGACTTGAGTCTGCCTGTGTCTGGGTGTGCTTGCTTGCCTTTCTTGCTGCATGCGGCGGGGAAGGGGGGGAGAGACAGTTCCTAGCCAATCTGGAGAAATGCATGGCATGGTTCCAGCAGGCTCATTGAATGACTGGCCGCAATGGGACTCCTGAGTAGAGCTGCAAAAGATTGGGTCATACATACACAAAGGATTGGGTCACGACCCTCCTTCCTCTTGCCACTTCTGTTCCTGCTCTCACACAGTTCATCCCACCCCTTCCCACCTTGTTTACAGATCGGATGGGAACATCAGAGGTGTATTAAATGAGAACTCACACACACAAACACACCTGCAGCAGCTCCGTTTTCTTCCGCGGAGCCATGGCTGACTTTTTAACAGGAAAGAGTTTTTTAGAGCCCCAAAATGCTCTGGGTAACTCGGAAGGTCCAACTCTTAGGACTCATTTTTGAGTGGAGATAAATGGTGCGGAGACTCGAGTCAAGCCACACTGGATTCACCCATCTCTGCAAAGCGGACAATCTCTGAAACCCAGAATCTGCAAATAAACTGTTGGTTTGAATAAGATTAAAACTTCACATTCCCTGGAAGCAGGAATGGCTTTGCAGAAGAGGCCAAGGACTGGAAAGGGCCACTGAGTCCAGAGGTAAAAGTCAGCCCCTCCAGTCCCAATTTGCACCAGCTGCAAGAGTTCAGGGCAGGGAGGTGTGGTGGATGGAGAGGCAGAGCCTCCCTGCTGGAGTCCTTTGAAAAGCGCCACAGCTGTGTGGGGCACTCAAGCACTCTCAATCCATGCGCAGGAGCACAAAGTGAACACAAAGACTGGCTTGGTGTGTGTGTGTGTGTGTGTGTGGGAGTCTGTGTGCAGTCATATGTTGAAGCTCAGACTGTTTCATATGGCCTCACCTTCTAATAAGCCACCTCCAATAATCCTGCTAAGGAGAACCTTCAGTTAAATCAACTCTCAGAACCCTACTGGAGCCTTCGATGGTCAGCAAGGAGGGAGATTAGGTGCCTTTGATCTCCCCCATCTCTTTGATTGGGGATCCCATTCTTTGACAAGGGATTAATGTCAAGATCTTTACTTCCTCTCCACTGCTTAAGATCTGACTGGCTGAGATGACAGCAACTTAGATGGAAAGCAGAACGGCTGGAGAGTGTTTTCTCCCCTTTTTCCTTGCAGGTGTCCTAGACTTTGGGCCAATTCCACTCTCACCCTCTCACCTCTGCAATCCAAGTCAAAGGTTTTGAACAGTGCTTTTCCCCCTCCCCTCTTTTGGCTTATTATGGAGATTATTTTATATATTATGGTAGACTTACAAGGGTCCCAGTTGCTGATTTTAACAGACGCCATCTTCTGCAACGATGAAGAGGATTAGGGCCGAAAGACAAGGACATGCGAAGAAGCAGAGGCTCAGTTGCAAACAAGGTTAACTGGAAACGTATGCTGGGCTAAGATAGAGGGCTGTCAAATGTAGGCACCTTAATGCACAATTTCCAACCTTTTGGTGCATGAGTGAACTTGCAAGTGCCTTATAGTCCAATCCTATCCTGCACTGGAACAGGCAGGCCAGCTGGCCTGTACTATATCCAGCACAGGGCTGGCTGCAGCTCCACCTGGAGCAAAGGGAATAGATTCCCCTTCCCCCGGGTAATGTGGCAGAGGCTCTAATGTGTAACGTAACATGGTGACATAGTAGTGGCCTAAAGTGGCCTCCATTTTGCCTAAAGATGTGGCGAAGATCCAAACAGCCTGGCACCTGGAGTGGGTGTTAGAATCTGGCCTATGTGCCGGATCCTGGCTCCGCCCCTCTTCTGGTCCTGGTCCGCCCACGGGCCCACCCGCTGCCTGCCTGCCTTCCACCCCAGAACGCCCCATTCCACCCTCCCCAGAACCCTGCACGGGCCAAAGCCAGCCCTGCGCCATTCTACCTCCTCCTACAGTGGCACAGAAGTGCCTTATAACGCTTTTGCGACAGCCAGAGGTTTGTGCAAGGGTGCACTTTAGATTGGGCCCTTTTCATTTAAACAAAACAAAACCTAGAATATGTACAGTTACAGATGCCTTCCTCTTTCTTGTAAAGATTTTATTTCCATCAGTTTGTGCAACCTTAACGATTTCAACCTTAATGCAATTTCTGATGGCTAATCATCAACTGTTCTGAGCACCTGGCACTGAAGGATCTGGGGAACAGTGCCTGTGGAGATCCTGTTTTTCTTCCAAAATCAGCAAAGCACAGGAGGACTCTTTTACCTCTCTCCTTCACAGTGTGCTGTGTGTGTGCAGCCAAAACCCAGATATTCCCATTGCATTTTGTGGTGCGCATGCGTACACAACTGTAAAGTCACAAATTCACTTCTGCAGTTCATTATTCAGATTGTGAGGCAAGTCTGAGCATTTATTTTATCGGGTGGAAGTTTATTTAGAGGAAAATTTGCTGTTCTTGGAGACTTCCAGGGGCATATCTAGGGAAAATGGTGCCCACAACCAGCACTGAAATTGCGCTCCTTTCCAAACAGGGAAGGGGAGATGATGGGATCGAAAGCCAGCCTTGTCCATCCCACCAAGTGAATTTATTCAGCAGGCTACACAGAGAAGATGGGAAGAAGCCAGCCCTGTTCCACCAAGTGAATTTATGCAAAAATCAGCAGATGCTAAGCCCCCCGTAAAAAAAGAAATGAAAAACAGTGTTCATTCATGTCTTTTTGGAAGTCCCTGAAACTGGTGCAAAAATGACTGTGGTGTGGAAATGCACCATTGGTAGAATATGGGTAAGTACCTGCTCAGCGCCCCCCCTTCAAGTAGCACCCAGGGCAGATGTCCTCACTTGCTACAGCCTAGATATGCCACTGGAGACTTCATAGCACCAGAAGTGGACACACTGCTGCAACCTAAGCCCACTGGTTAGACCAGCCGGCCTACTGCATTCAGTCAAGTTGCTTACAACCCTTCCATTGCATCACACTGGGAACTGTAATGGAAAATACAGGTTTGCTTGTTTCTTGGTTTAACAGAGATGGTCACAAAGTCTGTGAATACCAAATTGTTGGGAAAGAGAAAGCACTTGATGTAATTGAGCACATAACAAGAGCTGCCGGCCAAGGAATTCAAGCTCAGGCTTGGGCGTGAACTTTGGGGACTCAAAAAAGTCCCCTCCAAAAAGTGAACTTTCAAGGCCCTTCTCTGAGCTGGGGCAAAAGCCCCCAGTACAACACCACCTCTGAACAGCCATTGCAACTTTCTTCCTAACGCACCAAGGACTTGGTGCATCAGGATAATGGAGGCGGAATCTCCTCCGAAAACCACCTACAACCTTTCCACACTATCACTTTAATCGTAGCCTTCTCTGCACCAAGCTGGCCAAGGTGAGGGGAGAAGGAACCTCATTGGTCATCACAGCTACTTTTGGTCGCACGTCTAGTGGAGTGGGAAGGCTGTGTTTGGGAGGCTGAGGAGCGGACAGCGAGGGCTAGTGGGTGAGGAGGGGGTAGACATTTTTTCAGATTGCATGTAAACCCAGGAAGAGTTTGATGCAGGGGAAGGAAATCAGCTAATTTCTAAATTAATACACGGGGGGGAGAGAGAGAACTCGCCCATCGCGAGATATAATGATTTTGAAATGAGGCTTTGTCCCGTAATGGTATAATGAGAACTTGAAAGACCTAGCGCTACAGTGTGAAATGAAGTTTATAATCTGTTGACTATGTGATGCGAAAATGATTCGGTGGGGAGTCTGAAGGGAGGCCAAGACCAAGTTGTGTAGTGCCCTTCTGGCAGCCAGCATGCAACCCCACACCCCCAGCCCTACATGGGGAAAAGAGGCCAGAACCAACAGGTGAGCTATGTCTGGGCTTTGCTGAGGTTTTAGAAAGCACTTTATTGATTGATTGATTTCAGTATTTATATACTGCCTTACTTGTAGACTTGAGTCTTGCAGGCTCAAGGCAGTTTACATAAGTAGACTGACCATATACCCCATTTATCTTCAAATGGGGTATTTACAAGCAAAATTCTATGAGAGAAAATCCGTTTCTCCAGATGCTTCCCTTCACGGTGCAAGTGTCAACCCGGTTGCAGAGCTCTTGCACTTTCCAAACTTCCACAGGCACCTGCAAAACATACCTCAGGCTGGATCTCAGGATTTTGTCCATTTCTTGCCAGTTCACATTCCTTCATCTCTAGTGAGTGACTTCTGGTTGACCATCCAAGGCAAGACCCAAGCTGATCCCACGTAGATTTTTCAGGCATGGCAACAGCTCAACCTTCAGCCCTCACCCCTCCTTTTTCTTTCATTTGACTTTTAAATAATAAATGTTTGCATATGATTCTCATTTTGGGAACCCAGTGGAAGCAGTGGGCAGTCCTCAGAGTGGTGTGGGACTGGATGGCATGGCGGGTGGGGGGCAGTGATGCCCCCAAGCTGTGCTGCCCAGGAGCACTTGTACCTGCTGACCCCGCCCCAGTATGCTAGTGCAAGATGCCTGAGATTCTGTTTTGTTCTAGGAAGCGGGTTCTGCCCAGGCAGTTTCTGACTAGCCTGATCTCCTGGGCTGGGAGCAGTGGATTCAAACTACCAAGACTTGTTGCCAGTAAGCTGCATGTCCAAATGAAGGGGAAGAGAGGGGAACAGGAAGGACCCTGACATGGTTAGGGTTTGGGCAGCAGGGCTGGTTTTGAATGTCTTCTACATTTGGTTCTTGGTAGTTGCTGATGCCACATCACATCTGAATCAGCTCCTAGTTCCTCATGTTCTGGGGCAACCTTCACACTCTGGTCTTTACTAGTGGGAAGCGGGAACCTGAGCCTCATACCAGATAATTCTCTAGGATCACCCAACGATACTAGCAGTCCTACTAATTCAGATCTCTCTCTCTCTCTAAATATAGGAAACAAATAACATACTAGAAATTTTAAATATACATACACACTTAAGCATCAGGTCCAGAGTATTCCAAACTGAAGGTATGCAGAATTCAACCCTATATACTTCATTTGGTCATTGCAGAGATGTGGAATTTTAATTTTTTTTTTTTTTTAAAAAAAAGGATTTTCCAAAAATGGAGAGACTATAAATTGGGTATATAGCTAGCAGGAGGCATAAGACACAATATATACAATGATGGATCTAGAACATGGGGTTTCCAAAGAAGGGAGATTTTACCCTTTTGTGTAGTTCAAGTATGAAAAAGAAGTCCATTGTTAAAATACCCAAGGTGCTTAGCTAGCTTTCACCTCATACCCTCCCATCTGTCAGAGAAGCAGTTCAACCTATTTGGACAAGAACAACACTGAATGTCTATAAAGAAGATATCAATGACCTCAGCATCTTTGGGTTTGCAATCGATAAAAAATACTTTTGAGTAAAGCAGTTCTGGGGGTGAACAGCAATTCTAAGCAGGGATGTGCAGTGTGGGGAGGCAGGTGGGGCAGAGCCTCCCTACTGGAGTCCTTCAAAAAGTGTGGCCACCATGTGAGCAGTGCTTGTGCAGCTCACACAACAGCGGTGGTGCTTTTCAAAGGACTCTGGGGGAGGCTCTGCCTCACCACCCACCACACATACCTGATTCTAAGGGGACCAAGGAGGCGTTGCCAAGAAGCTACTGATTTCAGGTACCAATTCAACATGTGGCTTGATGTCAAAGGTGACATCGGAAGTTGCTTTGAACTGAGCCAGGCCCTTGGTCCACCTAGCTCAATGGCAGCCCAGCCCTACCTGGAGATGTTAAGGTTTGAACCTGGGACCTTCTTTCCCAGTGCTACCTATAGAGTTGCTGAGGTTCAAGCTGGGGCCTTCTGCATGCTATGCAGATACTCTACAACTAAGCATCAGCTCATCCCCAAGTGGAAGCATCAATGGGAGGAAATGCTTTGGGGAACCATAATTTATTGCCTTCCTTCATTTTTGGTTCTACACTCCCATTCATTGAGATTTGAGGGAGGGGGGTGGTTTCAACAGCAGGGGAGTGGAAGGGACAGCATTGCAAGGGGGACAGTGGGACAGTGTCACCTTTGCTTTTGTACTGGCTTTCATGCACCAACACGTAAAGGCAATGCTGGGTGTTCTGGATCCCTTATAAAAAACGGACAGCGTCCCTACCTCCACAAACAACTTGTTGATAGCAAGCACTCATTTACATTCAGAGCTTTCAAGTGGCTGTGTTGACAGCTATTCCATTGTTCAAGAGCTCGGCTTTTCTAATTTTGTTTTGGACAGTCTGAGGTCCTGCTGGCCATGACATGTTAAGGCAACTTCTAGGTTGTCAACTGCACACATCATTATTATTAATTAATTATTAACAGTATTTATATACCGCTTTTCAACTAAAAGTTCACAAAGCGGTTTACAGAGAAAAATCAAATAACTAAATGGCTCCCTGTCCCAAAAGGGCTCACAATCTAAAAAGATGCAAATGAATACCAGCAGACAGCCACTAGAACAGACAGTGCTGGGGTGAAGTGGGCCAGTTACTCTCCCCCTGCTAAAAAAAGGAGCACCCACTTGAAAAAGTGCCTCTTACCCAATTAGCAGGGGTTATCATAAGGCCCTTGGCAGTGTCTCCAGCGCACCAAAAGCCCTTTTTGTCCAGTCGACAGAATTGCTTGCTGCTGTCATAAGACATTCTGGATGAAAAGGGTATGGAGATCTTTGATGGCCACAAATCTACACTACCTCTTCATACAGTCATCTCTGCCATGGGGGGATTGGGTCTAATTCCCTAGTAAGTTGCCCTCTGATGGCTTGAATCTCAAGCCTTGGCTACTACTTTACTGAAGGAATTCCAGTGATATAAACTCCCGCCCCCATAAAACCATTCAGCTCCTCGGTGATATCTGCAGCAACTTGAGGCTTCTCAAAATGCACTGGAACATTATTAGAAATTGTGCAAAAGTGCTGAAGCTCTTACAACATTTTTAAAAGTGCGATCAACTCAGCTTGTAAATTTGACGTTCTGAGGTTGTCCAGAGATCCTTGAGCTGGACAAGGCCACTGTTTGCTGTGTGCCAAGATGCAGTGCATTAGGAAGTGGGCCCTTAAGCACATTTTGTTGAGTTAAGCAAATTATTTTTGCTCTCTTTAAAAAGTGGGCTGCTTTCCAGCTCTAGTGACCGGCAATAAAATCAATCGTGGACTCTAGTTAAAACGTTGACGCTAAGCTCTCTACTGTAAGATGGGTCGGCACAGCAAGCGACACCATGGGGAGGCTGTGCCAGTTACACGCTAATGATGGTTGTTTAGGAGAGGCTGGCTCAGTTTGTTACACTTGCTTCCCTGTTCCATGCTTTCTTCCTCAGCACTGCTGGACTCTTCTTCTTCTTCATCCTCACTCCGGACATCTTTCACGTTCTAGGAGGAAATAGTATTAGCCAATGTTAGTGGATGCCAGCAGGTACTATTTATGGCCTTGCGATAACGTCAAGAGAGGTAATTGGACAAAAGAAGATGAGTGGCATTTGAAAGCAACTGACTGGAGACAGGCAAATCTTGATTATAGAAAGAGAAGAACCAGAGGGTGGAATGAATCTGAAAATTACCCCGCTAAGGGCTCAATCCTATCCAACTTTCCAACCCTGGTGTAGCTACAATGCAGCTCCATGGTAAGGGAACAAATGTTCCCATACCTTCAGAAGGCCCCTCCACCACAGGATGCAGTGCAAACCCCACTGGCACAACTGCACCAACACTGAAAAACTGGATAGGACTGGGCCCTAATTCTCTCTCAGAAACCCAGAATCTTTACAACTCTCACATTATTAACCCTCAATAATTAAGATTATGAATTAGTTAAGATGAAAATTAATCCACATTATGCAGGTTATATGTTGCACTAGGAATGGAAGCCAGACATGTTGAAGGCACATTTCTTCAGAAATACCTGGGAATAATCAGTAGAATAATCTAAGAAATCAATCAAGAAAGCCAGACCATGAGAAAGCAAAGGTCTACATATTGCCAGGCAGTGGTAACACAGGAAGCAGTCCCAATGAACAGATGCAACTGTTTTTCTTTCGGCAGAAATTATTCCTCCTGTCCTGATTACTCAGCTGTAACTTGTGATAAGTTGGCAGGAGGTCTGGTCTAGAGGGTAGAGCCTCCATTTGCCTGAAGATAACATCTACTAGGTCGCCAGTTCGAGGCCACCGGCACAGTGCGACCTTGAAGCAGCTGACAAGCTGAAGCCGAGCAATTCCATCCGCTCTGAGCGTGGGAGGATGGAGGCCAGGATGGAGGCCAGATCAGAATGAAACATCTGAATTTGTTGTGGCTCTTGAAAGATAGAGCCTTCTTTCAATTGTAAAAATCCCTCCCGGGATTTAAATTAGCCTGCCTATGTAAACCGCCTTGGATAAAGTCTTGAATAAAGACCAAGAAAGGCAGTATATACTGTAAATACCTGTATTATTATTATTATTATTATAAGTTTTGTGCAAAAACTGGATTCCAGGAAGGACCCAACATATAGTTTTTGTGTTTGACAAGCTATAGAAATAACATGCAGGCCCTTGCCGGTGTTGGAGCTTTCACATGGTCTAGGTCATAATGGACCAAAACATGGACTTGGGGAAAAAAATACGTTAAAGCATTTAAGAAAAATGATTATACAAAACTAGTAGCCTTGATAGCAATCAATCCATACCCAACATCAAAGATTAAGGGCCCAATCCTATCCCCTGCCAGCCCAGAGCTTGCCATGCTGCCGATGGCGCGTGTGCTACTCCAATGGAGTGCAGCACTACTCTGATGTGGGGGCTCACCAGCCAGCCCAGGAGAGACAAGTAAAAAATGTTAGCAAAATATTTTTCTACTTACTTGCCCATCGGCTGCTGGGTCTCCAATGGGTCTCTTTGGATCTACACCTTCTGCTTTGCAGGCACAAGTCTGAGGATGGCTGCGCACCTGTGGCCAAGATCCTCCCCTGAACTGTCCCTGGCCTAGCCTGCTGCCTGCCCTGGTTTGCCCAGAATTCTCCCCCATTGCCAACTTACTGGGAACAACAGGGGATGGAGAAGATTCAGCAGGCTGCTGTTGCCTGCTCGCAGACTCTGGCCCCTTGTCCCGGCGGTCATGGCCCACCAAACTGCATAGCAGCTTTCCAGTTTTCAGCCTGGGACTCATACTGACGGATTGCAAGATCCATCAGTGTAAGGCCTTGATAAGATTCACCCATAAGCGTAAGTGTGTTTGGGGGGGGAAAAAAACTTACATTTTCACAAGTGTATTGCACTTGTTCTACAAAACAAGCACAGGCCTTCATTTGCTGGGCTCTCAGGTACGTTGCCCACTCTTGGCACTAAATCTTAGACCTATGAATTAGAGACTTATGTGGCAGTAACTAGACTGTTTGCAGCCTTGCACACCCTATTTGTAGATGGTTTCAATTGGAAAAAAAAAGATTAGGGCTCAAAAGGAAAATTAAAGTATAAACTTTACCAGTTTGACCACACAACATAAACTTCCTGGGGTTCTCTCTTTTGTCATTTCTAGAGCAGTGCACAGAAGAGTATCCAAACAAACAAATTGTACTATAAATACTGCAGGATAAACTTGGCACATCATCAGATAAAAGAAAGGAAAGCGCTTTCCTTCCCCCCCCCCCCCCCCACACACACGCAGACACAGTCACACACACAGGGACAATTGATGAGGTCTCATTTCATTCAAAATCGCCCATGGGCACTTCCTGAGTAGAGTTCTACTTTGAACTGATGGTCAGATGGAAACAATTTTTTCTGGAGATCTGCAGTGATGACTACCAAGAACATACAGACAGAAAACTGTACAAATTAGGAAGGACATACATTCTGCACACAGAAGAAGGAGACGGTTTGATGGCAACCTCTCCTGCCCTCCCCAAACTCCTGCGCTGGCCTGACATGGCTGGAGTGAAGTCACCTTTGCTCCGGCACAACAGTGCTGGAGACAGCTTTCGGAGGCCAGCGCATGTCTGTGTGCAGACATGCCTCTCGACACTCGGCCTCTCGACACTCGAGGTAGCATGAAAGTGCCTTACAGCGCTCGACACTCGGCCTCTCGACACTCGAGGTAGCATGAAAGTGCCTTACAGCGCTTTAGCAACACCTATGGGCCAGCTCAAGGGACTTGTACGGATGCAAGAGCCAGTTGAGATTGCACCCTAATTATGTTAACTATTCAGCTTATTAATCCCCTGGAGATGTAGTACTCAAAACCACTGTGAAGGAAACAAAAGAAGTCATTTAGTCTTCATCACATACAGTACTCAGTGGTTTCCACAAATGCTGCTGGTTGTGTTGCTGAAACCTGCTAGCCAGTCCAGGGTACATGACTTTGGGAGAATGTTAAAAGCACAGGCAGTGCTGTGTGAGTCATAATGTCCCGCTGCTTACCGAGGGAGTCCAATTATGAACCCATAGTTGGCAATGAAACAAAGGACAATATAATAAGCATTTTGATGCTGTTTTGAAAAGTCCTTGTTAACCCTAAGACGAGGCCTGGAGTTGAGCTAAAGGGCTCATTGTTATGAGATTTTATTTTGCATTATGAATGCTTGCCTAGCTGAAAAACAGATTGTCAGGTTGGGTGCCTTTTATGCATGCATGATGCCACTTGATTTATGACTCCTTTCCTCAAGCCCATCAATGGAACACCGAGAAAGTCACTCTCACAGACCTACAGAGGAGCTGTCAAGTTAAGAGAGGAATACACCAGGATACAAAATTTTTTTCCTGCCAATAAAGGACACTGATGTATTTGTGTCACTAGGGAGAGTGTGTGCATGGACTACACCAGGTGACACCCTCAAAGAGCGACACCACTGGTGGCCAAAACTGTGAAAGTCTTGGTGTTTTCAAATAATATTATCATGTTATATATTTGATGAATAATTTTCTGCAGAATGCAATGAAACAAACCACGTTGAACTACCTGTATTCTATCAAAAGTTAGAGCCAAATAACCTGAAAAGGAAAACACAACCGCCTTATGTAACAAAAAGTGGATCTCCTTAACTCAAAACTGATCAATGACTGTTCCGAGAGCCAATGATGTGTTGTTATGACACAGCAGGGAAAGCAATAAGTTGTTAGTATGAATCAGCTCTCATTTCCATATATCTGAGCTAATACTAGAACGCTTATAATGTCCTTCTTCTTGATCGGCTCTGCCCTTGTTCTCTGCTCCAGGTCAAGACCCTCTCCCATATATTTTTCTCTTGTCCAATTCATTTGGCTATGCGCTTTATTCATTTAGAATCTCATCTAGCGAAGAAGAATGGGCTCCCAGAGCAGATGAAACTTGTATACTTATTAAATGACGGTCCAGTAGATGTGTTGAAGGGCACTGCTAATTTCCTTTTGTCAGTCGTAGAAACGTATGTTAAGAGATTGGTGTAATGTTTATTTGTATGGTTTGTTTGCATTTTAACCTTAAAATCTGTGTGACCTTTATTTTATTTTAAATTCATTATTTTTCTTTACTTGACATCTTATTTTACTTTAATGACTGATTTGTTGGAACATGAGTTAATGCCAATAAAGGTCTCTAGTTAGTTGGCAACCTTCAGTCTCGAAAGACTCTGGTATCGTGCTCTGAAAGGTGGTTCTGGCACAGCGTCTAGTGTGGCTGAAAAGGCTGATTCGGGAGTGACAATCCCTTCTACACCGGGAGCAAGTGCAGTCTGTCCCTGGTCTGTCTCCCTGGCTATGGGCCTTCCTTCTTTGCCTCTTTGCCTCAGTCTGTTGGCCAAGTGCCTCTTCAAACTGGGAAAGGCCATGCTGCACAGCCTGCCTCCAAGCGGGCCGCTCAGAGGCCAGGGTTTCTCACCTGTTGAGGTCCACTCCTAAGGCCTTCAGATCGCTCTTGCAGATCATCTGCAAAAGGTCTCTAAATCTAAATCTAGAACTCTTATTCTGTTGTGTGCCATCAAGTTGGCCACTGGCTTTGGTTGGTTACTGATTAGTTGGATGACGTGTACTATTATATATTAAAATAAATAAATAAATAAATAAAGTGAATGAGGGGTGACACCAAGCCTAGTGATACCACTGCATTTAGGCTGTGCATATGATATTGTAATTTATTCTGTATGGTCACATTCTGAAGTGACAACTAATGTAGTGGAGGAAGGTGTCCTATAGCTGGGGTGGTTTTTTTTTGTTTGTTTGTTAAACAAACACCACCTTTTTGGTGTTAAAATATCTGAATGAAAACACAAAACATCACATCTTGGTGTTTAAAATATTTTTCAGAAAAGAGATTACTTTTTCAGTTAGAAATAGTACTGTGGCTGCATCTGCTGGTGCTATATCACCTACCTAGTATATTTTTAAAGCAATTATAATTTATAATTATAATTTATTAAAATGTGCCCTTGGAATAAAAACATAACACCACAATTTGCTACTTTAATCAAAAAAATTTCAGAAAAAATATCACCTCCCCCCCCCAAAAAAAAACACACCCACACCCTTAGCTATAGCTATCTTTTCCCCATAATACCCAAGTCATACCTTGTTGGAGTTTCATTTAAAAAGAATGTGATATATTTCTTTCGATCATTTGTTATCCACCCTTTGGCACAAAGCTGATGGAGCAGTATATTGCAAGAGATAAAAGCAACGCAATACAATAATATCTCCCACTCCAAAACCATCACAAAGAGCAGACGAAGCACCTGTCTCGGGGTTTTAACATCCAGAAGAACATCCATAACATTTAAATGAAACCAGCTCTTCTACAAGTTGGAAAGTCTGGGCAAGTAGGAGAGTCTCCAACTGGTATCAGCTTTGGGGTGGGTACCAGCCAAACCTTCTGTGGAGGGCATTTCAAATGGGATACCAAAAATGCTCTCTCTCACACAGTTTGCCAAACCTCAGGTGGCAGGACAACTTGAAGAAGACCTTCTGTAGATAAGTATACAGCTTGCAGGCCAAGTCAAAGTTCGTAGTCACCACTCAGAAACGTTTGAGTGTACCTCAAGAACCTCTTTGGATTCCAGACAAAACGTTCAATCTAGAGCACTCTGAAGTCAACCAGCTTATTGTGACACTAAATTTTCATAAGCTCTAAAAAACCAGTTGAGTCTCATAAGATACCTTAAGAAGTTTCAGATCTTAACATTACACACAAACCCTCACAAACGAATTCTGTAATAGTCAGGTTTGCACTGGGTACTCTGACTAGTTCAAAATATCTCCATGACACAAGATTCAGTGGAGTTGCCTTATGTTAAGAGTTTGGTATCTCGCTGGCAAGTATCTGTGCAGTTAATCTTCATGAGAGATTATTCCACTGCATGTCCTACTAATGGAAGGTGCATATAATGAGGGAAAGAGCACACTTTGCTTTTCTCTCCTGGGTTGATCATGTTGTACTTATTGATGTTTTTGGATTTTCTGAGTAACACTTTCTAGATGCCCTTTTCTACAAGCCCTCTAAGGCTGCAGTCCTGGAAGTAAGTCCCATTGAACCCAATGGGGCTCAGTAGCCATGCATAGAAATGCACTATATGCATCTGACCAATTGCACCTGAACAGGGATTCCAAATTCCTTTCTATGGCAGAGCAATTTTCAGTTGCCAAATGCATGCATACGAAATTTGCAGAAGTCAACAACGGGGAACTTGAACTGAAGATTTCTCACAAGCACTGTAGGAAGAGTAACGGTGTAGTTCTAAACACTGCCAAGTGAACGTAGGCAACAGTTTAGAGCAGTGATTTTCAACCTTTTTCATCTCCCAGCACACTGACAAGGCACTAAAATGGTCAAGGCACACCACCAGGTTTTTGACAATTGACAAGGCACACCATGCTGGCAGTGGGGCTCACATCTCCAATTGGCCCTATTAATAAATGACCTTCCCCCAAATTCCTGTGGACCACTCGCGGCACACCAGTGTGCCATGGCACAGTGGTTGAAAATGGCTGGTTTAGAGGTATACTGCCATTGAGCTGGGGGAGTAGACCTGTCCTCCGTGACTTTGCACAATCTGCTTTTAAAGTCATCCAAACTAATGGCCATCACCACATCTTGTGGCCATGAATTCCACAAACCAACCATGCGGTGTGTGAATGAGGATTTCCTTTTGTCCATCCGAAATCTCTTCCTCATCAGTTTCATTCATTGAAGTTTATTCCCCTCTCCACTCCGCACACTACTCTAGTCATGTTCCCCTGAAACTGCCTTTTTTTCCAAGTGAAAGAAAGCTGCTGGCATTCAACAGGATAATCCATTAAAAAATAAATAAAAATTTTAAAAAAATTACTAGACTAAGAGCCCAATCCTATCTAATCTTCCAGCACTGATGCAGCCATGCCGATGGGGCATTTGTTGAATCCTGCAGTGGGGTGGCAGTCACAGAGGCCTCCTCAAGGTAAGGGAATGTTTGTTCCCTTACCTTGGGGTTGCATTGGCACTGGAAAGTTGGATAGGATTGGACCTAAATTCATCTACTCTTAAATTGGTAATGATAGTCAATTGCTTAATCCCAGTTTAAATGCTAACTTCAGAGAAACTAGGGAATTGAGAAAGGTTTTACTCTTTATTCAGAACAGAGCACCTACAACTTCTGAATGATTTCGATGCAAATATCTGGCTTGGAAAAGATCCCTATAGAACACTGCTTCAATGATAACACCATTCCATTTCTCAGGAAGAATTTACACATCAGAACCACTACAGCTGGCTCACCAAACATTACATGGAAGTGATCAAAGGAATCTCTTTAATCAGCATGAAGTAACAGGCCCTGTCCCAAATCAGTAGAAAAATTAAGGAGAAGACAAGACAATCAGTAGTTGTCCCAGTGCTGACAATCCCACACACCTCTGGAGCAATCCAACTTAGTCAAGACTATGATTGTAAGGGCACAAGCCTAACTAGGTCTACTCAGAAATAAGTCCTAGTTTGTACAATGGGGCTTACTTTCAGGAAAGTGTGGTTAGGATTGCAGCCCAATGCCCAAATCCTAACCAACTTTCCAGCACCCGCATGCCAATGGGATGTGTGCTGCATCCTGGAGTAGGGTGGCAGTCACAGAGGAAAGTAAGGGAATGTTTGTTCCCTTATCTCAGAGCTGCAGTGCCCTTATGTTAGTGCTGGAAAGTGGGTTAGGATTGTGCCCTTAGTTTATTAATCAGACCTTTGCGTAGGGCACAATGAGCAAACGTGCCTCCAGAGGTGAGGTTTCTGCTACCCACTGGGACAAGGTGCTAGGAGGAAAAGATGGTTGTGATCTGCGCAAAGATCAAGAGCAACAAAACTTATTGGCAGATCTGCACTCCAAAGAGGATGAATCAACAGTTTAGTTTGGAATCAGCCACTTTTTAACAGCTTGGCTTGATTTAATGAAACAGCTTGATTCCACAGGACAACAGGCACAAGGTCTCCAGTACTGACACACCACATCAGGAGAAAGCATGCAGGCATCGGAACAGCTTACCTTGTCATTGTCTGTTTTAGCCCAAGCTGGGATAGGAATCTTGAGCACCTGGAAAGGGTAATCGGTATAGCTTGATTGACAACCAACATGTTGGTTGGCAAAGGATACGAGTTACATGGACTGGGCCCAGGTTTCACTCGCAGCCCCTCCTTTTGAAGGTTCTCACATAGCAGGGTTGGGAGAATTTGGGGGAGCCCAGACTGCAGGACCAGCTGGAGCTACTGGGCTGGCTGAGTGCTGTCCTCTGTGCCGTGACTCCCCCCCAAAAAACTCATGCACCCCTTACCTGCATGCAAATGTGGAGTGCTTTGTTTAAACAGTCCACATGGGGGGAAGGAACAGGTAAAGAGTGGCTCCATCCGCAGTGGAGGTGCTGGGCGGTGCTGGGCACCTGTTCATTGCTCCCTACATCTGCTGCTAACGCAAATGGCATTGTTGGATTCATGGATGAGCGGGCCATGCCTGACCATCTGAGTAGAGAATGCTGGAGTAGAAGGACCAATGTAATGGACTAGAAGGACTATAAGAGATTGACAGCTGTCTCAGAGGACTCCAATTCCCAGGTTTTCTTGGCTGGGAGGCATTGTAATTAATCAAGTCTGAATCTGGTTTGAGTGTCAAGTAAAGATATGCCACAGATTGACTTTTGAAGTCTCCAGCCACAGGAGACATTAAGCCTGGGCAGATATGATGGTTGAAACCAAGAGCAATTAGCAAAAGCTCCACTGAATGTTTGGCCCTAGGAGTTTTCAACTCTGCATTGTCTTTTAATCACTCGAGTGGGAGGCAACACCCCTTGGCCAGGAGCCCACAAAAGATGCTGAAGTGGTCACAAACCAAGAAAGAGTCATTGTTAATTGGCCCAGAATCAACCAACACCTCTGCTTTGGGGGTTCTGCTGCTGGCAAGGCAGAAAAAAGGTGTGGGTCCTAGAAGAGGGAAAGCCCTAATTAACATGTCACAAGTTTCATGTTAATTCATTTGCACAATTACGTAGCCAAATTAAAAATAATATTTTTAAAATACTCTGTTTCATTTTCATTGGACCATGCCCCATGTCAGCAGCATGGCAGAACCTAAACATCTTTGCACCACCAGACTTCCACTGCCCCTCTTTCACTTTCCCAAATGGACCTTACACAGGGAGAGCATGGAGGGTTTATGCCAATGACATTGTCACAAGTATGCACAGCCCTGCCCATTCCCCTTGCTTCTTGACATCAGTGGACACTACACATTCATGTGGAAGCATTCAGGCCTTAGTCCATCTCTGCTGTCTCCTCTTGCCTAGATGGTCAGAGCAGAGGACTCTCTCTCTCTCTCTCTCTCTCTCTCTCTCTCTCTCTCTCTCTCTCTCTCTCTCGGGGTAGGGGAGGGAACAGATCAAAACAAGACCATTTATAGTTAGACATCAGAAAAGTGAGAACTCAACTCAAAATTGGGGTCAGGAGTCTCATATCTAGGAAGGTCAATGAGGTAACCTGCTTTTTTTCAAATCATGCAGGGCCAGCTTTAACCCGATTGTACCGATTTGGCCCAATTGGGCCCTGCTCTGTGGTGGAGAGCAGGTTGCTTCCATCACAGCTGGCACTTGGCATGGAGGTAAGCCAGTATGCAGAGGCTAGCACGGCGAGCGGAGTTTTCCCTGGGCCTTCCTGCTGATTGGCCCCAAATTGGGCCACTCTGGAAGCAATTAGTGGTGATGTGACAACATTAGTGGGTCACCACCAACCTCTACTTCCAGGTGCCGCGCTGGCACCTAGTGCTGCACCTGCCCAGGCCGACACCACTTGTCACAATAAGTGGACGCTGTGCGGGGGAGGGGCTGCAAACAAATGTGTGGGGCCCCACAAGGACCCTATGGAATTGGGCCCCACGCTTCCTAAGGCCAACTCTGTCTGCATGATTAGTAACATCACAACATAAGTACATCCTACTAGTTTTCAGCAGTAGCCAGGCATTTTCTTTCACATCTGGTTTGACTCTGGGCCTGGCTAACAGACATCTGTGTGTGATTCAACAGCCCAAACTTGAGCTGCCCAGCGCATGAGGCTTCTGTGGTGCCAAAATGGCTACCGCGTCATCCAATGTGCGCCGGGCAGCCTGCGGCAGCTCCTTCAGCAAAGGGGACATTCATCCCCTTCCCCTGGGTAAAGGAAAGTACCCTGCTTGAGCCACTGCAGAATCAAGGAATTCATTATCAGACTGTGCGACCCGACATGGGGATCAGGATCCGGTGAAGCTCCACCAGTTCCGCCCCCTGCCGTCCCTCCCCTCCCCTGGCCACACCTCCTCCCCACCCTGGAACACCTCCCCCGCCTCTCCTCACACCCCCACTCACCTCTCTGCCACCTGGTAATTCAGGTGAGCTGCTGGGTGGCAGAATGCGAGCCCTAGTTCCAGCACTGGGCCCGCAGTAAGGCTCACAAACATGTTATGGCATGTTTAGGACAGTGCGCACCTGTGGTAAGATGGCATGCCAGGCTCTGGACCAGGCCCCAAATAATCACAGATCCTAAGGGATTCATCACATCTGTTCAACAGAGTATCCTTTAAGGAATGTTTAATAATGTTTTCAGCCTTCATTTGCCCAACTTGTGTAGGGCCCAATTCTATCCAACTTTCCAGCATAAATGCAGCTGCAATGCAGGGAACAAACTTTGAGGAGGCTTCCATGACTGCCCCCTCACCACAAGATGCAGCGCATACCCCATTGTCACAGCTGCGTCAGTGTGAGAAGGTGGGATTGGGCCCACAGATGCATAACAACAACCTCTGCACTCATTCATTCAGCTCAGGAAACAAAATACTGAATCTCAAAGGATTCTGCTTGGCAAAATTCCTCCAATCAGCACATCCTTTCGCATTCCTACTTCATATGTTTTAACGCTTTCTCCCCAAATATCCACCCTATATTTAGACATTACAACCCTGCACAAATTTCAGCGAAGCCGGACGCCAGAATCAAGAGGGTACCATAACTACAGGATTCAGTCATTATTGTAGCAACAAAGCGTGTTCCTTAGCAACTCAAATCCTCAGACGTCAAGATGGCAGCCAAAACCAATAAATAAATAAATAAATCCGCATTACAATCCCCCGACCTCACCTGAAAAAGAAATCACGGGGCAAACAAAGACTTCTGTTTGAAAACATCCGTTTGGTGTGACCTGTTAGAAGTTTGGCCTTGCAAGCTTTAAGTTAAATCCTACATAACTATACAGCTATATAATGTGTCCAAAGCCATAAACAAAGCTTGGATTATGGAGAGACAGGTAGTGTGTGTGTCTACTTGGACCCCCACAAAAAACAATTTGGAAATGACGTGGGGCCAAACTAGACATTACATTAACTCACTCTGTGTGTGTGTGTGTGTGTGTGTGAAGGTAAAAATAGCTGCTACAGGGGGAGAGCGATCAGGATTGAGAGCACAGCACATGCAACCCTTTTCCACTATGCTGCAGTCTCGGCAAAAGTTGTGCCTCTATTATTCTTGAGAAGTATAATAGAGGTGCTATTATACTTGGGAAGGAAGTCTCCACAGGTTCCAGTGGAAGCGTCAGGGGTAGGGTTTTCATCAGAACTCCAAGGGGGCAAGAAAGAGGGAAATATCCCTCTTCAACTTCATGACAGTCCTGATCTTGATCTCTCCCCCCTGGTTATTTACGGAACACACAGGGCCCAAGCAACCTGTCGCTGGGCCCTTAATTGCTCCAGTGATCAGGAGCTGATTATTTATTTAACAGTTTATAAAAAGAGTCCGTTTCCTTAATGAATTCCCTTAGTCTTGGCGCACAGACAAAATCTTGGCTAATACAAGGGTAGCACATTACTGCATCTTCCTGAAACAGAAACAGAGATGTGCATGGGAACAGGAGACAGAAAGGGACACCTATAAACATCTGCTTTGTGGCAAAGTGATGACTCTTTCCATAACAACCTTTCCTTCCTGCCGCTGCTTGTCAAACAGGTTCCTTTAGGTTTCGGTTTTACAGCTTTGGAGATGCCAGCCGGTTTCACTGCCCAGGCTTGCCTCCAATAGAGACAGAAGGAGCTGCAGGGCTTCGGTCAACTCAGACTGCAACGTGGCATCCTCTCTCTTGCCTCTGCTACTACAGTACAGACAGGTGCCACTGAGATGCTCCACTTCAAAACACTGTGTAGAAGTTAAATATATCTGCAGTGTTGTCACTAGGGTTGGTGCTGCCTTGTGCAGGGCAGGGAGAGGGCAGTGAAGAGGCAGCAGAATGGAGGTAGAAAGAGAGAGCGAGAGCAAAATGGGACCAGGAGCACCAATGGCCAGCTCTCAGATCTACCAGGCTTCCCAATGTGGAGCACAGGTCTACTCTCTGGGCAGGGCTGGCCTCCCAGCTGGAGTTCGCCTTTTCATCCACAGGGACAGGTCTACCCACCTGGGAGGCTCCCCCCACCCAGAAGCACAGCAGCCATACACGTGCTTGAGGTTCCGCCATCAATCGCAGCAGAGGCTCCAGAGCCCAGGTCTACTTGGCTTTCAGAAGCAAAGCCCAGGTCCACTTGCCTGGCAGACCTCGCCTCTCAGGTGGCCCAGCCATGAAATTTCCAGCACCCCTTCTTTGGTGTCATCCCCTGATGATGTCTCCAGGTGCGGTCTGCACCCCTGGCACCCCCTAGTGACACCACTGCACAATTGTTTTCCCTTTCCATAAATACAGATGTTCATGTTATCTAAAGCTGGCTCCCAAGAGTCTCTTCCACACAAGAGTTTTCTCACGAGGAAAATTATGCAGCTAGGCAGAGGAAGAGGAATCTCTTTAAAAGTAATCATAAGAGGTCAAGGACCCTCCCAGAGATCCTGGAGAGTTTACTTGCCATGCTACCGCCCCATATGGCTACACTACTGACTGATGGACAGAGCAGCCGACAGTAATGAACCAGACTAACCAGTGGTCTGTCTCCATATGAAGCCTCTTATACAAAGGAATGAGTCTCACTGAAATCAGCAGGGCTCATTTCAGACTAAACCAAGTCAGAGCTGCTCTGCACATCTGCCAGGCCCCTACCTTCTCCATCCTGAAGCAGACTGGGATTTTCCCATCAGACGGACGTTCTCCCCACCTCCTCCACAACATCTTTTTGTTTTGCGTTTTATTTAACATCCAGACTGAAGATGAGTTCTAAAAACTCTAGAGCTTGCTTACCACATTTTCAGCTGGTCACATACTGACAATATAAGGTCTGCAATTCCCAACATACTGCTCTACTGTTGCACTTGGATCCACCACCAACACCCCCAATAGAGCCACCTGCATGAAGGAAACCTTCATTCCTTGCTATTTTTGCCATTCTGTCTCCTACCTTCATCATCTTCCCTGCTACAGAAGTTTTCATTGGAAGTTTATTATTTAAGAAGAGCCCCGCTAGATGAGGCCAAGGGCCCATCTGGTCCGGTTTCTTGTCTCTCACAGTGGCCCACCAGATGCCTCTGGAAGCACTCAAGATAACAAGGTATCTGTATCCTGTACTCCCTTGCCTCTGGCATTCAGAGATAGGTGACCTCTGAAACCTGATGTTGGCATCCTTCAGTCTCGGAAGACTATGGTATCGCGCTCTGAATAGTGGTTCTGGAACAGTGCACGAAGCCTGGGTAAAGTAGATATGGAGGATAGACTGTTTCCCATGCAGCAAATCCCCCCTCTCCATGTCGCTGAAATGGTCCAATGGAAAGGCAGAGGCCAATACGGTTGGTTCCAGCGGCGTCGCAGGAGTTGGCAGAACGTGACTGTGTTCACCCATGAACTGCCTCAGGGACTCCGGCTCCGGATTTTGCCTCGAGGTTGACTCCTGAAGCCTTTTCCATAACTGAATGTAGCCACAAGGCAGTGGAGGTTTGGGATCAGAGTTTTCCTTTTCTCAGATGAGCTGCCTTCCCAGGCTAATGAGTCCCATCCCATCTGAAACCTGGAGGTTGCGTATACTCACCATGGCTTGTAACTTGTGATAATTTGCTTATTGTACAGCAAACACCATAACTAATGCTCCCAACCAATTGCCGTCAAACAGACCTGTCTAAAAATCATCCCTGCTGCTTTGCCCCAGCCAGAGTTCCTTACCTTTATAAAAAGGAATTTCTTGAGAACTTTAAAAATTAAGTAGCCCCAGTAGAGATGCAGCATTTGCAGGATCAACAGCATCCCATTGAAAAAGAAATATGCTGCGACAAATATCTGTGAATAGAATATAGGATAATACACTGTGGCCCGAAGGATCCTGAAAAATAAAATGTACAGTATTGTCAAAACAAAAAACAGCAAAATCACACCAGTGGTGTTTCCTAATCTATGCATACCTTTATCTTCATAAAAAATAATGCATAGTTCCATGCAGTAGAATATGCATATATGTATGTATGTATACTGTATGCAATAAATGCATACAGACCCACAGACCCATCTATGCTTTATGCTTCCATTATTTAAAAACAAACAGGTAAAAACAAAAAAGGTTTCTATCCCATTGTGACAGAAATACATTTGAAACATGACAGGAAGAAGAAGAAAATAATTTTAAAAGGATCAGTAATAAAGACAGGAAGTGAAAAGAAACCCAGATTCATTATTAAACATAATCCCCATAATCTGTTGTAACAAAGACTGCAATCTTATACACACTTTGTGCCACTGAAGTAAACAGGATTTACACCTGAGTAGACATGCATAGGATTGTGCTATAGGTACATGGATGCACAATCATCACTATTCCTTTGCCATTTCACTTGCATCAGTTTAAGATTGTAAGGCCCTTGGGGCAGAGAGCTGTATTCTAATGCCCTGTGCAGCACCATTCATGTAGTTGGCACATTCTTACTACATTGTTAGTAGCAGGACTACAGATGAGACCAAGTGGGTTTTGGTCCACAAAAGCACGGGGGAGGAATGGAGGAGGGCGTCTATTTCCTTCCGCATCATGACTCCCATCCAAAATTCTTCCCTCCCTGGAAGCTATCAGCTACAGAGGGAAAACTTATGGGCACTGTTTTTGTGTGTGGAAATTTTCCACTCCTGGACATGCACAGTTAATAACAGCTTCAGACTGGATCATGGCACGGGGCAAAGGATCCGGTTCTCCTCCTCTGATCATGATGCAAATAGAGGGCGGGATTTGCAGCTGCTTTTTGAGAAAGAAAAAAGGTTTTGGGAGTTGCATGCTTGGGGGTCATCCATCTAACTCAGCCCTAAGAGAATGAGCTAGAAATCTGAAAGTCCCTGGCTTCAACCTAACCTCAACTGTACCACACGCTAACTAGATGGCAGGGATGGGTCTCGACTCAGATGACTTGGACTTGAGTAGCGAAAACACACGTTTTCCACGACTTGCATAGACTCGAGTCACACATGTAAAAAACTTGGGCACTGATTGGGACTTGGGGGTTTTACTCTAAAAATGATAAGACTTGAATAGACTTGAGTCAAGACATGCTTCTGTGTGTGCTTGAGACTGTTTTGTGTGTATGCTCCCTTGCTTGTTTTTTTTCGTGGCTTCCGGGGCTTGATTCGCATTTCAAAAAGGCTAGGACTCAAGTCAAACTGACTCTAAAAACGCCTCTGGATGAGTATAATGGCCCCCGTTATTGCCATGAGTCAAGGGGGTCGGAGACTCAGGACTTGACTCGAGACTTAAGAGAATGGCTCTGGCAGATCCCTGCTAGATGGTCTTGGGTAACTGTCTTATACCCCTTCCCCCCCCCCCATATCTCTGCCCTAGCCTTCATATGCAGTATGGGGAGAAATAGTACTGATCCATTATATTGGGCTGTGGCAAAGATTGTAATATTGGACAGGACTGAAGTCCTATATATAGTGGGCTCTCTCTTTACAATGAATTGTGAAACTATTATAATTGAACCCAATAATGCACTGTTTTTTGTTAATTTGTTCCAAGACCTCAGAGGTTGACATTTCAGTCACAGAACTAGGCTCTTTCCCTCTCTAAGAGGTGATTTAAAAGGTGAGTTAAAAGAGTTTGTACAATGTTGTAATTCTTAAACACAAATTTCAAGGCTGTATCCTTCCCTCAATACGCGCTGCAAAATGCTCTGTTGGCTGAGACACTATCAAATGCTTGGATTCACATCGCTGATTGGCTTATCTATCACCCACGAAGTCCTATTGATGGCAATCGTGAGTCCATTGTAAAGTGAATAAATTATTGTACAGTGAACCTTGTTTTACTCTGGAGAGTTTGTTGTAAAGTGATCTGATTGTAAAATGAACCCATTGTAAAGTGAACTTCCACTGTACAGTCATAACAGTAATGGCCACCATCATCTTACAGGACTTCAAAGAGAAACAGCACATCGTACAACTCACCAAAAGGGGAAGAGAATGAGCCGGGTGATCACGAACACGATGGAAAAGATGACGAAGAGGACATTGCAGGTCTTCTCCCAGTGGGCATACTTGAATAGTTTTGCTGCCTGAAATCCCAATCAAATTGGTCATAAGACTTAAGTAGAAGAAGAAACCTAGAATTGGCAACCCAGTATCCATTTGAAAAATCCAGGGTCTCTCTTCCTTACACAGGAAGAAGCATACAGAGGTGCTGTTCTGGATTTGGAAGAGCTGGCTCCTTCTCTTCCTGGATCTCAGAGACCCTGGACAGAGACAAGGGTGTCATCCGTGTGGTCTGCACACCCCACAGCCCCTGCACCCAGTAACACCACTAACTTAGTGTTAAATCAGCTTCCTACAGTTTTATAAGTGAATCCACCCTTAAACCATGCAGGCACTTGGTTCCTGAAGGCCAGAATTGTCTCTGACTAGCAGCAATTGTTCAGGATTTCAGGTAGGTTTTGTCCCCCATCCTGCTACCCAAGATCATTTAACTGGAGATCAAACCCAAGTTCCGGTCAGGTAAAGTGTGTACTCTGCTGCTACTAAATTACAGCCCCTCCCCAGTATATGGCGGCAGTGGGGAATCATCTACAGCAGGGGTGACCAACCTGCTGCACGCATGCCACTAGGGCACACTGACACACTAAGTGGCACACACAAAGCAGCCTGCCACAGCCATTCCAGCCAATGCAGGGCTCTACTGCCACAAGCACGTGGTGCTTCTTACAGCATGAAGCCCAGAAAAGGAGTGATAAGGCTGTGGTGAAGATAGCCAACCTGAGGCTGGGCAGATCACATGGGCTGGCAAAACCACCTGAGCAGGTCTGGAGAGGCACACTCAAAATGCTGTATATAAAAAGTGGCACATGGTGCGCTGCACCACTGAGCTATAGGATATCAATTTATTGCATTGCAGATGTTTACTTGTTTGCTGAAAAATGGAACAATGGAACAAAACGGTGTTCTGTGCAAGGTCCATGCAAGGCTTCTTTTGAGTCAGGTCCACACACAGAGCCTCTTCCAATTAAGATCTCTCCCCCCCCCCCCCAAATATTTTCAGCAAACACAACATGACACTAAAAATGTAGCAGCTTTTACCTCCAGCCAGATATCTGCTGTGTCGTGAACAAACAACACTAGTGTTCCAATGCGGACGTAGTTGACACTCCAGGAGAAGAACATCAAGGCCAGGGCCGCGAAATGGTGAAGAACATGGGCTTTAAAGTCCTAAGGAAAACAAGTAAGACTTTCTCTTAAAACAAATAGGGGTCAGGTGGGGTAGGATGTACACTAAGTCTAAAATGCAATGTGAAGTCTTTAGCTGTGCACATGAAAGGAATGCTGCCCTCTTCTGGTCAGTCTGCAACAAGACAATACAAATAAAATAGGTTCTACCAGTACAGGAGGCCGTCATCATCACCACCTCTGACATTGTGGTCCATGATAGTGTCAACTGCTTGGGATAAGAGGAACACTGAAAGAGGCTAGTGCAAAAACAAACAGGCTCTTCAATGGGAGGGGGGGAACACTCTCACTGCCAGAGAGGACACTTTTTCCTAGGTCAAATAGCATACAGGGGCCAGACTGGGATCAGAATAATGGCAGGTGCAAAAGGTTTTAAGCCTTCCTTTCAGGTAGGGTTACCAGATACTAAAGGGGACAGAGTGCCTATACCTTTAACCATTGCATAGCAGAGGGAATTTTGCCAGGTGCAGCTTTTTAAACCCTGCCATCCTGAGCTGCACCTGCCAAAATTCCCTCTTCTGTACAGTGGTTAAAGCTATAGGCATTCTGTCCCCCTTTGCATCTGGTAACCCTACTTTCAGGTCCTGATCTGGATCACTTTCCTCACCTGCTATTTTGCATAGTGGAATCAAGCTTGCAGCAACAGAGTACATGCTTAAAGGAGTATCTATTTTGACCCTTACAGGCTCCAGAATGTGGGATTTCCCTGCAGAATATGGGATTTCCCAGCCTTTTTCTTCCTCACACCCAGTGGTGTAGCTAGAAGGGGTGCAAAGCACTAAGTTTTGAAGTGTGCAAACAGCCCCTTCCCTCCAGAGCCATTCTGGACAGGGGGGGGAGCATACACCCAGAATGGCTCCAAAGGGGAAGGGCCCCTTGCACGCTGTGGTGAGGCTCCCTGCAAAACTTAGTGCTTTGCACCCCCTCTAGCTACACCACTGCTCACACCCCTACTCCTGCCATGCCACCTTCTTTTCTTGTTGTCTTGCTCAACACCCAGCCTGAAGAAGCGTACTGGAGAACTCACACTTTTTGTGTCATTTGATTTGGTCCTCCTAACCGAGGGTGTCCCCCTGGCTGCAGCCTGGCTATTTCTAGAATTCTATTTGAGCCCATGCTCAGCAGAGGTCCTATGGAAAAGTGACAGTGTAATGTTTGATTTTCTTCAATGAACAGAAGCAAAGTTCACGGAAGACAATTGAGGATTGGTTGCCCAGACTTGCCTTTCTTTTGATATCCAGTCCAAGGGTAATCAGCAGTGACCAATAAAAACTCATCTCCATCATGTAGTACCAATACTGGGATGGCAGCAAAGACTGTGAAGAGAAAGAACATCAGGGGGTAAAAGTGATTGCAACCTTTTCCTTAAGGAGAAGTACAGATCAGAATTCTATCAACTCACAGCCCAATCCTATCCACATTTTCCTGGGAGTAAGCCCCATTGTCTCTAATGGGACTTACTTCTGAGTAGACATGCGTAGGATTGGGCTGTCAGTCTACCACTTCATTCTGTGGCATGGGTAGACTAAGCCAGGCAGATTTGATCTTTGAACTATCTAGACTCAGAATATTACTCTTGCTGATAAGATGAAGGACCTCGACGGCCAAGTGGAGCAATCAAGGTAGTAAGGGGCAGTTCATAGAAGGGCAGAGAGGTGGAGAACCCCCAAGGGCCCCTGAAGGCAAGGAAGCCCAATTAACCTGATCAGTTAATTAGGTTAGGGTAACCTGGTTAGGGTGAGCCATGTTACGGAGCCATTGGGGAACAGTGATCATGCTGCGATCTGTTTCAACATGCATGTTGGGGGAAGAATACCGGGCAAATCTCTCACAAAAACCCTTGACTTCCGACGGGTGGACTTCCCTCAAATGAGGAGGCTGGTTAGAAGGAGGTTGAAAGGGAAGGTAAAAAGAATCCAATCTCTACAGAGTGCATGGAGGCTGCTTAAAACAACAGTAATAGAGGCCCAGCAGAGGTGTATACCGCAAAGAAAGAAGGGCTCCACTAAATCCAGGAGGGTGCCCGCATAGCTAACCAGCCAAGTTAGAGAGGCTGTGAAGGGCAAGGAAGCTTCCTTCCGTCAATGGAAGTCTTGCCCTAATGAGGAGAATAAAAAGGAACATAAACTGTGGCAAAAGAAATGTAAGAAGGTGATACGGGAGGCCAAGCGAGACTATGAGGAACGCATGGCCAGCAACATTAAGGGGAATAATAAAAGCTTCTTCAAATATGTTAGAAGCAGGAAACCCGCCAGAGAAGCGGTTGGCCCTCTGGATGGTGAGGGAGGGAAAGGGGAGATAAAAGGAGACTTGGAGATGGCAGAGAAATTAAATGAGTTCTTTGCATCTGTCTTCACGGCAGAAGACCTCGGGCAGATACCACTGCCCGAACGGCCCCTCCTGACTAAGGAATGAAGTCAGATAGAGGTTAAGAGAGATTTCAGACCTCATTGATAAATTAAAGATCAATAAGGAATTGAGGAATGAAGTTGCTGATCTCTTGACTAAAATATGCAACTTGTCCCTCAAAACAGTCACAGTGCCAGAAGATTGGAGGATAGCAAATGTCACGCCTATCTTTAAAAAGGGAAAGAGGGGGGACTCAGGAAACTATAGGCCGGTCAGCCTAACATCCATACCGGGTAAGATGGTGGAATGCCTCATCAAAGATAGGATCTCAAAACACATAGACGAACAGGCCTTGCTGAGGGAGAGTCAGCATGGCTTCTGTAAGGGTAAGTCTTGCCTCACGATCCTTATAGAATTCTTTGAAAAGGTCAACAGGCATGTGGATGCGGGAGAACCCATAGACATTATATATCTGGACTTTCAGAAGGCGTTCAACACGGTCCCTCACCAAAGGCTACTGAAAAAACTCCAGAGTCAGGGAATTAGAGGACAGGTCCTCTCGTGGATTGAGAACTGGTTGAAGACCAGGAAACAGAGAGTGGGTGTCAATGGGCAATTTTCACAATGGAGAGAGGTGAAAAGCGGTGTGCCCCAAGGATCTGTCCTGGGACCGGTGCTTTTCAACCTCTTCATAAATGACCTGGAGACAGGGTTGAGCAGTGAAGTGGCTAAGTTTGCAGACGACACCAAACTTTTCCGAGTGGTGAAGACCAGAAGTGATTGTGAGGAGCTCCAGAAGGATCTCTCCAGACTGGCAGAATGGGCAGCAAAATGGCAGATGCGTCTCAATGTAAGTGTAAGGTCATGCACATTGGGGCAAAAAATCAAAACTTCACATATAGGCTAATGGATTCTGAGCTGTCTGTGACAGATCAGGAGAGAGATCTTGGGGTGGTGCTGGACAGGTCGATGAAAGTGTCAACTCAATGTGCGGCGGCAGTAAAGAAGGCCAATTCTATGCTTGGGATCATTAGGAAGGGTATTGAGAACAAAACGGTTAGTATTATAATGCCGTTGTACAAATCGATGGTAAGGCCACACCTGGAGTATTATGTCCATTTCTGATCGCTGCATCTCAGAAAGGATATAGTGGAAATGGAAAAGGTGCAAAAGAGGGCAACTAGATGATTGCTGGGCTGGGGCACCTTCCTTATGAGGAAAGGCTACTGCGTTTGGGCCTCTTCAGCCTAGAAAAGAGACTCCTGAGGGGGGACGTGATTGAGACATACAAAATGATGCATGGGAAGGATAAAGTGGATAGAGAGATGCCCTTTACACACTCACATAACACCAGAACCAGGGGACATCCACTAAAATTGAGTGTTGGGAGAGTTAGGACAGATAAAATAAAATATTTCTTTACTCAGCGTGTGGTTGGTCTGTGGAACTCCTTGCCGCAGGATGTGGTGACAGCATCTGGCCTGGATGCCTTTAAAAGGGAATTGGACACATTTCTGGAGGAAAAATCCATTACGGGTTACAAGCCATGATGTGTATGTGCAACCTCCTGATTTTAGAAATGGGCTGTCAGATGCAAGGGAGGGCACCAGGATGCAGGTTTCTTGTTATCAGGTTAGCTCCCTGGGGCATTTGGTGGGCCACTGTGAGATACAGGAAGCTGGACTAGATGGGCCTATGGCCTGATCCAGTGGGGGTGTTCTTATGTTCTTATGTATGTGAATGGCTGCAACACTACCCTGATAAAGGGGCAGCCAGTTATTTGTGGAACAGTATTTTTCTGAGGGCTTTCAGACACCTTGTCCCCACCCATTTGTTCACTTGATAGCTTTCAGGGTGAGAGTCATTGTGGGAATCCATTGGTTGGTGAGGGGCAAGGTTGCTTAGGAAGCAGCTGCAGGCAGAGTGACCAGTTCTTTTGACTGATTTCCCAAGGTGAACCTTCAGATCTCACCACTGGGATGGTACCTTAACCCCTTTTTGTCCTGTTCACTGGTGTACACATTTGATCTTCTCCCCTGCATCTGACATTCTGAGGTAGCCTACTTCTAAAATCAGGAACTTGCACATACCTACCATGACTTGTAACCCATGATGGACTTTTCCTTCAGAAATTTGTCTAATTCCCTCCTAAAGGCATCTAGGCAGGATGCCATCACCACTTCCTGAGGCAGGGAGTTCCACAGACTAAATACCCGCTGGATAAAGAAATATTTTCTTTTGTCTCTCCTCCCAACACTCAATTTTAGTGGATAGCAGCTGATCAAGTGAACACTTGCATTTGTTAAGTTTTCCGGGAAACTGCAATTGTTGCCTTTGGCCGTCTGCAAAAATACAGCCATGACTCCCTCCCCTTTTGCCAGGAGACATGTGAAGACCAGTGTGGAATAGTAGGCATGGGACCCCCACAAAGCCACATGGAGTGGTTGCTTCTCTACAAGGGGGAAACAAGAATGCCAGGATAAATCAGCGATAGTAGCAGCACTCACCTGAAATGGATAGTTAACCCAGACCTCCCAAATGTCATGAAACCAGGGTTTCTGGAGAGAACACAGAACCAGAGAGAATGAAAATTATTGTTCTGCAGTAGTGTGCTCACATAACACAGAGGCTAAGTGACTGAGTTGTAGAACAGAAGGTCCAGTCTCAGCAGCTATACAGCTATGTTGCATAGATGGTCCAGAACATTGTAGCTCAGGAGCAGGAGACCTTCCAAGAATTGCCTGCTCCTATATGAATCTGCACATTCTTTGAGGGCCTTCTTTGGATTGGCTGGTGATGAGCAAGGATCTAGTCTTCTCTATATGAACACAGGAAATTGCCTTAAGAGTCGGACCATCAAACACATTAGATTCTGTCTCTCATTCTTGTCTCTGTTGACTGGCAGAGACCTCTCCTTGCCCTACTTGGAGATGTTCCATCACTGAGCTGCAGTCACTCCAGCTCCTGGGCTCTGCAATGTATTTGTTGCCCCTTATAAGACCATCTCTCTGACCTGCCCTGCAGCATATGCTTTCAGGATGGCAGTTACAATCAATGAACCAATTCAAACAATTATATATTAAAATAGCTGGGCAGGGATCAAGTGCAAGGATAGACGGGTTAAAAACAATTCAACTGATATTCTCAAAGGTCTTTGCCTAGTGCTGAAAGAATATCAGAACGTGAATCTCCCTGGGAAGGGCATCCTGTAGGTGTTATGGCACAGCTGGGAATGTCCTCCCCAGAGCTGTGGGCTTAGCCTCATGAGCTTTATGCCCTGGATTAAAATGTATATATTGACCCCAGGGTTTAAAATCAGAGGGTGCCTTACGCAACCAGGGTGTGTGTGACACTGGCTGCCTCTTCATGTTTGGGCTCAGAGTGGAGGCTTTGGCTTTTAAATCTCTCCGCAGAAAATTAAGGATCATCTGTCTCCATATGAAGGTGCCACAGCCCTGAGCCCAGTCGCAGGGACCCTTAAATATGGGGGATGACAATGCAGCCCATCCTCTGTGGTTGTCTGAGCATTACTGAGACAGCAGCATGCCAAATGCTTTGAACAGTCTAAAGCAGCACATCAGTGCTGAGCTTCACAGAGAACTACATAGAAAGCGGCCAGCCAATGAGTTGATGGGATCCACAGGTTCTTATGCCAGTCTAGACACAGTGCTAGCAATTGGCTTTCCTTGTTCAGTTTGTCTGCTACCAGTAGCATAGCTAGAGGGGGTGCAAAGCAATAAGTTTTGCAGGATGCCTCATTGCACTGTGCAAGCATATACCTCTGTTTTGCTGTAGCAGCCCGGAATGGATCCAAAAGGAGGGAGAGGGGCTCCTTGTACAGTGCAAGGAGGTGACCTGCAAAACTTAGTGCTTTGCACCCCATCTAGCTACACTACTGGCTGCTACAGAATATGTGTCTCTTGCTGCATTTGGGTTCTCTGTTCTTTTGGACCTCATCTTGGTCCAAAAATCACATAAACCCACACTCACAACAGCAGTTTCACCGGGGAGAATGACTAATGAATGCTGCTCCACAAACCATTGAGAAATTGGTAGATGGCACCTCATTTGGCACAAAACCAAACACAGAACACATGGCTGTGCCTTGATTAAAAAAAGATCTGAGAGAGAGTGCAGTACACCTTAATTTTGTGGCAGATTTTATCTAACAGCCCAATTGAAGCCTTCTACCCCCCCTCCCCCGCAGCATGCAGCTGCTCTAAAACAGGCTGGGCTGTTTGCTATGGTAGGGGGGGAGGGCAATCAGGAGATGGGTAGGATATGGGGAAAAATGGTCTCTTACCCCTCCATAAGGCAGCTGCCAATAGGTCTCTTTGAACCCATGTGAGCTCTTTAGCCAGTGCAAGTCCAAGGAAACAAAGGGAGCATGTTGTACTGGAGGAGATAGCATCTGGGGCATGCTGCTCATACCAGCTGCCATCCTCTCCAATACATCTTCGACACCCCTCCGATTCTCCCCCAATCTGCCCTGCTCTGCCCACCCCACTGACTTCCCGGTATAGGCAGGGCTCCTCTTTGCTGCCGCCACATGCTGGGTCCTCCCTGCCGTCTGCAGCGGCAGCCCAGAAGCACACAACTCCGTGCGATTCCGGGGGAGGGTTTGCAATACCGTACAGCACGTACCATGCCCAGAACACTAGTTCTGGCAGCAGCACCTCCCAGTAGGATTGGGCTGTAAGATTATCAGACTTCCCCTTTGCCCTTCCCGCCACCATTTAACTTACATCATACAGAAATATAAATCCGGCAATCGATGAAAATAGATAGAATGAAAGCCTCCAACTGCGAAAATAAAACAATGAAAGAATAAATAGCTAACATGCAGTGATCTGATGCAGACGTAATATTTTTCATTCCCCTACCCATAGTTAAGATGTTAAGAGTACCCAGTGAGTTTTCATTCTCCTTCCCCCTTCCTCCTCCTCAGGAGTGAATTCTCCCCCTTCCCTTTCATTTTCAAGGCTTTACCTTGATTTGTCTGATCCAGTGCTTTTCACTGTCCAGTTTGCAAGCCCATTTCTAACCTTGGTCGCATGCTGTGGCTGCCAGCTAACCACAGTTAGTGAAAATAAATACCAATGCAAGTGTAATGCTCATGAGGTTAGCTCCCAAAACGAATGGTTGGTTTATTTGGGAGCGCATAGCATTTCTGTTTGCCCTGGGGGTGGGGGAAACTCCTGTTGGAGGAATTAGTAACCGGTTGTTCAGCCCAATTAACCAGCTATTATCTGTATGGAGATGTGTGCAGCTGCATCTCCTGGCAGGGCTGAGGAAAGGCAAAAGGCAAGGCAGCTGCTTTTTTTTTCTCACTAACGGAATAGACCTCTGACTCAGCTGTACCACATCACAAGGCAGGTAGGGACCGAGCATTTGATGGAATGTTCCAGTGTTGGAAACTCGAGTCAGTGACTTGGACCCAAGTCACGAAAATATGTGATTTGGAGGTGTGTGTGTGTGTGTGTGTGTGTGTGTGACTGCGACTCATGAGTCAAGCATGTGGAAAACTCTGAAAAAGACTCGAGTCAGGGCCCCCCTGACTCAGCACTCGAGTCTGCTAGCCTGGGGGTGCTTGCTTACTGTTTCTGCGGCGTGGAAAGCCTTGTGGGGCAAGCATTGTGCCTGGAGAGCAGCAGGGAGTTCCAGCTGGGAGGTAGGGAAGGGTTAATGTGAGCAGTAGGGGGAGGGGGGACTCGGCTCTTTTTTCCTGCCTCTGATAGGAAGGAAGGAACACTGGACAAAGGATGGGCACTCTGATATTTTCTTTGGCTGAGGGAGGGCAGGAGGAGGAGGAGCCAGCATGGCTGGTGGGGGGGAGGGAGCCTCATTGAATGACTGGCTAAAGTGGGACTACTACTGAGTACGGCTGCAAAGGATTGGGTCGTCCTGGTAAGCCTCGCAGCTGCTGTGCATGACCCTCCTCCCTCTTGCTGCTTCTGTCCTAGCTCTCACACAGTCCCTCCCACCCCTTCCTGCCCTATTTACAGATGGAAAGGGGCAGCAGGGGAGTAGTTAAAGAGAACTCCCACACACCCACAGAGCCTGGGAGCAGCCCCGTTTTTTCCACAGTGGGCTTGTTAAAGGAGGGTGACTCGACTTGTTTAAACTAAAGGGTGACTCAGCAACTCAGAAAGGGCCCTGTTATGACCCTTTTTCGAGATGAGTCGCAGGGGGTGGTGACTCGGCCACTCGACTCGAGTCAAGCCCTGCTGGCTTTTCCCATCCCTGGAATGTTCCTCCATACTAAAGCACACTGCCATGCTGTATCTATACTACGTTTTGCAACACAGAAAGTTGATGGTAGGGAGAAGGTTCATTTATTTATTCTGCAAATATATTCCATCGTGGAAGGGACTGAAGGTGACAGACATGGGGCTCCCTTTGTGGTTATCCATCCAGGCACTGAACATATCGCGGCCTGCTTAGCTTTAGCAAGGTGACCACACCATACAGCCTCAGACCAAACCCTGGATTCTAGCCTAGCCTTTTCTCTGACATGTGAGTTTAGCTATGTGGAGGAACTGAATGAAATAAAACATGAACCCCCCACCCACCCCGGATAAAGTCTGCTGCTGCTGCTCCTTACCAAACTTCTTGGAATTTCTTATGTACAGTTGGGACCGTTAGATTTCTTCGTCGCCTAAACCATTTCTCCACCGCGTGTACTGTCCAGTTGCACTTTTTGGCTAATTTTCGCAATTCTGACTATGGGGGGGAAGAGTCAGTGACATGTGGGTTAGAGGCAGTCAGAGGGATTTGCTTTTATTCTTCAGCCACCTTTCTGCACCACCCTTGTTCTTATCTGGGAAATAACCTGTCAAGATCTCAGGCTTCTGAACCCCTGCATGACCTGGGAAGGGGTTATGGCCTCCCTTCTTCTTTGGAAACAACAGCTGGGTTTTGAAAGGGGGTGCCTGAGCCCCAAATGAGGACTGATCCTTGTAGAAGAGGGGCAGACTTAAGGCCCAGTTGTATCCAACTTGCCAGCACCAGTGCAGCTGCAATGTAGCCCCAAGGTAAGGGAAAAGCATTCCCTTACCTTGAGGAGGCCTATGTGACTGCCCCACCACCACCACACGATACAGCGCACACCCTGTTGGCATGGCTGCATCTGTGCTGGAAAGCTGGATAGGACTGGGCCCTGAGTCAGATAGAGAGGCAAGTAGGTGCCGCCTGGGCAACAGAGTAGCATCTGAGGTTTTTGTGGAGCTGCCACCTCCACTCTGACTCTTCATGAAATATGAAGCGTAATAAAACAGACTAGTTGAGGGTGCAGGAAAGGCAATGATGAGATTGGAGCAACAGCATTGAGGGAGAAGTTCTTGAACCTTTCTCAACCCCATCCCATTCAACCTTTCCATTGTCGTCATCCCCCATTGCTGGGGCAACCAGGATGCACTTTGGTGCTGCGGCCTACATTGAGAAGACAGGAAGTGCTGGCCAGTAGCTCTGCTATGAAGCAGAGGCTTATCCTTCAAGTGCTTTAATCCCAGAGGAGCCCCAGAAGTGACTTTAGTGCACATTGCTTAAAAATTGGGGGTCTACTGCAGTGGTTCCCAAACTTTTTTATCTGACAGCTCCCCTGACCTACTGGCACATAGGCAGCAGCTCCACATTAGGGCTGTATGAGAAGGAGTCTTTAAAAAATAATAGTAATACAGGTGGGGCCTTGGTATCCACAAGGGATCCATTCTCAGACCTCCTGTGGATGCTGAAATTCGTGGATAATCAAATCCCTTTAAGTCCCCCCAAAAGGACTGGAACTGTGCTTCCCCGGGCCCCAGAATGCTTTATATGGCATGAAATCATCACCTCCGGTTTCCCGAGGGAGGTGATGGCCAATGGAGGTGACTGGCTGAAATGACCAATATAAAGCCCGCAGAGGCAGTGGGCGAACATACACTACCTCCACGGGCTTCAGAAAGCACACCAGAGGCTCTGGTCGCCTCCAACGGGCTCAGGTGGGGCCAAGTCTGGCTCCACGTGGATCCAGAATCTCTAGATATGGAGGCCCCACTTGTATAGTGTAAAAGTCACATGACTCAATGGATTTATTTTGTTGTATATATTTCAACAATCCCAAAGTTTGACATTCAGGAAATTTTTATTCACACCAGTGACTTTGACATGTGAGATAATCCAGTACAGCAATTTAATAAAAATCTGAGATGTAGTGGTTAAATGTTAAAAAAAAAAAAAGGTGGTAGTGATCTGTTGTGGAATAATCCCATTGAAGAAGATGACAGTTGCTACCCAGACCTCGTTACTGGTTGTGAAGAGGCTTCTATCACAGTTCAAGCTTCAGGGCCCCCAAAATGTCAGTCTGCCACTGATTCCCTCCCCTTTGATCTGATGTCTCAGGGGCAGAACCCTGGCTCCTCTATGTTAGAGGGAGGGAGGGAGTGCACTGTGACTTTGGACTTGTGTATTCACCAAAGAAGCTTCTTTTTTAAAAAAAAAAATCCATACCTGGGATGGTTTTGTGGAGCACTCCTTGAAAAAAGTGTCCAGGGTGGGATTCGTCTGGGGTTTTACATGCCTCTTGTTCTTTATGCCCATAACAGTTGCTAAAGGAGCAGCAAAGATTCTGGAAAGACACAAAGGATGAGAATCTCTCTCTCTATGTCTCCCCCCCCCCAATGTGAAAGACTGCAATAGACTGTGGAAACTGCCAAGTTCTGCTGCTGCACTGCTGTCACTGATGTTTTTGCTACTATGACCTTTCTCCATTATTGTATTTTAATTTTTGTTAGCAACCTTGGGAATCTCTTTTTTATGGGAGTAAAGGTGGGATATAAATATTTTTAAAAAATGCATGCATACATACACTTTCCAAACTAACCTACCTCTCAGGGTTGTTGTGAAGTTAAAATGGAGAAAGAACAGGTACATCACCCTGAGCTCCCTGAAGGAGGAAGGGTTGGAGATAAATGTAGCACAATAAATGCCTCTGAAACCATTTCTGATTACATTGCTCGGCTTCGTAATCCTGCTGCTATTGCCGAGTACAGGTTTCATTACAGAAAATGAAACTGGCAGATCAAAATAATCTTTTAATCTTTCTTGTATACATGAAGTCCAACACAAGAAATGAAATTCAGCAGCAACGACAACAAAATTACAGTGCCTTACCTCTCAACAAAGAATCTGATAACCAACATCCCAAAGGCATATGGAATTGTGGCAAGCAATTGGCGCGGTTTTGGGAAGACAAGTCCATTGTGATCTACGTAGTTTTCCCATGAACAGTTTCTTGGCATGTACAAGTCCTTCCACCAAAACCAGTCATTCAGGATTTTCAGTATATGGGCCATTCTGACGGAATAAGATGAGATGGAAAATTAGCTCAGCAGAAATATGTACTCTGAACCTGTTCTGCATTGTAACTGTCAAGTATGGCCAGAAAGGTACTCTGTGCTGCATGTCAACCGAACTCAACCAATCCAACCAAATACATTTCCACAAGGATAACAGTGTCTTGGCCCATGCCAGCCAAGTGATTTAACGTCAGCTCAGCATTCATCCTTCCTTGTGGCTATATCACATATTACAAAGTTCTACATAGAAGTCAGAGGCATCACTAGGCATCACCTGGTCCGAGAGCTCATTCCATCACCCCCATGATGGACTTCCTCCTATACCAGACCATACAGAATAAATTACAATATCATATGCACAACGTAACTGCATTGTAACGTAACAAACGTAACAACGTAACAAACGCATTGGTAAAGTAGCTACCACATTTTCCAGACTCACAGAGAGATTCTGGTCCAACAAGAAGCTGACGGATCATACCAAGATCCAGGTTTACAGAGCTTGTGTCCTGAGTACACTTCTGTACTGCAGCAAGTCATGGACTCTTCGCTCACAACAGGAGAGGAAACTGAATGCTTTCCACATGCGCTGCCTCCGACGCATCCTCTGCATCAGCTGGCAGGACAAAGTTCCAAACAACACAGTCCTGGAACGTGCTGGAATCCCTAGCATGTATGCACTGCTGAAACAGAGACGCCTGCGTTGGCTTGGTCATGTAGTGAGAATGGATGATGGCCGGATCCCAAAGGATCTCCTCTATGGAGAACTTGTGCAAGGAAAGCGCCCTACAGGTAGACCACAGCTGCGATACAAGGATATCTGCAAGAGGGATCTGAAGGCCTTAGGAGTGGACCTCAAACAGGTGGGAAACCCTGGCCTCTGAGCGGCCTGCTTGGAGGCAGGCTGTGCAGCATGGCCTCTTCCAGTTTGAAGAGACACTTGGCCTACAGACTGAAGCAAAGAGGCAAAGAAGGAAGGCCCATAGCCAGGGAGACAGACCAGGGACAGACTGCACTTGCTCCCAGCGTGGAAGGGATTGTCACTCCCAAATCGGCCTTTTCAGCCACACTAGATGCTGTTCCAGAACCACCATTCAGAGCGTGATACCATAGTCTTTCGAGACTGAAGGTTGCAAAAAAAAAAAAATGTAACTGCAGTGGCATCATTAGGGTTCATGTAACCCTCTTTAACTTTATTTATTCATTCAGGCAGCAATCCTAACCACACTTTCCTGAGACTAAGCCCCATCGAACAAAATAGGACACTTCTGAGTAGACCTGGGTAGGTTTGTGCCCTCATTCATTCATTTTAATATATAACAGTACAGGTCACCCAAAAAATAAGTAACCAACAAAAAAGCAATGGTCGACTTGATGACACTCAGACAACTGAATAAAAGTTCTAGTATTAGCTCTCTTACATGGAAATGAGACCTGAATCATACTAACACCTTATTGGTTTCCTACTGTGTCACAATAAATTCTCATTGGCTCTTGGAATACTCATCAGTCAGGTTTAAGAAAACTCACTTTTTGTTACATAAGGCAGTTGTGTTTTCCTTTTTTTGGTTATTTGGCCATAACCTTTGATGGAATGCAGATATTTCGGTATGGTTTGTTTCATTGCATTCTGCATTAAATTATGCATTGATTGATACATAACATGATGGTATTATTCAAATATATCAAGATTTTCATAATATTTGCCAGTAGTGGTATCACCCACCTCAGTGCGTCACCTGATGCCGTCTGTGTGTCCCCCGTACCCCTCCAGTGACACCACTGATAGAAGCCACTTTGCATGTAGGAAATAAGATACAATTTGAATGTTAGTCATCATGTCTGACAATCACACACACAGAATTGTGCTGAATGTAAACATCTTGGGATTGCGTAGATACTAGTGAATCCCAGTTGTGGGCTATGATGATAAGAACATAAGAACAGCCCCACTGGATCAGGCCATAGGCCCATCTAGTCCAGCTTCCTGTATCTCACAGCAGCCCACCAAATGCCCCAGGGAGCACACCAGATAACAAGAGACCTCATCCTGGTGCCCTCCCTTGCATTGGCAATCTGACATAACCCATTTCTAAAATCAGGAGGTCGCACATACGCATCATGGCTTGTACCCCATAATGGATTTTTCCTCCAGAAACTTGCCCAATCCCCTTTTAAAGGCATCCAGGCCAGTCGCCATCACCACATCCCGTGGCAAAGAGTTCCACAGACCAACCACACGCTGAGTAAAGAAATATTTTCTCTTGTCTGTCCTAACCCGCCCAACACTCAATTTTAGTGGATGTCCCCTGGTTCTGGTGTTAAGTGAGAGTGTAAAGAGCATCTCCCTATCCACTCTGTCCATCCCCTGCATCATTTTGTATGTCTCAATCATGTCCCCCCTCAGGCGTCTCTTTTCTAGGCTGAAGAGGCCCAAACGCCGCAGCCTTTCCTCATAAGGAAGGTGCCCCAGCCCCGTAATCATCTTAGTCGCTCTCTTTTGCACCTTTTCCATGATGCACCATGATGCACCATTATTCACCATGATGCACCATCATCATCAGCATCATGATGCATCATAATACACCATGATGCATGATGCACCATGATGGCTGAGGGGTATCTTGAAATATTATGCAATCATTTTGGATGGATCTAATCTGATCCCCAACCAGCGGCACTGATTCTTCTTTTTGTACCATCATATGGGCTGTGACATCATCCCAGCAGAGGAGAGATGCATCCCAGTTCCCCAGCACAGACCCTCTTCCAGGAGAGAGCTATACAAGAGCAATCCTGGACGCGTTCCTATTTGTTCAGGAAGTATGGTACCCATCCCTGACTGATAGGACAAGAGGGAGTTTGCAATGCTGGAATGTCATATCAATGGGACTATCTTTCAGTTGCGAGGAAGAGGCCTACCCCAACCACCTCAGGGCCTGATGAAAAGGTGCTTGTGCGCTACTTTGAATGTCAAGTGGAACAGGTCTCCAGTTGTCATGTGAGTGTACGCACAGCAAAAGGTGTTTTACAAACAGGAATCTGGAGGGTGTGGAGCACACCTTGTCTATTTGGAGTTCTTTCTCATCCCCCCCCCCCAAACTCAGAACAAGTTACAACAGATCTTCCACTCATTTTAGCTCCACAGTTAGGACCGGTAGTGACCAAACCTTACCTACCTAGGGCCTTAGGACTGCACCACCCTTTGCCAGTCTGAGGTAGGTGAAAAAACAGACATCTAAGGGCCAACCAAGATGTCTGCAAAAAATTCCTACCTGGCCCTTGGCAAGTGACCAGCTAATCCCAGACTGGTTGAAAGGGCGGGCGGGTGGGGTTGCCAGCTGGGAGTGAACTGAGCCCAGATGGAGCACACACTCCCGACTGGCACTCTGGTCCCGCCTCTCCCCCAGCCGCGATAACCAATCGTGGCACAGCCTCAGCCTGGAGGCACGAGGTAGGGCGGGGGCAATTTGCCGCTAGCGCCGCATGGGCGGTAATGGCTTTTTAATGTGTGATTTAATGCAGAGTGCAATGAAATAAACTGCATTGAAATATTTATATCCAATCAAAAGCACCCATGCTTCTCATTTCACATGTTGGTGTGGCTCCTTTGAGCAGTCATGTTTTTCTTAGCATCTCTTTCATCTTAGGAAACACCTTTTCGACTTTTCAAAGCGATACAGGGACGATTACTGTACTATCGAGGAAATTGCGGTAATATTGCAGACAGCAGAAAGGGTAAATGAGATTGTAATCCCTGGCATGAGGTTGTGTTCCAGAAGCATGCTGCCTCTGTTTCCACCTCTGAAATCCTTTGGCAACTGGAGGAGAATATGTAATGGGAACTTTTGAGATTTCAAGCTTGTCAAACAGTTGTACAGTACAGTACATACAGTAACAATTATACAATACAACAGTACTCCGTAAGAACATAAGAAGAGTCCCACTGGATCAGGTCAAAGGCCCATCAGTTTCCTGTATCTCACAGTAACCCAATAAATGCCTTCAAGGAGCACACAATGTTACGTAAAAATCCCCTTTTCCCTTCCAAGTTGTGATTTTTATATCTGGTTATGTTATTTTGGATCATACAGACCAAGCAAGCAGGCCATTCCTCCCCCAGCACATGTTTCTAAGGGCCATGGCCAAGCTACAAACACATGAATTACACAAACCCCCAATTCCTTGCAGGTCTAACCTAATCACTGTGTCTCCTGATTATGCAAAACAAGCCTGCGCCAGAGGAAAAGGTCTATTGTTCTGTTGTTGTACTCTTAAGCACCTTATGCAGATTGCATCCCTCCCCCCAGAAGGTCAGCCTGGCTGGTAGGCTGACTTCCTTCAGGTTCATCACATACTCCATGTGTACCATTGTGTGTGAACTGAGTATGTGCAAAGCTCTGGGATACTTCCGGTCAGTTTAGGTCAACTTCCAGGTCAAAGACAACTCTTATAAGAGAGAACTCAGATCACATGCCCTCTCTCTCTCTCTGATTGCTCTCCTGCAAGAGTGGTCCTACATGGGACTCTTCCTCCAACTGCCCCCCCCGACAGGTAAATATATCTGGCGTCTACACTCCCTCCCTTCTTCCCTATCCCTCCCTTCTCCCCCATCTTTAGTCAGCAACTGGGTTTAGCAGATTAAGGAACCCCTAAATACTTCCCTACACCCTATCCATTTCTGATTCCTTTTCGGATGCACCCAAATACATAGCACATGCATCCACCACTAGCTAGGTACACTATACATAAGTACTAGAAATCTATACTTATCAATTATCCATGTGTATTATGTTTACCTTTGTGTGTTTTTGCAATAAAAATATAATCCTTTGATTGAAAGTTACCTTCCTCCCAGTCTCCTCTTTAAGCTAGACTAGGGATCTCTTTGCTCTATGCTGTCTTGGTATCCAGCCTATGGTCCCAAAAGTTTCCAAAAGGCTAATATAATAATTCCCCTAAACATAATAGCCTTTTTGGTAACAACAAGACACAGAGTGCCTGCATATGGCACTCTGAGGTAGCCTACCTCTAAAACCAGGAGCTTGCATTTACCTGACATACCTATCATAACTTCTAACCCGTGATGGACTTTTCCTCCAGAAATTTGTCCAATCCTCTCTTAAAGACATCTCAGATATAGATCAGTAGCGAAAAACATAAATTTGAAATAAAAGCAACTATGGCCACAGTCCTAACCCACTTTCCAGCACTGACATAAGGGTAATGCAACTTTGAGGTAAGGGAACAAACATTGCCATACCTTGTGGAGGCCTCTGTGACTGCCCTCCAACTGCAGGATGCAGCACATGCCCCACTAGCACAGCTATGCTAGTGCTAGAAAGTTGGTTAAGATTGCGCCCTACATTAATTTTGCTAATACGAGGGGTACAATTTATGGAAATGGGCTGCCAAGGGGTACCCAAGTGAAAAAACATTGGCAACCACTGAAACAGAGGACATAAATCATGAATTTTTAAGGAAATGAAAGTGAAAGCATCACTGAGGTGTTCTGGGGTGCAGTTTCGAGCATAAAGGGTAGTGAGAGAGCCATTTGAGGAAATATATGACATCCTGCTCAAATATGGAGCCCCCTCCCCCCAGGGGCTCCCTTCCAAATGATTGATCGGGTCTAGAACGGTTCCACTTTAGTAATATTGCAGCATCTGACATCACTCAGCCTCGTGTAGCAGTTTCAGAGTGACTGAGAGGACTTTGAGAAGAGTGAGGAGGTGAGTTAAGGAGAGTTGCATTATGCGGAAAGACTCCTCAGGCTGGTGGAGCAGCTTCCCAGAGGCCTCCCACTGCAAAGGAGATGAACAGTGAAAGCCTTCAGAGCACGTTTTGTGTGGTTGTGTTGGAGAAAAGACAACACATAGAACATAAGAACAGCCCCACTGGATCAGGCCATAGGCCCATCTAGTCCAGCTTCCTGTATCTCACGGCGGCCCACCAAATGCCCCAGGGAGCACACCAGATAACAAGAAACCTCATCCTGGTGCCCTCCCTTGCATCTGGCATTCTGACATAGCCCATTTCTAAAATCAGGAGGTTGCGCATACACATCATGGCTTGTAACCCGTAATGGATTTTTCCTCCAGAAACTTGCCCAATTCCCTTTTAAAGGCATCCAGGCCAGATGCTGTCACCACATTCTGTGGCAAGGAGTTCCACAGACTGACCACATGCTGAGTAAAGAAATATTTTCTTTTGTCTGTCCTAACCCGTCCAACACTCAATTTTAGTGGATGTCCCCTGGTTCTGGTATTATGAATTTAAGAAATTAAGCCAAGTTCTACAGTGGAAGATCCTTCTTCTGACTGCCTCTAGTTTGCCGCTAACAATCAAACAGTAGCAGAGGCAGTTACTGTAAAAGGTTCCAAAGAAAAATACTTTATGTGCCATTCAGAAGCATGTGCAGCTGTGTGCTTGCCCATCCATGAGGCCAACAGAAGGAGCGGAAGGACTGGAAAAGGACAAGGGGTCAAAGGGAAATAGGGATAAAAGGAAAGCAGTGGGCCAGAGCACAAGTGTCAAACTCGTTTCATACAGCAGGCCGGCTAGCATTCATGAAGCCTACTGAGGGCCGAAGGTGATGTCATTAGGCAGGAAGTGATGTCATTAAACAAGTCATAACCAGAAATAAGCACTTTTTCCTCACTCAGGAAACTTTGGTTCCCAGGCAGTGACTCTCCACCCTGGTGTCTTGCCAGTTGTATTCCTCTGACTGAGCAGTTTTCTGACTTCTCCATCTTCTTCAGATTATTTCACACTTCCCTCCAGACCGGATCTTACTGGAAGGACATTTCCACTTCAGGACAACCTGGATCTTACCAGTCTTGCACCTTACTTCAAAGCACAGCATCCCTAGCATTCTTCTCTACCCACATTTCCCCACTCGCTCCTCAGCAAGGATGGAACAGGAGGGGGAATTCCACCTCCGTGACACTCCCAAAAAGGCACAGCCTCTTAAGGAAGTTTAATAAGGATGAAGTTCCATTCCCAGCTTCAGTCCTTGACATGTCCGGGTAAGTCTGGAATTTCTGGTTACAGACGATTTAGAGTCTAAGGGCACAATCCTAAGCAGGTCTACTCAGAGTTCTATTGTGTTCATAGGACTTACTCCCAGGAAAGTGAGAATACACACTTTCCTGGGAGTAAGTCCCATTGAACACAATAGAACTCTGAGTAGACCTGCTTAGGATTGTGAGAATTGTGAGATTGTAAGAATACACACTTTCCTGGTAGTAAGTCTAACTGAGCACAATGGGCCTTATGTCTGAGTAAACATGCATGGGATTGTGCTGACAATCTGTGTTTTCAGAGGGTCTGTCACCGTCATCAGAGTACCCAGCATTCACTAGATGCAGAATCTATTTAGTCAGTTTGTATCACTAAGGGCACAATCCTGAACTTCACTTGAGCAGACGCAAGTCCCTTGCACTGGCCCAGTAGTGTCGCAAAAGTTCCATAAAGCACTTTTGCGCCACTCACAGAGGAGATAGGCCAGCGCATGGACGTGCGCCAGCCTCCCTGTTCAATATCAATATCAGTAATACCTTTATTGGCATATTGATATTGATATCAATATCAATAATACCTTTATTGGCATATAAACAGGTAAACAAAATTACAACAGTCTCTAAAAGAATAAACATGTTGGGGAGGGGATGTGGGAAATAGTTCAAGAGAAGAGGGAAAAAGAGAAAAGAGTTCAGGAAGGCGGGATATTTTAATAATTTGGGATAGAAAACTGGCAACTGCTATGGTAATGTTTGCCTGATTGTCACTAAGCAAAACAAAAATGGGATCAATAAATGGGCCAGCAGGATGCCGTAAAAAGGGATCCAAATACAGCTTTCTGAGTGAACAATGCGCTGGACAATGGATTAGGATATGCTCAAGTGTGTCTGGTTCGAGATGACAGAAGGAGCATAATCTGCAGTTCCGAGAAATGCGGGAGAATCTGCCAAGATGATACGAGGAGGGGAAAATATTAAAATGTGCGAGCATAAAAGCCCTTCTAAGGGAGGGATTTATTAGGGTATCGAAATATTTAGAGGGCTGACCTGGTAAAGGGCAGAAACCAAAAGAGAGAGGGGAACATACTGGGTTAAGATCAGCAGAAAGAGAGGTAAATTCAGCTTCCCAGAGCCTGGTTTGGATTAGTTTTTTTTAGGAGGATTCTCCGAGTCCCAAACTCCATCCGGTTAGCAACGCTGACTCTCGAGTTGGGAGTCCACCTCCCCTCAACTATAGCATGGGCTTTAACATTTAAATTCTGGCTCCGACTTCATCTGTCCCTTCCATCTGACTCCCTTCTTAATGACCTGTTAAGAAACCCCTTTTTGTCTAGCTGGTTTCATAAAATCGATTCCAAATTGAATTCCCTTGATTTGCCTTTGGAATCTTTAGTGGGCCTCGATACTAATAGCCTCCCTCTTCCGTCACAGGGTGAGTTGCATTGGCAGACGCAGGGGTTTGGGGAGGGCGTGGGTGGGAAGAAGGTGGGAGGCAGGTGCTTTGGAGCTGGGGAGGGTGGGTGGTGGGCGGGACCGTGAGTGGGCAGGTGGGGAGCAGGAGGTGGGCCCAGCATCCGGCAGTTATGTTGGATCCTGACCCCATTCCCAGGTGGCCCAGGGCAGTCCTGGGCTGCTTGGATTTGCACCACCTTGTCAGGTGGAGCAAATCTGAGTAGACCCATTGCGGCTGCTGCAGCACGATAAGGGGAAACATTTCCCCTTGCCTAGGCGATCCTGCAGCCAGCCCCGAACTTGAGCTGGATACAGCGCAGGCCCACTGGCCTGCCTGTTTCCAGCACGACTTAGGACTGGGCTATAACTCCCCTCAAGTGTAGATTTTTAAAAACTTGTAAGTGGTGGAACCAAAAATTGGTTATTAAATATTGTTTGGGTTAAATGGATATAAGGTCAGCACAGTGCCAAGTCACAACAACAGTAATTACTGCTAACAAAGTCCTTCTAGAATGGCTACATTTTATTGGCCCTGTAATATGACAGGGTTAGGTGTATGACGTGAAAATGATTTTCTTGTAATCTTGTAATCAAAGTCAATCCCACAGCATGCTTGAATTCTTCCAAGTATGAGTTCATCAGGATACAAGGCTGTGCCAATGTCTTGCATTGAGGGCATTACTAGAAATACAGTAATTAATAACTGTTTCTAATTAAAGCATTCTTCATATATTGCTGAACACGGTTTATACCGCAAAGCAGAGGAAGCAAGGACTATTCACTATGTTAATATTTCATTTAAAAAAAGTTAATTGCATACGAATTACCTAGTTCTTTATCATGAACTATGATAAAGTTCATAGACTTGCCACCTACTTGTCTGATTCCTCAGCAATGCCTCACTTACTGCCTAGTGATCAGACTGGCCACTGCCCATTTTAAAGTTTCAGTGGTTATTTGTAACCTGTTACAGTGGGGACCTTCTGCTTGGGTCCTTAACTGCTCCACACAGCAGAGGGAAAACATTAGAGGGAACATTGACATGGCACCTGGGATTGAAGCACTCCAAAATTAGCATGTGAGGGGGTGGAATGTAAGAAAAGCAGGTTATACAGTTCTGATGAAAAAGGATTTCAAGCAACACATTCTACAAGTTGTGGATGAAGTAACGTAGGTATTAGATCCACAGCGAAAGCCTAGGCATATCTAAGAAATATGCCCCATTGTAGTCACTGGAGCTTACTCCCAGGAAAATGTATAGGATTGCAGGCTAAAACATGCAACTGTTGCCCTGCCGTGGCAACCAGGTTCCATGCAATGACAAGAAAAATCTGGCTACATTTCAGCTTTATGATGCTCTCTACACATGCTGCCCATGCTTGCACATTATTTATTTCTTCAATTTCTCTCCTGCCCTTCAAGATATACTTGGGGTGGCTTATAAAGGTTGAAGATGAAAACGACAAAACACAGCACAAGTAGCAAAAACAGCAGCAGTTGGTTTAAGCCAGCACTGCTCAGTGTTGCAAACAGGGATCAAATGTGTACACTTGTAGGCTGGGCAGAAATGGGTTTAAAATGCACAAGGAGCTAGGGTGAAAAATAAAATTGTTTTCAGAGCTAGTCTAAAAAAGGACAACGAAGAGGGCATCATTCTACTGTCTGAATGCTACCAAAGATGCCTGATACTTTGTGCCACCACGTAACAGAGGCAGGACACACCTATCAGAGCCTAAAGGGTGCAACCAATTTCCCATTAAGGTTTGCATGGGGACAATGGTGTTAAGATACATAGGCATATTGTGCTAGACATTGTGCTGGGTGTAGACAACTAGACATGTGACTGCCCTTCTGAATATAGGTTTTGTGTTTATCCTCCTAACTGTCCTCCTAACTAGACTGAACTTTCTAGTTCAGTACAGAGTTATTAAGCTTTAAATTAGAATGCAGCTTTACATTTAGAATACAGCAGCTCATTTTTGTATCAAGTGGACACAAATAAAGCCAAATCTGGTGGGTGCCCAGCAAATAATTTTGAAAGAAATGTATCAGATATTCTAGCCACTGTTCCACAATTTTAGCAAGGCCTGCCAAGATTTTGGACTGACAATCAGCCTTAAGAAAACACAGGTCATGGTTCAGGATGTGGACTCACCTCCCTGCATTACAATCTCTGCACATGAACTGGAGGTTGTCCATGACTTTGTGTACCTTGGCTCAACGATCTCCGACACTCTTTCTCTCGATACCGAGCTAAACAAGCGCATCAGTAAAGCAGCTACCAAGTTTTCCAGACTCACAAAGAGAGTCTGGTCCAGCAAGAAGCTGACGGAACATACCAAGATCCAGGTCTACAGAGCTTTCGTCCTGAGTACACTTCTGTACTGCAGTGAGTCATGGACTCTTCGCTCAAAACAGGAGAGGAAACTGAATGCTTTCCACATGCGCTACCTCCGATGCATCCTCAGCATCACCTGGCAGGACAAAGTTCCAAACAACACAGTCCTGGAACGAGCTGGAATCCCTAGCATGTATGCACTGCTGAAACAGAGACGCCTGCGTTGGCTCGGTCATGTCGTGAGAATGGATGATGGCCGGATCCCAAAGGATCTCCTCTATGGAGAACTCGTGCAAGGAAAGCGCCCTACAGGTAGACCACAGCTGCGATACAAGGACATCTGCAAAGGGATCTGAAGGCCTTCGGAGTGGACCTCAACAGGTGGGAAACCCTGGCCTCTGAGTGGCCCGCTTGGAGGCAGGCTGTGCAGCATGGCCTTTCCCAGTTTGAAGAGACACTTGGCCAACAGACTGAGGCTCAGAGGCAAAGAAGGAAGGCCCATAGCCAGGGAGACAGACCAGGGACAGACTGCACTTGCTCCCGGTGTGGAAGGGATTGTCACTCCCGAATTGGCCTTTTCAGTCACACTAGATGCTGTTCCAGAACCACCTTTCAGAGCGCGATACCATAGTCTTTCAAGACTGAAGGTTGCCAACAATGATGTTCCACAATCTATAGAATTTTCATCCCCAAGACTGCCCTGAGCCTGAACAACTTTCACAGCACAAGCCTATGCTTGTCTAATCGGAACCCTGTCCCATGTTGTCAATGAGATTTACTGCCAGGAACATGACAGGCTTTAGCTCAGAAGAGTTTATTTTAGACAGATACATGTTTTTATAAATGTGTTTTAAGGTACCTTCCCCAAGCTCTTGGTAAGGAGTGATCTAGGCACTGAAGATAAAAACTAACTGCTGATAATTTTTTTGCACTATAAATTATTACTCTTTTTCCACTAACCAAGCAAGGGCCAAGCGACATGTTGTACCCGCCACAGAAATGCTGCCAAACTGGTAACATCATGGTGAGATCTCCCCCTTTTTTCATAATGTTTAGGAACTTATGATATACCGTCATCAAAGTCTAAGTTTTACTTTATCATCACCCATTACATCACATTACAATGCTATTGTGTCACAGGATGACTGTGGATGCAGAGGGAGCCCACCATTAGGATGCGGTCCAGTGACAACTCATGAACAGGAGTCAGTTGACTCCTGTGGAATGTATGCGTGGAATGTAAAGCATCACTATGTTGGAAAGATGTGAACTTTGCACCACAGTCTTTTCTGCGTAGCAGCCGAAATGGCTGCAAGACACCCAACATGGGCCACAACAGAATGCGGGTCACAGCTGATAACTGTGGACCTCCTCAGGAGGCCATCCCCAACCAAGGCATATGCAGTCAATTCATCCAGAAACTTCTGCTAGCTCAACTGTGCCTAAAATAACCGGCACCCTCTTTCTAGGGTTTCAGACAGGAGTCTTTCCCAGCCCTATGTAGAGGTTCCAGGGGTTGAATTTATCAGACCTTCTGATCGCACAACAGGTGCCTCTATCACATCCAGCTGGAAGGAGCCCATTCAAGTCAACAGGATGCTCTTTATATCCAACACGATGGTTCTCTCTTCCTTCCACAGCCACACACACTGCTGCGGATCAAACCCACCTTTCTCAGCACATGTCAGATTCTCAGCAGGTGTAGTGATCAGGTTTAATTACATATGTCAGCAAGAGTTCAGCATCATTTGTACTATGTTGCTTTGTAAACCAAGCGAAAGTGAAGAGGGAGCAGGCTTGGATAGCTATTATGGAAGTCTCCGTCGGGACTGAAAGGCAGGGCATAAAAATGTTCTACATTGTTTTGAAGGAAAGGGCTCTAAAGCACAGTTGTGTGTGGGCACTGGCCTCTTGCTTTATCAAGAAGACTGCACCCTCTCCTGTGTTTAGCAGAATGAAATTGCTCTCGAGTTATAACTAATACAGGCAGGTTAAGACTATAATGAAATAGAAAGGGTAATATGCCCAAATGAAAATCCTGGAGATCTTTGGAATGAACAATTAATTATTCCTGTGTGCACTGCAGAACATACATAGAAAGCCAGTTGCATTGGTTGGGGGGTGTGAGGGATGTGGGCCACACCAGGTGACACGCACGGGGGTGGTGACATCACTACTAGCCAAAATTTTTAAAATCATGGTATATTCGACTAATGCCATCATGTTACATATCAATCAATGCATAAGTTCATGAGACATGCAATGAAACAAACTGCACTGAAATATCGCTATTGTATCAGAAGTTGTGGCCAAAAACCCAGTGGGACAATGGTGCTTCACCACACCCTGGCCTGGGGCATTGCCCTGCTCACTGCATGGGAGGAAGTCCGTCATGGGGGTGACGCACTGGCCTTCTGCATTGGATGATGCAAACCCACTGTATTAATCTAGGATCAAACCTGACAAGTTTACTCAAGCGTCCAAAAGTATAGACTTTGTAAGAGTTAAGGTATCAAGGAAGGATTAAACAAGTCCTATAGCTTCCTATATTGTGCCCATCATAGCTACCATGTACCCACACTGCTCTTTAGTCTTTAAACCCCAATCCTTATCCTTTTCCAGTAACATTCAGACCTTTTTTTTTTTTTAAAGTTAAGCCCATCAGCAATAATGATGGGTTGAATGAATGTGCAGTGTGGCTCTAAATGGACTAATACAGCAAGGTTCTTCTTATAGTTAGTTATAGCATAACTGCAACCCTATGCATGTTTACTCAGAGAAGTCCAATTGCATGCAATGGGATTTATTTCCATTGATGCGTGCATAGGATTGCAGTCAACTTGTTACAGTTCTGTGCTGTTCTGAGTGGTATAGCATATGGTAGTCACCCTTGACCACTGGATCAACTAATTCCCACCATTTATTGGTGGAGTTTCAGTCATACTGTTCATCCAATGATCTGGTAATTAATACGGAGAAGACCAAAATCTTGGGTCTTTTCCAAGTCCTGGGTGCCAGTCCCATGGAAAGTCAGTAATGATTCCTTCCAACAAGTTAAATCTTTTAAGTATCTGGGGATTACTTTTCACCACAGCCTTAGCTGGTCTCTCCACAGGAAATTGGCTATTTCTTCCACAACACTTCACCTTAACGCAATAGCTCGTTTCCACTTTAATTGTGGTAATCAATATATTCCCGCTGCTCTTCAGATATTTCATGCAAAAACCCTTAGCCAACTCCTGTATGGAGTCCCCATATGGATTGAGGCCGCGAATAAAGAACTGGACCAGGTAGTGTCCACTTTTCTCAGGCATATTCTGGGCGTGCCTAACTTAATCAGGCTACCGACCATGGCCTTGGAACTTGGAATTCATCTCCCCTCTATCATGGCGTGGTCTTTAGCCTTTAAATATTGGTTGCGTCTCCATCTCAATTTTCAGCCCGATTCCCTTCTCCACAATCTACTAAAAGATTCTTATACTTCCACTTGGTTTAGGCTTTTCGAAGCCAAACTCCAAGCCTTGGGTATTACTTTGGAATCACTTGCCGACATTGGTCTTCAACAGGCCCACTCTATCATTAAGACCAGACTTTTTGAAGTCAAATCCCAGTTTTTAATTTCTAGCATCAACCCCATTTGTTCTCCCTACTATTTTGGCCTATCTTTTGCTTCTGGCCGTGCAGCCAATTATCTTAGGGAACTAGTAAACCCAAGTAAGAGGTGGGCTTTTATGCTTGCCAGATTTAATATCTTTCCCTCTGCTGTTCTTAGGGAAGATTTTGCAATGCCCCGTTCGAAAGTAGGACTTGCAAATTTTGCTCTTTAGAACCTGACACGGTGGTTCATATCCTGTGTCTCTGTCCTGCTTTTCGAACGCTTCGTGATTCTTTTCTAGACCCAATTTTACCTGTCCCTTCTGGTTCTTCTGATGATCTTTTGCGTTTTCTTCTGGGAGATAATTTTGCAGCTACCACTGATTTGGTCGCCGATTATTTGTTAGCCGTTATAAAGAAAACATCCCCATGTGTTCCATCTATCTGAATTTATGCTGTGAACAGAACTTGTTGTTTCTTGTGCCCTTTTAAATTGGTTTTATGCCAATAAAGGTTCTTGAACTTGAACTACTTCCCTGCTGACACCTCACCAGCCCGAGCCTCACTGTTGGAGGTGCCTTGGATGCCAGCGAAATTCTGTGCCGATGCAGCCACCACCAGTGGCAGCATCCAAGTGGGGAGGAGATGTGGGTATGACATGGACGGGATGCGTTGGAGTGGGGCTGGTGGCCACCATACCCTATCTCCCTTCCTGATGGTAGAATGGAACCCCAACATCAGAGCTGGCATACCAACCCAAAAATCCATAGGAACCAATGAGAAAAAACACACCCCAAAATCTCAACTCCTGCTTCTTATGGTGGTGCAGAGGATAAGATGACACTCTGCAGCCAATCACAGCACTCCCACAGGCACTTAAGACCCTGCCAGTGCCAGGGTGATACCCTTCAAGTGATAGTGTGCACACCTTTGGGGTATACCTTTGGGCTTCAAGTTGTGTACACATAGAGCACATTCATGAACACACACACACACAGGAACTTTGGTGATACAGCTCTGGAGACTGGGCATTCTGCACTCAAAGAGAGCACTTGGCACAGACAGTCTGCTTCCTTCACCTCATTTACGACAAGATCCTTCATGAATTCTAATCTCAGAATTCTTATTACAGGTATTCTGCTCTAGGAGGACTCCACACACAAACACCCCACTGAACCCTCCACTCTACCAACCACAAAAGGGGGAGTAAGGACAAGGTGCCCCACACAGGTAAGCGAGAGGATTCCGTACGCCTCCCTGTATTGATGATGCACATCTTCCTGCCTCTACCCTTTAAGTTTGCACTGGAAGTCTCATCTGGGTGGAACCGATGCAGGGCCAGCATTCCGTAGGCAAGTTTTAAGTTCTTGATCTATGGCTCGGTCGTGCAGCAGGATGTTAAGTGCCCCACTGGCCTTTGCATGTCTCCTGCTGCGGCTGAGTGGGGAGGAAAGCAGCCCTGTCTACTAGCCTGTGTGGGTTTAAGATCAAACTCCAGCTCCCTTTTTGTCTCTGCCCTGGGGTTTCTAGCCAGTCATGCAGAAGGTGGGTGTGAGGCTGGTTAGAGCAGTGGTTCTCAAACTGTGGGTCGGGACCCACTTGGCGGGTCGCGATCTGATTTCTGGTGGGTCACGAGAAGCTGGCGGCAGCCATCTTGGAAGATGGCAAAAGACCTAGGTGGCGCCATTTTGGAAGTGGGCAAAGCCTGGGCATCGCCATTTTAAGCTTCCCGGCATTGAGACGTAACTAAGAGCGACTTGCACATGTGCAAAGAAAGCAGTGTGCTGCTTTCCCCCAGAAAGCGTGCTGCTGCCTTCCAGCTGGACCTCCCTCTGCACTTGGAGGCTTCCTTCAGGGGGGCCAACTGCAGAGTGCAGGCTTGGATTGCAGGCAAGGGAGGACCAGGAGAGACGTGGACGAGCCAGCCAGGCTTCTCCCCACCAACCTTTGTCAGCTTGGCTGCCTTGACAGGATGGGCTGCCTCGGGGTTGCAAGACAGAGCAGCTCCCCCCCCCCTGCAGCTGGACTGGGCTGAGTGTAGGCGCAGCTCTGAACACAGGGCTTGGGTGGGTAGAGGCAGGCCCGCATGATCTCCCGGCTTGTGAGCCTGCCTTGAAAGCAGCATCGCTGCCGCCACCAGCCCACTGCCGTTCTCGTCCTCTGCATCACGACCTCTCTCCCTCTCTGAAATCGCCTGGAAGCCATGATCCTTTGCTGCCCTGGCTAGCACGTCCTCTCTTTATATCTTTGCTGGGGTGAGGGGGGATCCCTGGTTGCCAAGAGAGCAGCCAGGAGAGGGGAGGGGGAGGGCAAGCCTGGCATGTGGGGGGGGCAGGAGAAGCACCCAGGGAGAGTGCTGCTCCCCCAGCCGCTTCTCTGATGTGCACCCTTCCCCTCTTGTGACTTCTCTCTTAGGCTGCAATTCTGTCTACTCTTACCTGGGAGTAAGCCCCATTGCCAATAATGGGAGTCAATTCTGAGTAGACGTGCTTGGGCTTGGGGGAGATGAGGGGAAGCGTCCCTGCTTATTTTCCTGCTGAGGGGGATACTACTTTTTTATTTCCTTTATTTTAAAAAGCTCAAGTTACTTCTTGTATTGAGGTGCACGAGTAGGGTGCGCTTGTTTCTGGCTAGTGCTGAGCACAGTATCAATAGCCACATCAATGTTTGTTAGTTTCAAGCGCCATACAAGAAGTAGCTTGAGATTTTGTAAATAAAGACAGAAATAAAAACAGTAGTAAATAAATACATAAATATTTTGTTCCAGATGTTTTATTTTTTGTTTGATAGCAATGGCAGTGAGGGCAGGGAGAAGTGGAAGAAGCTTCTGGGCTGGAATACTATCTCTTGTCATTTGCAGTTTGAATTTCTAGGCAAGAACTTCCTGCTTGATGACATCACTTCCAGCTTTGACATCACAGTGATGTCACTTCCTGTTTGATGATGTCATTTCTGGCTACAGCATCACTTCCAGGTTGCTGACATCATTTCTGGTGGACCCCAAACAGATTGTCATTCTCAGAAGTGGGTCCAGGGCTAACAAGGGTGAGAACCACTGGGTTAGAGCAAGCCTCCCAGGCTTTGCTAGGATCAAACCTGCCTTGTCCAGCTCCCCCTGTAGTGGGCTATCAGCATCCTTGTTGCCTGAATGTAGCTGGGTATCCTCTTATGGGTCATCCCAACCCTTCCCAGGCAAAGAGAGCACTTCCAGCTGATGAACTTTTGCTCTGCACAGGCTTGTGTGTTCATTCTACAGATGGCCCTCTCCCGGGGTTACCGTTTTCATTCCCTTGGTCTGCTGCACTCCCTAAGGTATTTCTTGGTAGTGTGTGCTTGTGTGAGTGGCACAGCAGGACTCAAACTCGAGCACTGGGATTCTTGACTACCCTTGGCTTTTACCTTCTTGTTTGTCTGTGTCTCAATAGCTCCTACTCGAATGCATGCGTGTGTGTGTGTGTGAATGTCATTGATTCATGGCTGCCACCATCACAGCTGCTGCGCTACTCTTTCTTGGGGCCCATCTGGCCACAAGAGAGGGGAGTGTCAGCCTGGAGATATTATTATTATTATTTTTATTATACTTTATTTTAATCCCACCTTTCTCCCCGAAGGGACTCATTGTCCCTTCTCCATTGTGACTACTCAATGACTCTGAGTCTGCTGCCCTGCGATTGTCGGGGCTTCCATGAAGCTGGCAGTGCCATGGGGAGGATTGTGTCCCCACAGAGTTGTGTGGGCTCCTGTGTGCCCCTCCTTCATGCAGGATGGGTTTAGGATAGGTTGGAAGCATTGGTTGGATGTTGTGTTGATGAGGATGGCAGTTGAGCAGAGGACTGCATCATTAGTGACCACAACATAAAAAAAACCAGCACCAAAGATGCTTTGGAAATGTTTGCATACGTGAAATTCTTTCCTGGGTCAGGTCTTTCTCGAGGTGCCTTGTTTGATTTATTCCAATTGACTTCAGTCTCAATGTTTGGCTTGAACTTGCACTTTTTTGAATGTACAAATCATATGTGAATGTAAATCTCCAATTAAAACAGAACTGTCCTCGTAACTAGAACAGTTACACGAGATGATGAAAGAGGAACTGTTTGCACCTGCCTGGATGTTTGAGAGCCCAGGAGAAATAAGTTGCAAAACGTCCAGAACATCTTGACAGTGGAACTTGGTGTACAGACACAACGGTTTTAAGGAAGCACTTGCCTTTGGTGAAACCACTTACCACATAAGCCTATATGTATTTGCTCAGAGTTAAGTCCTGTTGAGTTCATTGGACTTACTCCTAGGTGAGTGTTATAGGATGGTAACTTTGTGCAAAGGACAGGACACAGGCCCAAGATATACCTATGATTCAAAGCTTAAACTAGCATCTTGCATTGTGCCCGAAAGAAAGAAAGAAAGAAAGAAAGAAAGAAAGAAAGAAAGAAAGAAAGAAAGAAAGAGAAAGGAAGGAAGGAAGGAAGGAAGGAAGGAAGGATGCATTTCAAGCCTTACAGCTCAATCTGATGCATGTTTGAATTATGTTTCTCTTTTATTTATGTGCCTGCATTAAACTATATTAATTGCTTATTACAGTTATTTTTTTGTTGATAGGTCACTGATAGGTTATTGTCTTCTGATATTAATATATTAATATTATATATTAATAGGTTATTGTCTTCTGATACAATGTTTATTGTTATGTTGACTGAATTCTATTGATATATTAATGCTTTCGATGCATCGGTATTGCTATGAGCTGCTTGGAGCTCAGTTTTATTGGAAAAGTGATGTTCAAATATCACACCAAATCAAATGCATCGTCATGTCAAAAATAAATCTCATCATTTTCCAAGGGGTCTCTTCCCAGGGATGGGCCGAGACTGGGACTCGAGTTGCAGAAACACATGTGGACTCGAGTCCTCCTGTCAAAAACTTTGGCACTGACTCGGGCCTTGGGGGTTTTACCCTAAAAATGAAAAGACTCAAATAGACTCAAGTCACATTTGTGCGTGCGCTTGCTTGCATTTTCCCCCCGCTTTTCAAAAAGACTTGGACTCGAGTCGAAATGACTCGAAAAATGACTCAGGATGAGTCACATTGGCCGCCATTATGACTTGTGGGCAACTCAAGTCAAGGGGTGGAGACTCAGGACTCTACTCAAATCTCAGTGCTGTGGCTCCAGTGCATCCCTGTCTCTTCCCAAATAAGTTAGCATCCATGGGATTGCAGCCTTAGGCCCTAACTACAGCCCAGCCTATTATTTAATAACCTGCTTACATATCATGGTTGGCCCGTGAAAACATGTGGAAGCCAAGTTCAGTGAAGTCTGAAGGGATGTTACCCTGTGTCATGAATATGTGCAGTTCAGGCCTAGTAGCATTGCAAAGCCTGAACCAAAGTAACCCAGTAACACAGAAGGGGCTTGCAAGGGGCTTGCAGTCCTAGCTGCTAGGAATTTACAACATTATCCATTAAGGTGATAATGTAGCACCTAGGCAGCCAGAAAGACGCCCATCAAGGATGGAATGCAGCTGTAGATCTCCAGGGGGGAGGGAAGAGCTGAGAGAGCTAGCATCCAGCCCCACTTCCGTAGGACAGGGTCTTTGGTCTTTTGTCTCTTAGTGAGATAGGTGGTGGGTGCACATCCTGCCCCGCCAGGACCATGTGGCCTCTTAGGTAACTGACCTGAGGATCTACAAAAGAAGCTGACCCAGGTGAGAGTTAGGAAATAATAGAGATAGCCAGTTAGCTTTATTATTTTACGCTGATATGTTTCCTAGAAGTTTTTATGCCTCTAGCATTTGCTGCCTTTTGTAACCTTTTGTAACCCTATGTACTTAATAAAGTAAAAATCCTTTTACCATGTTGGTTCATTGTCTGTTGGGGACAAAGGTTCAGAATCCTGCCTAGCCGTTCAGCAAGCTACCAAAAATCCTCATTGTGGACTAGTAACTTGAGGACTGAGACTTTAAGTAAAGGAAGTGCTCAGTGCCTACAAGGGATATAGTTAAGCCTAGAGGGTCTCATTGTCCCTGGACTGAGGCACTGGCACATACAGGGTAGTGGCAGTTCTACCGAACAGGGGTTCTTGAGGCTCTAGGGTTCAGGAATCAAGAACTCTGAGCACCCAAAACCCTGGGAGTGTGAGACCAAGTATACAACACCCTGCCTCCTGCAGCTAGAGAAAATTTAGAGAGATACCCAGGGAAAGAGAAGTCATTGGTTGCCTTTCTCCATCTGCTGTTTATCTCTGTATATCTCCATAAATTGACTTCAGTACTAATTTAATACTTATTTCTTCTCCCCTGGGAACAGTGATTCAGTGAGATTGTTTGGGATCCCTATTAGAGAAATCTCAACACTTTCACTAACCCACAGTTCCAAGGATTCTGTAGAGCAGCAATTTTCAACCACACATTGGTGTGCTGCAGATGGTCTACAGGTGCGCCACCGAAGTTTGGGGAGGGTCATTTAGTGGTAGCGCCACTGAGAGATGTGAGCCCCCTGCCGGCAGCATGGTATGCCTTGTCAAATGTCCAAAAACCGATGGTGTGCCTTGGCAATTTAGTGCCTTCTCAGGGTGCTGGGGGATGAAAAATGTTGAAATTAACCACTGCAGAGAAAGGCGGGAAGAGCCATATCAAAAAGTAGTGCAGAATTGATATAAATTTTGATAGGCCCTCAAAACCTTTTCAACAGTCTTACAATGGCCAAAGAAATGTAGTTTTCAGCATTTTTGTTCCCTTCTATATCAGTTTATAGCAGCGATTTTCAACCTTTTTCATCTCATGGCACACTGACAAGGCACTGAAACTGTCAATGGACACCATCAGGTTTTTGACACTTGACAAGGCACACCAAGCTACCAGTGGGGGGCTCACTTCCCCATTGGCCCTACTAATAAATCATCTTCCCCCAAATTCCTGTGGCACACCTGTGAACCACTTGCGGCACACCAATGTGCCACGGCAAAGTGGTTGAAAATGACTGGTTTATACTGATACAGTGTCATTATAAACACATAAACACTTTAAAGCCCAATCCTATCTACACTTTCCTGGGAGTAAGCCCCATTGATTCTAATGGGACTTACTAGGCATGTATAGGATTGGGCTGTCAGTGAACAGAAGCTTTCTAGGATAGTTACCATTTAGTTATGCATACGGTAAATTATGTCTGATTTTTTTCTTCACCCCAGGCCCACCTAATTTGGTTTGCTAGACTCTTAGGGTTTTAGGCTGTAACTCAACTACAGGCCAAACAAATGTTCCCTGACTCAGTGTAAGAAGCATGGGGTAGTTGTACCTTAGGTTCAGGGCAGACAAAAAAGTATGTTTTCCCAGAATGCACAATTAATTTACAGAATTTGCTGTCCCAAGATGTAGCAGTGGCCACAGGGCTGGGCGGTTTTAAAAGGGAATTGGACAATTGGATGGAGGGCACGTCTATCAATGACTGTCAGTCATGATGTCTGCATAATACCTCCATGTTCAGAAAGTGCATACAGCTGAATAATTCCTGCTGGAAAAGCAATTAGTTATTATTCATATATTGTTTAGGATCAGAACATTATCACAGATGTGTGTGCCCTGGTTCAGTGTATCCCAAACTGTGGGTCGTGAGCTGAATTTTGGTGGGTCACAAAAAGTTTTTGAAACATTAAAAAAAACACTTTGTAAACACCTTTGCCTGGTTGCAGAAGAAAACTGTAAGCTGGAATCCTAACCTGTCGTATGAGGTAATTTTCATAGTTGGCATCCTTCAGTCTCGAAAGACTATGGTGTCACGCTCTGAATGGTGGTTCTGGAACAGAGTGTCCTCTTCAGTGTGTGAAGCCTGGGTAGAGTAGATATGGAGGATAGGCTGTTCCCCATGCAGCAAATCCCCCCTCTCCACATCGCTGAAATGGTCCAAGGGAAAGGCAGAGGCCAATACGGTTGGTTCCAGCGGCGTCGCAGGAGTTGCCAGAACGTGACTGTGTTCAGCCATGAACTGCCTCAGGGACTCCGGCTCCGGATTTTGCCTTGAGGTTGACTCCTGAAGCCTTTTCCATAACTGGATGTAGCCACAAGGCAGTGAAGGTTTGGGATCAGAGTTTTCCTTCTCTCAGATGAGCTGCCTTCCCAGGCTGACGAGTCCCATCTACCCGGTGGGACTTTTCATTACCCCCTAATTAAAAGGGGATTAGGGGGATTAAAAGATTAATTAGGGGGACTTTTCATACCCCCTAATTAAAAGGTCACATTTTCTAATTTTCTCTAGTAACTGGTGTGTGAATCAGTTGTGAATCCGGTTTTGTTCTTTTCTCTGGCCTGGAAATCCCTAACTGCACTTCTTGGCTCTTCAGTTCAGCCTTCTGGTTACCTGGAATAACTGTAAAGGTTTGGGGGAACCGTCCTTAGGGAGTTCTAAGGACTCCATTTCTAGGAAGAGTCTAGCAAATGCCTACACATATAATATACATAAGGTCCCTAGCAGCCTCAGGAGCACAGGGCACAATTATTATTAATTATTATTATTCATAATAAAACATTTCTTGATAGATTTCTTTTTTTAGTCTAGTGGGTCTTGACAGATTGGCATTTTTAAAAGTGGGTCCCAGTGCTAAAAAGTTTGGGAAACATCACCCTCATTTGTTTTGGAGTTACCCATAGGCAGTAAAAGCAGAGATGGGAGTCCTCACAGCTTTTCCTGATCAGAGACAGGCAGGGAACGATGCACGTGTCTGCTGTCCATGCACAGATGACAAACAAAATGCTTCAGGCAGGCTAGGTTGGCATCTCAGTGATACTGTGGCCAGTAAGTGACAAAACCTGTTTCTAAAACCGATACCCATGGTAGATGAATGAACCTGGGGTAAAGGATATCATGTCCAAAAATCAAACCATTTAAAAAACAATTTTAACCACTGCATTCATGTGATCCCAGCAAAACCCCTGAGCAAAGGTGCATTGATCTGTAGCTTTATGCTATTGAAGCCTTTTAGATCACCTGTTGGATCATATGACATCCAACAGGAAAATGCATACTGTACAGGGTGTCTCAAAAAATGTACACACATTTCAATGAGCTCCATTCATATGCATCCTTGCAGAAAACCTACAACACTCGAATATCTAAGGAAAGCAATTGAAGAGATGTGTGGACCCACCCCAGTATGCACCTCATTGGGTGTCTGCAGATTGCATGGTCAATTATGGGCCAAATCCTATCCAGTTTTCCAGTGCTGGTGCAGCCATGCCAGTGCGGCATGCACTGCAGCTTGTGGTGGGGCAGCAGTTACAGAGCAGTTATGGGAACACTTGTTCCCTCACCTCAGGGCTGCATTGTGGCTGCACCAGTGCTAGAAATTTGGATAGGATTTGGCCCTAAGTCAGCGGAGTAGAGACACCAATGGGAAGCACTTGGTCTAATCCTTTAACTAATGAATTCACTAATTGATTGTGTCAAGCAGCTGCTTCTATGTATCCCATATGCAGTGTAGATGTGAATAATAAATAATAAATGTGCATAATAAATATGACACGAAAAGCGTGCGTACATTTTCTGGAGACGGCCTACATATATACTGGCATACGTTCATTAATTCCCTTCAGTGAGTGTGACTCACAGTGTAGGACTGCTCCAATAATGTTTTTAATTCCTTAAAGGAAGGAGTCCCAACTGCCGCACATTGAAGAATTCAAATCATTATGCTCTACAATGAGAAGAGACATTTAAACAATGGAAAGCGACTCACCTGGATGTTGCCCTTGGAAGATGTTCCTACATCTGCTTGTGAAGGACAAGCAGGTACGCCGGTTACTTTTGCAAAGGTAAACGCCCCACCTGTGCACACTTCCAAATTCTTTAGAGACCCACCCACAAAAGTTGCCATTCAAGATTTCTGGCTAAAGGCAATTCCCATGTTGTGCAAAGCCTTTGAGCGCACTGCTGTGGAATAAAGCCACTTGTCTTTATTGCCCTGTGTTTCAACATAGTAAATAGAAGATTCCTTGCTTTGTGGACTATTTAGTTCAGGGGGTGGGGGGTAAATAGGCCATTGATGGGAGGGAATTCTTCATCTCCAGGTGGAGTTCCTTATAAATTTTGTCACCTCTATCCTTACTTAACAAGAAAATCCACTTTAAGCCGAAGAACTCCCTGAAGGAGCCGTCATTAGTCTCAGCTCCACAGGGCATGTTTCTGTGGAGTCTGCAAGTTTTCTCTTTTTAAGTGTACATGTGCTTCAAACAGTTTTTATTAGGTTTCACAGCACAGAGGTGCAATTTATAAAATGGTGTAATGTGACACTTCCTTTACATAGATCCTCCACAGAGAGCACAGCTCAAAGCATAGAGAAGGCTCTGGGCTGGGGCAGACTGTTGCTTGCAAGCTACTGCTAGCCAGTGTCGGCTGTGTAGAGTCAGACCAGTGGTAGGACAGTAGAAGGCAGCTATGCGCGAAAGATTTCAGAAAACCGTTGAGGCAGTGAAAGTGGCACAAACTTTGGGTGAAAGCAACTGTGTCCCCTTGCATTTCTCAATTCTGAGGGAAAGGAAAGCTACGGGTAGTCAGATAGCCTGGATTACAGGAAGGCTGATTTTAATGGGCTCCGAAAAGTCATATTCCATGGCTAGAACTATTGAAAGAGACAATGGTCCAGGAGGAATCAGGTTTCTGAAAAGCAAGATACTGTCACTAAGGGTGCCATCAGCTCAATGGGAGTTTGCTCAGTGATTGTCTTTATTATTACTTTTACTATTTATACAGCACTGTCAATGAACCTGGTGCTTCATTCAGAATGAGAGGATAAGTCTCTGTCCAACACAACTTACAAGCTAGAGCAATGTTTTTCAAACTGGGGGTCAGGACCCACTAGGTGGATCGTGAGCCAATTTCAGGTGTGTCCCCATTCATTTCAATATTTTATTTTTAATATCTTAGACTTGATGCCACCATGGTATGTGACTGCATTTGGGGAAATGTTACATGTCTGTACTTTTAACAGGCTACTGTGTATATTCTTTTAACAATGGTAGTTAACAGAACTTACTCCTGGGTAAGTGTGGGTAGGATTGCAGCCTAGGATTGTTAAATTTCCTGCTTGATGACATCACTTCCAGTGGGCCCTGACAGATTTTCATTCTAAAAAGTGGGTCCTGGTGCCAAACGTTTGAGAACCACTGATCTAGAGAGACCCAAGAGGAAGCAACAGAAGAAGGGAAGGGAAATGGAAGCAGGGGAAATATGCCATCATTTCTGTCACTCATAAAACTCAGGCTGCAGTCCTAACCACACTTTCCTGAGAGTAAGCCCCACTGAACAAAATAGGACTTACTTCTGAGTAGACCTGGTTAGGCTTGTATCCTCTGTTACAGCAGCCATTGTGCCAGCTGCCTCATATTTTTGCAATATGGCATTGGTTCTTAAACCTTTTAGCGCAAGGACCCACTTTTTAGAAAGATAATCTTTCGGGACTCAGCAGAAGCGATGTCATTAACCTGGAAGTGATGTCATGGTTTGAAGTGACATCATCAAGCAGGAAGAACATAAGAACAGCCTCGCTGGATCAGGTCATAGGCCCATCTAGTCCAGCTTCCTGTCTCTCAGAGAGGCCCACCAAATGCCCCAGGGAGCACACCAGATAACAAAAGACTTCATCCTGGTGCCCTCCCTTGCATCCGGCATTCTGACATAACCCATTTCTGAAATCAGGAGGTTGCACATACACATCATGGCTTGTAACCCATAATGGATTTTTCCTCCAGAAACTTGTCCAATCCCCTTTTAAAGGCATCCAGGCCAGATGCTGTCACCACATCCTGCGGCAAGGAGTTCCACAGACCGACCACACGCTGAGTAAAGAAATATTTTCTTTTGTCTGTCCTAACCCTCCCAACACTCAATTTTAGTGGATGTCCCTGGTTCTGGTGTTATGTGAGAGTGTAAAGAGCATCTCCCTATCCACTTTATCCTTCCCCTGCATAATTTTGTATGTCTCAATCATGTCCCCCCTCAGGCGTCTCCTTTCTAGGCTGAAAAGGCCCAAACGCCGTAGCCTTTCCAAATAAGAAAGGTGCCCCAGCCCCGTAATCATCTTAGTCGCTCTCTTTTGCACCTTTTCCATTTCCACTATGGCTTTTTTGAGATGCAGCGACCAGAACTGGACCATAACAACCCCTATATGACAAAATCAATCAAGTAAGTAAATTAAAAGTTTAAAAAGTTAAAAGTTACAATAAGTATAAGTTTAAACATTAATTTTAAATTTAAAATAAAGAACCACCTTTCTAACTGTCCCAAGCAGTAGTTGATGTGTTTAAAAAAAAAAAAATTAACCATATATCCCAAAGGCTGCAATCCTATCCATATTTACCTGAGAATAGGCCCTGCTGACTGTTAAGGTACAGATCTGGTCACATTTCCCCAAATGCAGTCACATACTATGGTCTAATATGTGGTCAAGTCTAATATATTAAAATAAAATGCACATTGAAATGAATAGGGACCCACCTGAAATTGGTCCACCACCCACCTGGTGGGTCCCGACTCACAGTTTGAGAAATGCTGTTACATTAAAAAAAAAAACCCTATACACTCCCCCCCTCTGAGGTTCTGCCAATCTTACAAATGGATAGATTGCTCCACTCAAGGCTTCCTCCTTTTTACCCTTCTAACTCTCAGGTCCTACGATCGCCGAAGCATAGGTGTTCGCTGCCATGATTCAAATACGTACAGCGAGCTTGCATTTCTCCCATTCAGATAAAATTCCATAAATGCGAGATGCTTCTTTGGCAGCTGCACGTCAAGACAATTGGATAATTAACCCTGGCATCAGCAATAGGCTGCTGATCTTGTTACAGGGCCAGCAGAACTTCTCACCAAAAGCATGAACTGACTTGATTTGTCCTTCTCCCAATTGGGAGCTTGCACTAGCCAGCCTCATAAGCATAATTTAGTCATCTCTCCTTAAATTGATTTGTTCAGCAGAGCACAATGGCTGCACAACTGTCGTGGCCTCTCCCTTTTAAAAAACATTCCCACTGTTGCAAATGTGGACCTGTTGCATTCCGTTGCATAGCCTGCCTTCCAGCCTAGTCGAGATTGGTAGTGAATCATCTCTACCATCAGCTGTGGCGTCACCAGGGTTTGTATCGCCCAGTGCGGGACGCTAGTTCATCACCCCTATGATGGATCTCCTCAGTGGGTAGGGCAATCCCCTGGGCAGTGGGCATGGTGATGTACCATTGCCCCACCCCCACCGGGTTTTTGGCTATAACTTTTGATAGAATAGATATTTCGCTACTTGTTTCTTTGCATTCTGCATGAAATTATGCATTGATTGATACAAAACATTCCCATATTATTCAAAAATACCAAGATTTTTAAAATGTTGGTGAGTAGTGGTGCCACCCCCCCACCCCCGTGTGCATCACCTAGTGCAGCCCACACCCCCCTAGTGCCACCACTGACCACCAGAAACTCTTAAGTAAAAAACCCATGCCTCGATCACGGAAGTTGTGCTTCTATTGTACCAGTAAATTAAAATCCCTCTATGATGGAATGAACGAACACTTTCACATCTCACTAGTAAGAGCTCAAAGAAGCTTGCGTATAGTTCACTGGTAGTGCTGGGCAGCCAGTAAATCATTGTTTCAGCAATACAGTGGGCCCTTGGATCCATTTCAGACCCCCCCCCCACTGAGACTGAATTCTGCAGATAATAAAATCTGCAGCTGGAGGGCCACAGAGAACTGACTACCAGTTGTATCCAGGAGACCTTCTGAGGCCCCCCAGCCACAGGTTTGGCATTCACTGAAATCCATGGATGCCAAGTCGACGGGGAAAGAGGACCCACTGTACAACTTAACATCTTCACACCATTGTCAAAACACTGCAACCTCAGACAACCTGTGAGGAGGGAAAAGGAAGTACAGTTGTGCTGTGGGGTTTGGGAAGATTCCTCCAGTGTTGCTAGAGACCCTTTATATTAGTGCAGTGGTTCTAAAACTACGGGTTTGGGGACCCATCGCTGGATCATGACACAATTTTTGTTGGGTCATGAAACTGATGAACTGAAATTTTCCTGCTTGATGATGCCACTTCTGGTCATGACATCACTTCCGGTGGGTCCTGGCAGATTCTCATTCTAAAAAGTGGGTCCTGGTGCTAAATGTGTGAGAACCATTGCTCTAGGGGACAAAAGGGGTCACAGATAGGGGATTTTCTATGACACCAGTTGTGGAAGGAAGTGTTCAATCTCCCATTATGTGCAAATGCGAGACTTGTGGCAGCTGAGGATTTTGGGAAGTATCTTCACATAGTCAGCCTAAGGTATCTGAGGTTCCATGCTCTCCTACCATGAGCATGTGCGCTGCATAAAAATAAAAGTGCCCTGTGCTGCAGGACATGCATTACAGGATTGTTTGGAGGTTTTGTTACAGGAAAAAAAATTAACAGACTCCAGTACGATCCTTGTTTGCCATCTCCACTATTTTGGGGGGATGGAACATCTCCCTTTTACAGAAGAAGACATAAAGCTGATGGAACATATTGCCCAATGCTGGGCTTTGAATTCATAGCCTTGGAGGGCCCACACCCCTGCATCTCACAACTCTTAGGTATGCAACAATCCCATTTAGGATTGGAACATGTGGGGCTGAGCCTTTTTGACAATGTAGCTGATTGTGTACCTTTCTGCAGGTACAAAAGCCTCTGGCTTAGGCAGAGGTGCAAACTTTGGAACTCTCTCCCACATGAGCAAAGAACTGCATCCTCCCTGTCAAGCCGTCTTTTTTTGCAAGACCGTGCTGTTTCGCCTTGCATTTTCTGTTGAGTTAGACTTAGCTTGTTAGGGTTATTGATAGCTTTTAATCATTTGACTGTTTGTAATTATTATGTTGTAAACTGCCTAGGCAGCTTGAATGCAAGGCAAAAGGCAGGGTGCAAACATTTTTAATAAGCACATAGTTTCTAACAAAGGGCAACCATCCTTATCTACTGGAATTAAAAACCCTCTGACCTTATAAATCAGAAGCTGCATGCAGCAATGACTGCAAGACAAGCTACTCTTGTGAGGCAGGGTCTCCTATGCTCCCTGCTTACATTACCTGGGTATGAAAAGCATTGCGCAACAGTGAATATTTGAGCTGCCCAACCTGTGGCAAAACTAAGATGCCAAAGCAAAGCTTACCTGGCTTCAAGTTTATGCAGGAAGCTGCCTTGTACAGAGACAGATAGCAGTCCACCCTGTGCCTTCAGGATTGTCAGCACCGACTGGCAATAATTGTGTAGTCAGATGTCTGCCAAATGTCTGAAAGTGATGCACTTGGAACAGCCAGGTAGCATCAACACATGGGCAGAGAAAACATCAGGAGGCTCCATCAACAGAGTGTCAACACACTCTGCGCAGTGACATAGAGATGGGTCCTGCCAGCACGCTCTCCCCAACCATGCAGTCACACTGCATGGATGTTGCAGCTAAAGACAGCCAACATGCCAGGTTTAAGTTGCATTTAAACACAAAAGCAGCTTCCTTAGGCAGCCGCTCACTGGAAAGGTGCAATAAAACACATACAAAATATTTTATAAACAATTGGGGTCAGAACATTCTCCAGGGCAGTTTCTACTGCCATATTTCCCCTTTCTACAGAATGCAACGTTTCATAGCGTGACTCAGCAAGTGCAATGAATTTATTCCCCTCTCCCTTCAAATTTAACACGTTAAATATTTCTGGCTTTCGGAAAGCCTTTCCAGATAAAACAATAAGGGTAACATGGCACATCTTTTTGTCTTTAGTTGTGTTTCTAGTTATAAGTCAAGCATACCAAATTGGATCCCAGCCAATCTTGAGCACTGAAACACTGCCCAGCTGAAAACTGCCCATCATGAATGATCTCTTTCACTTGAGAACACTGCAAAAGGAATACATATTTCAAAGAGATACAATGTGTTACAATGAGTAGTGGCATAGCTAGAGGGGGTGCAAGGCACTAAGTTTTGCAGGGAGCCTCACTGCAGCATGCAAGTGGCCCCACCTCCTCCCCTTTGGAGTCATTCCTAGCAGAGGGAGCAAAATGGGGGCGCATGCCTCCGCTTTCCTCCCACCACCTGGAATAGCTCCAAAGGGGAAGGATTGCTTGTATACTGCAGTGAGGCTCCCTGCAAAACTTAGTGCTTTGCATCCCCTCTAGCTACACCACTGACAATGAACAATAAATATTAATGGGGGGGGTCTGAAAGGGGGAGCTGAAATTTCATGTCCATATAGACCTTGACTGCTGTTAAGTGGATCTGTACTGTCTGCTAATGCAGTCGACGCGAGATAACAGCTTCAGGAGTGCAGCAGGATTGTATGGGAAGAGGTTCTTTCCATGTAGCCTGGAAATGGATTCTTGCAGCTCTTGGAAACACTTCACTAACTTCTCAAGTGTTCCTTCTGCTAATCCAGGGTTGTTTGGGGACACTTTGCAGGACGAGGGTGATGAAACAGTCAAAGCTTTTCGGTCAGGAAGCCAAGCAGCCTGCTCTAAGGGTTGTGCTTGGTCACCCACCTCCACATGGACCGTTGTGGCTGTGCAGGCTTGACTTAAAGATGTCTCTTTCATGGCTGCTAAACACTCCTCTCCTGCCCATTCTGTTTCAGAATCCTCGGAGCTCTCATATTCGGCCAGTCTCTGAAGGGCCCCCAGTGAAGATACATTACCAGACCCTCTCAAGAAGTCAGAGTTGTTGGGATTTATGGCTTGATTTTCAACTTGCCACAATAAAGAACAGTTCTTTGCTTCAGGAGAACAAGTCAGTAAACTGGAGTCTGACTGGTAGGTAGTGTTCTCTTTGTCAGACAAGCTCTCCCAAGGGAAGCTCAGATCCTTGCTGAGTGAGGGCTGGAAACGTTTCGAAATCTTGACAAAGTGGTGCCAATCTTCTATGAGAAGCTTTAAATACCGTACAAAATATTCAAGGAAACAGGTTTCTGATGAAATTAAGAAGTCAAGGAGAACAGAGACATCAAACGCAATGCTTTTCAGCAGAAACAAAAAGACACAGTGGGGGTTGCAGCCACTCCGATGGGTCATTGTGTCCCAGATTCCATCATCAAAAGAGCTTAAGGGAAAACCACTTTCATGCCGCAACCTGGAAAGTTAACAGCTGAATATATTATAAAACAGTTGAACAATAAGGCTATGACTCTGAATTAATAGCTGCTTTCTCCGAGTTCCAACATCGGCTACTAGTTCTAACAGACACATATGGAAACTCTGTTCAGAAGCAGGGAAACTATGACCACTGGGTGCCAAAGTTAAACAGGTAATGGTTGTCTGCTTTCTACATGCAAGTTTTCCAGAGACACTGGGATGCCCACAGTTGGAGACAAAATTCTGTCCAATATGAAACCTTGGCCTCATCCAGCAAGCCAGTTCTTATGATTTGAAAGCAAGGTGCTGCTGAACTTATTAAAACTTGTTAGTAATTTGTGCTTTAAAGGAATCCAAAGCCCTGTTCAGATATCACATTCCCAATCCAAGAAGCCACTACTGACTGGATTCAGGAATAAGCGACAACCCCAAGTGCTTCCCTTCTCTCTTGGATCACTTGACTTACTTGAAATCTTCCTGATTTGTTAAATCACTGTTTGCCAATATCAAATTGAGAAACTATAGCTTGAAACACTCCTTACAAACCAGGGTCCTAAAACATAGTGTGATCTTGGTTTGCAACCATGGCTTGGAAGGAATGCTTGAACCACAGATTCCAGCTGAGACATCACAGCAAACAGTGGTTTCAGAAAAACAGGTTGTCTTCCATGAAGCCAGATGCAAGAGAAGAGAAGGGAGTGCTCTAGTTCATCACTTGCACCTGATTCAACAAATCTGGTTTGTTATACTACAACTGTGAGGTCTGGATCAAGACTGCATAACAGATCCAAATACAGTGAAATAATGAAGCAAAGGTAAGATGTTGCTTACACCCACATTTTTGTAAGCACTTGCTTACAATTCAAAGAAAAAGACACGCTGCCCAATTCATTGGGGGCACATTTTTAGATCAAAAGGTTTTCAGGGTGCAATCCCAGGCACACTTACCTGGGAGTCCCACTGAATACAGAGGGACTAACTTCTGTGTAAACCTGAATAGGAATGTGCTATCAATTAAATACATATAATTGATTAATTGACCGAATACTGTAGCCCTGCTTAAAACTGAGAATGTATCTGGTAGCAAAATGAAGGGATTCATTCTGAAAGAAAAAGAAGTTAAACTCATTCATGTACTTTGTCTAGAAGGTGCTTGACAATTCTTGTGTATTCGCAGCCCCAAACAAGCAACTAGAGCAAGGGCTTTTATTCCAAGGCCTTGGTAGGCCACCATCCATGACTGATGGGCTATGCTTAGCTTGGGAGAGTCATGAGTTGTGCAGACTAGCTCGCTGTGGCCTAAGCTCTTCTACCATGCACTTAATGTGCTGGATGAGCAAAGCATCATATTTCCCCTTATGGCTCTCACAGATAGTTAGGTTTTACTAACCTCTCATACTGCAAATAAACTGTTAGCAATGCTTTTGCTGCTTCCAACATGTCGTCATCTTGTTCTATAAAGAGTACGGAAAGCCACATACAAGGATGTTCAAATGGATGAACACAGGGAGAGGAGCTCAGGCTAGTTTTTAAAAACGTCAGCAATGGATGCATCACACTCTCCAAATGAGCTGTAGACAATACAAAAGAGAGAGAAAATATCCTTGAATCATTTTTTTCCATGGTATTCAGAAATCAAACACTAACTGTACAGAAAGGGATACTTTGTACATTAACAGGATCTCCCACTGTGTTATCTGCATTCATATTTAATGTAAAAGGATACCACTGGAGAAGCTGCTGAAAAAGACAGATTTTCAGGAGAAAGGAGAGTGCAAAAGGGTACACTGGGATCTACTGATAGATCTCTGAGAAATTTTCAATAGATCAGCAAGAATTTCTGATGTCTAGGTGTTAAACAATAGTGACAAGAAAAAGATCCCTCTCCCCAAATGTGTGTGGAGAGCTCCCAATTCTACGACTGCCCCCACCACCACTATTTTAACATGGCACCAGTTGGTGGACCTCAAGATTGTGGCAAAAATAAATCTGCTTGCCTGGAATCTGCCCAGCCCTGAGCTAGAAGCAGCCTGAGAGAAGTGAGGATTAAGGGCCCAATCCTATCCAGTTTTCCAGTGCTGGTGCAGCAGTACCAATGGGGAGTGCACTGCATTCTGTGATGGGGCGGCAGTCATAGAGGCCTCCTCAAGGTATGGGAACATTTGTTCCCTTACCTCAAGGCTGCATTGCAGTTGCACCAGTGCTGGAAAGTTGGATAGGATTGGGCGCTAAGCCCACAAAGTGTCAGAGATGTTGGAAACTACAACTTGGCCTATCTCTCAAGGACCAGGACCTAATTTGTGATTCAACAAGTGGCAATTTGTTTAACATAACAAAGGGAAAGCCTCAAACCCAGGACTTCCAGGAGTTCCAAAAAAGACAGAGAGGAGAAACTGGGTGGAAACATATTTGCTCCTGTAAAATATCTCAATTTGGATTGAGGGCAATCTTATCATCTGCCTGCCTACTGAGATATCTGCCAGAATAGCTTTTTGATCAGGACAGGTCAGGAGATGCATGCCAAATAACCTTAACTGCTCTGCTAGGAAAATGTGATATCTCTAGGAAGTCTTTTTTCTAATACTCCACATGTCAGATAGTCCTTCCCTTTCCCAGGGTAACCTGGCAAGTTATTTCCAATTGCTCTTCTACTCTCATCGTGGAGAACAACATAAACCCTTCAAGCTCTTGGCCAAGGCTGCCACACAGCCAGCCCATCTAAACACTTCTAAATCTGGCCTCCTGAGACATAACAGTTGGCCCCCCGTGTTGCCAATCCAAAGGCAGGAGAAGCACCTGGAGAAAGAGGGAGTTCTCCCCCTTTGCGAGAGTGGGGATGGCAGAATATGGCTCTGACAAAGAAGTTCCCCTAAAGGTAGCTGAACCACTTTAAAGATTACCTTCTGCTTCAGCATCCGAAGTCGAATCCTGGATCTTAATCTCTAAAGCTTTAAGCAGAACCAAACTTACAGCTCGCAGAATCACCTGACCAGAACCACTATGGACAGCTCCATCAGGTCTATCTAGAGTGCCCCCAAAGTGACTGGCCTTTTCGCTGACTGACAATCGATTCAGTCCACCAGAATTCACAAACTGCAGAACAGTGTCAGCAAAGGTTGATCTATCCCTTTCAACAGGAGGCTGCTGAAGGGAGGTGGAGGGTGCCTTTCCCTCTAGCAGGTCTTCACAAGCTTTATGGAGAATGCATCTTTTAAGCAGCAGGATGGCTTTCTTCTTGATTAAGTCGTGAACAGGTAAGGTGATGAGACCCAGCACGCCAGAAGTGTCCCGAAACAACAGTGTCTGGCAGGCAACGTTCAGGGGTGCTCGGATTCTAGAGGCCACAAGTAGCTCAAGGAGATCCAGAAAATTGCTCAGGTTGTTGGTGATCTTTGCAGATTCAGGAGCATCTTGCAGAACATCAGGATGAGCCATGACAGAGTGGTACAAGCCTTCTAATATGCTGTCAAGTGGGGTAAAAATCTTCCTCAGAGTACCTGGAGCAATAACATCACCAGTATTAAGAAGGAGCATCACTTACAGTTCTGCTGATTTTAAAAGCATTCAAGCTCTAAACAGCATGGGAACTGGTGAAGTTAAGGACCACCTTTGCCCAAATGAGTCTATCAAAGACAGACCTCACAGGCTGTGCCCTTTGGCCAGCCATGAACTCAGATTTAATTGACAGATTGTAGAGATAAAGTTTTCTCAGTGGCAGCGCCATAGCTGTGGAACTCTCTCCCTGGGAAAAACCACACCACCCACACCTTCCTGTTTTTAAGACAGGCCATAAAAATACCTTTCTTATTTCATAAGGATTTTAATCATTGATTTTATCTTGTCTGCTTGCTTTTTAATAGGTTGAGACCTCCAGGCCACGAACCATGCCCTGGCCTTAGCATCTCTGAGCATAAACAAAGTTCCAGCATAAAAGATGAGTCAAAGGACCTGTGTTTGCAGAAGGCTGCTTTGCTTGCCAAGCCTGCATTTCGAGTTCGCTAGGTACGATTCCTGCCAAGTAGCCGGCCATATCAGAAGAGCGGCTCAGCTGTGCTTGAGTTCTGTGTTCCCATCTACTAATCAGCTACAGCTTTGGTTGTAAACAACCCATGTATAGATACCATGCTGCTTTCTATAGCCCTTTGAACTAGGCTCTGGGTCAAATGTGCATGTGTGACTTCATGGTTCCCTGTTTCAGTGCTTGGGAGCACTTACAATAAACTCATTTGTCAGTGGTGTCACTAGGGTTCGTGTCACCCAGAGCGGGATGCCAGTGTGTCACCCCCTCATGCAGTCGGCGGGGCAGCACCCCAGAAGGTGGGTGTGGTGATGTACCATCACTCGGCCCCCACTGGTTTTTTGGTTGTACCTTTGATAGAACAAAGATAGAACACATTCTGCATGAAATGACACACTGATTGATATATAACATGATGGTATTACTCTTCCAAATTAGTGACTTCCAATTTTAGTGATTTTGGTCACTAGTGGTGTCACACACACACACACACACACACACCCCGGGTGTCAAGTTACTAACACCTTATTGCAGCAGTTCTCAAACTTTTAGCACTGGGACCCACTTTTTAGAATGACAATCTGTTCAACCCACCAGAAGTGATATCATGGTGGAAGTGACATCATCAGGCAAATTAAAATAAATCAGTATAAATAATTAAAGTAAAACAAATAACTAAGTAAGCAGAAGCCAGCCCTGGTCCACCAAGTGAATTTCCTCTTTAGCCTGCCTGCAATAACACCCCCCACCAAAACCAGTAAGGTTTTCAGCCCTACCTAGTGCCCAGTTCAATTTAAGAACTTCTGTTTAAACCAGATCACCGTCAGGATCCACCTGGCTTTGCAAGTCTCAAAAAGGTTCACCTTATCAGCTGAAGCCTGTTTTGATCCTTTTTTGGGGGGGGAGGCTGCCTTCTGGAGCACTTGTTTAGCTCCAGGTGCATAGGATAAGGACCATTCTGGTAGCCTTGCACTCTCCTTCACCTGATCTTCCACACCAGACAAGGCATGTTTGCTTGCTCGCGAGTAAACTTGACTGTGAGGCTTAGTTTTGCTTTCCATAGGGCTCAATACATTCATCTGCTTGGAGGGAGGAACTTCCTTCTCAGGTGTTTTTGGGAGCTGCATTCATTGGATCAGGACCATTCTGGTGTCATTGGATTCCTCTCAGCCTGCCCTTTCTGATGAACTAAGCAAGTTTGCCTACTCTTGGGTAACCACGTGATACGGCTCACTTTCACTTTCCATAGGGATCCATGCATTTTTCTCCAGTTTTCTGGCCATAACTTTTGATAGAAAGGAGAGATTTCACTCTGGTTTATTGTATTGCATTCTGCTCGAAATTCTGCATCCGATGGTATATAATATGATGGGGTTACTCCTAACCACCGCGATTTTAGCATGTCGCCCCTCCAGTGGGCGTCACCTCCCCAGTGCGCGTCACCCGGTGCGGCCTGCACCACCCGCACTCCCCTAGCGATGCCACTGTCATTTGTAAACCTTGGGTATCTCACATTTCCTTGGCATCCCAAACAACCTTCAAACATATAATAGGTTTCTCTGCTTCGTTTTTTTATAGGTTGTGTATTTATCTGTTTACTTCTGTGATTTTTTTTACTGTTTGACTGTATATGGTAGTTTAAATGATGAGTAGTCTTGCAAAAATTTTGTTTTCCAATATGGAATATAAATCTGCTAACTCAGTGGTTCTCAAACTTTTAGCACCGGGACCCACTGTTTGGAATGATAATCTGTCTGGACGCACCAAAAGGGATGTCATTAACCTGGAAGTGATGTCATGGTTAGAAGTGACATCATCAAAGTGTTTAGCACCCCCATATGACAAAATCAAATCAAATTAATTAAGTAAACCAAAAGTTTACAATATATAAGTAATTTTTTTTTTTTTTTAAATAAAGAAGGACCTTCTTGATCTGTTTAAAAGAAATTCCCCAAACATCCCAACTGCTGAAATCCTATCCACACTTACCTGGGAGTAAGGCCCATTGACTAACATTGTTGAAAGTATATACATAATAGCCTGTTAAAAGTACAGATCTGTCACATTTTCCCATATGCAGCCACATACCAGGGTAGCATCAGGTCTAATATATTAAAAATAAAATACATATTGAAATGAATTGGGACCCACCTGAAATTGGCTTGTCTCAACTAGTGGGTCCTGACCCACAGTCTGAGAAACACTGTGCTGAATAGTTAAAGGAGATTTTTAAAAAACCCATAAATAAATAGCTCCAGCAATAGAAAATCACAGAAATCTCCTCTATACAAACACTGGAATTTCTCATATTTACTATTCAGGACATAATCAATATTTTCAGACATACTCTTCCAATACATGCGGTATTCTGCCCCCCAGTAGTCATTAGCAAGTTAAATCCCAGTTTCCAACAGTACCTCCTGTGCACAAGCCTTCATCTTTCAGAATTTCTTTCATTATGTTTGTCAGTGTCCAGAGGCATTCTGCCACATGACAGCTGCTGGGAAACCCTGACAGTGTCTCTAAACAAAAAGAGAGCCAGGTACTATTTAGGGAACCCTGGAAAGAAAAAGCAGAGATGAGATCCAGCTATAATAAGAACTTGGCAACTGGTAGCCCTTGGCCCACATTTGGTTCTCTGAAGGATACCACCTGAGCTGCCTTCTAATGTAGGAAAATGCACAGAACATTAAGCTTTTAGAGACATGGCAACAAGTGCAGGCACACCTGCATTGGCATCTGGACACATCTAGAAGCCTCTGCCTTGTTCTTGTTAAGTAGAAGCCGCAGACTTCTGACTCAGTGCTTAGTATTGTAAACAAGATAAGAGAATGGAAAACCCCAGCCTGATGTGTATTGTTTGAGAGGGAATAAAAGCCAGAGAAGGCTGAATCCCAGGAGCCTTCCTTCTGCATCTCACTTCTATACATGTCTGTCGTTTTATTCTTTGTTAGGAAGCTAGCCGGGAGGACGGACTTCTCTCTCGATCTCATACCATCCTACTTCCGGCTCAGCTCTCCCTGCATCAACCCTCTGAATGTCTGCTGTGTCTCATTCATTGCTCTGACTCCTTGCTGCTCCAGTTCTAACTTTCAAACCCTCAGAGTGCTTCTGCTTTTAGCACTCTCCCTCAGGCACCAAGGTTCTAAACCCTGGGTGCTTCCCAAGTAGCACTGCACTGCTACATCCTAAGCTTCCAATACAAAGGCAAAAGAAAAGGGTGGAGGAAGCGGCAGTTGTGGCAATGATAATGTGTTTGTGTCTGTGGGATGTTCCCCCTTCTCCACCCTCTCCCAAAGTGGCCACCTGGCAAAATGAAGTACTGGCTTGGCCTCCATAAGCTCTGCCTATGTGATCACTCTTAAAGCACTATACCCCAAACACAAGTCTTTACTTTTCAGAACAGCAGATATTTCAAGCCTCCTTGTCACCAAGAGTGTAAACCTGTTTCTAGACCAAACCATTTCAGACTGCAATGGGGACTCATACAAATGAATGCTCCCCCAATTAAAAAAGACCATTCCCTCTAGGCACAAATCTAGGTATCAGAGAGCATGCTCCTGGCTTAGACTTTGACTTTAACATGCCTGTTTCCTATGTGGGGGTGGTGTCAGGGGATGAGGTGGGTTATGCTTTCGTTGGAGGAGCATTTGAGCATGGAAGTCCACACCTGAAGCACAGGCAGAAGTTTACCCCATCAGTGGGAACTAAGCCTATGTTACCTGCTGCAACAATAAGTAAAACAATACATTTGCGGGAATAGAACTTTAGGTGCAAGCATGCAAGTGAAGCATATGGAGTTGTAATTTGTACACTTTAGTGTTCTGGTATATTCAGTATCAATATTTCTAGTTTTATGTATTGAGCACAACTTTGCAAAAAAGTGAAAAAGTCATTGTCTTTAATGATTGCAGATCTTCACAAGTCCATACAATAAACATATAACTGTTATACAGTGGAATGACCATGCATCATGCGAGAGGGTGGGGATAGATTCTTTGCCCAGAGGCAATCGCTTCCTCTGATCTCAAAGAATGATAGCAGCTTCTGCAACAGATGGCCCATCCAGTGTCATGGTTAAGGACTTTATGTCAAAGCACCTTTTCAGACTTTTTTCTGCTTCATTCCAAAGGATGAAATCTGAGACACAGTGGCCTAGGGTCAGGCATGATCAGCCTAGGTCACGCTAAACCATGGTTTAACACTAAGAAAATCAGCCTAAATGGAGACATGGGTTTAAGTGCTCCTCCTCTGCTCTCCCATGTACCAGAAACTGAAAGTTATTGCTTTCCCATTAAGAACAAACTGCAGTGTCCTCTTACATACAAACTTGGAAGACTATGGTATGTTAACTAACAAGAGTTAGACCAAACCAGAATAACCAACCAGGATCAAACAGTGGCTTGAAATGTTGGCTTGTTCAAGCATAGTTACTTAAGACACCGTAGTTTCTGGACTTTGCAAGCAACAGGGAGCTCTGCTTTGTTTTAGCACATGGGGGGAGGGAGGAAGGAACTGTCTGAACCTAAACTTTTGGCTCATTTGCATAGTGCATAGCCATTGCTTAGAATTACATCAGAACCAGGTCACTGTGTTCTCTTGAAACACTGATCTCAATAATTGAAACACTGATCTAAACCCTACAATTGTCCCCCCTAATTATACACCTCTAATTTTTTAAAAGCAACTTGACAACTGAAAAAAGAAAACCGCTTCGGCTGTTCTGGAAAGACATGAAAACAATGTTGTGAAAGAGGCACAGAATGGGGTGGGAAGCATCAGCAGTACCATTTGACAGCTGCTGGAGTTAGGCTGGAGATCTGGGAACTTTTAGAAGAGTGGATTGTGAGCAAGATCTCCCATCCCTGCCTGTTAAAATCTGACCGTGATTTGGATGGCAAGACAACCAGATTACAGTGTCACTAAACCTCTGCCCGGTGACTGTGGTACTGAACCTATGGGACCAGCTACCAAAAGGAAACTAATTCATAACCCAGATGGTGTCTGGAGCACAGGAGAAGAGATATCTACGTGCAGATTGCTCTCTGGCCAAGCATGAAACAGTCTGGAACCCATGGGAAATAATCTGCATCCAGGGATGGACACATAGTGCATGTGCTCATCCAAAAGTCTCAAAGTAACCCAGCAATTTTCAACCAGTGTGCCAAGGCATGCTGGTGTACTGCGAATGGTCTGCAAGTGTGCTGTGAAAGTTTGGGGGCAGGGGCATTTATTAGTAGGGCCATTGGGGGATGTGATCCCCCCTCCACTGACAGCATGATGTGCCTTGTCAATTGCCAAAAAAACTAATGATATGCCGTGATAATTTTAGCCCCTTGTCAATGTGCTGTGAGATGTAAAGGGTTAAAAAAAATCACTGAAGTAAACTGAAACTCACCCACCTCTTCAGTTAGCTGAAAATGCACAAGGGAGACCAAACTCTTGGCTGCCATGTGGGAGAGCAGCTTATCAGAACTGCCTAACAGGCAAATCTGCAACAAGTGGAAAACGATGAAAAATGAAGCTCAGAGATGCCATTAAAAAAGCAGCTTTGAAATAATTTCACCAACAAAACTTACTAATTTGGAATCAATATTGGCTTCTTTTAGAAGAATTCCAAAGATGTCAAGATATTTCTGTTTCAGTCCGTCTTCTACTCCTTGAGATTGCAGTTTTGCAAGCATCATCTTGATCAAGGTTAACTGGAGCAGCATTATCTCCCGTGGACTGCAGACGGAGTGGCTCACGTTTTCAAACTTACCAGGCTTATCATTTCTCTTAAGGGCCAAAGAGTCTGAAGAAGAACTCCAAGCAGCAGGCTTAGAAGACAACAGGCATGTTTCATGACAAGATGCCCCAGGTTCTGGTAACAAAACAGTAGGATCGAGAACAGCAGCACAACTGTGACAATCCTTTGCGAAAGGGGCACCTGCCAGAATATCATTGTACATCTGCTGGAGGAGAAGAAAGAGATTCCCCATTTTGAGAAAATCTGATACTTTCAAGAATTCTTTATGCTTTCAAAGAGTTGGTCAGGTATCCAAACATTAACTATTATCCAATAAAAGATCAAAGTTCATCCTTTGTGTGGATGCATTTCTGGTACTTTTCTAGAAAAAGAAAGGAAAAAAAGAAAGATGACATTGCATAAAATCAGAAGCATAAGGTTTTTGCAAACTAGTTTGAGGTCCAAGCAATTTGGATTAACTTGATGGGAACATAAGAACATAAGAACAGCCCCACTGGATTAGGCCATAGGCCCATCTAGTCCAGCTTCCTCTATCTCACAGCAGCCCACCAAATGCCCCAGAGAGCACACCAGATAACAAGAGACCTCATCCTGGTGCCCTCCCTTGCATCTGGCCTTCTGACACAGCCCATTTCTAAAATCAGGAGGTTGCGCATACACATCATGGCTTGTACCCCGTAATGGATTTTTTCCTCCAGAAACTTGTCCAATCCCCTTTTAAAGGCGTCCAGGCCAGTCACCATTACCACATCCTATGACAAACCACACGCAACCACACGCTGAGTAAAGAAATATTTTCTTTTGTCTGTTCTAACTCTACACTCAATTTTAGTGGATGTCCCCTGGTTCTGGTGTTACGAGTAGTGCAGTTGGCTTTCAGCAAAATAAATGTTTCTGTGTCCCTACAACATTTGGCCACAACAGTAAACTGTCCTGGAAAGAAAATATTTCAGCCAAAAGGCATACATTGGTAATGAATCATTATTTGTGCTTATTGACTAGTACTGCTGTGTGAGTACTAAGCACCCCAAAGATGCTTAGCAGTAAACAAGATGCTAGAAGCAAAGTGCGTTTGACACTACAAGACTTCCTCAGTTCGCCTAGCACCTGAGGGTTCAGTCCTATCCAACTTTTCAGCCTTGGTGTAGCTGTGCCAACAGGGTGTGTATCTTGTCGTGGGAGGGTAGTTATGGAGGCCTCCACAAGGAAAGGGAATATTTGTTCCCTTGCCTTGGGGATGCATTGCAGCTACACCTGTGCTGGAAAGTTGGATAGGATTGGGTCCTAAATGTACAATCCTATCCACACATATGGGAACAAATCTGATTTAATATATCAGGCCTCACTTCTGAGAAAGCACATTTAGGATGGAACTATAAGAAAGATTAGCATAGAGAAAGGGGATTAGCAAATCGATGAAGAATGAATAGGCAAGAGTTTCCTATCATTGTTTTTATGGCTGGGAAGAGACTGTGGAAATGCAAAGTGCCTTAAACTCTCTCAATTACCATTCCTATGAATAAAGTGGTGCAGAAATGCCCTACAGGCAAATGTAATTACTGTATTAAACATTAAAGGCATGAGAAGTCCTGCCTCTTTCTTCACACCTGGTCAGCCTACCTCTGCTCCACCACACTATATGAGAAAATATCTCCTCCCCAGTTCCCTTCTCCTCACCCATCTTACTACTCCCCTCTGATCTATTGAGGGGTGTCAAATATAAAGCCCATGGGCTGAATTCAGCCCCAGAAGCTCTCTGGCCCCCATTATAACTGGGCTGTTCCAGAACCACCCTTTCTGCCCTGCCACTTCTCCCTAGGCATCACTTCACAGAGCACCTCTCAGCTGCTGGGCTATGAAATGATGCCTCAGCAGAAGCAAAAAGGTGGTCAAGTTCTTCAGGATTCTGAAATCAGGATCAAGATTTGCATATTTTCTTTTCAGTCACTTGCAGCTCACAAGTTTCTACTTGAGAACAAACTGCTTATTTCTGGCCACCACCACCACGGGCTTAATGAAATCATTCCCTTAATGATACATCATTAAGTGACTTTGGGCATGATCTTAACCAACTTTCCAGCACTGACCTAGCCACAATGCAGCCCCAAGGTAAGGTAACTAACATGCCCTTACCTTGAGGAGCCTCCCTTGACTGCCTCCCCACTGCAGGATGCAGTGCACACCACATTGGCACTTGGTTAGGATTGCACCCTTAATATGATGTCATTAATCTTAACTTGTGCTGGAACAGGCAGGCCGACGGGGCTCTGCTATACGCAGCACAAGTTTGGGGCTGTCTGAGGCTTCACGCAAGGCAAGGGGAAACTTTTCCAATTACATCTGGGAGAGCCGCAGCAGCCCCAGTGGGGCTACTTGGATATGCACCACCGTGGTGCAAATTTGAGCAGCCTGGGAAGGGGCTAGGATCTGGCAGAAATGCTGAATCCACACATGCATATGATACACACACTCACTCTGCAGGCAGTAGCGGGAACTGACAGAGTCCTGGAGAAGGGGGGTCTGGAATGGACTGTAACACCTCACAGTGCAGGGGTGTAGTAGGAACTGCACATTTTATATATGGGGAACAAACACACAAACATATGCACATACAAACATGCACACACTGCATGCAGTAGTAGGAAGTGGTAGAGTCCTGGAGGAGGGAGTCTGGAATGGACTATACCACCTCAGAATTCAGGGGTGTGGTGGGAACTGAATATTTTATATATAGGGGAGCACACACACAGTGGAAAGTGGTAGAGTCCTGGAGGAGGGGGTCTGGAATGGACTGTACCACCCCAGAATGCAGGGGTGTGTGTGTGCTTTAAAAAAGTGGGAGAAATATCTACATGCGAGTTTTTTCCAACCCAAAAAGTAGGGGGTCCCCAGCACTCTCGCCATCTGAGTGGTACAGCCCACTCCAGACCCTCCTCCGGGACTCTACCACTTCCACTGCTGCACGCGCAGACCAGAGCCTGTGAGAAGCCACTGGCCCAGCCAAGCCCTGCTCCGTCCCGCCCCGCCCGCGCCAAGGAACGAGTTGACCCAAGTCCCACCAATCAGCATCAGCGCCGCGAGCGCCCCCAGTGTTGCTCGGCAACCGCCCGGTCCCGCCGCGCTCGAAGCAACGCCCGACGCTCCGCGGAAGCCGGCCTGTCGCAAAAAGCATACGCCGAGCTTTACGGTCTTTACGACAGCGAGGCGAGTGGTTCTTTCTCGAGCTCGTCAGGAGGACATAGAGGTAGGAAGAGGCTAGAATGACACACAGAACTACCATAGCTTGAGTCTCCGGCGGGGACCACAGACTTAAAAAGACTAGAGTGACTCACCACAGATGAACATAGACATAGAAAAGGCTAGAATAACAAATCATTCGAAATTGTGCTAAAGGTCGCCACCTTTCGTAGGGACGTCGTACGCGCTGACTGACTCCCCTCACACCATACAAATCCCAGCCAAGAAGTTGCCTGTTTCTTATTTAACTTACAACGGACAGACAGGAACCCCTTATCAGCTGCTTAGGTGGAGACGGGGGGGGTGCTTTGCTGGCTGGACAGCCAATTAAAGTTCTGGAAGCCTATTGAACAGGCAGCTCCTTCACTGTGGGAAAAATAAAAAATGGCTTCCTTCACCTACCCGCCTTCACGCCATAGAATCGGCCGTTCTAGCGTTTTCGTAGCTCTGCAGTATCCGAGGCCGAACGTCTAGACAGGGAGAGGGAGGGAGGAGGAGGAGAAAGAGGAGAGTGGGCGGAGCCTGTGGAACGTTCGCACCGCCCAATCGGGAGAGGCGGTGGGGTTGCGGCGCGTGCTGGTGGGTGGGAGGGGTGCGCGAGACGAGCGGAAGCGTGGCCGCTGATTGGCTGGTCGCCGGGTGTCAGTCCCTCCCCGGTGACCCCGGTCTGAGGGAGGAGGAGGAGGCTCCTGTCCAGTCAAGCAGTCGCTCGCCGTCCGCCTGGCGGAGGCGCCCCTCCTACCCCCGCCGTGCCTGCGGCTCCCTCTGTCAACGGGGCTGAGGCGCAGCCGGCGGCCGGGCAGGGCCCTGAGGGGAGAGCAGCGCGAAGACAGACAGGTAACGGCCGCCCGGGGGCGGGGCTTAGCGCCCCCTCCCCCAGTAGCAGCTCCCCGAGGGGGGAGGGGTGCAGCTGAGGGGGGCGGGGCCTTACCCTGCCTCAGGAAGGGGTCACCTGGGGCTCACCTCCCAGCCAATTGGGGGACGGGAAGGAGTGGGGAGCCCCCCTCAACTCCTTCTCCTTTCAGCCAACCTTTTGGAGCAGCAGAAGAGCCCTGCTGGGCAGGCCGGAGGGGCCCACCAGGCCAGCGCCAAGCCCACGTCCTGTGGCAGGGAGTTCCGCAGGTGACTCTGTGCCGGGTGAAGAAAGGTAAAGGCCCGTCTAGCCCCATCGTCTTGTGGCCTGTGATGGGCTTCCTTCCTTCATCGGTCTGCCCAGTCCACTGCCGGAGGCATCCAGGCTGGACACCGTCCCCGTGTCCTGAGGCAGGGAGTTCCACAGACTAATTCTGCGCTGGGTGAAGAAAGGTAAAAGGCCCGTCTTGTCCCGTCATGGCGTGCAGCCTGCAGTGAGCTTTCTTTCTCCAGAAATCTGTCCAGACCCATTTTCAAGGCGTCCAGGCCAGACGCCATCATCGCTTTCTGTGGCAAGGAGTTCCACAGACTAATTCCGCGCTTGGTAAAGAAACATAAAGACCCCTTATGCCCCATCGAGGCTTGTAGCCTGCGATGGGTTTTTTTCCTCCAGTAATATGTCCAATCCCCTTTTCAAGGATTCCAAGACAGTTTCCATCATTGCATCATGTGGCAAGGAGTTCCACAGATTAATTCTGCACTTGGCAAAGAAACGTAAAGAGCCAACATGTTCCACTGTGGCTTGTAGCCGTGATGGGCTTTTTGCCTCCAGAAATCTGTCCAATCCCCTTTTAAAGGCATCCAGGCTGGATGCCATCATCATGTTCCGTGGCAAGGAGTTCCGCAGACTAATTCCATGCTTGTTAAAGAAAGGTAAAGGCCCATCTCATCCTATTATGGCTTGTAACCTGCGATGGGCTTTTTTTCCTTCAGTAACATGTCCAATCCCCTTTTTAAGGCATCCAGGATAGTTTCCATCACCGCATCTTGTGGCAAGGGGTTCCACAGGCTAATCACAAACTGGGTGAAGAAATGTTTTCTTTTGTCCGTATTGTCCTATGCTCAATTTTACTGGACGTCCGCCAGTTATCCCAGCCGTTTTTAACCACTGTGCCATGGCTCGTTGGTGTGCCATGAATGGTCTGCTGATGTGCCACAGGAGGGTCATTTATTAGTAGGGCTATTAGGGGATGTGAGCCCCCAATAGCAGCATGCAGTGCCTCATCAGTTGTCAAAAGGCTGGTGTCATGTTTTGACAATTTAGTACCTTGTCAATGTGCCATAGGATAAAAAAGGTTGAAAATCAGTGCTCTATCCACTGTATCCATACCCTGCAAGTGTATCTTTTAATCTGGTAAATACATCAGAAGAGCCCTGCTGGATGAGGTCAAAGGCCCATCTAGTGCAGCTTCCTGTATCCCACAGTGGCCCACCAGATACCTCAGGGAGCACATGAGACAACAAGGGACCTGCATTCTGGTGCCCTCCTTTGCATCTGGCATTCTGTGGTAGCCTACTTCTAAAATCAGGAAGTTGAACATACCTATCACAGCTTGTAACCTGTGATGTTTTTCCTCCGGAAATCTGTCCAGTCCCCTTTTAAAGGTATCTAGACCAGACACCTTCATCACATACTGTGGCAAGAAGTTCCACAGACTAAGTACACGCTGGGTAAAAAAAAGTTTTCTTTTATCTCTTCTAAACTCTCCCAACTTTCAGTTTTAGTAGATGTCCCCTGGTTCTGGTGTTGTGTGAGAGGAAAAATAACATCCCTCTACCTCAGCGATTCTCAGTGAGTGGTACCGCCGGCAGTACTTAAGGTGGTGTCCAGTTGTACATTCAGGACCCCCACCACCTAGCAGTGGGTCTAGCAACACTATGATAAGCAGCAGTAGGAGCTGTTCCTCAAGGAGCACACAAGAGACCAAAGATCCCTATGTTGGCTTGGTGAGCAGAACTCCAGTATGCGCTTTGCATTTGTTTGATAAAGCCCTCCCGTTTGCCCTGAACCTCTTACTGGTGTTCGTTGCATTGTATCTGGCCTCCCAATCTGGAAGTAACTGGTGATGATATCGTTACCAGTTACTTCTGGTGGTATTTCCAATAGGTGGGCTATGTGAAGTGATTCGGCAGGGAAGAAACATTGAGAAACACTGCTCTAGTGACTTCATCCATCCCCTGCATGATTTTGTACATCTCAATCATGTCTTCCCTCAGGTGTTTTTTTCTAGACTAAAAAGCCCCAAACTCAGTAGCCTTTCCTCATAAGAGAGGTGTCCCAGTCGAGTAATCATTTTGTTTGCTCTCTTCTGCACCTTTTCCATTTCCACTTCATACAGAGATGCTAATTTTTCTTTCAGCATAAATAGCTTGTTGATATTTCCTTGTATCTTACATGGGTGCTTTCAACTGTGTAAAGAAGTTTTCTAAGTGTTAGATATGAGTCTTTTTATTTTATTGGTGTATGTTACTGGTGGTGGTGGTGGTGGTGGTGTGTGTGTGTGTGTGAGGGGGTCCTTGAGTGATGCACTTGCGTGTTGGGAGAGTTAGAATAAATAAAATATTTCTTGACCCAGCATGTAATTGGTCTGTGGAACTTCTTGCAGGGATGAAGATCCTCTTCTACAGGAAGTGGTGATGGTATCTGGTCTAGATGCCTTTAAAAGGGGATTTGACAGAATTCTAGAAGGAAAGTCCATCGCAGGTTACAACCATGATGGGACTGCGTAGCTTCCTGGTTTTAGAAATAGGCTACTTCAGAAGGCCAGGTGCAAGGGAGTGGCAACAGGATTCAGGTATCTTGTTGTCTTGGGTTCTCCCTGAGGTATCTGGTGGGCCACTGGAAGCTGAACGAGATGGGCCTTTAGCCTGATGTAGCAGGCCTGTTCTTATGTTCTTATGCACTTATTTGATCAGCATAAATTACTAATTGATGTCTTTCTTTATTTTATGTTCTTATGTTCTTATGCATAAAGAATTTATCAGTATGTTCCTGTATTTTTAGAGTGTTAGTTTTCTAATAGATCCATGTACTAACATCAGTGTTCTTTGTTACACTTTCATCCCATTTGCTTCCTCCAAGGGTAGCATACATTGTTCCTTTCATGTCTCTCTATTAGGCTTGCAACAACCCTGTGAGGTAGGTTAGATTGAAAGATAGCGTCTAACTCAAGTTACTCAGTTTCATGACTGACCATGGTTACTTTATTCCAGCTGTCCCCAAACGCTCCTGGAGTTCCTGGAGCCACGATAAATCTTTACAGAGGAGGGGAGAATGAAGTGACGCAATCTGGACAATCATGCTGTTGCCGGAGCTTTCAGGGGCATTTTTACGCTTATCTGAGCTTGTACTGGCCTCTGGGGTGTGTGGGGAACCCCACGGATGCTCCTGCAGGGCTCCCCAAGCCTCCTAAAATCTAGAAATAGTTTGTGATCACGAAACTGGAAATGTGTCGCGATCTTGATTTTTTAGATTTTTTTTGAGGCTTGGGGAACCCTGTGCAGACATCTGCAGGGCTCCCCACACCCCCCCCAGAGGCCAGCGCAAGCTCAGGTAAGTGTAAAAATACACCTGAAAGCCCTGGAAGCAGCATGATCGTCCCAATCGCATTGCTGCATTCCCCCCTCCCCGTCCCTTAGAGGGGCACAGACAGAGGTTCTCTGGCTGGGCCATTGCGAAACCCCAGTTTGAGTACCTCTGTTTTAATCCCATAAATAACTCGGGTATGGCTTTAATTTATCTGCACGTTCTTGGAGAGAAAGTATTATATCAATACAAACAACTTAACCAGTTTTCAGAACTTATAACAGCACTATGCATCAACTCCGATTCTCAAATAAGAGGTTCATGCAGTGGCAATTTTAAGTAGCAATAAGTATTGTTCAATGCTGATGGGGTTACTGCCTAGGTCAGGGGTGCTCACACTTTTTTGGCTCGAGAGCTACTTTGAAATCCAGCAAGGCCCGGAGATCTACCAGGGGGGAAGGAAGCGTCTGACAGACACCCCTTTTGATGTATGGAGCCCCTGCTGGACCAGGTCAGAGGAGGCCCACCAAGTCCAGCTTCCTGTGCCCCACAGTGGCCCACCAGATGCTTCAGGAAGCACACGGGAGGCCTCTCCTCTCTCCCCACCCCACATACTGGGGGCAGCCACAGGTCCCCCCAAGAGGCACATGCCCAGCCTTGCTGCACTACGGGGGGGAGGAGCTCCCCACTCCCCGTCCCCCCCAAACTCTTTGTGGCTGCGCCCTGAGACCAGCAGGGAGAGGGCGGTGTCGCAGGTCCTCCTCGAAAGGGGTGGGGGGCTTCCCCGTTTCCATGGAGAGGGGCTGTGTGTGCAGGCGGCAGGCGGGGGAGACACTGCTCCCACCGGCCCTCCTCCTGCAGCGGCGGGGGGGCCAGGGGGGTCGTCTCACCTGTCAGCCCCGACCGAGAGTGGCAGTGGCCGCAGCACTTACCTCTGGGCTCCTACAGGGGTGGCTGGGCCGGGCATGGCTGGGCTGGGTTGGGCCGGACCTGACTGGAAGGGAAGGGGAGGGTCACTTGGGGCCTCCCGCGGCAACCGCCATCAGAGCGACTCCATCTTGAACTCCCGCCCCTCCCCCCTTCCGCTGCGGAGCCCCAGGAAGCGCCTCAGTCCAGTGCAGCCCAGCTCCCCCTCCCGCCGCCACCCACTTTAGCTCCTGCTCTTCCAGCATGCAGCGCCACAAAACAGATGACTAGACTCTAGTCAGTTTGTCAGTTTTGTTGCTGCATGCCTGAAGAGCCGCTAAAGTGTCAGTTTCAGTGTCAGTTTAGTGTCAGCTAAATATGTCAGTTTCGTCTAGTCACTAGACGAAACTGACATATTAACAGTTTGGAGAGACAGGGCTCTGCGATCTACTCATTTTGCCTCGCGATCTACCGGTAGATCGCGATCCACCTATTGAGCACCCCTGGCCTAGGTAGTGTGGCTGAGGTTGCAGTCTCAGCTTTTCTTGGGAGTATGGAGATGGAAATAGAAATGAATGGAGGAAGGAGGTGAGACCTGGTGAAGATGACTGTGTTTCTGGGGGCTTGGGCAGATTATGGATGAGTTGAGCCACTTCAATGTTTTTAGCTGGAGGAAAAGGCATTAAGTTTCAGTCTTCTACCTCACCCCCCTGGAGGAAAGATGACTTAAACTGGGAAAACGGGATGAGGGTGGGGAAAAGGGAAGCTTATATTGTTTTACACAATAATCTGGAATTGAGGAAAGGGAAGCAGGTTAATCTGTAATTTTTAGGAGAGTTGGTAGAAGAGGTAAGAGGGAGAAATGGTTTTCTCCTATTCTAAGCATACGAAACAGTGTTTATCGTGAACTCAGTGGGTCAAGATTCACTTCCTTCTTAGTGGCACTGACTAGCAACAGCTTTCCAGTGTTTCAGGTAGAAGTTTCCCCCTTCCCCCCAGCCTTACCTGGAGCTGTCAGGGATTGAACCTGGAACCTTTTGCATGCAAAGCAGGTGACCTACCACTGAACTATGACCTCATTTCCAAGAAGACTGAAATAGAGAACAAGACTGGCTCCCTTTGAGAAGGAGGAAAGCTTATGATATGGGGAAGGGATTGCTAATTTAATCCCCCATGATTTGAGCACTGAAGGAAAGGAAGTATAAATGGAGACTTTGTATTGAAGTTCAACTCCTTCCTTGGAAAAAATGAAGAAACAGAGGGATCCGTGGGGTTAGAATGGGAAGGCCTCCATTGATTGGCATGGGAGACTTGTAGGTTTGAGGGGTTGGTGGGGACAGTTGGCTGAATGTATGACTGAATAGAAGAAGTTGTAGGATGGAGGTGATCCTCCCCCAGTTTAGAGCGATGGTTTGACCTTCTATGCAGTCTTCCATGGAGTGAGGCATGAGGGAAACCTTTTGAAAAGCCAAAAGGAGTTCTGTCTGGAGCAGGCTCTCCCCCCCCCCCCAGTCATTGGAGTTAAGCATTCATGGGATGCATTCTGGCAAACAGTGTGCATCCCTGGGGATTCTGTCTGTCGTCATATGGCTGAAAAGGGGACAGACGCATGGGGCAGGGAGCTTGTGGTGTGCTGTCATCCGTTTCAGTTACTGTACTGTAGGAGAGACAATGAGCCACCATGGTTTTATCATCTCTTCACTAGCAACAGTCTTCCTCAGTCATGTTTTTCTGTTCTACCATGGCCATGAGAAGACACCCACATTCTACTGCATGTTCTGCTTTAAATTCTTCCCACCTCTCAGTTTTTCCTATGATGAAAAAACAGCAGCTGAATTTCTCTCTTCTATGCCTCCTGTTTTTCTCTTGCATGCTTTTAAGTGATTATCATCCCTCCTCACCTCAAGTCTCAGCTGCTCAGTTCTTGTATTTGAGCGTTGTGAGACTTGTGTCTTTTTCAGTCTACCCAGCTTTTTGTGTCTTATAACTTGAGTAGCAGGTGTAATGGAGGTGCTCTTTTCCCAGCACCTGTCACTATCTTGACCTAAAGTTTCAGTCCTATAATATTGTATCTTATGATCCACATCCTCCCCCATATTCCTGGGAGCTTGGTTTTAGACATTGGAGTAAGCCACTAGGTTTTATCTATTATTTATATACTAAAGTCCAAATACATGACATTTTATAGAGTAATATGAGAAATAGACAGGTCCCTGCTCTGAGGAACTTGCAGTCTAAATTTAGATGGGTGGTGGAAGAAGGCAACCGAGGGAAAGAGGGGTAAGGCGTGCATGCAGGATATGCCACTGCTCTTTTTGATTGAGACCTTTAAGTAAATAAATCCGTCCACAAAAGTCATCATTGAAATAGGAGCTTTAAGAAATTCAGTACAACACAGCAATAACAGCTGTAAAAAATTTTTCTACGGTTTTTAAAAATTTATTTTCTCAAAATTGAAGACCACCACCAGAACATGCAAGGAAGTAGCTGCGCAAACATAAAAGTTTTTTTTAACACACCTATAGATGTTAAAAAAACATATTTTCAATCAAAACTGTATAAATCCAGGTGAAGTGTAAGGTTAAAGTTATCTACAAATGAACAGATTATATAGAACCAATCAAGGCATAAAATTTAAATTGCTTAAACAGGGAGATCTGAACAAACAAAAGAGACTCTTATAAGTCAATTATTTTATAGTCAGATGGAAAATCCAACCAAAATGCAAAATTTAAATGGTTTACACAAAATAAAGTCTTATAAATTCAACCAAAATGTAAGATTTATCTATGTGCAAACTTTAAATAATTTTAACAGAACAACAGTAAGCAAAAAACACCCCAGATTCTTAGAAACACATCCAAATATGAGAGATCATTTGCAGTTAAGCAAATGCAGATGCTTAAAAATAGAATCAGATGACTGAGCCATAAAGTCATGCCCTTAATCACAATAGGAGAAACTGACATGAATTTACTAAGGGAAAGACAATTGTCTTTCTTTTCCCCTATCACATAAATAGTGAAAGGTCATGCCAAAATAAGTGTGCTAGTCTTTAATTCTGTGGTTAAGAACCTAAGAAAAGCCCTGCTGGATAAGACCAAAAGCTCATCTAGTTCAGCCTCCTGTATCTCACAGTGGCCCACTTCATGGGAAGTACTTCCTGAGATCTTGCCTACACTACAAAAGTTGAATGAACTCTCCATTTCTTGTTGCACTGGGCTTTCTTTCTCTTAAAGCAGAACTTTGTGTTGCAATAGTTTAGTTTACAGTTTAGTTTCACCTTTTGGTCTTAGAGGATCTCTCTGATAGGATTGCAATGCATAAATTGAGGAGTCCACACTGTTAGTGAGCCATTATGTTGTATAGGTTAAAGCAGCAAGCACCAAACCCCAGCCCATGGACCTGATCTGGTGTGCATGGTGTAGCACTTTCTGTTCAGTGCTGCAGCCACTTATCTTTCCAACCAATCGCCCTCTGATTGGCAATCAGAGCCCTGTAGAGCTGCAGGGAGGCTCACAGATGGAACTTTGAGCCTCCTGGAGGCCAGTGCAGCCCCCCAGGTAAGTAAAAAAGCCCCTAGGTCCCCATGGCACTATGATCACTGCAATGCCATTGGGGAGACTGCCTCACTCCCGCTAAGGGTTGGCTTGTTCTCAGAGTCTGAGTAGGACTTTGGGAACCACTGGACTAGATACAGGAAGACCTGAGTTGAAATCTTCAGTCAGCTGTGAAACTGGGTAACCTTGAGCCAGTCACGCTCTTTTGACTTCACAGCTTCGTTGTGATAAAATGGTAATAACGAGGGTCCACGTATGCTGCCTGAGCTCCTCGGAAGACAGGCAGGATAAAAATATAATAAATAAGGGAATTATCTTACAGCGGTTGCAAATTGAACTCCTTTGCTTTTCCTTCCAGGCTCATGCTACTTCTGAGGAGACTTGCAAATTCTGAATCCAAGACAAAAGTCAAGGGACGAAGATGTAACAGAAGAACCCAGTATACAGCTGACAACCTGCAATCCCCACCTGTTATGCTGTCACACTAGTTTGTAAGTGTTATTACCCACTGTTTGAAATTTGCTGGCCAGAGGTTGTAGCTGTCTCACATAACCTTCGTTATGAGGGGATAGGTGACAAGCTGGGAGCTACGAATGGCTGGAGTTTTCTCTTTGCATATCTGTACTGTGAAGTATTTGGATGATCTGTTTCAATTACTCAAGGGCCATGTTTTGAGTTAAATGACGACACTTCTTATAGCTTAATCTAGTCCCTCTTTCCTTGGAAGAAAGTTCCGTAAGACTCTCTACCTACTCTAAATATACATAGGATTACACTGCAATCCTATCAAAGTGTCAATGAGTTGCCTGGGACTAAATTTGTTTACAATCTTAGGGTGCAATCCTATACACCTGTGGTTCCCAGACTGTGAGCTGGGGCTTCCGGGGAGCTGCAGAAACTAGCCAAGAGAGCTGCTGAATACTCACAAAAAACCTGCCACCCTATACAATATATAGGATTGTAGCCCTAATGGAGAGCAGCAGCCAATGGCCCAGTAGGTCATTGGAACCACTTGTCAAAAATTTTTGGGAGCTTTAACTGTACACATTTGTCTGAGAGCAAGTATCACTGAGTTTAGTAGGACTTGACACATATAGAATTGGGCTGAATCTGGGTCTCTGTTGTGCAGAAGGATTGCTTATTATAGAATGCCTATTACATATACATGGTGAGTCAGAAATACAAAAATGGAAACAATGCAACTAGAACCAAGTAAACCCATTGTATTGGATTAACTCCTGGATGGGTTTGTATGTATCGGTTTCTGTGTGTTGTATATCCTGCAAGTCCCTGAAAACCGAATATGCCCTGCAACTGGTGAGTGTTTACAGTGGTAAAAGCCTTGAATGTGTTTTGGACTCTGTTGATGCTTTTGTAGTGCTGAGCCAAATATTGTCTTTGTTCAGTGAAGCTCAGCATGATTTGGGGAGCTCCTTCGTATTGCAGGAATTAGAAAATATGTCACTGGCAAAAGTTTGTAAGGTAAACAAGGAAGGATAGACTACATAGCCCTAGCAATTTGCTTAGTTTTGCTGAAATTAACCTTATGTTTAATTTTGATTTTGTTTTTATATTTTACTGCCAATATTTACATTTAATTAGATTAGATGCTCAAAAATAGCAAATATTTTCACTGTGGTGTTGAAATGCTTGAAGTATCTAAAATCTTCAGATGGCTTTTTTTTTGTTCTTGTTCAAATGGTGTGTTTATTATCAAACATTGTGCATAAATGGCATTTCATGTGGCTAAATTGGGATTTTGCATCTGCTCATGAATCTTCTAGGAGTTACCCAACATTTATTTATTTATATTCTTTCTTTCTCTCCAAATAATTGGGATGCTTGGGACACTTTTCCTTTTCAAGACTTTCTGGAAGTCTCCTGTGTTTTAGAACAGTTTTCAGTGCCAAAGAGTTCCAGTGCCTGGAACCTGGATCTTATTTATTTAAAACATCTATACCCCACCTTTCCTAAAGCTCAAGGTGCCTGTCTGCACACTTCCCTGGGAAACTAACTTGAATTTGCACCAAAAAAACAAACAAAACCCATCTCATGTACATACTGATAATGTGCTTAGTTCTTTATAGTGCTTAACTTGTGCAAGCTCTTGATGCACCACTGAGATGTAACATTTGTTCTCATCTTATAGTTACCCTGTAGAGGCTGACAGAGATTATAATTTGCACAGGGTTCCTGGTGATGAAACATCACTGAGGTATTGCTGAAGGCATGTTTTCCAGCCACAAATCCAGTACTCTCCACTTTGGATTCATACTCTGGTCAACTGACCGTAGACCAGTATAAAACCAAGAATGTCAGAAAACTAACAATGTTTCTCTCTATGTCACTGGTTCCCAAACTGTGGTCCAGGGATGCTGGAAGCGTTTTTTTCACTCCTGGAGACCTTGCGGACCACTTCTCAGGGTCTCACAGAGCACAGGTGGTCTGTGAGACCCTGAGAAGTGGTCCGCAAGGTCTTTGGTGGGGGGAACTCTTCCAGCATCTCTTGATCACTTCCAGCATCTCTCTGAGCAAGCAATTCCCCATGGACCACCTGCAGCTGGCAGCAAACCACAAATCTTCTCTATAATAAATCTCTAATAAATATTTTCTAATTACAGGCAGCCCACATTATCTGTGGTTTTGGTACCTGCAATTTCTTCATCTGTGGGTCTGTGGTGCAGGCCAGCCTGGAGCCTCCAGAGGTGAGGGGAGCTGTGCTCCTCTTGCCTGTGGAGGTTCTTCTGAAGCCCGCAGAAGCCATGCGTGTCCACTTGCTGTCTTTCTGGGCTTCAGAAGCCTCCAGACTGACTGGAGTTCAACTCCAATTGGGTTGGGTGAAAGCTACAGGTTTCAAATACCTGCAGATTTCCTTAACTGTAGGGGTTCCAGGAATGGAACCCTCATGGATAATGAGGGCCGCCTGCATTACGAATTTAAATGTTTTGTGGGTGGGTGGAAGGTTGCATGAGGTCCATGACAATTCCAGTTTTGGCATCAGTGGTTGGGATCCTCTGCTGTATGTAATACCTCACCTTTTAAAAAAAAAATCACTATGGTATCACTTGTTATTGGGGCAGGAATAATGTCTGCTTACCCTGTAGCCCTACAATAGTTTGGTATAAACAAAGAAGTTTACCAAAATGTCTTTTATTAGCCACTTATTAGTCTGTGAGTCTTGATAGTGAGTGCCCATTTGAAAGCAGCAAGGATTATGTGGCATGGATGCAGCTGAATGCTGTAATAAGTGGCACCCTAACACTAACCTTGTTTCAACATTTGATAATGCTTTTCACTTTCAATACATGCTATGAATGTTTCAGATCTTCAGTGCTATGAATGAATTTTTCCAGGGAATTGGGCACACTTATAGAACGCTTGCCTGATACTGAGGTCAGGGTTCAACAAATTCCGGGCATGAGGTCACTATGGCGACCCAAAACTGCCCAGTGGAACCTAGGGAATGGGCAGACGGACACTTTGCTGTAAAGTGTGGCAGCTGTGGCCTCAACTGCAGGAGCAGCTAGACTACCTTGGTGTTGAGTCAGGGCCAGACTCACCCAGTGGGGAGGGGTAGAAGCAATAGCCACAGTGCTGGCGATCCATCGCCCAATGGAGAGGGAATGTGTCTATGGAGGGAGACGCTTGCTCACATGCTGGGGTGGGGGTTGTCTCATGAAGTATGCACCTTCCTCTCCAGTAGGCCTCGCAGATGTGTGTTCCTTTCTCTATACCTTTGCTGCAGCAGCTCCCATTTATTTCGATAAAAAACCTTTAGATCTTTTTGCAGTCACGCTGAAACTTGCCAAATTTTGCCAAGACTTTCTTTGGGGCGTGGGGGCCGTGTAAAAACATAAAAACGTGAAAGCTGAAAAGTTTGTCTGGCTTCTGGATTCAAAGTAAATCTGTTGAGCCACATGTTAAGTTAATAATTCATTTCCACTAACAAGTGGTTAGTGTATGAGACTTTGGCTAGGAAGGTCCAGGGTTGACTTATGAATGTTCATTGGGCCAAGGTCTTCCAGTCTCCTTTAGCCTAACCACAGTGTTGGCATAGGTATAAAATGGGGTAATCTAAATCCATGTGTGCTACCCTGAGCTCAGTGGAGGAAGGGTGGAATACAAATGTGAATAATCACTTTATATTCACGATAGTAGTGAACCAATGTGCTTTTATAATTAGCCTCAGTATCAGACCTGTAGATGTTTAATTAGCACACTACATACGGTAACTTTAAAATTAATACTTTAAATGCTGGACCATTATTTGCCTATAAAGTGCCCAGCCCTATGTCTGCTAGCATTTATTCATCTTTGAAATTCTCAAGCGCAATGGCGTAACTGCAGTTCAGTAGTGCACAGCAGCAGTAGGCACAGTGTCTTAGTATTATTTGCTTCTCATTCTGTCCTAGAAGAAACCCAAGACAGTGTCTGAAAAATGCTACTTGGCTAGACTGGCATATGAAGTAACCTGGCATTTGTAAATGTAAGACTTGAAGAGCTTTTTGCATCCACAAATAAGCTCTGATTCTGATGTCATTACTGCAGACTAGCATTTATTTATTGCTAACAGAGGAGTACAGAATGGTTTCCTTCCACCACTCTCAGTTTTTCAAGTTATCTAAGAGGTGTCCTAATTGTCATTCTAGCCGTGTATCTTTATGTTGTATATAGCATGGCAGAAGGGAGCAACGCTGTGCAAATACAGCAAGACCATGTAGTGAAAGATCCACTCCAGTGTTAGCACACTGGGCCAGATCCAGCACAAGAACCAGGAGGAAGTACAAAAAGCAAGGATGCGGTAGGAGATGTCTGGTGGTGGACAAACAATATGTGTTCAGTGTTAACAAAGCCTAAGCACAATTATTCCATTTCCCCTTGCAAAAACCAAAATCTGAAAACATTACTAGTTTAAATAAAAGTCTCCTGCAATTAAAGAAAGCTTTTCCTTTATCTGTCCAATTTGAAATAAATTATGGTCTAGAAAAGTTGTATAGTGCATGTGCAGAGTAATGTCTTGTTCTGCATAAGTGTGAGCCATACTAAAGTGCAATTAAAGCTCACCCCTGTTAGTTGACTGACTGTCTCAAGTGTCATTGAAGGAGTGAACCTTCAAGAGGGTTAGGAAGGGAAGCAGTGGTGTTGGTTAGAGCTCCCAGGAACAGGGGTCTCCTACACAGGACAGGTAGTATAATCCTGATGAAGGAACTGATTCTCTGATCTGTGACCTAGGCATTGGGCGTACATATTTTCTGTGTTATTCAGTTCCACTGTTCAGTGTTCTCTATGTACTTGAAAATGCACAATAGAGAAGTGTAGCAGGAAGGGGGTCATTTCCCATCCAGGTCATTCCTAAGGCATCTTGTTTTTGGGATGAGTTGCAGGAGTATTCCTATAGGCCAGTGTTCAACTTCCCTGGCAGTATTTGTACTTCTGTGCACCTGTTGGAACTAAGGATGTGATGCAGTTGTCCCAGTATTCCTTCTCTTGTTTCTCCCTGTCTGCCCTGCACTCTTCTTCAGTTCTGCTAATGGAGCCAGTGAAATGAAGTACCCAGAATGAGTATTTTAAGTAGGTTTAGGATTTTAAATTTCTTCTTTGAATTTGTATATTTTAAATTTATATGCTAATTCTGTTGAGTACCATAAGCCACCTTGAGCTTCTGTAAATTCAGGGTATAAATGTTGTAAATGAATATTCTATGAAGACAATTGTTTATTTTTGTCCCTTTTGGAGTACCTTGGCATTGTGATGCCTGCAGCCCTTTAGCATTGAAGAGCTGATGAATGGTCTTTCTGTGTTTCACTTGTTAACAAGACTGCATTATTCATTTCAAGGTGGAGCAGTTTGCTTGTCATGCAAACAAGATTATGTATAATGAAGATGGAAAATGCAACTTTGAAAAGTGACCTATACCTATAAGGTAATTTTATTTTTATTTTTAATGGAATATTTGAGTTTCCACTCTTCTTAGAAAGTGTTATTTTCTCTGTCAAGGTTATAATAGTGGGAGGGATATTCAGGATCCATCAGAAGTTGGAGTTGGAGCCGAAGCCCAGATATCATATGTTTTGGAGAGCACTGCTCCTTATGCTATCTCCCCATCTTTGCACCCCACCCTCCATGCCACTTTTATCCTCTCAGACTTTGCTTCAGGGTCAGGTTCTGTTTCCTCACAAAATAAGCAGAACCTTTGTATCAATTCCCCCAAAGTTCTAAAATGGATTCCCCCAGCTTTGTGATTCCCCTGTCTGGTTCCCCTGGGGAGGGTGTACTGTACATCTTTTCTGCTAGGCCTTTACATAAGAACAGCCGCACTGGATCAGGCCATAGGCCCATCTAGTCCAGCTTCCTATATCTCACAGCGGCCCACCAAATGCCCCAGGGAGCACACCAGATAATAAGAGACCTCATTCTGGTGCCCTCCCTTGCAACTGGCATTCCGACATAACCCATTTCTAAAATCAGGAGTTTGCACATACACATCATGGCTTGTAACCCATAATGGATTTTTCCTCCAGAAACTTGTCCAATCCCCTTTTAAAGGCGCCCAGGCCAGACACCATCACCTCATCCTGTGGCAAGGAGTTCCACAGACTAAGTGCACACTGGGTAAAAAAAAAGTTTTCTTTTATCACTTCTAAACTCTCCCAAATTTCAGTTTTAGTAGATGTCCTCTGGTTCTGGTGTTATGTGAGAGTGTAAAGAGCATCTCCCTATCCACTCTGTCCATCCCCTGCATAATTTTGTATGTCTCAATCATGTCCCCCCTCAGGCGCCTCTTTTCTAGACTGAAGAGGCCCAAACGCCATAGCCTTTCCTCATAAAGAAGGTGCCCCAGCCCAGTAATCATCTTAGTCTCTCTCTTTTGCACCTTTTCCATTTCCACTATGTCTTTTTTGAGATGCAACAACCAGAACTGGACACAATACTCCAGGTGTGGCCTTACCATCGATTTGTACAACGGCATTATAATAGCCCTATTGTTCTCAGTACCTTTTTTAATGATCCCAAGCATAGAATTGGCCGCCGCACATTGGGTCGACACTTTCATCGACCTGTCCACCACCACCCCAAGAGCTCTCTCCTGATCTGTCACAGGCAGCTCAGAACCCATCAGCCTATATGTAAAGTTTTGATTTTTTGCCCCAATGTGCATGACCTTACGCTTACTGACATTGAAGCGCATCTGCCATTTTGCTGCCCATTCTGCCAGTCTGGAGAGATCCTTCTGGAGCTCCTCACAATCACTTCTGGTCTTCACTACTCTGAAAAGTTTGGTGTCGTCTGCAAACTTTGCCACCTCACTGCTCAACCCTGTCTCCAGATCATTTATGAAGAGGTTGAAAAGCACCGGTCCCAGGACAGATCCTTGGAATACACACTGCTTTTCACCTCTCTCCATTGTGAAAATTGTCCATTGACACCCACTCTCTGTTTCCTGGTCTTCAACCAGTTCTCAATCCATGAGAGGACCTGTCCTCTAATTCCCTGACTGTGGAGTTTTTTCAGTAGCCTTTGGTGAGGGACCGTGTCGAACACCTTCTGAAAGTCCAGATATATAATGTCTATGGGTTCTCCCGCATCCACATGCCTGTTGACCTTTTCAAAGAATTGTATAAGCTTCGTGAGGCAAGACTTACCCTTACAGAAGCCATGCTGATTCTCCCTCAGCAAGGCCTGTTCTTCTATGTGGTTTGAGATTCAATTTTTGATGAGGCATTCCACCATCTTACCCAGTATAGATGTTAGGCTGACCAGCCTATAGTTTCCCGGGTCCCCCCCCTTTCCCTTTTTAAAGATCGGCGTGACATTTGCTATCTTCCAATCTTCTGGCACCATGGCCATTTTGAGGGACAAGTTGCATATTTTAGTCAAGAGATCAGCAATTTCATTCTTCAATTCCTTAATAACTCTTGGGTAGATGCCATCAAGGCCTGGTGACTTATTGATCTTTAATTTGTCAATGAGGTCTGAAACATCTTCTCTTTTAACCTCTATCTGACTTAATTCCTCGGTCAGGAGGGGCCGTTTGGGCAACGGTCTCTGCCCAAGGTCTTCTGCCGTGAAGACAGATGCAAAGGACTCATTTAATTTCTCTGCCATCTCCAAGTCTCCTTTTATCTCCCCTTTCCCTCCCTCACCATCCAGAGGGCCAACCGCTTCTCTGGCGGGTTTCCTGCTTCTAACATATTTGAAGAAGCTTTTATTATTCCCCTTAATGTTGCTGGCCATGCGTTCCTCATAGTCTCTCTTGGCCTCCCGTATCACCTTCTTACATTTCTTTTGCCACAGTTTATGTTCCTTTTTATTCTCCTCATTAGGGCAAGGCTTCCATTTACAGAAGGAAGCTTCCTTGCCCTTTACAGTCTCTCTAACTTGGCTCGTTGGCCATGCGGGCACCCTCCTGGATTTAGTGGAGCCCTTCTTTCTTTGTGGTATACACCACTGCTGGGCCTCTATTACTGTTGTTTTAAGCAGCCTCCATGCACTCTGTAGAGATTGGATTCTTTTTACCTTCCTTTTCAACCTCCTTCTAACCAGCCTCCTCATTTGAGGGAAGTCCGCCCGTCGGAAGTCAAGGGTTTTTGTGAGAGATTTGCCCGGTATTCTTCCCCCGACGTGCATGTCGAAACGGATCGCAGCATGATCACTGTTCCCCAATGGCTCCGTAACATTGACATCTCTAACCAGGTCCTGCGTACCGCACAATATTAAATCCAGAGTCACCTGTCCTCTGGTGGGCTCCATGACTAGCTGCTCTAAGGCACAGTCATTTAGCATGTCAAGGAATCCGGTCTCCTTTTCGTAACCGGAACACAAATTGACCCAGTCTACATGAAGATGATTGAAGTCCCCCATGATTACAACACTGTCCCTCCTTGTCACCTCCCTGATCTGTTTCCTCATTTCAAGGTCCCCTTCCGATTTCTGGTCTGGAGGACGATAGTACACCTCCAGTATTACATTGCTCCACAGGCCTGGTAATTTAACCCGCAGAGATTCTACGGTGGAGTCGGACCCACCTTCAAACTCTACTTTGCTGGATTCTATCCCTTCCTTAACATAAACGGCCACCCCACCTCACCTCCAACACGCCCCTGCCTGTCCCTCCTGTAGAGTTTATAGCCCGGGATTGTGGTATCCCACTGATCCTCCGCATTCCACCAGGTTTCCATTATGCCCACTATGTCAATGTTTTCCCTTGTCACCAGACATTCCAGTTCTCCCATCTTTGCTCAGAGACTTTGGGGATTTGCATAAAAGCATTTGTACATGGAATGCCCCAGGATGGGCTGCTTATTAGCTCCTTTGTCCCCGCATCCTCTCACTGTACCAAATCGTCAATCACATCCCATCACGCTACCATTCCCAATTTCTTCTCCTACTCTGCCTTTGTCTTGTTGTTCTCTAACCTCCCCATCCTCGTCCCATAGGGATGAGGAGTCCCAAACCGGATGCCCCTCGGCTCCTGTTGGCCTTCCCCCAGGGATCAGTTTAAAAGCTGCTCTGCCACCTTTTTAATGTTATGCGCCAGCAGTCTGGTTCCATTCTGGTTCAAGTGGAGCCCGTCCCTCTTGTACAGGCCTCGCTTGTCCCAAAACGTTCCCCAGTGCCTAACGAATCTAAACCCCTCCTCCCTACACCACCGTCTCATCCACGCATTGAGACCCCTGATCTCCGCTTGCCTAGTTGGCCCTGCACGTGGAACAGGTAGCACTTCAGAGAACGCTACCTTTGAGGTCCTGGCTTTCAGCTTCCCACCTAATAGCCTAAATTTGGCCTCCAGGACCTCCCAGCTACACTTGCCCACGTTGTTGGTGCCGACATGCACCACAACCGCTACCTCCCCCCCTACTGTCTACCAGCCTGTCTAGACAAGAAGTGATGGTTTGACTGGCTTTGTTTTGACTGGCTGCTGTTTTTGCTGTTCTTTTGACCTTTGTTGAATTTGTTTTGTTGATTTCTCCTAAAGGCGGCTAACATGGCTCTAATAATAATGTTCCAATGGCAAATCTGAAGAAATATGTATATTTTCTGCACATTTTCCAAACCCAGTTTCTTATAGAACTAACTCCTTGATCAGATAGACTGAACATAGTTTCAGACATTGAATATTAAATGTCAAATAGTCCAGAACTTGGGTAGCATTTGCTGCTTCTATTCTAGCCATCATTACTCCATAGATGGACATTCTAATGGATGCTTAGAAGTACTTTAAAGCCATTTTAATGTCAGTTAATGGCTTTCTGGCTATGTCAATTTTTTTAAACCACCAATTTTTTGTGTGTAATTTTTGCAACATATGAGTTTATCTGCTGTTTGTTATATTGAAAAGGAAGGAGACACCCACTCTCAGTTTCTCTCTGGCATGTAAATGTGCAGGTTGGGGAAAGAAAAAGGAAACACTGCTATTTGCAGTGTATGTCTGTGAATTATAGTACAGTATAGAATATACTGTATAGGGTCGGGGAAAGATAACTGGTTGATTGAATGGTCTCTTGTAGTATGTTCTAGCTTATCTCATTTAAAAACAGTAATTTGTAGATAGTGTTGCATGACAGTGCATAACAAGTGGGCCCTACTTATCCGCAGATATCTGGTTATGTGGTGTGCTCCCTGGGGCATTTGGTGGGCCACTGTGAGATATAGGAAGCTGGACTAGATGGGCCTATGGCCTGATCAGGTGGGGCTGTTCTTATGGATTTGGGACCTACAGATTTGACTTAACACTGGTTGCTACCCATGCTATTGAAAATGCCTTCCAGTTACATCAGGGAGGTGTTCTGAGGCCCAGGGAGGCTGCGCACTGCCTCCTTGCACTTCAGAACACCTTTGGACATGACAAGAAGGCACCTCGGGTCACATCAAGAAGTCCTCTGAGGGCCCCACCCACAGATTTCATTATCTGCAGGTTTGGTATCTGCAGAGGTGGTGGTGGTGGTGGTGGTGGTCTGGGAATGGATCCTCCACAGATACAAGGTTCAACCTATACTTTTTTATTTTTACTAGTGACTATTTCTACTATTTTTTCCTTCTTTTAAGCCACATCTCTTTAAAGCTCAAGGCAGGCTGGCTAGAGTAGTGGCTCTTAAACACAGCATATTTCTAGTTCAGTGTCATCTTTAATGCGTAATGTGTTCAAGTCTTTGGACGGAAACTTAAAAATGACTGATCAAAATATACTCTTGTGTTGGTTTATATGACCTAGGGCACTATACTAACCAGGTCTACTCAGAAGGAAGTCCTATTTTGTTCAATGGGGCTTACTCTCAGGAAAATGTAGTTAAGATTGCAGCCCTAGTTGACCTTCCTTGAGCATTGCCTAGAATAGATAAGAGCCAAGTCAATGTTGCTATATAAGATTTTGATTCATGATTGTTTCAGTTGTCACATGGGATAAGAATTCATAGCTGGGCTCCAAAGAGTGCCTTGTTTTGGGTTGAGTGAAGCTTTCAGAATGGTTTTCTAGGGGTGTCAGCAGCATAGTGGAGCCAAGAGCCCCTTTGCATACTGTCCTATATTTCTTACCACTGCTGCAGTTTTATTTTTCTCTTGTCCTTTTCCCCACCCATCCACTCCCTTTATTCTCATTTGTATTCATTCTTTGTCAATTAAAGGTGACCAGTGAGACCTCATGACCCTTCTTTAGGAGGTGGATTCTGCTAGGATGTTACATCACCACTGCCGGAGGAATCCAGAGCTACAGGAAGAATTGCAGATTCAGGCTGCAGTGGCTGCTGGGGATGTTCACACAGTGCGCAAGATGCTAGAGCAGGGCTATTCTCCAAATGGTCGAGATGCCAATGGCTGGACCTTGCTCCACTTCTCGGCAGCACGAGGGAAAGAAAGATGTGTTCGTGTATTCCTTGAACATGGAGGTTGGTTGATTAACAGAAGTGTGTGTGTGGTTGTCTGTCTGAGCAGTTTAGATTCTCATCATTCTGACCATCTTTCAGAATTCTTCTGTCTTTCTTTTAAATGGCAAAAGTCTTCTTTTGTCCTCTTGCAGTTGGCTTCACAAAATTCTCTGTTAAACTGGGTAAAACTTAATCCTTGTTGCTTATCACTAGAAAGCTAAAGGCAGTCTTAAACAAAAACTGATCAGGTGATGTGTAGCATCATAAAATCTACTACAGCTTCACCACAGGGTCTGCTGTAACATGTGTCACTTCTGTACACATCAGACAGAGAACAGGTTAAGGATAGTGTTTCCAGAACTCATTGCTGTGCTCGGGTAGAAGCTACATTTACTCCAGTATCTCCTGCTTGAACCCTAAACCATGGGGTAAGATAGTTCAACATTTGACTGCCAGTGAACTGAAACCTGCTTGTTGGCATAATGTGTTGGTAAACTTGAGGCAGGGTGGAAGCTGTCTTCTCCCACATGAAAGCTCCAGGGATGTTCTCAGATGATTCCTTTTTTGGGGGGGTGGGGAGGATCAGCCAGCTGGGACAAGCAGCTAATAGCCTGAGCTAGTCCAACTGAATCAGTCTGAAAATTTGATATTCTCCTGATCTAAAACTTCATGTATAAGTACCACATTAACTGCTCATTGATAGCCAGTGCACGTAATTGTACTGGGGCAGGGAAATCTAAGATGGAAATAATTTCATATGTTGCAAGTGAGATTTAAATCTTATTGTTTGATTCTGGTTATGTGATCAACTGCCACTTGCTCTTTTGGAGTCTTGGCAACAGTGTTTGCATTTTGAACTTCTCTTTCCTGATAGTCTCACAGTGAAGCAGATTCCCGTGCTTGTGCTGTGGCTGTATCTGTAAAGAAAAGAACAGTGTGCTCAAATTGCATCTTCCCTTTTTAAATTATTTTTTCTTTGTATTGCCCCATGTACACAAGAACATGTGTTCCATAATATGAAGTTTTTGTGGCTCAGTGACACAGTTGTGGAATTGGGTCCCGTGTCAAGGGAATTATGGTTTCAACCTATTGGTCGCTACAGGGAGAATAAATTACAATGTTTTGCCTGGCATCTTAAAGGTTATTGGATGTGTTGTGGCATATGCTTTTGTGGACTAGTGCCTACTCCATCAGATGCTTGAAGTATTATCCTCTATTGGCAGAGGGGTGTATGTGTAGTTATAACGATCCGAAAAAAATGGTAAATGACAGGCCAGATGGTTATGAATTGCATTTCTTGCTTCTGATTAAGGGGTCTCTTGTTCACAGAAGTTTATGCTACAGTATATTGTTGCTCCTTAAGATGTCACAAATTATTTGGGTTGTACCCAAAGAACTTCTTGCTCCAGAGGAAAGACAACTGGGACTACAGATTGACCTTTGTGTGACTTGCTATAACAGACCAATTCAGCTATTTTTTTGGAAGTTGCTGGGAGAATAGCACAAGTCCCAAGTATCAAGAAATTACTTACCACTGCTTCCAAGCAAAGGAAGGTTTAGCTTGGACCTGAACCACAGAACCTTCGTATACTTTACAAGTGTAGTAAAGTTATTGTTGAATGCTTAACACAAAAAGCTTCAACTGATTTTTGTGCCTTCCTCTGCTACGTTTTGCCAGAAGATGGCAGTATAGTACTTGCAGAGCCTATGTAAGCTAGACCTGACATGTGTTTGCTCTAAAAAAAAAATACAGTACTCAGAATTGTAAATTCAGATGTTGAATATATGTACTTCAGTTGTTCTCTGAAAGCTCAGCTATCCAATAGAGAAAAAAATATCTGTACTGTATTTGATGCCCAATAATGCTGGGGGCCCTTGTATCTACGGATTCTGTATATGTGGATTCACTTATCCATGGATTGGGTCTGGCTGCTCTGCATGCAGGCCCCTTGGAGGCGGGGGGGAGCTCTGCTTCCCTTGCCTCCAGAAGGTCCTCTGAGCCCAGCAGAGACCTCCATTCACAGGCTTCTGCAGGACTCGAACTGAACCCAACAGTGAAAAAAATGCAACTTCCAGTTTCATGGGGAAACCAGAAGTTGTGTTTGTTTTTTTTCCTCTGTTGGGCTCAGAGGACTCTCCAAAGGTGAGGGGAGCAGAGCTTCCCTTGGCTCTGGAGGATGGGGGGGGGGGGGAGGATGTTTGCCTATATCCACAGTTTTACTTAACTGTGCGGGTTCCGAAACAGAACCCCCATGGATACGGGGGCATGCCTGTATTGAATTTCAATATCCGATATGAGAGAGTTGACATTGTTTATAGTTGACACAGAATGGCATTTAGCATGTGATGCTATTGATTGGCAATATATGGTGTTAATACATGTTTATAATAATGTTTATGTGCCTAGAATTTTCTAGGCACTGTACATAGATTAAAAAACACTACAGGCGCTGCCTGCAGGCTTATAATTTAATGGACACTTTTCCTTTAAGGGAAAAGTGATGGGCAGGGAAAAAAGAAAGACACTAATTCAGATACCCATTCTTACATAAAATTACTAATTGTTTTAGTGATGAGGCTGTTGACGGAGGCAGGTCTGGGAGGAGATAAACTGAATAGCAGTGCTTCCGGATGGTGCAGTAGAGGAGACATTGCTGTTTTGCGTCTCACTTTAAGGCAGCAGTGGAATGGTCACTGAAGTTGCAGTGACTTGCAAAGTTTCTACATTCATGAAACCCTGTCCACAGAGTCTTCTATCACAAGTCTCACCCATGCACCCTGCACATCACAGAAGATTCTGAGGCATACTTACTTGGGTCATGCACAGCAAGGTTAGGGGCCGAGCTGTCAGTCAGATATTCCCCAGTGTTTGCCCCTTGCAGAAGATCAATGATGGTGGGCGAGCTGTCTATGAACTGCTGTTTTCTTGGGTGATTTCTTTAATAAGCTTTCATAGAATCCAAGGTTTTTCAAAACATGGCTTGAATCCACTAGTAAATACTTATGGTAGTTGGTGTGTCATGGTTTCTATATCTTCTAGCTGAGCATTTGGTGGGTAACAGGCAATAAGAGCACTTCATGAGAGATCGTGATTGTTTGGCTTTGGGGGTAGGCTTCAATTAAGACATACTAATGAATTAAAGCCTTAGAATTTATTATTTACTTTCCAATTTGCATTTTGGTGTAAAATTTTCCACTTCAAATAAAATGTGTATCAGATTCAGAAAATTCATCACATTTCAGATACAGTGTTTGTATCATTTGTTTGATCAACTCTGATGTAAGAACCCCTTGCAGGCATTACACAGACAGCTTAACCAAGTAGGAAACTAGTTCAGTAAAGTCTGATCCTAAACAGGATTATAGTAACCAGTTATGATTGTCTGATTACATTGCTGCAATGTGACTTTCTAGAAGTAGCTAGTTTAAACAGGCTGAATCTTCTGTGCTCTCCCGTGGTAACTGCATACTGTATTGTAGTTCACTAGAGGGAGCAGAATTATTTCTAAGGATACAGTGGTTTGAAAGTTGTTTGGTTTAACTTCTGCATGTGGTTCCAACAGAGCAGGCCAGTTATGATGATAATGATAATGTGGACGTAAAGTTCCTCAGTCGTGCTAGAGAAATTGCCGGAAAGGCAGTGGTTGGACTGGTTCAGGAACTTGAAGAGCACTGCAGGAAGAATGTGAGATTACGGTTGGGAATAGCAGGATGGCCTGTTCAGTTGCCACTGTTTCCAAGACAGAAGTAGCTCAGTGTTTCCATCTTTTCTTTGCAATTTCTCATTGAAGTACAGTTATCCATACCACCCGATCATCAAATTCTTCCTCTTGAATCAGATAGTCCCCTCATTTATGAACACCGTCCTTAACTTTCAGTTTGCACACCCAAGTGGTTTAATCTTAACTGCAGAATCATGTGTCTCTTTATAAGATTTTAAAAAAAAATAAAATTTTTTTTAAAGAGAGAAGGGGTATTCAGGTGTGGTTATCTTTAGCCTACATAAATTGTATTTGTGTAACATTTTCTGAAAAACCAGTTTAGTTTACCCATTTCTTCCCAGCCCACAGCCCACATTTGATTCCAGCTACATATATGCAAAGTTGGACAGGAATGGCTTAAGAAGCAATATTGGAGCAATTGATCTCTTTTGTACCCTTCCTTTTGATTGTCAGTGAAAACAGGGAAAAAAAGTTAATGCAAAATGTACCTTATTTTAAAAGACAGGAAGTTTAATGCATTTTATGCTAGGGTAAACTCTTTATTAGAGACAATCTCTGTTCAGAAAGTTTTGTCCCGAGCAAATTATTGCAAAATGTACATGTTTGCTCATCTACAAAACAAATGTACTGAAATTGTCTGCACTGGATCCTTCCACTGTCCAGCTAGCGGGGAAACGAAACTATTGTTCACTTGTAAAAGTAAATATTGTCCATTCTTCAGCCAAGCAATTGTCCAGGATGTGATTTGTGTTTCACAGTGCTAACATAAATCTTGCACATTTCTTATCTTAATTTTGTAGGCAGTGTCAGTGCAGGTGTTTAGGGTTGGAAGGTTTGAAAATTTTTTGATGGGGAAAGGAACGTGTGTGTCTGTGTTGGAAGAATATTAAATCTAATCAGATCATGGTTTTACTTTTAGGTGTGTGTGTGTGTGTGTGTGTGTGTAGAGGGGGAAAATATCTCTATGAATTTTGTTATTTCACCTGATTTTTTTTTCCATCCTTCCTTAATAAACAGATGTTTGCATTCTTGCAAAATCTTAAAATTTTGCAAAATGGCAAACCCATATTATTGTCATTTTTATAGAAAACATTTCAGATCATCTCGATCAAGACTAACATATAGCGTACATGTTTTGGAAATGCTGCAGACCACAGAGGAACTTTCTTTACCTTATACAGTATTACACCCCCCAAAACAACCTCATCTTGCCAGACCACAATACATCCGCATCTTGGGCCAGCAGATGTTGCTACACATGCTTCTCTTTAAGTCCAAGAAGCAGCACAAGGGGAAAAACAAAACACTGAAAGAAGCATGAAATGTTAGAGCTGAAGGGGACTGGGGTAGGTAGAAATACCTTGAGCAGTTGGTTTTAAAGTGCATGGTGGAGGCCAGGGAAATCTGACTGTATGAGATCAATTTGTGTATTCGTACTCCTTTTAATTTGTCTTCTAGCCAGAATATAGTAACCAGGGGGAAGAATTGACTTGAAAGCATATCTAGCTACTAGAATTCAAGCTTCAGTTAATAAATTCATGCGTTGCATTCTAAAATTAGGATTTTGTTAATCTCACTTTAATTTGAATTGTCACTTTTAGGTGGGTATCTTGCTCTGCTTCTTGTTTAAAACTTCTGTACAAAACATTGATTCATAGAAAACCCTTTAAAACTCCCCGAAAATGAATTGCATTGAGGGAAAGCATCTTCTGAATACTGCTGGTGTCAAGATACAACACTGTGTGGTGGAAGTATTGTGTGTGATTACTATTTTACATTTCATAGTAGTGATAGTTTATTACTTCAATCAAACCTTCCAAGAGATTGCATAAATATGAGACTGTGCAAAAGGGGAAAAATATATCTCCTATATTTTGGATCCTCTTCTATACAATATTACAGTGTTTCTCAAACTGTGGGTTGGGACTATAGGTGGGTCGTGAGCCAATTTCAGGTGGGTCCACATTCATTTCAATATTTTATTTTTAATATATTAGACTGGTATGTGACTGCATTTGGGGAAATGTTAGACCTGTACTTTTACCAAGCTACTATGTATATTTTTTCAACAATGATAGTAAATTGGTCTTACGCCTAGGTAAGCATGGGTAGGATTGCAGCCTAGGATTGTTAAATAATTTCCTGCTTGATGATGTCACTTCCAGTCATGACCATCACTTCCAGTGGATCCTGACAGATTCTCATTCTAAAAAGGATCCCGGTGCTAAATATGTGAGAACCACTGCAGTATCACCGCAGATACTCGCCTATAAGTCCATCTCACAGATAAGACGAGGGCAGGTTTTGAGCCCAAAATCATGGAATTTGCTATGACCCTCGGGTAAGTCAGGGGTTTAACTTGGAGAAGTGTCTGACTATAATTTTGTCTGATTTTACCCGAGGCCAGATCCTGAAAAATAACCTCCCAGTAATTGTTACCTAAGAACTGTACAGTCACTAATTTATTAAAAACACAGTATATATACATAGTATGTATACATCTATACATACATGTATACATACATAGTATGTATACATTCATGTATACATACATAGTATGTATACATACATACACTATTTTTTAATAGTTTTTGTTATACTATGTATACATAGTATAGCAAAAACAGTATTAAAAATAGTCTCTAATTTATTAAAAGCTATGATAGATCATAAGATACATTTTTATTCACTAATTTTTTTAATTGTTCTCTTAACAACCATTTGTAAACACTATCAGAATAAGGCCACAATCCCATCCACACTTTCCTGGGAGTAAGCCTCATTGATTTTAATGGAACTTACTTCTGAGTAGACAAGCCTAGGATTGGGCTCTAAGTACACTGGAAACAGCATACCAGTAGAACCATTAACCAAGTGGAGGGTGGGGGCCTCACGGATGGCAATTAATCCCTTACTTCTCCCCCAGGAGAGTTTCAGTGGCTCCTGCATAGGCACAGAACATTGCAATGGGATCTCAGAGGCAGCTAAACTTTGCTGCATAAATGCCTGATTGCCTGGGGATACTGCAGAAGCAAGCATGCTCTCCTAAAAGCTTCCTACATAAGCAGCTGTTGCAAGTGCTTCCTAGCTCCTGCCAGCATGCAGCTAAGATCTCAGCAGAAGATCACTTGCTCCCTAGCTCCCTCCCTCCCTCCCACAATAGTGATTGGCTGGCTCACTCTCCTCCTCCCCCCACCCTTGCTGCTTGCCTGCCCCAGAGATAAGGCGGGGCAATGATTCAGGCTGCTTTTCTGGGAAGAAATTTTTTGCCTTATAGGCGAGTATCTATGGTAAATTGAGTACAAAGACCCTTGATCTGGACCTGATACCTCTTTTAATTGAGCAACCACTGCCCTCACCAGACAAAATCACATCTTAAATTACAGTAATTTTTAGTCGGAGGAACAGCACTGAACTAGAACGAGGCAAACCCCTAGCCACATATTTACAATTTCATGCAGACTGTGTTGTGGTATTGTTGGGATCAGCCAGAGTTGGAAATCCCTAAGCTAGGATCCTGGTTTTTCCCAGTGATGTTGGATGTCTCCAACTATCCAGATGTTTACTAATTCACTCTAAAATGAGTCCTGTAAAGCACTATATAAACGCTAATTGACATTAAAGGAGAGTAAATTAATCAAGTGGAACAGCTGAATAAGAGTGTTTTCTAGATCCCAGGAATGTTCACAATGCACAGAAAAAAATAGTTGTATATTAAACTGCCTTCTTTAGATTTTTTAAACGACTAACTTCATAAAATGTTGCTTAACTTTAGCTGATCCCACCGTGAAAGATTTAATTGGAGGCTTCACTGCTCTGCATTACGCAGCCATGCATGGCCGGGCCCGGATAGCACGCCTAATGCTGGAATCTGACTACCGTGTTGATATTATTAATGCAAAGAGCAACGATGGCTGGACTCCCCTCCATGTGGCGGCTCACTATGGCAGAGACTCGTTTGTTCGACTCCTGTTGGAGTTCAAGGCTGAGGTTGATCCGCTTAGTGACAAAGGTACGACACCACTTCAACTGGCCATTATCCGTGAACGGTCCAGCTGTGTCAAAATACTCTTGGATCACAATGCCAACATTGACATTCAAAATGGCTTCCTGTTACGCTATGCTGTGATCAAAAGTAATCACTCTTACTGCCGGATGTTCCTTCAGAGAGGGGCAGATACAAACCTGGGGCGCTTAGAAGATGGACAGACACCGTTGCACTTGTCTGCACTTAGGGATGATGTACTCTGTGCGCAGATGTTGTACAATTATGGGGCAGACACTAATACAAGGAACTATGAAGGACAGACGCCATTGGCGGTTTCAATAAGTATTTCTGGAAGTAGCCGACCTTGCTTGGATTTTCTACAGGAAGTAACAAGTACGTATATTGCAAATTTAATCGAAATTTTATCTCATGTCCTTTGTTTGCATGACCGCGGAATAGAACATTTCTTGGCAGCTTATTTATTTATCTGGGGAATTAGATTCCTCAGAATAATGGTGTTCCCGATAAACTGTTTGAAAAACCTTCCCTAATATTTTCTGCTGGTCCAAATTAATCTTAAAGATCTACATGTATCTGCACAGATTACTGCTGACCTATGGTGATAAGCATACAATATTTTACAGGACTTTTTACTTACTTGCAGAAGAAACATAATAAAAAACCCAATTTCTTATTACCTTCCCTCCCCCTTCTCTGTTTGGCATTGGGACTGAAGAAGAAGTAGAGACTTTCTGGTGCATGATTGTTTTATCCCTCATGACTGCAAAATGAGTTGGTGGTTTTCTGCTACTCACTGTCTCAAGGATGTGTGCATTTTATATGACTAACACCAATATGTTCTAATATGAGAAATGATTGTGCATCATATTAACTTAATCATCATTTAACAATATTTACATCATTGAAATATACTTTACTAGTCTTTTCCACTCTAGCAGTTTTTCTCCCCCCCTCCCCCCCTCCCAAATCCTGTTTGCACTTGTGAGACCTTAATCTGATTGAAGGAATAATAATAAGGTGACTGGGATAGATTTTTGCTGGATAAGCCAAAAAGGAACAGGATTTAAGGGCCCAATCCTGTCCAACTTTCCAGCACTCATGCAGTCACAGTGCAGCCCCAAGGTAAAGGAACAAACAATCCCTTACCTTGAGGCCTTCATGTCTGTCCCATCACCGCAGTATGTAGTGCACGTGCTGTTGGCACGGCTGTATCAGCACTGGAAAATTGTATAGGATTGGCCCTAAGTTTCTGAATTATCAACTCAATTTGAGCTTGCAGTTCCATTGAAACTTTAATTTTTAACTTTCAGACTTTGCTTGGACAGAATGTTATGCCATGACTACATTGTTTGGCATCAGATAAAATAAACCTTAGGCTCATCTGCTCCTCTTGCCTCTCTCCCCCCCTCCCCCCCGCTTCCCAACTTTCTCTCTGGCAGCAAGTCATGGTTTGCCATTGCATGTGAATAGGACAAACTATGGTTGGCACCAACCTCTCTTTGGTGGGGTTTGTCAGCATAATCCTAGCATAATCTACTTAGAAGTAAGTCCAGCTGAGTTCAGTGAGACTCTGTCTCAGCTAAGCGTGTGTAGAATTTCAGCCACTTTGGATGTGATGGCAAACTATAGTGGGCTATAAAAGAGGGAGAGGGGGCAACACTTATATCCCAGCATCATTAGTGTAATGCTGAGGCCTTGGTGGCCAGGGTGCTATGAAAAACCCAAATGGTGTTGCCATGGCTTTCCCCCTGGAAAAAGGATGCCATGGGTAAATGGAGTCTTTGAGAATTTACAGCCCAATCTTGAGCTGCCCAGTGTGTGAGGCTGCAGCAGTGCCAAAAATGGCTTCCATTGCATCCAGCGCGCGCCAGGCAGTTGCCGCCTTCTCCTTGGGAGAAGAGGACTTGTCCCCTTCCCCCGGGTAAAGTGAGTAGCCCCACAGTGGGGCTACTTGGTTCTATGTTGACCCAAAGGTCTGTATAGAATGAAGAGCCTCCATGTCAGGCGGCCATTCTGACACGGAGGCTCTGGATCCAGTGGAGCGAAAGGTCCCACCTTCCCTGCCCCACAACGCCGCCTCCCCCCACTCCCCCACCTACCTCTTCTCTGCTCTGCGATCCATGCGACTGCCGAGCAGTGGAGCTCCGGTGGCCAGCGCTGGGCTAGCACTGGTGCTAGGGCCTGTAAATGTGCCTTATGGCACATTTGTGACAGCATGCACCGGCGGTGAGCCGACACGCACTGCATAGGATTGGGTCCTTAGTGGCATGTTGTGAGGTTTTGTGGTGGTGTTTTGACATCGCACTTCTAACTGGAATTTTTATTTTGAAATGGAAACTACACTGTTTCTCAACATACTTTTTGCTCAACAATAAAATATTTTAATGAAATCTCTGTAATTGTTAGTCATCAGTCTTTTAATATATGTATTTAATATTTTAATAACATTGGAAAACTGTATTGAGATTTAACCTCTAGTTAAGTATCCTTTTAAACACAGACATTTATATTCGTTTTTAAACTTTTTCCAAATTTAAATCTGGTAATATTTGAATCTGTACAAAATGGCACATTGCCATGTGAGAAGCTCCACTTTCACAGTATACGTCAGTTTATTTATTGTATCTTTAAAACAAATGAATGCGAGTAGTGCACCTTTAGATTAGATATCTTGGCACAAACTGCACTTCATAACACTCATCATCCATTTGATTTTGGTTTTTTACCAGCTTTATCGAACATTTTTCTCTTATGTTCTTTCAAGAGTACGTTCTCAATGTCATCAGTTTTCTCAGTTGAAAATACAATTATGAATATTTTTTATTTACTGTGTGATCTTGTTTTTATTTTGAATTCAGTATTTTTGTTACCCTTAAACATTTTCTCTGCACTCTGTTATCTTGATGACAAAGGAAATGTGCTTTGGGGGTGGTGCCCCCTCTTTCCATTCTCTTGTGGTTATTTTTTTCTTCCTTACTTTTGCAGGCTGGCCTTTGTTGAAAAATAAATATGTTTCTGTATCTTAAATGTATATGTTACGTTTACCTCAGTTACCTGTTCTGGTTTTTCTGCATTTTCTCTAGATATGTTTTTCAGAAGCTCTTCCTTTTTCTTATTCAAATCTTGTATTATGTTGCTTTTAGCACTGTTTAGAGAAATTGATCCCAGTTCAGAGAAATGGTTCCCTATTGCATTCTCAAGGGTTGGTGGGGTCTGTGTGTGTTTTTGTTTTTTCTTTGAGGGGTGGGTTTTCATCTTTCTCCCTGCTTTGATCTATTGTTCTACCTCTTATGTCTGAATTTCACAACCTTTTCTTTGGAAGCCTGGAGGCAGGTTTGTGTGCTACATTCATTCTGTCCAATCACTGGCCTCTTTTTTTCAACAGTTCTTTCTATAGAGGTTTTATTTTTAGTCCCCTCTCACTGACTTTACCCTTCTGGTTCCATTTTTTGCATGTTTTTGTATGCCCAAACCTTTTTTAAAAAAAACAACAATTTCAACAAGTTTTTCCTCATCTAATTTGAAGTGGGTTTGAGATTTTGAACATCAGTCCTCCCATCGTCTTGGTTCCATCAGAATCATTGGAATATGCTTTAGAATTGGTATGTCTATTATTATATCTCACCACCATACTTCAATAATTATATTTAGTCCAGAAAGTCTCATTTTATTCTTCTGTAGTAGCACTCCCAATATGTCTGTCTTTGACACTCTTATGTTTTCTGCTTCTTAAAATATAGATTTGTTTCTTGCCCCTTTCCTTCATGCTGCTCTCAAATAAGGGAGGTGGATAGGTAGTATGATTCCACAAGGCTCCCACAAGATATTGTGGTGGTCTTGCCACCTCTGATTGCTTTGGTCAGGGATTCTCAAACTTCTCAGGAGTAAACCTCCCAAGATAAGTCTTTGTGGGGATGGGGAAAAAGGCAGTTACACAATCCCCAGGATCGTTCCACTGCGGGGCAGGGGACTTTTAAAGCATAACTTACCTCCTGCCAGGGTCTGGGGATGCGGGGAGCCCTTTGGAGCACTCTGCAGAGCTCTCCGCAGCTTGTAAAAAGTGAAAATGGCAATCATGACTCACTTCGGTTTTGCAGTTGCAACCCAGAAGTGGTTCGCGATCACCATTTTCACTTTTTACAAGTTGCAGGAGCCCTGCAGAGTGTTCCAGGGGCTCCCTGCTCCCCCCAGTCTCTGGCAAGAGGTAAGTATGTTTTTAAAAAGCCCCCCTGTCCCTGCAGTGTTGTGATCCTGGGGATCATGTCACTGCCTTCCCCTTTAGGGGGCAGAGCCCAGGGCTCTCAGGCTGTTGCAATAACCCAGTTTGAGAACCACAGGCTTAGGGCATATTTCAGAGTTGCTGCAGCAGCCCTTGTGGGATCATATGTGCTTTGTGATTGTCTTGCCATTTTCTATGTTCAAATGCACAGTTCCATCTGAGGCTGCAGAGAGACCTCTAAGACACTCCCCTGGCAAAAATGCAGCGTTGGATGTACTGTGAGCACCCGTTTGTAAATCTGATATAAGTATGTTAATGCACTCAATAGTTTTTGGTGTACTTGTGTCAAGTTTGCATTAAAACCAAGGTGCAAAATACTTCCCATGTTAAAAGTTTTTATTAAGGGACTGGCGTGTAGTTGTAGTTTCTTTTCAGCAAAAAAATTAGCAGGAGGCACAATTCCTAGTCCCTTCATAAACCGGGCAATGCACAGCTCAGTGTGAAAAGTTGGGCCTTGATAATTACCTGCAACCCTGATAGCAGCACTTTACGTTTTATGCAAGCTGATGTTTCACTTCGAGCTTCATTGCCCTTTCCTTTGTGTTCTCCATTTCTTTCCTCCTTTGACAAGGTAGGTAATGTGTCAGTACTTACTTCACAGTGCTGAAATGTGCAACTGTTGCAGAATTATTATAATTAACTTATGTAGTATTGGCATACGTGGCACTGTCCTTAGTATTCTAAGTACAAGACAAATTCTTTTCCAAAGTATGTACAGTGATTGCGTGGACCTATGACTAACCTGTGTGTCAATGTATTTTTTTTTTAAAGAAATAATATCAAATGCACAGTCAAGTTAAAAGAGAAACCAAAAAAAGGCAAGGTACTTTGAAATTGTTTTCGGCATGTTTCAAAATTAACAAGTAACAATTTAGAATTGAGAGAACTGCTTCAAACAGATCAGAAACACAAAATTCCAATTGTAAAAGTTCACCTCTCGTGTGTGTGTGTGTGTGTGCGTGCGCGCGCACGCGCACACACACACACATATACACTTTGTTACCTTTTACTTCAGTTGGTTCAATAGAGGGCATTTGTAGCTAAATCTTCTTACCTTCTCTTGAGAGTTACAACTCTAAAATATCTAAGAAGAGTTCAGTTGTTCCAGATATTATGTTTTTTAGCAGACTGTAAAGCTAAATACTGTAACTTTTAAAATAAATCTGTTAAATACCTGAAGGAGATGTGTGGATTAAAAATCAACACTCCCTCGGAAAGGAGGATCCAAAGGGTTTTAAACTACATACAACCGAAGGAAATTACATTTTCGTTGCCAAAATTTGAAAAAGTGTTTGGTCTTTTAAAAGCCTACTAGTGCTACACGGCTTGAACTCTTTGAAATGGAGAGCTTCATGAAATGTAATTCTGGAGTTAATTGCTAGCTTTTACCTGATAATGTGACTTATAAGGAAACTATATTCTTGGCTGCCTTCACATAACATGTGGAAAAACATTTCTAGAACTTGATGTAAAATTTTAAAAATCTTTTGCGTCAGTTGCTGCTGAGGTATTTCATTTGCTTTGCAAGTGTGTTTTTGGATGTTTGTCATTTGTTCATCCTACAGTGTTTATCACTCTAGCCTGGATCCATGCATTTAAAAAAAAAAATTCACCACTAGTTTCATTAAGCCTATGAATAGTATAGACCAGTGGTTTTCAAACTTTTAGCACCAGGAGCCACTTTTAGAATGAGCATCTGTCAAGGACCCACGGGAAGTGATATGACTGGAAGTGACATCATCAAGCAGGAAAAATTTTCACAATCCTGGGCTCCAATCCTACCCACACTTACCCAGGAGTAAGCTCTATTGTCTATCATTGTTAAAAGCACACACACAATAGCCTGTTAAAAGTACAGATCTGTAACATTTCCCCAAAATACAGACACATGTCATGGTAGCATCAAGTCTAATATATTAAAAATAAGATACACATTGAAATGAATGGGGACCCACTTGAAGTTGGCTCATGACACACCAAACGGGTCCCGACCCACAGTTTGAGAAACACTGGTTATAAACTGTATCAAAATTGTTGTTGGATTAGGTCAGTGCTTCCCAGACTCCTACAAGGGAGTTGGAAGCATTGTAAATTGTGGGGAGGGGGAAGGCAGCAACGCAACTTCCAGGATCGTACTGCTGCCAGGGATGGAAGGGTTTTTTCCAACTTTTCTGCAGTCAGCACTGCATTCCTGGAGAGGGGGTTGTGTGGAGCCCTCCACAGGCCTCCCTGTGCCTGCAATAGTGTAAAAAAGAAAAAAGGGCACTTCCTGTTTTGTTGCAAAAACCAGAACTGCCCTTTCTGTTTTTTGTACTTTGGCAGGCACAGGGAGTCCTGCAGAGGGCTCCCCGCGTCCACCCCCAAGACCTTCCAGGACTGCAGCGCTGACTGCAGGTAAGTAGAAAAACCCCGCCCAGTCCCCAGCAGCAGTGTGATCCTCAGGATCATGTTGTTGCCTTCCCCCTCTCCCCACCCCTTAAAGGGGCATTGTCTAGTGCCTCTCAGGCTTGTGGGTTGCCACCCACCAGTTTGGAAACCAGTGGATTAGATTAAAAAGCATTATCTATAAGGATTGAGGGGTTCTGTTCCTAGCTATCCAGATGTAAATTAAAACCAAGCTATTGCCATCTTTTGAAATAATACCGGTACATAACAAAACTAGAGATAACAATGATTTAAACAGCCTAATGAAGGGGCTATGGGGACATATTGGGCCATTGGGAGCTGTAATCATAGAAAGATTAAGAACCCCAGTTGTTGAATTTTGATGCTGTATGAATTTTCCCTTGTTTACTGATGTTCCATGCTAATCTTCAAAGTGTTTGTGGGCAAGGGGTGATAGTGGCTTTTATATATGTTGGAGGTGGACCTGACACCTTCAGAGAAGTGACGTCCCAGCAGCTTTTGGGCAAGAAATGTAAGAAGCTAGCAGTGCAGTCCTATGCATGTCAACTCAGAAATAATCCCCAGCTTGGGAGCCCCATTCAGTTCAATGGGGCTTTCAAAATGTTGTACCTTAGTTGAGAGACTGTTAATTCAAAGCAGCCTCTCTGACAATCTTATGCTAAGCACATTTTTAGAGCATATATATATATATATATATATATATATATATATATGCTTCAAAAACATAACTTTTGTTCAGGTAATTTCTTTAATATTGCTGTATTTATCCTTCTTCCTCTTGTCAATAATCCCTTATTTAGACCCCAAGTTGCCCTGTTTTTGTGTATTGAATAAGTAAAATTGGCCGGATTCCAGTTATTGTAATGTAGTATAAAAATGAACTATTGGGTATATTGACTGTAAATGAAATGAAGTTAACATTTCATGAAGCCTTCTCAACAGTAAGTAATTCTTCTGCAACAAAGCTGCTCATAACTGTACGTTTGTGTGTAGCAAGTTTGAATAACATGGGCATATAGAGAGCAGGGCTTTCATTGGGTTTGAATTTCAAAGTGAAATAAGGTTTCAACAGAAGACACTTTGGGAGAAAGGATGGTATTTCAGGAATTGAGTTTTATTCCAACCATTTGTCTTTCTATATGACTTTCTAAGGGCTGGAGCTGCAGGTAGAAGGCAGGGATCTTTTACATCTATGCTGAATTTTGTTATGTGTGCACCAATACCTAGCAAAACATCAGTACAGTAATGTCAAATATACTAGCAGCAGGGAATATACAAGCACCACCTCAAAGAGTTGGTGTATTAGTGCAGCTCCTTCAGCAACCCTATAAAGCAGTGGTCTTCAACCTTTTTTTGTGCCACAACCCGAATAGATTTATTTATCTGGGGACCCAATATTGGTCCCGTCCCCTCCTGGTAACCTATCTACCCACTCCCCACCTGTTACACCCTCCCAGCACTGTTCACCGTAACCAAATATTCTTATCAGAGAGAGCAGAAAAAGTTATCATGAAACCTGGTAACAGTGAAAGCTTTTAGCGCAATTGCTAAGAACCTGAGGAGGACTGGGACACAATCCCCTGATAACTGAAGGGGAGCACCAGATACCTCCTCCTTTACCTAGTGGTGCTACCTAGTGTTCTTGAACCTTTTTCATTCCCATAAGTTGTTCTGACCTTACAACTGAGGCTTCATGACCCCATTGGGGTCCCAACCCCAAGGTTGAAAAACACTGCTGTAAAGGCAGCTGATCTCACTCCCTGTTACCCTTGGAAGCAGTGATTGTAAGGCAAACATGTATGGCAGTATATGAACCTTGCATGTTAGTGCGTGAAGCTTTTAAAATGGTCATTATGCATTTGTATGTAAAGATGTTGCCTTTTAGAAATTTAGCAGGTGGGACTATGAATTGCTCTCTGTTAGTCACTTTCAGCACCCAAATGTACCTGAGTATCTTGGCAGAAACACCAGAGGGTCTCTTTAAGCATTTTTAAAGCAACAATAGATTTATTCAAAGTTATTGTAACTTTTAATTTGTTTTTAAAACATGTTTTGGGGTTTTTTTTCCTGAGCTTTTGCTTTCTTCTGTGTGTCAGATCTGAAAATTGTGAGTTTTCAAATTTATTTCTGGAGCACCTATGAAACCTGCCTGCCTTACAGAGGTAGAACAGTCCCTGCTTGCAAGCCTAGATTCTACAAGATGAAATGGGAGCGAGGAGAGACAAAAGGGCTGGTTAGGGTGTGTTGGGGGGGGGATCAACTATTTTGGAATTAGAATATTCTGCGCTGTAGATTCTTTTTAAATTGCTTTTTCTTCTCTGCTGGAAACATTGAATTATCATGTACATCTGAACGACCAATCTAATAAGTTTTAGGAGGATAAATGTCTCCATCTATACTAGAGAATAATCTTATGGTTGCTGGTCTCAAACATACCAGGCTTTGGTATGCAATGCATTTGGAATAGCAAACTAAACGCTAGCTTTGTTCCATTGAGGTAACTAGCCTGGGAGAGAGATAATTTACTTTTACAGAGCTCTGTTGTATCACTAGCCACAAGAATCTGAAATGATGGTGTTGGAGGTATATTTTCCCAGCAAGCTGAGCAATTAAAAATTATCTTTTTACTATGGTCACTTTTATCCAACTAAAATGATGATTTCATGAAACAATCAAATCAAGGAAAAAGGTAGGGGGATGGAATACTGGTACTGTATATGAAAGTACATAATTGCTCTGGTATGGGTACACCAATTCATTCCATATCTTTCAGCAATGATGGGTTTTTCTGGAATTTAACCCTGCTGAGGAGTGGAGGGGGGAACACATTTTGTGCCCTGCCTTGTTTTGCAGGTCTCTTAATACTACTGTGATCCTGTTGTGGGACTGTATGTGGAATCTGTGATTATACTCGTACCATCTAAAAAGTCTTGAATGATTGAAGATTATGATGCTGTGTTATTTGAAACATGTAGTCAATGCTGCCACACTTTTAACTCTTGAGGACCAAGATTTTGCAGAATTGCTCCTCATACAGCTGTTGTATGGGACTGAATTTTCAGAATAGCACCATTGGTTTTCCCCAGTAAGGTGATTGCTTTGAAAATCTAGCTTATAAGAGAACTTGTAAATAGCCACTGTGTGCCTGTAAAAATTACCCTTCGGCAGTCAGACAGAGAAACTTTAAAAAGACAGAGTAAAAGTTCATTTTAATCCACATATTACTTAGATGTGTAAGCAAAACCACTAAAGGCAAAACCAGTGACCCTTGTTGTAAGCTAATACTTTCTGTACAGTTATTTGTAAGATGCTAAAAGGATTATCTAGAAAATACTTGGCACCCAGGTCTGAACATTTTAAAATCACTGCGCCCTTATGAATGGTTGATTTCTAGACTGTGTATAAAATAAATTCTATAGGTTTTTGAATCATTAGGTCTGTTGTTTCAATCATGAGCTTTCTGCAGTTAGAGGCTGGTTTTGTTTTGTTTTTGCCATTGAATTATTACTTCTTAACTGCTAATCTGGTTCATGAGTTATTTTAATTGACGTATCAGGTGATAACTGTATTTCCAGTAAAATATATTGGGAAATACATTGTTTTCTTATACATGTTAGACTATATACTCTAAAGAATTGGCATGTATTTCATGGAAGACAACCAGGTTTGGCTAACTAAGCACAAGAAATTGGTGATTCAAAGTATCCCTAATCAGGAACTTTGTTAAATACCTCTTATTAGATTCCTAAGTTTTCTGTTCTTAATTTTTTTGCCCACAAACAGGAAACATGTTGAAAGGTGGTAAACTGGCTGCTGCTTAGTCCTTAAAAATGATTACAGTGAGAGTGTTTATGTCAAGGCAGAAATATGGGAACTTGCTTTCAAGATGTGTAACGCTGGCATTTTTCCTCTTCGTCTTAAAACTCTGAAAAGTTTGGTGTCGTCTGCAAACTTTGCCACCTCACTGCTCAACCCTCTCTCCAGGTCATTTATGAAGAGGTTGAAAAGCACCAGTCCCAGGACAGATCCTTGGGGCACACCGCTTTTCACCTCTCTCCATTGTGAAAATTGTCCATTGACACCCACTCTCTGTTTCCTGGTCTTCAACCAGTTCTCAATCCATGAGAGGACCTGTCCTCTAATTCCCTGACTGTGGAGATTTTTCAGTAGCCTTTGATGAGGGACCGTGTCGAACGCCTTCTGAAAGTCTAGATATATCATGTCTACGGGTTCTCCCGCATCCACATGCCTGTTGACCTTTTCAAAGAATTCTATAAGCTTCGTGAGGCAAGACTTACAGAAGCCATGCTGATTCTCCCTCAGCAAGGCCTGTTCATCTATGTGTTTTGAGATTCTATCTTTGATGAGGCATTCCACCATCTTACCCAGTATAGATGTTAGGCTGACCGGCCTATAGTTTCCTGGGTGCCCCCTCTTTCCTTTTTCAAGGATCGGCGTGACATTTGCTATCCTCCAATCTTCTGGCACCGTGGCCGTTTTGAGGGACTAGTTGCATATTTTAGTCAAGAGATCTGCAACTTCATTCTTCAGTTCCTTAATAACTCTTGGGTGGATGCCATCAGGGCCCGGTGACTTATTGATCTTTAATTTATCAATGAGGTCTGAGACATCTTCTCTCTTAACCTTTTTACAGTGGAGAGAGGTGAAAAGCGGTGTGCCCCAAGGATCTGTCCTGGGACCGGTGCTTTTCAACCTCTTCATAAATGACCTGGAGACAGGGGTGAGCAGTGAGGTGGCAAAGTTTGCAGATGACACCAAACTTTTCTGAGTGGTGAAGACCAGAAGTGATTGTGAGGAGCTCCAGTAGGATCTCTCCAGACTGGCAGAATGGGCAACAAAATGGCAGATGCGCTTCAATGTCAGTAAGTGTAAGGTCATGCACATTGGGGCAAAAAATCAAAACTTCACATATAGGCTGATGGGTTCTGAGCTGTCTGTGACAGATCAGGAGAGAGATCTTGGGGTGGTGGTGGACAGGTCGATGAAAGTGTCGACCCAATGTGCGGCAGCAGTGAAGAAGGCCAATTCTATGCTTGGGATCATTAGAAAAGGTATTGAGAACAAAACGGCTAATATTCTAATGCCTTTGTACAAATCGATGGTAAGGCCACACCTGGAGTATTGTGTCCAGTTCTGGTCGCCGCATCTCAAAAAAGACATAGTGGAAATGGAAAAGGTGCAAAAGAGAGCGACTAAGATGATTACGGGGCTGGGGCACCTTCCTTACGAGGAAAGGCTATGGCGTTTGGACCTCTTCAGCCTAGAAAAGAGACGCCTGAGGGGGGACATGATTGAGACATACAAAATTATGCAGGGGATGGACAGAGTGGATAGGGAGATGCTCTTTACGCTCTCACATAACACCAGAACCAGGGGACATCCACTAAAATTGAGTGTTGGGAGAGTTAGAACAGACAAAAGAAAATATTTCTTTATTCAGCGTGTGGTTGGTCTGTTGAACTCCTTGCCACAGGATGTGGTGACGGCATCTGGCCTGGACGCCTTTAAAAGGGGATTGGACAAGTTTCTGGAGGAAAAATCCATTATGGGTTACAAGCCATGATGTGTATGTGCAACCTCCTGATTTTAGAAATGGGCTATGTCAGAAGGCCAGATGCAAGGGAGGGCACCAGGATGCAGGTCTCTTGTTATCTGGTGTGCTCCCTGGGGCATTTGTTCGGCCGCTGTGAGATACAGGAAGCTGGACTAGATGGGCCTATGGCCTGATCCAGTGGGTCTGTTCTTATATAACCCCTATCTGACTTAATTCCTCGGTCAGGAGGGGCAGTTCATGCAGCGGTATCTGCCCGAGGTCTTCTGCCTTGAAGACAGATGCAAAGAACTCATTTAATTTCTCTGCTATCTCCAAGTCTCCTTTTATCTCCCCTTTCCCTCCCTCACCATGCTGAGGGCCAACTGCTTCTCTGGCGGGTTTTCTGCTTCTAACATATTTGAAGAAGCTTTTATTATTCCCCTTAATGTTGCTGGCCATGCGTTCCTCATAGTCTGTCTTGGCCTCCCGTATCACCTTCTTACATTTCTTTTGCCACAGTTTATGTTCCTTTTTATTCTCCTCATTAGGGCAAGGCTTCCATTTATGGAAGGAAGCTTCCTTGCCCTTTACAGCCTCTCTAACTTGGCTCGTTAGCCATGCGAGCACCCTCCTGGATTTAGTGGAGCCCTTCTTTCTTTGTGGTATACACCACTGCTGGGCCTCTATTACTGTTGTTTTAAGCAGCCTCCATGCACTCTGTAGAGATTGGATTCTTTTTACCTTCCCTTTCAACCTCCTTCTAACCAGCCTCCTCATTTGAGGGAAGTCCGCCCGTCGGAAGTCAAGGGTCTTTGTGAGAGATTTGCCCGGTATTCTTCCCCCGACGTGCATGTCGAAACAGATCGCAGCATGATCACTGTTCCCCAATGGCTCCGTAACATTGACATCTCTAACCAGGTCCTGAGTACCGCACAATATTAAATCCAGAGTCACCTGTCCTCTGGTTGGCTCCATGACTAGCTGCTCTAAGCCACAGTCATTTAGCATGTCAAGGAATCTGGTCTCCTTTTCGTAACCGGAACACAAATTGACCCAGTCTACATGAAGATGATTGAAGTTCCCCATGATTACTACACTGTCCCTACTTGTCACCTCCCTGATCTGTTTCCTCATTTCAAGGTCCCCTTCTGATTTCTGGTCTGGAGGATGATAGTACGCCTCCAGTATTACATTGCTCCACAGGCCTGGTAATTTAACCCACAGAGATTCTGCGGTGGAGTCGGACCCACCTTCAAACTCTACTTTGCTGGATTCTATCCCTTCCATAACATAAACGGCCACCCCACCTCACCTCACCTCCAACATGCCCCTCCCTGTCCCTCCTGTAGAGTTTATAGCCCGGGATTGTGGTATCCCACTGATTCTCCGCATTCCACCAGGTTTCCGTTATGCCCACTATGTCAATGTTTTCCCTTGTCACCAGACATTCCAGTTCTCCCATCTTTGCTCGGAGACTTTGGGGATTTGCATAAAAGCATTTGTACATGGAATGCCCCAGGATGGGCTGCTTATTAGCTCCTTTGTCCCCGCATCCTCTCCCTGTGCCAAATTGTCGAACACATCCCATCACGCTACCATTCCCAATTTCTTCTCCTACTCTGCCTTTGTCTTGTTCTCTAACCTCCCCATCCTCGTCCCATAGGGATGAGGAGTCCCGAACCAGATGCCCCTAGGCTCCTGTCGGCCTTCCCCCAGGGATCAGTTTAAAAGCTGCTCTGCCACCTTTTTAATGTTATGCGCCAGCAGTCTGGTTCCATTCTGGTTCAAGTGAAGCCCATCCCTCTTGTACAGGCCCCGCTTGTCCCAAAACGTTCCTCAGTGCCTAACGAATCTAAACCCCTCCTCCCTACGCCACCATCTCATCCACGCATTGAGACCCCTGATCTCCGCTTGCCTAGCTGGCCCTGCTCTTGGAACAGGTAGCACTTCAGAGAACGCTACCTTTGAGGTCCTGGCTTTCAGCTTCCCACCTAATAGCCTAAATTTGGCCTCCAGGACCTCCTGGCTACACTTGCCCACGTTGTTGGTGCCTACATGCACCACAACCGCTACCTCCTCCCCAGCACTGTCTAGACAAGAAGTGATGAACACAACCTTCGCACCAGGCAGGCAAGTCGCCATGCAGTCCTCACATCTGTTGCAAACCCCCCTCTCTATGTTTCTAATAATCGAATCCCCCACTACAAGAACCCCCCGACCCCCTTTCTGCTGAGGAGTATCCTGAGTGTGTTCAGATACGGGCCCCTCCCCTGGAGAAGGAGTCCCCCTAGGGGATTGTTTCCCTCCTCTCCAGGATGATGTCCTCCAGGCCCGAGACATCCCACCCGGGCAGCTGAGGAGCCGTACGCCTGAGGTTGGGACAAAGCCTGATTGTCCCTGGAAGTCTCCCCACGGTCCTTCTCTGCCTGCCTCTGCTTCTCCAGGTCAGCCACCAAGGCTTCAAGGGAGCGGACGTGTTCCCCGAGACCCTGGAGCTCCTTGCACCGAGGACACACCCATGACTTATGCCCTAGAGGCATATAGTCATACGTGTGGCACTCGATGCAGAACACTGGATAGCCCCCCACCCTGCTGCTGGCTGTCTGACTACATAGCTTTTTTTGTTGTTTTTATTTAGGGGTACTTGAAAAACCCTACACTGGTTTGCTGCCCTCTTCTCAAGGGAAGAGAAGGGCGGCGTCTGGGGCCCTGGCCTCCTCGCCCTGCTGCTGAACTCACCTAGATGCTAAACTCGCAGTGCCTTACCTGGCACTTTGTTCCCAGAGGCACTGGGTGTCCCAGAGGCCACAGGCGCTTCTGCAGAGAGGCTCACGCGGTGGCAGGCACTAGCTTTATAGCTAGCTCTTCCTCCTTGCCTCCTTGCTGATTGAAAGGGGGGCTGGTCTTCCCAGGTGAGATTACAAAAGCTCAGGAAGTCAAAAGGCTGTTCATGGGCTTAATCCATTCTGCAGGCCCCTGAATGGGTTGCTTGGATTAGCCTAATGGGGCTCTTATCACCTCCTACAGGTCAATGACTATGCTAAATTGCCTTGGTGGGGTGGGAACTGGCCCTTCCTAGGTTCTTACCCTCCAGTTCTCTTAGGCTGGACTGTTTTTTAACCTCAAGCTAGTTTTTATTTGAGTTTGTTTGTTTATTTATTGCTCTCACCTAGATCCTGTGTCCCAATTTACTGAACTGTTTAGATTATGTTCTAATTTAGATTAGGTTTAACTTGGGTTAGGTATAGGGTTAATTTAAAACAAAGTAGAAAAACTTGCTTTCCACTTTATCCTCCTCTATTTTTCGAAGTGCCTGACCCTTGGGCTCTTACTCACGAGTAGGACTCTGCTCCTGCCCAGAGTAGACCTATGCACACACTTACATATTTAATTTCTATTGCCCTCACCTAGCTCCTGCGCCCCACCTTGCTGGACCTTAGATTCCCTCCCTTAGGTTAGATTAGGTGCTAACTTAGGTAAAGCTAAATTTCAAAGTTGATTTAAGGTTGATTTAAAGTTAGAAGACAAGGAGTTAGAAAGACAAAGAGTTAGAAAGAGTACACTTACCTTCTCCTTCTCCAAAACTCAGAGGTCCACTTCCCTTCTCCACGCCCAGATGCTAAACTTGTGGTGCCTTACCTGGCACTTTGTTCCCAGAGGCACTTGGTATCCCAGAGACCACGTGTGCTACTGCAGAGCTCAGCTGACACAGCCTTCCTGGCACAAACTGCCATGGAGGCTGAATGCAGCCTCCATGCTCCAGCGCACCTCTTTGTGCTAGCACAGCTTGCTCCCAAAGAGGCAGAAACATGCTTTATGGGATGTTTGCAACCCTCCTAGGCTTGTACAAGTGACTTGCGCAGCTTAATACAAGGTTAGGATTGAGTCCTTAGAGATATAAATACAATTTATTATAGACTTTATATCTCTATGGTAGAATGAAAAGCAATCAAAATGTGTGCTTAAATATGCATGTGAGTTAATGGACAAATTGGATCTAAGCACATTTTAATATAAAATTGCATACCTGTAAACCTACAAGTAACAAACCAAAGTTGCAGGTTTACTTTGAAACAGTCACCAAAACCACTGGTTTTAGTGACTGTGAAATGATTTAGTAAAAATATTTTATTTTTACCCTAGTACAGGGCCCCCTTACGCACAGGGCCCAACTGTTGGTCCAATTGGCTTAAATCTGACCCTGGCTGTGAGGTAACTTAGATTGAATGTGTGAGAGAGACTGGTGCAAGGTCACCTTTCATGGCTAGCTGAGAAGCTGAACCCAGGTGTTCTGTGGTGATGATTCAGCTCCAGATTGTCTGTGTTCAATTTCTGTACTTACTGAAAGGGTTCACATGAGGCAAACTGCCCACAGCTTTTTCAGTTGTTTATAGGAAACTGTATGTACTCTGCCATAAACAAACTGTCATGGAATCCAAGATTGGCAATGGGTTCTCATGTCAAATATTAGACTTGTGCCTAAACATGTTTCCAGTATGGAAACGATTTCCATGTATGGACTTTGTCCTTCTCCAGGTGGGCATGAGAAAGGAGTTGCTTGTGGGTATTGCAGTACAGGAACAAAGGTATGTAAGGTGAAAAGTAATTGAACTGGGCTTCTTGATCACTGTTTTTTCTCTGATGTTGGAGAATGAAAAGGGATATATTTCAGTTCTGTTTTGACTATTGTCAATGCCTTTTCCGCCCCTAGTTTACTCTTCTTAATTTTCTAGACACTGATTCTTCACAGGACAGAGTTCTGTTTCTTTGAAGTAATATTACTATCCCCACACTTGAGCCCATAGTTCAGGATGAGCTACTGATAATTATCTGCTTTAGGCAGGCAGTTTAACCATTAGTGATATTGAAATAGACAATTGCCACTATGCTTTTCATATTAGAATACAACTTACAAATAAAGTCCTGCCCAGATTTGATTCTTCAGAACTGTGTTGCCTTTGGAGGCTGGCTGGGAAGAGTTAATGGAATTAATTTTGTTACCCTTACATTTCTGGAATCAAGATGGTCTCTTTGGAAGCCTTTTACTTGCCTAATCTTTTAATTCAAACCTGAAAATTGTTCCAAATTTTGCAAAGACTCTGCACTTGTTATCTCTTAATCACGGTGCTTGTTTCATCATTTTGACTTTGTCTTGCCTTTGCCAAATTACTAAACATTTTACATTTGCCAAATGAAGGCTCACTGATGTTGGTCTATAATCCTTCTCCCACCCCCCCTTTCTTCATTCAGATGCAATCAAGAATGAGTAAGTGCTCTAGACACCAACAGAAAATAGATGTGGCAACCAGTGCTTAACACTGGAAATATCCATTGTTAGCAAATTCCCAGGAAATCATCTTTGGCTTATCAGAGGAAGTGTCAAAGCAGTTAATGATCAATTCTTGAGGAATTCTGCCCACGTGTGGATTGACTGACTGCTCTCACTGGAGTTGCATTCCCTGTGGAATCTTGTGTCGGTTCTGTTTTATTCCAAAAAGCAGATGTCGAGGTGTGGTGTTACAGCAAACGCCCAACTGTTGACACTCAGCATTGTTGGCAAATTTTGTGAATGCTCAAAAAACTTGGGGAAATCTGTCCTTAAACTTTTGCAAATTTCATCTTGGTTTGTCACGACACCAATGGTGGAAGTCACACATTTCCCCCACTCTATGATATGGTGATCTTCTGCTTGACCATTTAAGCTGTTGTTCGTTTTCCTTTTTTACTTTAAGTGATGAGACTCTAATCTTTGTCTCCTTCTTTTCAGGGCAGCCCAGGAACTTGCAAGATCTGTGCCGAATTAAAATCCGCCAGTGTATAGGCCTTCAAAACCTCAAACTACTTGATGAACTACCGATTGCCAAGGTCATGAAAGACTACTTAAAACACAAATTTGATGATATCTGACATTTTGAGACAGAATTGGATGATGAGCAAGATTCGTTTATATTCCAGATACCTTTCAAAGGCTGGTTGCCTTGCACAACGTATATCCTATGCAATTTCTGATTTTTTGTTTTTTCCGAGAAGTCAGAAGGCAGGTATACAATTCCTAGGGAGGGGAGTGTTTTATACCAAATGCTACACGGTCTTAATTTTTTGATTTCTTGGTCCAAGTTTACAAAATCCAAGGTTTCTATACAATCTTACAATGATGGGTTTGGTTGTCTGGGGGAGGGTGGGAGTATCTCTTCTGTTTTTAAGCACCACTTTCTAAAAAACTTAAGCTTGCAGCTTTGAAATAAAGAATAAACATCACTTGTTCAAAAGAGAGCCACCACCTACCCTTGCCCCCACGTAGCATGTGTAATACTGTGAGTTGGCTGGAAGGATGCTAAACAAAATATGGGTGGAATTACCTAAAGGAGTATTTAAATCCACTGGGCACTGATGCTGTTCAACTTCTGTTCACTTCAGGAGTGGATTCTGTGGGGACTCCCAAGCAAGCCCACCCCCTGCATCAAAAGAAGCAGACTGAATAGCAGCAGACTGCTCAGTGGATTAACTCTCTAGCACTGCTCCTATACGAAGGACCAACGTGAGCATCTGCTTCTACCCCATAAGGAGTCCTGATATTTTGACCAGACTCCATGTGAATGCAATGTTCTGCCCATATAGCTTTTAATGTTTTATTTTTCTTCAGAATCATGGCCCAGGTTTGTAACTAGGGTGTTCAGAATTTACTATAAGTATGGCAACTCATTGAAAACATTGCCCCCTTCAATACTTTTTTAAGTACAAGTTGGCTTTTTTAACAATTACTGTAGTTTGGCTGTCCATATATCTTCTTATATCCCTCTTTCTATGCTGGTATGTGGGCTGCTGTTTGTAATTAAGTTCTACACTGCTCAGATGCCTCTGTGGTCTTCATTTAATTTCCCCCCCCCCTACAAAAACATGAATGGAAAGCAAATCTGATTTAATGCCAACGCATCCTGTTTCTTATATTGTGCATCATGTGCAATAATTTTTTGATTACGTCTCTCCACTGCACATGTGATTCCCCCCCCCCCCCAACATTCTCTTGTCCTGGCCTCAACCTGATGTTTGTTAAAATTGGAATTGCTGCTTTATTATTGCTAGGTCACTTGTTCTGTTATGACTCCTCCAAATTTCAGAGACCCCTAATTTGGACCATTGTGGTTCACTTTTTTAGAAGCTCTTTTTCCTCTTCATGCAAGAGCCTAATCTGTGGTGGTCAAAACCAGAATGAGTGAGCAATTTGTGTCCTACCTTGTTAAACAGGCTCCAGACCTTGCTGTCCTGTCACATTAATGGTTCACTTTATTATTGAGGAGTTTGGATCAGTCCAAGCTCTACCTTGCTCACATGAACCGTGCAATCATCACTTCAGAAGTCCTGCAAATGTGAATGGCATGCCTGCATGTTCCTTGCCTGCAAGCAGATCTGTATGAATCTGAAATTTATACATCTGAGTGCAGGCAAAACGCACATGCACACAGTTCATAGATAGGTGAAGGCACAAGTGATGGGGTATGCCCATAACAGCGAGATCAGTATTGGCCCCCAATTATATTTTTGCCTTTCTCTCTGAGAATTCTATATGCAAAACTCACACAGACAAACCTTTCCCAACAGCAAGGAAATAATTATCCAAGCATTTTGCAAATTTTGCAAATTTACCATTGCAAAATCCCAGCTTGTTCTGCTTAGCTTGGAACCAGCTCATGACTACAGTTACAACACTGGCTCCTCTGAATGTTCTAAGACTTTAGGAAGCCTTTTCTCTGGTAGGAGTTGAGAACTTCGTAGAGATGAGTTTCTTAGTTTGCCAGTGCTCCCCTGGTGGAGTGTTGTCGTCATCTTTGTGCCAGTGACTGTCAAGACCCACCATTGCCTTGAAGCTTAGATCTTTTGGACTAGATATTGAATTTGGCATAAATTGGACGGGGGGGGGGTATTGCTGCTTCTTTGTCTTCTGGTGGTGGCTACCTGTCTGCCACTCTTCAATCAATCACCATCCCTTCTTCCCCCTCACCCTTATTTCATGAAGGGGGTGCAAGAGGCAAGTAGTTCAGTCAGCTCTGCCAGTGATTCTGTGGTGATTTGGAGCTTAAGATAAGACTTCCTTCCATCAAGCATCTGTTCTATTTCATTAGCAGCCAGAGAAAAGGGTTGCTTATCAGGAAATAGCATTTGGAATGGCAGGCTTAGTTAGAATTAATATGACCTCATATTTATTTTCTGGATTTGAGTGGAGCAATGACTGAGCAAGTATGCTTGTTTTAGGTGCTACAGCAGATTCAAGGGATTTGCAAAGCCATTGACAAGGCCCCTGTTCTCTAGTGGTACAAAGCTAAGAGCCGCTGGTTGTTTTGATCTTCTGAGAAATATTCTAGAAACCCTCCCATGGCTAACGTCACCTGGTCTGGGAGACTTTGGTATCAGAAGCCCTCAATTCAGAGAAAGCTCGCCATGCTTAAAGCATGATGAGTTGCCAACAGAGTTGCAGGTTTAAGTCAGTTTTGTTGAGTTTTTGTTGACTGTGATAGTACATTCTTGACAGCCTAGTTATTGCTAGGTTCAGGGTTCCATTGTAAGGTGAATTTTATTCTGTCATGCTGCTGTGACTTTAAAAAAAGTTATAAAATGTCTTGCTGGTTACAAAAGTGCTATTTAATGAAATATATAATTCCATTATTTATTTGTTTGAGGTTTGTTTTGTTGTTTTTTTCCCTTGTTTTAATTGACACACTTTTAATGAAGTACATCTTAGGCCTCAAACTAAAATTTTGTGGAATCTGTCAAATCCGCTTTGTGAGCCTTCCTTTTGCGATGTGGGGGGGGGAAGAACCTTAGAGCCCAGTTTTGTAAAAAAACAAAGCACTTAATTCCTTAAGTCACTGCATAGTCTTTTTAAATGTTCAATGAGTTCCATAGCTAACATCCTGTGTTGAATTGGGACCATGTGCACCTTCACGGAAGTCCTTCTGGATGAAGGGTTGTGTGGAAGTACCACATGGTGGATCTGCATCTATCTTTATTGGATTAAAAAATCTGTAATGGAATGACGTTGATATGTGTTAGTTCTGCAGCAAGAAAATGATGGGCTATTTTCATTAACATTTTGAGTTCAACTTTGCGTAAAACAAAACAAAAAAAGAGCATCTGTCCCAGGCCTGTTACCATTTTTTGCATGTTAACTTTCTTTTTGTTTCAAAACAGACACACACACACACACACACACACACACACACACACACACACACACACACACACACACACACAAATTGGCAAATGCACCAAAGAAATGGACAAGATTATGATCATTAGCAAACTGCAAACCTCATTCTTTAAAACAAAACCAGAGTTTTGTAAATATTTCTGTTTATAAATGTACAGCAGATTAAGAGTGTGTTTTTTAGATTATTTAATTACCATATTTCTAATCTATTTACAATATTAGAGATCATATTATTTGTTTTAAAAGCTTCTGTTTGGGTTAATTTTTTTGCTTAATGCATTACTCATGCTAGGAACAACTCTGCCCTTGATGGGTTAGCATGATGACAGTATCCTATACTGGGTAGTATTTGGATACTATACTTCATATGGACAAAGGGAGATATGGTCCATAACTCTGACTCCTTGCAAATCAGAAACCAGTAACAGGAGCATGTGTTGTTTATACTTTCTCTTTCTGACACAATTCCATCTCACTCACCATTGGTCTGACTATGGCTTATGGTTGCAACTTCACCAGTGCTATTAAGGATTCTCCCTAAACCAAGGTTTGCACCTTCAATTCAAATCCTAGATGAGAAGGAAACTTTGGTTTAGTATTAACCATGGCTACCATTGGTGCTAGACTGTGATTAAAGCCAATAAGGGAAGGAAGGGTAGCAACTCCTGTGAGACAGGGAGGAAGGAGCACACATTCCTGTGATTGGGTTCTAATTTGCAAATCAAGCCATTGTTTTGTCTGCACCAGGCCCAAATTGAGAATACAGTCCACCAGGAGCTTCCTTACAAAAGCAAATCTGTGTTGGTTGAGCTATGCATGCTCCCATTTAAATCAGTGGGGCTTGGGCTGGAGACTTTCACTATGGATTTATCACCTTGCCAAGTTTTTATGGAGAGCCTGTTGAAAATCCCAGTGTAAGGTCAGTTCCATGTCACAAATCCTGCTGTGAGAAGGATGACGTACCATTTTTCCTATCCCATCATCCATGCAGCTCTTTCTGTGTTAGCAATATCGTAACATATTTTGTTCTTCCTTTTGTAATGTAAGGTTTTTGCGTTTGGGTCATTTTGAATTAAAATTACCAAATTCTTTTAAATCTGTTTCTTCTTTCTTTTTTTTGAAGACTTCCTTTGGAACTGTTACTGTGTTAGATTGGAAAGGTTGGGGGAAAGCACCTCAGCAGCTGCCTGGTGCACAGTCTTTGTTTCTAACACTGAGCCAGTTCAGAGGATTAGCACTGTGGCTGGCCCCTGTCCACTGATTCCCAGACATGACCACTAATCTTAGGACATTGGTATCTTAATTGGGTTTTTTAATTGTGATCTGCTTAGACCTGTGGTTCCCACACTTTTTCGACAGGCAGCTCCCTTGACCTACTGGGCTTTTGGCTGTGGCTCCCCATCAGGGCTATAATCCTATACATTGTATGGGGTATCAGGGTTTTCATGAGGATTCCATGGCTTCCCTGGCTGGTTTTTGTGGTCCCTTGAGGAGCCATGACTCACAGTTTGGGAACCACTGGCTTAGATCCTGGAATCTGTGACTTGTGTGTGTGTATGTTGACAACCTCAGCAATTATTAAGTACCAACAGTGAGGATTAACCCAAAGGAGCCATAAACAAACAAATCTGGTCATATAAAGCCTGTTCTAACACAAGTCTGCAAGGTTCCAGTGGGAAGCTGACTATGAAATCATGCAAGAGGGAGCTCTCCAAATGGGCCATCGTTCTGTCTGCAGAGCTGTCACAGTTATGTATGAATTTTCTAATAGTCTGGAAAGATTTGGAGTACTTTAAAGCATCAGATCACAAATTACGGTTAAGTTTATATAACTCCTTTCCTGTGTTTATCTCTGTGTTAAGAGAATAATTAATGATGCACATGCCTGTTTACAGCAACGATGGGCCAGCGAGCTTGTGACAAGGCACTGTTTCACGGAATGGGTCATTCCTTCCCTGAATTGCTTGGCTTGGGTCATGTGCAGCTGGGGCTGCTTTTGTTGGCAGCGGGCAACAAAACTGAGGAAAAGAAACCTGGGTACAGAACTTACCTACTCCTATTCCAGACCCCTTCTGCAAATAAATCCATGCCTGCAGTTGACAGTTCTATACTCCCCTAAAGCAGGAGCGGAATTTAGCTGACCCCAGTAAACCTACCAAATTTTAGTCTCTGTGGTTAGAAAAGCATTATACGGCACAGAAAGACATTATCTGGCTGGCTGTCTTAGGATTTTGTGTGTAACATCCCAGCTATGACCAAACACATGGACTTCATGACAATAGTAATTTATACAGTATTTCTTTTGTAAGATATATACATTTTGTACCATTAGGTCCTCAAAGCAATTTAGAGCAGTGTGTCTCAATGCTGCTCCCCCATGTACCACTTGCTGCCTCTTTGTCCTTGGAGATCATCACCAGTTATCTCCGGATTTGGAGACCACAGTGGGAGCTTCTAAGGTGAGAAAGAGGCTCAGGGCAGGCAGGCAAGTTTTTCCTTGCGCTCAGAAATCACGCACTAGAGCTCAGCCTGCCACCTGGAGCTTCCTATTGCCATTGGGAGTTCCTGCTGCAGTCTCACTGCTGAGCGGTGGGTGCTGTGTGTACCATTCAGCACTGCCTAGCATACCATGAGTTGTGAACCCCTGATTTAGAGCATTTAATTAGCTCCAAAGCTTGATTCCCAAATGTGGTTGTGTGTCTTCAGAACTTTTAATGTCTTCAGAACCAAATGCACGAAGGACTCACTGGTTCTGATCCAGGAATGTGTTTCTGTGGCAGGTTATTTTGACTGCTAGTTATTTTTCTCTGCCACTGTTGAAATTGGCCACCTTTTTGACCTGCTGATTTCTGCTTTTTTTTTTAAATTGATCAGTGTTTACCATTACAATATAGACTCATTGAAATGGGGTGATTTTGTAAAATATATAAAAATTTCTCCTGCTATCAGCCAGTGCTGGTTTGCTTTCCAGAGTTACTGGAATTACGAGTAGAATAATTAAAATAGGCTATATACCTATATGAAACTTTTGAATTGTACTATGTAAAATGAGAGGTGCTGGTTATTTCCTTTATAAAAGCCTTATATAGTTGGGTCTAGAGTGACTTTTCTCCACATGATATTGTGCACCCTTTGACATAATCGAGACTCTTCTGCATGTCTCTAAAGTGAAATTGGTGGAATGTCTTACGTAAAAGGGCCTTCTCACTCATGACACCCAGACTGCTAAACTCCTTCCCTCTTCTTTCTCTCTCTCTCTCTCTCTCTCTCTCTCTCCCCCCCCCCCCTTCCAGTTTCTGGAAAGTCAGTAAAATCCGTCTTGTTTCAACAGAAAGGCTATTGGATAATTGTTCCCTTGGCAGTTGCTTTTTACTGTTGGTGTTTGAAGTCTCACGTGCTTGTTTGTTCTTTTGCTGTCCTTTTTCATCTGGTTCTGTTTTAATAGAATTTATTACGTGTTGATGTTGTGAGTCACCATGGGAGTTTTTTTTTTTTGGCTGAAAGGCAGCACAACTTTTTAAAAATAAAATGAAAATACTAAGTATTAAATACTAATTTGGAGAGTTGGTCCCAACCCACAACACTAAATCTGAATTTCACTGGGATAATTGGCTGCCATGAATACTCAACTACAAGTAAATGTGCATTGTAGGACTAGCTGTCAAAATACTGTTGGTGCCTGTGTGATAGAAGTCTGGTGAGTGTGCTAAGCCTGTAAGTCATCCTCATAGCAAGCCAAGAAAAGGAAAAGATGGCAATCTGTATACAGTATGTACAACACAATGGGGATATTTATCTGGTTCTGCAAAGATGTTTTCCTTCATGAGTCAGCTTTTCACTTGCTTGATCTCAAGTCAGTGAAATCCATTGTAGTGACTGCTATCGTCTAGGCTCTGTCCGGGTATATTATGACTTACCATTAAAAGCCAATTCAGATCAGGAGCATTACTAGTCAAATAATGTCTTGTGAAAGAGAATCCATTTTTATCTGCCAGTTGGATTCTTCCATCATATCATCACTGGACTTGGGTTTACAGTGCTCTTTTATTTCTTTTCAACTATTTCTTATTTTACAATATTTGTATACTGTGTCCTTACCTATGTAGTTTGTAATTGGACATATAGGCGGATAATATTGCCCTCGCAGTGATTACCCTGCAGCATTCAGTAGTAGCTCCAGGGTCTGCTTCCCTGAAAAGTGATGGCAACAGGAAAAGAAGTGTGGGAAGTTGATGGATTTTCCAGAGTCCACTCCCCATTTAACTAAGGGCCCAATCCTATCCAGCTTTCCAGAGCTGATGCAGCAGCAAAGCAATCCCAAGACAAGGGAATAAATGTTATCTTACCTTGAGGTGGCCTCCATACCTGCCTTTCCACCACAGAATGCAGTGCATGTCCAATTGGCACGGCTGCATCAGTGCTGGAAACGTGGACAGGATTGGACCCTAAGTGTTCCTGCTGCTGTTTTTCAACACTGAAAGAAGCACTCAGATGGCTCAAAGAACTTCTGACTGTTGAAGGGTTGCAATTCAATCCAAGTCTGTTTTGTAAACAGATAAATCCAGATAAATCTATAAATTGCAATGTGGAACTTCTCTGTTCAGAGACATTAGACCTCAGAATGCCAGTCCCAGAATAATGAAAGTGGGTCTACTGCCTTGGTGCCCTTCTCTATGGTTTTCTTGAATGGTTGAGTCCTGGAACGTGCTGGAATCCCTAGCATGTACGCACTGCTGAAACAGAGATGCCTGCGTTGGGTCGGTCATGTCGTGAGAATGGATGATGGCTGGATCCCAAAGGATCTCCTCTATGGAGAACTCGTGCAAGGAAAGCGCCCTACAGGTAGACCACAGCTGCGATACAAGGACATCTGCAAGAGGGATCTGAAGGCCTTAGGAGTGGACCTCAACAAGTGGGAAACCCTGGCCTCTGAGCGGCCCGCTTGGAGGCAGGCTGTGCAGCATGGCCTTTCCCAGTTTGAAGAGACACTTTGCCAGCAGTCCGAGGCTAAGAGGCAAAGAAGGAAGGCCCATAGCCAGGGAGACAGACCAGGGACAGACTGCACTTGCTCCCGGTGTGGAAGGGATTGTCACTCCCGGATTGGCCTCTTCAGCCACACTAGACGCTGTGCCAGAACCACCTTTCAGAGCGCGATACCAGAGTCTTTCGAGACTGAAGGTTGCCAACAACAATGGTTCAGATTGCTGAACTAGGTGGCTGTTTGGTCAGATCAAGTGGGATCTCTTATGATCGTAACGGCCGTACAAGAGAGGTTTCAATGGAACATGGAAACAAATATGTAGATTTATCAAGGCCAGCTGTTTTAAGGGTCTTGTGGTCAAAAAGCATATTTATACAATCTCATCAATTCCACTTACGCTTTACAACATTTCACATCTCAAGTGTGCCCCCTAAACTGGCAGTAGCCTGGATTAATTTGAAGGGGGCAAGCAGAGCAAGAGATCCTGAGTTGCCTTCCCACAGAGGAAGGCTGTGTTACAGAATGGCCTGCAACGGTTGACTGTGCAGACCACGCTGACACAACTGCTTTGGTTGTGCTTGGGGAGAGAAGTGGGAAGGGAGGCTGGGAAGGATGGAAGAGTGGGCGATTACGAAACCTGAGCGCATGCTTGACACAGTGGTTCATGGATTGCAGCTGGAATGGGGGTAGTTTCATGCAGCACCTGGAAACCAGCAAACAAATTAACAGTATGGGAGGATGAAGGTGGGGGATGAAGACATGAGAGCCAAGTGACCCAAGTTTATGTTTTTCACCCATAGGATCCTGTGGGATGTTTCTTTCTTGTGCAATGGCCCTTGATGTTTTTTCCCCCGGTTTGTGATGGGTGCTGCCATTGTGTTTGCACACGGCAAAAGTGTGGTAGCCAACTCACGAGTGCCATTGGTTCATTAATGTGCCTTCTTGAGTTTAGCCATGGAGCTGGTGAGATCAGCTATGGTTGAAGACCCTCTTGGCTTTGTTAACTAGTTTTTCCAAGGCTTCTAGGTGGTGGATCCTAAGATCAATAAGCAAAGCTCCATCTGAACCATCCTGGTTGGGGGTGGGGGGGGGGTGGATGGCTCCAATTAAAAGTATAGCCTTCATCTTGGCCTATGGATCAGAGACCTGTCGTCAGTCCTATAGCTAACATCCTACTAGGAAAAAAATGTATTTAAGTTATCAAGCAACAGCTCTTGAGTTCAGTAGTAAGGCTTGCTTGGATGAGAAGAAGGTGGAAGTGCTGGATGGAGCAGATGTATATATGAAATGGAGGTTCTAGTTTTGAATTAACCCCGATGTTCTTTATTCATATAGGTGGTGTCAGATTATACATACAACTGTACATTCCAGGTGTTCATTAATACCAGTGAGCTGTGTTAAAGGGCTTTGTGGATTAACTGCTTAATTAATCACTTTTAAAGCACTTAATGTTTCTTCCTGGAGAGCAGTGGGGAATACAGTTCAGATTAATGGGTTGGTGGTCTTCTGTATCTACGCAACCAGTAACTATAGTGGGTGATCACAGTATATTTTGCCCATTTCTTTCCTTCTCCCCCACCCAGTGATGCATTACTGTTGTGACCTTGACTTTTGTTCTTTTTTTGGTGGTGATTTAGGGACCATAAGAATGACTTTGTTCAAGAGCAGTGAGTGTAACAAATGAACTTAAAACCAAACTCCCGTCTCTTCATTTCTTACTGATTGCCCCGTTCTGCTTTATGACAGAGGTTAATGCAGAGAACGAATTTGCTGTGACATTGTTTAAACCTCTTTATCCTTACCTAATTAAAGGGGATACTTGAAAGGGGACTCATGCAGCTCAACACCTTGTATCCTAAATACTAGATTTGATCCCTGAACAGCAAGCAAAGAGAAAATCTTGGAAACATCATCCCAGGCAAGTGTGTTTACCTGCAGAAACACTTTTTGAGAGATGAAATTACTGTGGTGATTACTTGTTTTCCAAATTCTCTTCAGCCCCAAATAGATTAACTACTCAATACTTGGTATGTCAAGCTAATTAAAACCAGAAACTGGCTAATTTGTGCTCAAAACACTCTTGTTAGTTCATCCTATTTTTACAGAGGAGGAGAAACTAAGTTTAAGAGAAGACAAGTTGACCAATGAGAGAAGATGACTTTAGATTGAGACACAGGCCTTTCAAATTCAGCATTACATCTACTGGGCTATGCTGCTGCTGCCCTCTCCAGCCTGCTGCCCAATTGGACACTCTGGGCACAATCCTAACCAACTTTCCAGCATTGTCATAGCAGTGCCAGTGGGGCATGTGCTGAATCCTCCAGTTGGGGGGCAGTTACAGAGGCCTCCTCAAGGTATGGCAATGTTTGTTCCCTTACCTTGAAGTTGCATTGCCCTTATGTCAGTGCAAGAAAATGGGCTAGGATTGCACCCTCTGATATTTTAACCACTTACTAGGAGAACGTTGGAAGAGGGTCACAGCAGCAGCTAAGGGGGAAGGGGAAAAAGCAAGCTGTGGCTCCAAATTGCTTCTCCCCACCTGCCTGGTGCTTTGAAAGTGCAAGTATACTGGGACAGGCAATCTCGAGTCAGTTCAGTTCAGTAAGACCTTTATTGGCATAAAATACAGAGAAAGAACAAAACAAAACAGGAATATACAAAGACAACACAACACAACATAAGCATAAACATCAGTCGCTGCCCAGAGTCCCAGGGCTCTGCCTGGCTATTACCCCAGAGCAATCTCGAGCCCACCCACCCCTATCCTCTTTATGTGCAAAGATGATACTGACTAGATTCCCAGCATTCCTTGATCCTCTTCATTGCAAGTAGAAGAGGCGCACTTGGAATCCCATCAGAAAGAATTACAACTTGGATGGCTTTGGTTAACTTGGATATTTTTAGTTCATGTACATGGTCTGTTTCAGTGCTGCTTATGTCAGCTGGCCGCTGCTCGCTAGAGCAAATGACTTGGACCTGTAAAGCATGAGGCTGTGCTTGGATCCAGGGCCATGTGTGCACATCAGTTGGGAACTGATGCCCTGCTCCTGAGCAGGACCATGTGGCGATGGTGGTGGGAGGTGACTTAACCCTATGGCCATGTCTTAATTTGGACTTGAAATCTTAGCACCTGCTATTATTTCCTTATCATATGAAATGTTTATATACTGTTCTTCAACACAATTTTAAAATGGTTCCCTGCCCTAGAGGGTTCACATTCACAAAAGAGACACCAGCAAATGCCTGCTGGAAAAGAAGCTACCTTCGGATGAATAGAGATAGTTGCTCTTTCCCTGTTAAATATAAGAGATCACTACTTAAAAGGTGCTTCTTAGCCTAGTTAGGATGGACAATTTGTTGCCTTTGGGAACACTGGTGATTGGGGTCCTGCTGCTTCCTCTTCCTGGTAGTCCCAGCATTTGGTTTTATCTTCCATTCTCCTGTGTTCAGGATTGTTTTGGATCATGCTGAACAGAATATTGAGAGCTCCCTCTTTTTGCATTTATGTAGGCCAGCAGATTGGATTATACAGTTTTAGACCCAAAGGATGCTCCTGAATAGGACTTTCTCATCCTTCACTACATTCTCTGCGTAGACTTGATTCATTTTCCCTCTCCCCATATTGGCAGCCTGTTCATTTTAAGTGTCATCCATTTTCAATGTCCTGTCTGTCCTCGCCCTCTTGCATCAGCGATGATACATCTTTCCTATTGAGTCTGCAAAATTCTGGGGGCAACCTTTGTGGGGGAGGCATGATAAAGAAGGGTTTGTGATTTCAGTGCAGGCTGAAATGACACTTTGGCTTTATTGTCTGACCAGATGAAGCTGTGTTCCAAGTTTAAAGAAGGCCTGTTACCAGAGAAGAAAACGTCAAGGGGGTTTCCAGGCTCCCAAAGGCTGAAAAGAGAAAATTTAACAGGGCAAAGGGAACAGAAAAGTCTTGGAATGCTAGACGTGAATGAACAGCTTTCCCCAAAGACTAATTGCTTCATTTCTCCCCAAATATGTTCACTTTCTCTTGACTGTTTTTAGTTGTTCCAGGCTATTGTAGTGTCGCCACTGCAGTTCTAGGCTATTTTGTTTGTTTTCTTATTCTGTGCATTTATCTGCAACTCCCACTATACAGTTTTCTATGCCAGAACTGAAAATCAAAAATGTGTTTATTCAGCACAGACCACATCTGCTGTTTAGTCAGACTCAGTCCCTAATCCCAATTCCAAAATGGAGGTCCCAATCACTTACTGGGGCACTGTACATGGAACTAACAGACCCTCACTTTTATATAAGTACTGGTTAGCCCAAGACCTGCCTAGCTTTAGCAAGGTGGCTGTAGCATGAGACCTCAAACTCACTTTTGTCCCCCAACAGGCAAAAGCTGGAGCCAACCAGAGGAGGCATGGGAGAACTTTTGTCAAAAGGTAGATCAAAGGATACTTCTCAACTGATCTAGTCCATCAGATGGAAGAGAGCAAGAGTATGTCTATATGGGGATGGACTGTCTAAGTATAGCCAATGCATGTTGTGTCTGACAAAGGAATTGTTAGCAAAGTGGCAGTGCAGTTTTGGTCTATGTATTTTACTTGTGTAAGCTGTGATCCAGTTTACTGTCACCTCATGCTTATGCAGCATTGGGCAGGGGGGCAGCCATGCTCTTGCTTCCTTGTTGGTGATCAGTCGCATCAGCCTGGATTGGATGATTCTTTCCCCCCAAAGCAGTTTGGAACAAAAACAAAACTTTTCTGAAAAATCTATTTTGCAATTTATATCCTTTGCCCCCCAAAGGATCCCCAGGCCACCTCCTATAACATTTTACATAGTCAATAAAAAAAATAATAAAAACCAATAAAATGTAGCCATTAATTCCATAGTAAAAACCCCACTCCTGTAATGTAAGTTTTTTTTACAGAGACTGATGCACAACCCCCACTGCTCCCTGAATTCAGTCCAGCATCAGTATCTTTTTTTAGAGACCGAGGTGGCTGAAGCCATAGGCCTGCATAATTAGTGTATGAAATCACTTCAGTGCCTTTCATAACCACTTGGGTTGCTTAGCTCTGCAGAACTGCCTTCTTCCATCGCAACAGGGTACCCCATTGAGTGTCAGAAAATATCACGTCATTGCATCTGCTTGGGGAATGCAGGTCTTCTCTGTGAAAGACCAAATGATTGTTTTGTAGAAGCTGAAATTTTAAAAAAAAGATCAATGCATGAACAAAGTCGCATTTTACAAGATAGTTCTCACTGTGGTATGCGAACCCACAGGACTATACCCAGCACATGCTCGGAGAGGAAGGCATAATTAATGTAGAGCACATCACTTGTACACCTGTAAAGGTTTACTGTTAGAGTACAAAAGAATGGCTGTTGCCTGTCCCAGGAGCCATAAGAACAGCCCCACTGGATCAGGCCATAGGCCCATCTAGTCCAGCTTCCTGTATCTCACAGCGGCCCACCAAATGCCCCAGGGAGCATACTAGATAACAAGAGACCTGCATCCTGGTGCCCTCCCTTGCACCTGGCATTCTGACATAGCCCATTTCTAAAATCAGGAGGTTGCACATACACATCATGGCTTGTAACCCATAATGGATTTTTCCTCCAGAAACTTGTCCAATCCCCTTTTAAAGGCATCCAGGCCAGATGCCGTCACCACATCCTGTGGCAGGGAGTTCCACAGACCAACCACACGCTGAGTAAAGAAATATTTTCTTTTGTCTGTCCTAACCCTCCCGACACTCAATTTTAGTGGATGTCCCCTGGTTCTGGTGTTATGTGAGAGTGTAAAGAGCATCTCTTTATCCACTTTATTCTTCCTGTGCATAATTTGTATGTCTCAATCACGTCCCCCCTCAGGCGTATCTTTTCTAGGCTGAAGAGGCCCAAACGCTGTAGCCTTTCCTCATAAGGAAGGTGCCCCAGCCCATTAATCATCTTAGTCGCTTTCTTTTGCACCTTTTCCATTTCCACTATGTCCTTTTTGAGATGTGGCGACCAGAACTGGACACAATACTCCAGGTGTGGCCTTACCATCAATTTGTACAACGGCATTATAATATTAGCTGTTTTGTTCTCAATAGCTTTTGTAATGATCCCAAGCATAGAATTGGCCTTCTTTACTGCTGCCGCACATTGGGTCGACACTTTCATTGACCTGTCCACCACCACCCCAAGATCTCTCTCCTGATCTGTCACAGACAGCTCAGAACCCATTAGCCTATATGTGAAGTTTTGATTTTTTTGCCCCAATGTGCGTTACTTTACACTTACTTACATTGAAACGCATCTGCCATTTTGCTGCCCATTCTGCCAGTCTGGAAAGATCCTTCTGGAGCTCCTCACAATCACTTCTGGTCTTCACCACTCGGAAAAGTTTGGTATTGTCTGCAAACTTAGCCTCCTCACTGCTCACCCCTGTCTCCAGGTCATTTATGAACAGGTTGAAAAGCACCGGTCCCAGGACAGATCCTTGGGGCACACTGCTTTTCACTTCTCTCCATTGTGGAAATTGCCCATTGACACCCACTCTGTTTCCTGGTCTTCAACCAGGTCTCAATTAGGAGGGGACCTGCCCTCTAATTCCCTGACTGTGGAGTTTTTTCAGTAGCCTTTGGTGAGGGACCGTGTGGAACGCCTTCTGAAAGTCCAGATATATAATGTCCACAGGTTCCCCCGCATCCACATGCCTGTTGACCTTTTCAAAGAATACTAACAGGTTTGTGAGGCAAGACTTACCCTTGTGTTTCTGGACAAGTCACTGTTCTGAGCATAAGCAACAATAGCAGCTTTAAAACAATCACAAATACATTGTGAGCATTTATGAACTAGAGTCCACTTCAGGCAAGTAATTCTGCTCAGGGTCAGATTTAGGGGCAGACAAGAGAGGTGACCGCTTGGTGGAGACTGAGCTTGATAGTCTTGTGTTAAAGTCTTCTGTAGGTCATTCTAAAAGATCAGAGGACTTACATTTATTTTCCTCCATGTGTCATGAATAAATCCAGATGAACAGATCCAGGCCTGCAGATTGTGCATCAAGGTTGTGAAAGGGGCTGCAAAGTAATTCAGAAGCAAATAAATTAGAGACTTAATGGAGGAGGGACCAAGCACACTTCCCAACTGGGTCACCATTTAGAACCAACCCCAATTTTGCTCTGCAGTGGAAGTGACTGAATGACCCTCAATTAGCAGCAATCACCTGAGGTGGGGTGCCAAATGTTGCTCTGGTGCTCAGCCATTTTGCGCTTCTATGCAATAGCCTTGGCATTCTTTTTGGCTGCCACTGCCTGATTCTGACGGTGGCAGAACATGATGATCCACTTTGTTGTCCTCCCATATTTGAAAAGGAAATGGACAGAGAAGGAGGACTGGAGCCTGGTAGTCTAGAGCAGTGGTTTTTCAATGTTTTTCTTCTCATGGCACACTGACCTCTATGGTCTCTGCCTCTTGTTATGTCACTTCTGGCTTCCAGGAGACTCTTCTGGGTTCTGTGGCTCTGTTTCTAGGGCAACTCTCTGTAGTCATGAATTGTCTGTCCCTCTTCCTATGCAGGCAGAGGAAGAAATGTGTTACAACAGACAGTTCCCTTGAAACAGAGCCACAGAATCTGTTTTTCAGCTATTTGCAGCCACTGTGCTTCAAACTCCCACAGCACACTCGTGGACCTTTCACAGCATGCCAGTGTGCCACGGCACCCTGGTTGAAAGTTGCTGGGCTAGAGCATCACCCAGGAGAAGCTGCAGCCAATCCCTCTTTTCTCCTCTATGTCCTCTTAGGGACATTCTTTTTTGTTTCAACAGAACAAACCAAGATGGTGGATAAGGTTAAATGGCAATATGGAGCCTAACCATAATTAATACTCCTCCTAGTCTAGCAGCCAAAGCAGTAGAATCTGCCCATGAGTAATTGAGGGATAATTCCTCCTGTTAATCTTAGCTGTGTTGCTTTCCAGTTCTTAAGATTTCCTTGGTATTATTCCGGGAGGTGGGGAGGGGATTGTTTGGCAAAGGAGGAGCTGCAGCTGTTTATTCACATAGATACAGATCATTTCTCATAAAGCAAAAAGTTACCGCCCCTCTCTGAATGCCTCAATTGTATTTCTGGTATTTTTATCCAGATCTGAATGAACGGGAATTCAGGACTGCAGGGGCTTTCTGTTCTCTCCAGCAGAGATGTCAAAGTTCTCCATTGCCTTACTACTTGTAGAGCCCAATCCTGTCCAACTTTCCAGTGTTGGTACAGCTGCAGTGGAACCCCAAAGTAAGGAAACACACATTCCCTTACCTTGATGGGGCCTCCGTGATTGCAGGATGCAGCACATGCCCTGTTGGCTTGCTTGCATCAGCACTGGAGATTTGGCTAGGACTGGGATTGTAGTTGCTCAGCCCAGCTTCAGGTTTTGTTTGGCCTTAGCACTGTCCCTTCTGGTCCTGTACTACTTGCCCAGGTGACCAAAGGGAGACACAATGGTGGTTTGTAAAACTATGACTAGTATGAAGTAAGTAAAAGGAAACTTTCTCCTCCTGTAATACCAGAACTTGGTGCCACCCAATGTCATGATTTAACTCTGTGGAATTTACTGGCATGGAAGGTCATGATGGCACAACCTTGGATGGCTTTGAAAAGGAAGCAAATTCCTAGAGGTGCCATCTATCACTGTCTGTTGGTCATGATGGTTATGTAGAAACTTCATGTTCAGAGACAGTCTACCTCTGGCTTCCAGGTGCTGGGAACAAACAAAAGTGAGAGGGCTATTATCTTCATGCCATGATAATGGATCTTCCCCCAGTGGGTTGAAACAGGCTGCTGAACTAGGTCTGCTCCAGTAGTGCTGCTCTTCCATTCTGATGAGAGACTAGAACAGTTCCTGTAGAAAAGGAGCCACTCCATCTGGCTGGAACAAGCAGGGGAGGCTGCTGAATCTAAGCTGGGAACAGTAAGAACAGAAACATGAAATTTCTTCCCTCCCACCCCAAAAGAAATATGCAAAACCAGAGGATGCACCCATATGCAAGGTTGCCTTGAGGCAGCTGCTTCCATGAACCTTCTCCAAGGGCTAAGCCATAGGTGTGGTACAACATAGGGGGATGTGAGGAAGGAAACATTTACTGCTCAGTTAACTGCACGAAGGGCCTCCCCTACAGCCTCATAAAAACTGCAGATGCTGAATCTGCTGTCCCTTTACTCTTCTCACCATGTGAAAAGGCTGGCAAGAGTAGATGTGAGTGAAAGGGGGATCTCTCCGGATGGATTTGAGCAAAGGCCAGGAGGGAAGTGCAGAAACCAAGTCCAACAACAGACAGATAAAGCGGTGATGTCATTCATTCCTGGAACCAGAGTGGACTCAAAGCCAGCACATTCCAAGCCCCTGCTGCTTTCGTTGGCGGAACAAGACTCGGTTCTTGGGAGGCTTTTTGTGCATGAAGGAAATTGCATGAAGCAAGCACAGGTAGGATGTGGCTGACTCAGGAAGATTTCCGTGAAGGTTATGAGTCGAGAAGAGGAAGGAGACGATGACTCTGGGCGGGGGGGTCTCCCTGCAGGTGGATGTTCAGAGATTTACTGGATTGTGTGGGAGGAAAGCAAAACAGTCTGAAGGCGTCCTGGTGAAAGTGACAAAATCAACCAGCTCCTATCCTTGATGCTGAGAATAATGGGCTTGGGAGGTGAGGGCAACTAAATGCTTCTTCAGAATGTCTATGAGCACAGCTCATTTGCTCAACACTCAGTTATTCACACATTACATGCAAAGTGTACACCTAGATATAAAATTTATCTACTGTGCAATGCAATTTGTAGGACAGAAATATTTTGGATAAAGTACTTTTATCTTATTCATCATCATCATCAAACGCATATATTTACTTTATATTTTTATCCCATCCTTCCTCCAAGAAACTAAGTGTAGTGTGCATGGTTCCCTTCCCACTTCCCCCCCTTTTTATCCTCACAACAACTAGGTTCCTGTGAACCAGATCTGGCTATGTGAGAGAGATGGTGAAATAAACTGTGCTGTTTATTTACCACGGCTCATACAGGTTCGTGCGTCAGGGAACCAGGGTTGCCCGTAGCTCCCTGTACCTGTTCTCCCAAAAGTGGATTCAGGCTTACTTATGTACCCTGTGAAATGGCCTTCAACATTTTGTGAACTCCTTCAGAGTCATTGAGTTGGAGATGGGAAAAAAAAACTGTCAACATGTGACATTGGATGTCTGGCTCATTCACACATGCAAGTCCCTTCTGAGTGAACTTGCATGTGTGAACTAGACCCCCCCATCCCCCCAAAAAGAGATCAAGAAACGCTACAAAAATTTGCATAGCCAGTTGGTGAAGGGGCAAATATCTTGGCTCTTATGATGACTTGAAGGAAAGTGCTTCTCAAATAAGAGTGTTTTGCTTTGTTATTGTTGATGTCTATGATGAGCAGCTACTCGCCTCCATTTGTTGGTGACAGACCCAACAAGAGGGAGAGAACTTTTAACTGAAGTCAGTCCTTCTATTTTAATTCTGCGTCCAGCAAATCTCACAAGATCTGGACCCCATATGGCAAATATTCATAAACAGCCTCAAGCTTCATCTACACACTATAGTCTCGATTGTGGTGTTATGGTAATAGATTTGCAACCTGGGCAAGCACCTCCTAGATTTCCATGTCTCGGTAAGTCTCTCCTTTTGCCTTTCTCAGCCCAACATAAGGACAGCCCCACTGGATCAGGCCATAGGCCCGTCTAGTCCAGCTTCCTGTATCTCACAGCGGCCCACCAAATGTCCCAGAAGCCCTCCCCTGCTTCCAGCTCATTACAGAAAAGCAATGCTTTAGCAATACATTCAGTGGTTCTAGTGTACAGACAACCCTCTAAAGCTTCATGGACAAGTTGGGGTTTGAGGAGCCCTTTGAAGGAAGTTTGTTGGCATAGTAGACTATGAGAGCAGGCTCTAGAGCATCACAATTCTATCTGCAATTTGTATAAAGCAGGGGTGTTAAACATAAGGCCTGTGAGCCAGGTCCTCCCCTCCCTGAAACTCTTTTTCAGGTCCTTGGGCTCTCCTAGCACCACCTACTCTCATCTACTGAGCTGTACCGAGGGGTCACTGCTGAAACACATTTTACACCCCTGGTATAGAGATCCAAAATCCAGAGTAAAAATGTAACTCTAGGTTTTCGAAAGTAGTGGACTTGTAGGTGATTGGTAGGTTGTGGGTGGTTGGGGACCAGTGCCTGACTAGCCAACCCCATACATTTAGGATCATGAATTAGGGGTTCCAGGACAGGGAGCAGAGCTTCCTTGGCAGCTCTGGAGAAATTCCAGCAGTTAGAATTTTAGAATCGAAGACCAGGTTAACCACGCAACACTCTTCCAAAATGATGTATACATGCATCCTTTGGAGATCCATCAGTACAACCGAACTCTTGCAGCATATTTGCTGCCAAGTTCCAGCAGTCCTGGAAAAGGGCTGAAGAAGAGGCAGGAGAACAGCTGGAAGCATGAGTTGCTTCTAACTGACAAGAGAAGGTTGTAACTCATCCTTTATTACTGGGAAATGTTCAATCATCATGGGAAAGTTCTGGTAACAGAAAATGGGTTGACCGCTGCAAAGGAAAAAAGGGGTGGCAAATTTTGGCATAGATGCAATTGCTGGGAGTGAAAATGTGCAGAATTGGGGACACTGGCAATTATATTTTTAGCTGTTTTGTCTGTTTCTAAGACAGTGGAGAGAGATCCTGGATATTCCAACATGAGCCTGCCCAGCTTTTAATTAACTGCATTTTTAATTCCACCTTTTCTCCAAGGAGCTCAGGGTGGCACGCGTGGTTCTTCACACACTGCCCGATACCCTTGATTGATATTCTGATGACCATCGTGTGAAGTAGGCCAGGCAGAGCAAGAGAGAGAGTGGCTGCCCAGGGTCACACACTGAGTTTCACGGCTCAGTGCGAATTTCAACTGGGTGTTCTTCCTGGCCCTAGCTGGACAGTCTTCTGACAAAAAGTGTACCTGATGGACTGGTTTGGTGGACTCCACAAGGTGCTTAGGCTGGTGTGGTGGACTCCACAGCCTTCCTGCTGGTTTTGTATTCGCAGGCAAATGTGTCTGGTCAGCAGGGTAGATAACAAAATAATGCTCCCACCTAGGTCAGGTACAGCGAGTTGGAGACAAAGCTGAACCTGACAGATCCAGGGTGGAGAATCAAGGCAGGGAATCCTCTGTTCTTCCCTCTTTGAGCCCCTTTAGGACGGGGAGCTTCTCATTTTGTACAAGCATCATGCATGTTCATGACTCTGTGTGTATGGACATAGGTATGAGTGTCTATAAAATGTGCAAACCAGTCGACTGATTAGAGATGGCATCACTTAGGAAAGCATTCTGGAGCAAATTGGCAGCCACTAGCTGCCAAGAGGAACATGGCAAAGGGCAGTAGAAAAATTGGGCCAATTTTCCTCCCCCTCATTCAAATGATCCTTTTGGATAATGTTTCAGCCCAACCCTAAATTATGTTTATATTTCAAGCGCAATTGGCAACCCAAAAAACTAGGCAATTATTGAGCCCCTACTTGGTCCCCCCATGTAGAATATGTGAGCTGTTTGGCCAGATGGGTCCCAATTTGTGCAGACCTCTGTTATAAGCCTTTGCTGAAACAAACAACCCTTCTCAAAACAGAACCATTGCTATAGTTTGGGCAAGGTCTGGCTATTATTCTGGTGGCAAGTTCCAGGGGGAATAATCTTCCATAAGAGTTTGCATTTGTCCATGCGGGTAAACAATCCATGACCAGAAGCAGGGGTGTGTTCAAAAGTGGTGTGTCCTACCAGTAGCTTACAGACCTCTCAGCCACCTAATTTCCTAACTGGTTCTGCTGCATGTGGTATATGCTTGGTAGGTTGGGAGGTGTGATTTTAAAAGCTGATGTTGGTTCCCCCCCCCCCACTAGCCAGCTGTGTTTGGTCTCTTTACAAAATACATGAAATTCTACAGGCTGCCATTTGTTAAGTAATTTGTTCCAGCAGATACACCCTCAGAAGAGAACTTGCAAGGATTAGGGCGGTATTTGTATTCCTTTCAGTATCGTGAAGAGGGATTTTGTTTCCACCTTGTAAAACATTTTAGTATATGCCTGATTAGGGAGAACATAAGAACAGCCCCACTGGATCAGGCCATAGGCCCATCTAGTCCAGCTTCCTGTATCTCACAGCGGCCCACCAAATGCCCCAGGGAGCACACCAGATAACAAGAGACCTCATCCTGGTGCCCTCCCCTACATCTGGCATTCTGACTTAACCCATTTCTAAAATCAGGAGGTTGCGCATACACATCATGGCTTGTACCCCATAATGGATTTTTCCTCCAGAAACTTGTCCAATCCCCTTTTAAAGGCGTCTAGGCTAGACGCCAGCACCACATCCTGTGGCAAGGAGTTCCACAGACCGACCACGCGCTGAGTAAAGAAATATTTTCTTTTGTCTGTCCTAACCCGCCCAACACTCAATTTTAGTGGATGTCCCCTGGTTCTGGTATTATGTGAGAGTGTAAAGAGCATCTCCCTATCCACTCTGTCCATCCCCTGCATAATTTTGTATGTCTCAATCATGTCCCCCCTCAAGCGTCTCTTTTCTAGGCTGAAGAGGCCCAAACGCCGTAGCCTTTCCTCATAAGGAAGGTGCCCCAGCCCCGTAATCATCTTAGTCGCTCTCTTTTGCACCTTTTCCATTTCCACTATGTCTTTTTTGAGATGCGGCGACCAGAATTGGACACAATACTCCAGGTGTGGCCTTACCATCGATTTGTACAACGGCATTATAATACTAGCCGTTTTGTTCTCAATACCCTTCCTAATGATCCCAAGCATAGAATTGGCCTTCTTCACTGCCGCTGCACATTGGGTCGACACTTTCATCGACCTGTCCACCACCACCCCAAGATCTCTCTCCTGATCTGTCACAGACAGCTCAGAACCCATCAGCCTATATCTAAAGTTTTGATTTTTTGCCCCAAAGTGCATGACTTTACACTTACTGACATTGAAGCGCATCTGCCATTTTGCTGCCCATTCTGCCAGTCTGGAGAGATCCTTCTGGAGCTCCTCACAATCACTTCTGGTCTTTACCACTCGGAAAAGTTTGGTGTCATCTGCAAACCTAGCCACTTCACTGCTCAACCCTGTCTCCAGGTCATTTATGAAGAGGTTGAAAAGCACCGGTCCCAGGACAGATCCTTGGGGCACACCGCTTTTCACCTCTCTCCATTGTGAAAATTGCCCATTGACACCCACTCTCTGCTTCCTAGCCTCCAACCAGTTCTCAATCCACGAGAGGACCTGTCCTCTAATTCCCTGACTGTGGAGTTTTTTCAGGAGATCATTAATGCCACCATTCCAGGAAGTTAGTTAGAGGGGTTTATTATCTTCTCAAGGGACATTTAAAGTACAGCAAGTCATTTCAAGACTCCACCTCACTGGGTGTCAGGGCTGCAGAGGGATCATGCCCTCTTGTCTTGATATTTCTTTGTTTCCCCAAACGGTCGGACTTGCAACCGGCCCTGAAAAAGTACCTTTGTTCTGATGTTTAGTTTAAGGAATCCACTTAGATATTGTGTCACTGATGACTAAATCCATACTGGAAAAACGTGTCCAGGCATTTATTTTGCAAACCCAGTATTGGCTTGACCTGCTTCATTTCACCTGCTGAATAAGACTGTCCTTGTTTGCTCTCTGGCAAGACATCACAAGCACAGGCAAGAAGTAAACATTCCTCTTGCTATCCTTAAAATGTTTGTGGAGAATAGATGTTGATTGCTCGTGACTAATCCCAATTGCTCTGAACAGGAATTCCAAGGGTACTCTGAAAATTTGGGCCTTATTTTAATGTAGAGCAGTACAGGTCACCCAACAAATCAGTAACCAACCAAAAACCAGTGGCCAATTGGATGACATTCACACAACTGAATAAGCAAATGGCGGTGACACCAACCCTAGTGACCAACCCAACATGCCACTACATTAAGTCTGGGCATGTGATATTGTAATTTATTCTGTATGGTCTGGTATAGGAGGAGGTCCATCATGGGTATGATGCATAAGAACATAAGAACAGCCCCACTGGATCAGGCCATAGGCCCATCTAGTCCAGCTTCCTGTATCTCACAGCGGCCCACCAAATGCCCCAGGGAGCACACCAGATAACAAGAGACCTCATCCTGGTGCCCTCCCCTACATCTGGCATTCTGACTTAACCCATTTCTAAAATCAGGAGGTTGCGCATACACATCATGGCTTGTACCCCATAATGGATTTTTCCTCCAGAAACTTGTCCAATCCCCTTTTAAAGGCGTCTAGGCTAGACGCCAGCACCACATCCTGTGGCAAGGAGTTCCACAGACCGACCACGCGCTGAGTAAAGAAATATTTTCTTTTGTCTGTCCTAACCCGCCCAACACTCAATTTTAGTGGATGTCCCCTGGTTCTGTCTCCCCTTTGCACTGCAAACCCTAGTGACGCCTCTGGTGGAGAGGGTTGTGGCTGTAGCCCTAAGCGAGGTAGTGTTTGAAAACCCAAGTGTCAGGGGACCTCCACTTTCATTTGGTGGAACAGGAAGAAACCTGAGGTAGATCAACCTCAAGAGACCTTTCCCAACACCAGACAAGGGACAGCAGGCAAATGCTGTTCAGTAAGGGCTTTTTAAAAAACAAAACAAAACATGTAATAAAAGTTTGAAGAGTATGAAATGCAATCCAGCAAGCAAGGCTGCACATACCTGAAGGACAGCAGCATTTGTCTTTGCAAGAGCTAGTTCTAAAAGAGCCTGACAAAGCCATCCCTGGTGACACACGGCTCTGGGACTGTCGATTTCTTGAAATAATTAGCAGCAGCAACAAAAAAAACAAACAAAAAAAACAACAACCCCTCACACATGACTTCACCTGGAGAATGCAGCCGTCTTGGCTTTCAGTTTTATTTTTGTTTCATTCTGCATGTTGAATCCTTCGTCCTGGCTTAGGAGGTTGGGGGCTTATTGGAAAGGATAACTGGAGCATTGCTGGAGAAGCACAGAGGTTGCCACAATGTGCTCCAGTCTGGAAGATCAAAACTCAGTCCCTATTTGGCCTACTGGGCATGCCTACAGCAGTGTTTTCAAACTGTGGGTTGGGACCCATTAGGTGGGTCACAAGTCAGTTTCAGGTGGGGGATCCCATTCATTTCAATCTACATTTTTTAAAATAGACTTGATGCTACCATGGTACGTGACTACATTTGGGGTAATGTGTCAGATCTGTACTTTTAAGAGGCTTTTTACAATGATAGTCAATGGGGCTTACTCCTAGGTAAGTGTGGCTAGGATTTCAGCCTTTGGGATGTTTGGGGAATTAATCAGATCAGCAACTGCTTGGGAGGGTGGTTCTTTATTTTAAATAAATTTTAAAACTTATTGTAAACGTTTAATCTTCGTAATTAATTGTTTTGATCTTTTTGTATGGTGTTAAAAATTTTTCCTTCTTGATGATGTCACTTCTGGCCATGACATCACTGCCAGTGGGTCCCAACAGATCATCATTCTAAAAATTTGTGGGCAATCCAATACAAGGGCTGTGGCTCTTCTGCTGCTAAACACAGCATGGAGCTCCACATGACGTAGACTCCGGCGATGTGTCCATCACCCTCCTCAATCCCGCCCCATCTCCAAGCGTGCCACCTGGAGCACTCCATCCCAGTCACACACCTCCTTGACACCACTGGTCACCCCCTTGTCCACCTTGTAAGGTGCATAAAACTTCAGGGTAAGATCCCAATTTGTATTATCACATTATATTCCCCTATTGGGGAAATCCAGGTGGCATCCAAAATCCCAGCCAAACACTGAACAGGCCTAAATCTGCTTAGCTGTGAGCAGGTAGCTGTGTGCCTGCGTCCTGGGACCATCAGCTGGGCTAGCTGACCCTAGTCTTGGTCTGATCCAACAAGATATAGTTCACATATTACAAAGAGCTCTTCTCTGGAGTCCAAGAAAGAAATCTCCCTAAAACTCTTCTTTTGGCTCACATGCAGGCATGTTGAGGTCTCTGGGACCCTGCCCCTTTGATGGGGGTGCATTACTCAGCTGAAATGCTGTAGGGTCTCCAAAGCTTCTCCCCACTCTCACTAGTGGTGAATCTTTCCTTTCACCAAGAAAAGGCAGGTGATAATCTGCAAAGAGAAGCAATTTCATTTCCACCGTCTGTCCTCAGCCCTGGATTCCAAAGCTCTCAATTTAATTTCAGACGCTATCCAGAGTGTTTGGAAACCACATTTGTCTGTGTAAACTCCCTCCTCCTGTAACGTGTTCAGTGGAAAGGCAGCCATCTGAAAAGAAAGAGCCATCCAAAGAAATCTTCCCCTTGATAGCTGAGACTGAACGGGCTGCCTTTTTCTGCAAAGAGGGTAACCCAAAACTTTCTTGGCTGCAATTAAGTGAATCTTGTGTCCTGGAGCAGTGAGATAATATCGGCATAGAAATGCTCTTTTTAAAAGTTTCCTGTTCGCATTGTATTCTCAATCCCTACAGGATAATATTCTCATTGACTAAATCCAAGGCCCACTAAAAATAATTAATACAGGTGTGAGTCACTGGGATTCTCCAACTTTCATTAGCTTTTTCTCCATGACTCTTACGCTGAAGAAAGGTTCCGACATATGTATTTTATTTGGCCCGTCTGAGAAAATGCTGGCATTTGTACAAAGCCTTGCAGAAATAGGGCAATCGAAGCATTTTGAAGGGGGAGACAAAGCCCTTGTGAATAATGTATGCTGGCTGGGGGAACATTACAAAGCAAGCGGAGAACTTCAAAAGCAGAACTGCAGCATCTAGCCAGGGTGTGAGGCCTCCTGTTTCCTTTCAACCTCGCACCCTTTATGCCTGCAACCACCTGCTAGAAGACCTCTGAATGCAACCTTTCCCTCCTTCAGAGCCCGACATAAAACCTGCCCTTTCCATGAAACCGCAAGTCCTCTGAGCCCCCCCACCACCACTAAGCCTAAGCAAACTGTGTCACTGAAATAAAGACATGTGGTCATTCTCAGGGATGTGTTGGAGCTACTTCCTCAAGTCCCAAGTCTCTGCTCCCCTTGACTCGAGACACAAACGAGCCATAACAAGCGACCATCGCGACTCATCCAGAGCCATTTTTTGGAGTCATTTTGACTCGAATCCAAGACTTTTCAAGAAACAAGATGAGTTACAGAAGCAGCAAAAAAAACACAGCACCCACCCCAGAATCTTAAGCACACACTTGAGTCTATTCAAGTCTTTTCATTTTTAGGGTTAAACCCTCAAGTCTTGAGTCAGTGCCCAAATTTTTGACACTTGTGACTCGAGTCAGTTCGAGTTGCAAAAAATGTGTTTTTGCAACTCGAATCCAAGTCATCCGAGTCACGGCCCATCCCCGGTCATTCTTCACACCACACACTATTTACTCATGGAATTAGCAGCCTCAGGATGTGGGTGACGGGCCCCAGCGTAGATGGCTTTTGCAGGGGATTAGACAAATTCCTGCAGGAAGAGAGGTCTGTAGGTGGCTCTGAGTCATGTTAGCTGTGTAGAGCCTCCATGTTTAGAAGCAGTGTACCTCTGAATGGCAGTTGCTAGGGAGCTACAGTCCGAGAGGGCTGTTGCCCTCATACCCTGCTTGTAGGTGTCTGACTATTATGGGAGAATGAATATGGTGCTAAGATGCTGGATTAGGCAGACGCTTGGCTTTCTCTCAGAAGAAAAGAGGGACATAACTCGTAACTCCCCCATTTGCACACCAGGGACAATCTCCAAGCCCTTGTTGAGAGAAGACTCTCCTGCACCTGCTCCTTGGTGCGTTGATGTATGTTAGCCTTCCACCAGTTTAAAAACCAGAAGTTTGCTTGTTCTTGCTAAAGATACATGAGAAAAACACAATTACCCTCCTAAAAAAGATAGTTAACCATTCAAAACAGACCTCGGCAGCTGCAGCACATGAAATGGCAAACTGTGCATGGTATGCTTTGTGTTGTGCGCTATAAGGCAGCTGAGGGCCCAATCCTGTCCAATTTTCCAGTGCCAATTCAACCAACGTGAATTGGACGTGAGCTGCATCCTGCAGTGGAGGGGGAAGTCGTGGAGGGCCTCCTCAAGGCAAGAGAACATCTGTTCCCTTACCTCGGGGCTGCACTGCAGCTGCATCGGTGCTTGAAAAATTGGGATTGGGTCCCAGGTGTTCTTGCACATGGATTTCTGCACCCACTGAGTGTGTGCATTCTGTTCTTAATCTTTTGATCCTTACCTGCTGGTGCTTGGGGGATTTGCTCAGATCCTTCAGGCCATACAAAATGAGGCAACAGGGTTCTAGCATCTAAACTCATTTCTTATAATATATTGTGCTGTTGTAGGCGTCAAGGGATATATGTGTGCTTACATTCATTCCAGACAAGCAAAGCAACTTTCTCATGCTGTTTGCTAAACGAAGGTGCTTTCTTAATGGCCTTTGATTGCTGGTGGCTTCTAGCTATTGACCATGTTGCACCCGTAAGCATCATTAGAACAAGAGAAGGTTGTTCAAGGGAAGAACAGGATACAAATGTCATCAACCAAGAAGAGCACAGTCTTTTGCTTTAGCACCAGCCTCTCATCCACAAACAACTACCCATTAATTTTGAGTTTCATGTTCCTGAAAGCATACGTTTTTGACTCCTTGATGGGTGGACCCTTGCATTTGGCAGCCTTTTCCCCCTTAGATAATCACAGTGTTCTATTGAACATCTGATGCCTGGTCCTGAGAAGGAGAAAGAAAATGGTCCATAAAATTTCCATTACTCTGCAAAGCAGAAACATCTGCTGGGAAGTGTAAAGCGACACTACAAAACAGTGTTTACCAGCTAGGCACTGGTTTCGCCCGGAACCCAGGCACAAAGAACTGGCTCTCCTCTCCATGGAACGACTGGTCTCACTCAGTTCTTTACAGATGTCTCTGCCCCAGGGCTTCTCTCCCAGCAGCAAACTTAGCTCTTTAACAGCTTGGGTTTCTCACATACTGAGGACACCTTCTTAGTCTGATGGCGAAACACTCTTGCAAGGCTACAGCTGACATGAAGAGCTGTTTCTAATCATGAGGGTTACGCAAAGTCTAGTCTGCAGCACTCATTTGGCATGCCAAGTTCGAAACAGATCTGGAAAGCAGCTTAAGCCATTTCTGCCCAGCGTTGCATATATGCAACAGGGGCCAAATGTGTACACCTGTTCAAAAATGGGTTAAGCTGAGTTTTGTTGAGGGCAGTATGAAGCAATGGCAACCATCTCCAGACACTTCTCCCCTGGCATCTGGGGTGTGCACACCTGCTGGCAGTGATGTAGACTCGAGTCCCATAACCTGCTCTTAAGTCAATCACTGATTTGGACTCAACTTGGGACTGAAAGGCAGTGACTTACTATTTGGCTCGGGACTCAAAGCCATTTTTGTGTCCGAGTCACCATGTGTGTCTGTGTTCTTGCTTACATTTTTTAAAATTTTGCTGGCACTTCCTTGTTGCGCCGCAAGACCTCTTGGGTGATCTGGAAGTGAGCGTGATCACTTCCAGGTGGGAAAATGCCTGCCCACTGTCTGGGTGCTCCTGCTGTTTCTGGGGGCTCCAGGCTACCTATGGCACTTTGATTGCTGCTGATCAGCTGGGCCACAGGGAGGAGACACCTAGAAGTGCCTGCCATCAGGGGGGTGTTGACAACCTCCCACACACACCCTCCACCACCTCTTTTTTCTGTTAAATTTGGCTCAAAGACTTGAGACCTGTAACTCGACTCAATAATTTGAGCAAGGACTTGAGACTTGAAGACTGAAACTTGAAACTTGGGGTTAGGGACTTGAATACCTCACTGCCTGCTGCTCTGTCTTGAATCTCCCTCAAGAGTTAACTAGTACCTGTCTCTTTTCTGCCTCCATGACAGCCTTGTCTCATGCCCTCCCAACATTTCCCAGAGGAAAATAGGGACCCTCTTGGAAAACCCTGGTTTTCAGACCAACAGGATTGACAAGCAGGCAGCCCCAGGAAACGGCTGGCCACCAGACATTTCAGTTCTTTTTAGAACGAATGCACATTTATCAAATTAGAGGAAGCAATTTTGTGTTTTATTTGCATCTATGTGACATGAATGAATACAGACTTACAGATCTATGTTTGCAAATTGTCTTGAAGGGCAGGGATATGTTGTACATGAAAATCATATATAAAAGTTGTGACACACAATTAAAAACATATATGCTACAATAATTTTGTTAGCTTTCAAGGTCCCATAAGACTCTTTGTTTTTGTTTTTTTTTGCTGCAAGTGACTGACAGGTCTGTTCCTCAGAGAAAGAAAGAGATTATATCCTCATCTAAGGCTTTTTACATGGGGGAACATTAAAAATATCTGCCTTTCTGCCTTACAGTCCAAAGTGGTAGAGTCCAGTATCTTATTGCCTCAGTATTCCACATATTTCTGTGTAATGGGTTGATGGACTCTGTGCACCATGTACACACTGATGGCATTATACCTTCTTTATCAAAGTCAGTTCCCAACATTCTGTCTCATCCAGGTTGTTCAAGGAGTAGAACCCAGGATGGGGCTATTCAGGTGAGGCAATGTGGCTATGCCGATTAAGAGATGAGGCCATGTACATAGGCATAGTTTTGACTCTCAGTGGCCTTCGGTTTAGCCCTGGGTCCACAGTTGTCATCAAGTACATATCTCAACTTTCTGTCATGTAACCAAGATGCTTGCCATTCGCCCCATAGCAAGGATCTGGCAAGCACCTGTCTGGGCAGTCAAGAAGGATGGCGTTGGGAAAATGGAACTGAGATCAGTGCATGACCTGCAGAACTCCCAGTTTGAGCCCTGTGATGCCTCAGCATGTCACCACAGGCCCATAGCTCAGTGGTCAAACACATGTTTTGCATGCAAGAGGTTCCTTGTTCAATCCCTAGCGTCTCCTGCCTGAAACCCTGGAGAATTAATGCCAGTCAGTGTAGACAATGGGCGGACCAATCCTAACCCATACTGGTTCAGCCAGGTCGCAGTGGCCTGCGCTGTATCCAGCACAAGTTAGGAGGCTGCTGGAGGTCATCTTGGAGTAAGGAGATATTTTTCCCTTTACCTGTGTTGAGCCCCAGTCTGCCCTATGGGGCTACTCGAATCTGCACTAGCTATTTAGCTGGCTCAAATCCAAGCAGTCCATGTAAGATTGCCCAGCCTGGGAGTGGGGGTTAGGATTTGGGGTGTGCTGCTGCCACCAATCCCACCCCCCACCCAGGCACTATCCTCCACCCTTTCTGCCCTCCCTGGCCCCAACACATCCCCACTCCCAGAATGCTCTCCTGCCGAGAGTCGCCCAGTGCAAACGTACCTCATCTGACCAGCACAGGGGCTGAATCCAGCCCTGGCAAGCTGGTGCAGGCCTCTACACCAGCCCAGCCAACTTCCTAGTCAGTGCAAAAGTACTTTTTGGCACATTTGCAACACTCAGAAGCCTACAGGGGCCTGCTCCATGTCAAACTGACATTTGGATTGTGCCCACAGAGTGTCTTGAATATTTACTGTTCTTCAGTGAAGCTTTAGTTAAGTGTCACATAGTAGTTGGTCATGTTGCACCTGCTGTTCTGTAGGATTTATTAGTTTCGTGAGCTGAGTTTGCCACTCAGTAGAATGCTAAGTTGTTTTGTATAGAAAAGAAAGGCACACTCACCAAGGGAACCTGCAGAAAATGGGCAACAGTTCCTGGAGTGTTTCAGTTGTGAAAGGGGGGGAGTGGTTAGGCTCTGCTGAGATTTCTAGGTTACCACTAACCCTGTTTTAACTATAGACGGTTATCCTTTGCAGTGTATTGATGCTATAGTTGTAACTCTGTCCAGAGAAAAGCGGCTCAGCAAGATGGATTTGTCACACATACTTGCAGATGGAAGTAGAAAGAGGTCTACCTCACCATCCGCACTTAAAAGAGGTTCTACAACTATAACAGCCTAGTGGTTGGTATTGCATCAGCTCCGGGCATCTGGCAAAGGGCAAGAGATCAAGTTCTGCAAGGTATCCCCCAAACACAGTGCTATCTGGATGATATTATTGTGATGGGAAAGTGATAGAGAACATCTGAAAGTCCTGCAAGCTGTACTGAAATGTTTAGAACAGTGTGGACTACGAATTAACCATGGAAAAATGTATTGGATTTTTAAGGAACTGGTAACATACTACGAGCACATTATAGATGCATTAGGCTTACATGAGTCTCCAGAGAAAATTAAGGCAGTCCTGGAAATCTCACAGCCTTAAGATGTGTCTCGGCTTAGATCATTTCTTGGGTTTGTTAACCACGATAGTCAATCTGTGCCCAACTTGGCAAGTCTATTGCATCTCCTGAACTGTTTGTTACAGAAGGGTCAAAAGTGGACTTGGTCACAGCCCTGCAAAGAAGCCTTCTTGCATGGGACAAAGAAATTGTGCACTCGCACACTTTGATCCATTCATATTCATCAGGTTAGCATGTGATGGCTCCTTTCATGAAATATGGACAGTACTATCCAGAGATGTGCCGGAGTCACAGTGCTGAATCTTGAGTCGAGTCCTGAGTCTCTGCCCCCCTTGACTCGAGTCACAAATGGGTCATATTGGGAGGCCATCGTGTCTCAACCGGAGCTGTTTTTCAAGTCATTTTGAGTCTCGAGTCAGCCCTGAGTCCTTGGTGTGTGTGAATTGAGTTTCCCACAATTTTCCCATTTTTTTGAGACTTGAGTTCGAGTCTCAGATGTGAGTTTCCATCCCTGGTACTATCTCATGTGATGCCTGTCAAGAAAGGCCAACAGCATTTGTCTCCAGATCTCTGTCAGCAGCAGAATATGACCATGCACAAAGAGGCAAGGCAAAGCCTTAAGTCTAATGTGGGGTGTGAAGAAATTCAGTCAGTATCTGAATGGAAGAAAATTCACCCTCATCACTGACCACCAGCCCCTAGTTTCAACTCTGAATCCACAGAAGGGAATTTCTTGGATGGCTTGAATGCAACACTGGACTCTTTTACAGACAGTCTACACCTATGATGCTGCGTTCAAGAAGATAACAGCATATGCAAATGCAGGTGGCCTCACATGTTTATTTGTAGCAGTTGAGGCTCAGCCTGAGATAGATATGGAGCCTGGTCACTTTCCCAACCTGTTCCAGCTTAAGTATGCCCCAATCATGCATAGTAAGATTGAATTGGAAACCACGAGGGACCCATTCAGATGGATGAAGCCAAACTCAAGACCTGTAAATATGACTCTCCCTTTTTGCAATTGTTGGGGGTTGCTTACAATACATCAGGGGTGCTTGTAATGATGTGCATCCAAGTTGTCATACCTTCTAAACCAGGGGTGTCAAGCTCGTTTCATACCGAGGGCCAAATGGTATTCATGATACCTGCTGAGGGCCGGAAGTGATGTAGTTAAGGGAGGAAGTGATGTCATTTAACAACTAAAAACCAAAAATTAGCACTTTTTCTCACTTAGGAATTCATTAACTTCAAATGACAGAAGAGAGAACATGCAAATCTTTATCATATTTCAAGATATGGGAGAGCCCAATTTTCATGGGGGCAGCCCTTTTAGCAGTAACACCTCAGCATTGCTCAGCAGCTGAGAGCCTGAGGGCTGGATAAAAAGCTTCTGCGGGCCGCATCTGGCCCCCAGGCCTTATGTATGACACCCCTGTTCTAAATGCGACGTTTTGGAAGAGCTTTACAGAATGAACAGTTTCCTATGCAATGTTTAGGGTGGCAGCAAACACGGTCAGTTCGCAGCTGCACTTCTGCATTCATGTCCATCTGCACTTCTGCAGAGGGTGTCCATCTGCTTCATCAGTCCCTAAACTGTTTTGCAATGTAGTCTTGAACATATTTCAAAATGGAGCATTGTTTAAGCCTGGCTGAGAATCGTGCTCTTCCATGCTCAAATTTGAAACTGTGCCCCTAATTAAAAGCATCTCATTCTGCTCCAAAGAGTGCTATCCTTAGCCTGTGTGCAAATTCCTGGAAAGATTCATGCTACTGAGTATCGAAAATAACATCAAAAAGGAATTGTTTAACATTTTATAGCCCAGCTGAGATGTAACAATTCTGGTCCAACAAACTGAGAACAAACCATCTGCCCCACACTCCCTCCTTCCCAATCTCCCTTTGTTCTCCATGCCTGCCTGATTTGAAAGCTTCCTGGTTTGTCAAGCCACAGTTTCCTGTGAAATCCAAATGAGGAGACTGTGGCTTAAGCACTGACCAAGAGCAAACTGTGGTTTGCAATCCCGGTTGTAGAGAACGTCTGAACCAGTTTTCTGATTCAGACATCATCGTGAACTACGAACTACAGGTTAACAAACCAGGAAGCTTTCAACTTAACTGACTGCACGAGGGGAGGAGGAAAGTGGAGAATGGAGGTCGGAGCGCACTGCACACTATTCATTCTGGATCACTGTATCCAAACCAGGACAAATTGATATTAGAAGTTCCTGCACTAAAACCTGAAAAAACTGAGCATAGGTGATATGAAACATTTTTCCAAAGTAATGATGTCTTTGTCACCATCACATGACCTTCAAATGTTTGTTTCATCTTATTCTTTCCCTCTCTTTGAATTCTACAAAGTTTAACAAAGTGCAGTGATCTGGAGGGGTGAGAGTTTGGCAAAGCCCTCTGTCTTTGCCAAATCATGTATGTAGCAGGAAAGCTATTTGTGTAAATCTGGAAATGATAGCCAGCTGTCACATCTCAGACTTTTCCAATTAAATTGTTGATCTTTCTTCAAAAAGGGAAAATGACACATCCCTCAAATGTAAAACTTTACCAGCATCTCAAAATACCCACATTTTAAAAGTTATGATAATTTCCTGGAAGAATCCAAAGGAAACAACTTTGAGTGAGCCTCCCCCCCCCCCCAGCCCACTGGCTCTCTTCATCTTGTAAATGGAGCTATTACACACTCCAACATCTGACTTTCTATCAATCTTACAACAAATCTGTTTCACGCAAACAATTGGTAATAAAATCCAGAGGCGATCTTAATCTCTCCTCTGCTTGATCTACAAATAGTCCTCTTGCTAACTGGCATCAGTTCTTTGGACACTGCTTCACTTCTCGTCCCCGTTCCTGCCTCCCCCCTCGGCTGCTCACATGCGTCAACTGTCTTCTGGCAGGAGCTGTTCTTATGTTCTTGAACATTTTGGAAAAAATCAGTGTTCCTTGTAAAGTGGTTAACATGTTTTCTAAATTTCCTCCTCGTAAAACAAGCAAAAAACAAGACGAAGAAACAGCGCTGATGGCATTTGTCATCTGTCAAAAGTAACAAGCTAAGGATGAGAGGCGATGGTGCGCAGGAACCTGACTTCAGAGTACTGGGAGGGGGGCAACATTCTCTGTCGTGTTGCACGAGAAGGCCAGTTGCAAGGTGTTGCATGAGCTGTGGATCTCTTTTATGAGATCTGTGGCTGATCTTAGGTGGAAGTAATTAAGATTGCAATCCTAGGCGCTTTCTTGCTGAGTAAACACACATAGATAGACAAAATAAAAACATATCACTGCTTTCTGCACTCCTCAGAAAGCAGCTGCCTCTGCTGACATCAACTACCTAGTATACTTTAAAAGCTATTATAATTTTGATCCGCGGTTGCCAAACCTTTTAGCACTGGGCCTCACTATTTAGAATGACAGTCTATCGGGACCCATCAGAAGTAATGTCATGGCCAGAAGTGACATCATCAATTTAGGTTTCAAACTTAAGCCGCGCAGTCAAAGGTCCCATTTCACAGCACGCTCATGCTGTTATTTTGCATAGCTTGGAATTCAAACATTAATAATAATAATAATAATAATAATAATAATAATAATAATAATAATAATAATAATAATAATAATAATAACAACTAGGTATTTCTATACCGCCTTTCTGGTCATCGGATTACTTCTCTGACTTTATTCAAGGCAGTTTAGTTTACATAGGCAGGCATTTCTAAATCCCTCAAGGGGATTTTTACAATCATGAAGGTTCTCTCTTTCAAGAACCAACCAACAACATTTCAGAATGAATCTGTTACCCTGCACATGCCTGATCTTGGAAGCTAAGCAGGGTCAGGCCTGGTTAGTACTTGGATGGGAGACCACTTGGGAATACTGGGTCCTGTAGGCTTACACCATAGTCTTTCGAGACTGAAGGTTGCCAACCAAGATCTCACTTCTGGCCTCCAGTTCTCCCACGCAGGCTGGCAAGCAGCTCCATCTCTCACATGGAGGGCAGCCAAGACGCTTCTTGCTCACACCAAGAGCAAGTGGAATCACTCAGCTGGGCTTGTCAGCTGCTTCAAGATCTTGCCATTCTCAGCCATTGAGGCAGCTGCCGGTGTCCTCGAACTGGCAACCTTCTGATGTTATCTTCAGGCTAACGGAGGCTCTACCCTCTAGACCAGACCTCCTGCCCAGTTCTAATTCAGAAATCAAAGCAGAACATAGACTTGGATCTTTGTCCAACCACGTAGCTCTCTCCCAGCATCCCATCTCCCCACCTATTCAGAGCAAAGCACCCTTCCTCTCTCCCACCGGGAGTCTGCCCTGCCCAGCATCTCTGGACCCTGTATTTGCAGTTCTGTATTTTCAGTGATGGCTAACCTAGGTGCTACACAACCCACCTGAAATTGGCTCGTGACCCACTTAGTGGGTCCTGACCCACAGCTTGTGAGACACTGATTTAGAATGACAATTTATAAAAATGTGCCCTTGGAATAAAAACACATAAAACCGCTTACTGCACTATTTTCTTAGTGAAAAAATGAAATCATTTCGGAGGCTTATTCATTTTCAGGGCTCCCTTTGTAAACAGCTAAAAGAAAAATAATCTTAATTTTGGGGGGGAGACAGTGTTGGTAATAATAATGGTGGTGGCCACCATCCTAGATAAAATGTGGCCTGTGTGGGCTAGTAAAAATGCTTGTGGGCTAGTATTGGAATTTCAACCCAGGCTGGCTCTGACCATATGAAACTGACTCCATGTTGAAAGGTTTTTCTCCTCTGCCTATCTATCCCTTGGCTGCCAAGAGCCGGAGTATGTTGAAACCGCAGGTATTTGCTACAGCGTGAATAAATTAGCTTAGGATGCAGATGCCACAGCTTGCTTTGGCTGATACTTTCATGTGCGCTGAGCAAAAGGGGTCTATTTTTTTCCCAGGCACCATCTCTGTAGTCTTGCATTCTTAGCTGGCTCCAGTAGAGACAAAAGGAAAGAACGCATCTGTGACAGGATGATGATCAGGTGGTACAATCCAGCACAACTCCATGGATGCTCCCAATTTAACACCAAACATGAAATGAAACATGGTTCTCTGGGAAACACAAAACCTTTTTTTTAATTGCACATTTTTATTCATCATGAGAGGCACTTCCTGCCAAACTGGTAGACACGAGAGCTATTTTTTTTGCCCAGTATGTTGCAAAGTTTATTATTACACATCTAATGTTTGATGAAGGCTAGCAGTGTGTGGTGCTAGTATGTGTGACCATGGAGAACTGGAGCTATCAAAATGTTCTAAATCAAAAAAGAGGATGTGAAATAGTCCATCCAGGGTCTGTACCATTACAGAATGAAGGTGAGGACCAGACCTATAAAGACCATACCATTCCATTTCAGGGGGATAACTGCCTTTTACTTGCTCCCCATGTTAAAAAAAACTAGCAGCATCTAACACTTCATGTGCATGGGTCTTTATCTACACTACAAATTTATTTCAGCTTTATACCAGTTTAAGATATGTGGTTACCCCAAAGATTTGGTAAGGATATTCAGAATTCTCTTGGAAAGCCCCAATCCAGAGTTACATTTTCCAAGCTTCCTCTGGATGAGAGAACAACTTTTAAATCATCTTAAGTCTGCAGTCTAGATATGCCTTAGCTAGCAAATGATGAACAGGGCTAGACTAGAATCCTTCTCCCTGATATGCCAGCTTTTCAAAGCAGGGGGTGTTTTAGAATGGGGGAGCATTCAAACCTGAATACCATTCAGAAACGGTATAATCGCAAAAGCATTTAACTGGATGGATAACCTGGAAATGGTAGAAGTCTTGTGCCATTAAAGATGGATACTGGGATATGTGAGTCGCCCTGGGTGTGCTGACACCAACCAGACCATCGGCCAGCATTTTTCTGAGTGTGACAAGAACACAGAGTAAAAACATAAAATAAAGCACCCAATCACTTCCTTCACAATGGTGTACAAATCCTAAGTAACGTTGTTGGTTTGTAAGACAAAAACTTAAAAATCAAAACCTTTCCAAACAATGCAAACAAAAACAGACAGGGTCCAGAAGATTGCCATAAGGAGGGACTGTAACCCACTAAATGAGCACGCCTTAGCATGCAAAGGAACCCGTTCAGCCTCTGACCATATCTCCAGATACAGTCTGAAACCCTGGAGAGCTACTTCCAGTCTGGGTTGACAGTGTTGAGCTAGATCAGGGGTGTCCAAACTTTTTGGCAGGAGGGCCACATCATCTCTCTGACACTGTGTCGGGGGCTGGGGAAAAAAAAGAATTAATTTAAATTTCAAATTTGAATAAATTTGAATAAATTTACATAAATGAATATATTGGAGATGGAACTTATATGAATGAAAGAAGGTCTTGCAATAGCACAAGGCCTATTAAAGGCCTTGCACAGAGCAAGGTTGGCCTCTCCTTCACTGCCGCTGCTGCATCACAGACATGAAACAGCAAGCAGTGGAAGGGAGTCTTCATCCCACAGCTCACGCGAGTGGTCAGTTGCCCTCATGCTGAGAGCAGTTAAGTTGGGACAGTGTGGGGTCCAGCAAGTCTCCAGAGGACCGGAGGCTCATTGGATACTGGGGGCTCTCTGAGGGCCAGATAGGGGGTCCCCAAGGATCACAAGTGGCCCCCAGGCCAGGGTTTGGGCACCCCTGAGCTAGATGATGCAGGGGTTGGAATCAGTACAAGATAGACTTCTATAATCACAGGGTTTGAAATAAACATCCTTCAGAAGAAGAATTCAGCAAAAAGGCACTGTCTCATGTTCTCACCTTTCTGATCTTCTGCAATCATGGGACAGAGAGCAGGACCTCTGCTCCTGATTTTAAGGGCTAGAAAGGCTTACATTGGAGCAGCTGGTTCTTGAGGTATCCTGATCCCAAACTATTTAGGACTTTAAATGTTGCCAGCACTTTAAATTGAGCCCAGAAATGAACAGCAAGCCAAGGAAGGCACCCTAAAGTCAGAGGTACGTTCCAACTGTTGGCCCCAGAAAGCAAGTGGTCAGCTGCATTTTGGACCAACTGAAGTTTTTAGATTGTCTTGAAATAATAATAATTATATGAAAAAATACAATTATCATTATTGTTATACTAATCATTATAATAATTCCCTCTGGTGATGTTGCATGCAATCGGATCGGGTAATTTGGAAGACGTGTCCAGTTTCCTTCTGTAAAACACATAAGCCACCCTCCAAGAGCTCATCTGTTACAAGCCAATTTTTAGTTCTCGGGGTTTAAGATGTAACCAGAGGACAAAGAAAGGGAAAGTTGGATGGTGGGAGGTTGGTAGGGGGTGGGGGAGGAGGGGGGTTTACAGACATCCTTAAGTAGGAAGTGAGAGGAGGGAGCAGGAAAAACTTTGGCAAGTTAAGAGGATTAAGTAAGGGCCCCTTTTTTTTGTTAAGGGGATTCTACGTTGGGGTTTGCATTGTGGATTACATTCTGTGCGGCAGTGGAAGAAGAGAAAACAGCTCATTAAAAGAGGGGATTGGGTGTAAAGGTTCTTCTGAGACAATGGCTGGAGCTACTAAACTGGAAGGCCTCGCCTTCAGATGGCTTTTGGGTTTGCGCCATCTCCCAAGGTAGCTACAAACCTGCAGAAATGATCGCATGTGACATTATCACTGCCCCATCTGCAGGCAGTAAAACCCGGGGAAGGGGGAATTCTGGACTCTTCCAGGGGAGCAAAATGGAGGCTTCCTAGTGGCAGCGCTGTCACAAGCTACACCACATCCCACAGAATGAACCTTTCATCGCATTGTTTCAAGGCAGCTTTGGAGGGGAAAATGGCGATCTCCCAATTGGCGATTGCTGGGAGGACTTCCACTGTGGAAAAAGGAACCCAATATAAAAAGCTATGCCAGATTCCCCTTCCTTTCACCACCAAGCCTCTCCTAGTTGTGCCAAAAGTCCACCGCTGAAACATTAATTTCAGTATTTTTCCTACAGCCAAAGAGGTTTACCATTGTGTTTGTAAGAACAATTTGCCCTCTGAGGAGTCCACCCTAAGTGTCTCTGAATGAGTCACTGGTCTGAATGTACCTTCTGAGTGGAACAGAGCAAATCCAGAGCAGTTGCTCATCAAGAGCAAAGTCCAGAATACTATCCTAGGCTCATTTGTAATCACAAAACTTTTGGGGTCTCAGGTTCAAGCCCCAGACTCTCTGCCATTTGCCCCATTGGCATCACTAGGCCGAGCCGCAATGCCTTAAGTGTGGATAACATTTCTATGGAAAATACCATCCAGTTATCAAAGCTGGCTGTTGACCCTTCCTTTTTGGCAATTGGCAAGAGTTTCTCTTCCACCAACTTCCATATGGGAAGCAGAGCTCTTTTCTCCTCAGGCATGCAACTCTTTGGGCTGTAATATCTTGCCAATGGAAAATGACACCATGACTATTTTTCAAGAAATTTTGGAAAGGCGTAAAGGCGTCTCAAAAAGGGCAAGGGGGGGAAGCACCCTTTTGCCAGCAATGAAACGTCTAGACATCTGTGCTAGGTGGAGACAACACGCAATAAGAACTCAAGGGAACCAATTAAATTGTGGTTGGGTAGGCTTAGCCTGATGGTAAAACCGGCCAACAGAACAACCAGCCCCAAATTTGCCATTGTGGAAAATAGTGGTGTGTCTGAGATGGACCTGCCAGGCTCCTATCAGTCAGATCTGGGCTGAGAGCTAAACTCTGCAGGAGCCTTGATATTTGTAGTGCATGCATAAGGCACCAGGTCATCAATCCCCATCCTCATTCCAAACCTATTTGCATGTCTAGCAACCTAGACACTAAAGAAAGAATCAGATATTAATCAATATGGGGGCAGGAGAAGAGTAACTGAGACACAGGGCTGCTGCTTCAGCAAGAACCACGTGTCCTTGGTACCACTTTTGCATGCATAAGAAAAGGGCAAAGACTGCCAAAGGAACTGAAGGCATAAATACTTTTTGGGGAAGGGCTATAGCTCATTGATAGAGTACTGTATGTGCATGCATAAGGTGCTGGGTTCAGTCCCAGCATATGGTCTGAAGACACATGATATAGCTACTTTGCTGAAGCTAAACAAGTCTAGGTCTTTTCAGTGCTAGAACAGTTGACTATTGAGGAACCCTACATCATGTGCTTTGGGTTCCACAATGTAAGAAAAATGAGTTATATATCTCCTCGGTCACTCGTCCTAGCATCTCCAGATAGTACCGTCTGGAACCCTGAAGAGTAACTTCCAGTCAGTGTAGACCAAGGGTAAACATGGGCAAAACACGGTCCCTGAAAGCAATTTATCCAGCCCCCATTATAATTGTGCTCTCCCATGTCTTGAAAACATGAACAAGATTTGCACATTTTCTCTTCTGCCGTTTGCAGCTAATGAGTTCCTAAGTGAGAACAAAGTGCTTCTTTCTGGTCATCACTTGCTTCATGATGTCACTTCCTGTTTAATGTTGTCACTTCCGGCCACCAGCAGGCAGCACGAATGCTAACTTTGTAGGAAATGAGTTTGGCAATCCTGCTGTAGATGATACTGAGCTAGCTGGGCCGGGGGGGGGGGGTCTATTGCAGTATAAAGTAGCTTCACACACCAGGTCAAGGCCATCTTTTCAACCACAATTTGGTGGACATTTTGCCCCTGAAACACAGCACCCCTTCTTGTTTTAAACCGGTTTCCCAGTAGGTACACCTGCATGTAACCAGCCAATATGTCGTCAGCTAAAGAATAAGAGCATGGATGAAATGCAGTGGCTTGAACAATACGATCTGAATGGCTTTACATCTGTCGGAGGCTTGTGCAAACATTTGTACACCCAAAGTAGGCACGTCAGGCTGAATCATCCATAGCCACAAACTGGCTGAACCCACAGAGAACATAAACGGAGTGGGGAATAGGGATTCAGTCAGGGATGAGTGTGGGTTCTCTATGCAAACTGATAAAAGGATTCCTGTAGTCAGTATCACCTGAGTATCCCTCCCTCTTGGTCATTCTTTTGATGTTCGCTTTGGTGGCAAAATTCATCTTGATCTCATGGCTTAAAGATGCTGTAAGCATTCTAGTTTTTTGTTTGTTTGTTTGTTTTGGGTTGCTGAAGAAAAAGAAAAAGAGAGACTATAGAATACCCAAAGATCCCTCTGCTCTTAATTTGTTTGTTTTGCATATTAAAACCCTTGTCCTTGTAAAATCTTGCCTTGGAACGATCTGACAGCTTCGTCCTCTTGCTCAGTTCGCCTTTTGTGCAACGCATTTAGGAAAAACAAAAAATAAGACAGAACATGTTCCCCTGGCTGCGTTTGATCTGTTGTTATCACCAGTCTGTTATTGTAAACGAGCAGATCAAAGGGTTTTCATTTACGATGGGGCCGGATGGGCCAAATTTGAAACGAGTGTTGGGCACGAGATCGCCTTGTTGGTGACGCGTTAGAAGGAACTTTGGGGAAACAAACTGTTCTTGCTGGTTGGATCCAATTTTCTTTGATTGCGGCTCCAAGGAGTTAGTGGTCATTTTGTGACAGTTAAGGTTGAAGACAGATGGTTGCCATTGCAAGCACATCCTCTTCTTCGTCTTTTCTCGGGAAAGGAAGCACAATATTAAAGATGTCCAAATAGAGCATGTTTCAGACATCTCATAGATCAAGGGTGCCCAAACCCCGGCCCTGGGGCCACGTGCAGCCCTCAAGGACTCCCAATCTGGCCCTCAGGGAACCCCCAGTCTCCAATGAGCCTCCGGCCCTCCAGAGACTTGCTGGAGCCCGTGCTGGCCTGACACAACTGCTCTCAGCATGATGGCCAACTGTTCGACCTCCGGCATGAGCTGTGGAACGAGGGCTCTCTCCGCTGCTTGCTGCTTCACATCTGTGATGCAGCAGTGGCAGCAAAGGAAAGGCCAACCTTGCTTTGCGCAAGGCCTTTTATAGGCCTTGAGCTATTGCAAGACCTTCGTTCATTCATATGTTCCATCTCGAATATATTCATTTATGTAAATTTATTCAAATTTGAAATGTAAATTAATTCTCCCCCCGCCCCGGCCCTCGACACAGTGTCAGAGAGATGTTGTGGTCCTCCTGCCAAAAAGTTTGGACACCCCTGTAATAGATGGGGAAAAAATTCTGATCCCAAAGGCTCCTGCCTGAGCCCTGCCCTCTCGTTGCTGAAGAATCATCTCTGCCTTCTTGTATTCTGTATTTGTTTATTGTACATTTATTTATTTGTTTATTCTACCTTAGCCTCTCCCCAACAGATTTCAAAACCCAAAGAGAGTGTTTGTTCATTTGGCTAAAGATATAATAAACCAGAGGCATCACTAGGGATTGTGTCACCCGGTGCAAGAGCTCATTGTGTCACCCTCATGATGGGCCTCCTCCTGTACCAGACCACACAGAATAAACTACAGTATCATATGCACAACCTAAATGCAGTGGCATCACTAGGGTTGGTGTCACCCTGCTAACTTTATTTATTTTACTGTAGAACTGTACAGGTTGCCAACAAGCCAGTGACCAACCAAAAACCTGTGGCCAACTTGAGGACATTCACACAACTGAATAAGAGTTCTAGTACAAGCTCCGCTACATGGAAATGAGAGCTAGTCAGAGCAAGTCATACTAGCACCTTATTGGTTCCATGCTGTGTCATAATAACACCTCATTGGCTCTCAGAACAATCAGTCTCATTGGACAATTTAGAGTTTAAGAAATCCACTTTTTGTTACATTAGGCAGTTGAGTTTTCCTTTTCTTGTTATTTGGGTATAACTTTTGATAGAATACAGATAATTCAATGCAGTTAGTTTCATTGCATTCTGCATTAAATTACCCATCTACAACATGATGGTATTATTCAAAAATGCCAAGATTTTCAAAATTTTAGCCAATAGCCATGTCACTCCCCCTCAAGGGTGTCACCGGGTGTGGTCTGCAGTCCCCACACCCTGTAGTGACCCCACAGTGAAAAGCATTCTTGTTTACATAGTATGGTATAAGCCAGTGGTTCCCAAGCTCTCATGTAAAGTTTGAGGTGCTGTAAGTGTGTGTGCGGGCAGGGGGATGGCAATGATGCAATTGCCACAATTGCAGCAGCAGCAGGGACAAAGTGGTTCTTTTTATACTCACCACTCGAAGCACGGCCCTTCAGAGGGTGCAGGGAGCCCGCAGTCCCCTCTGCAGTGCTCCCCAAGCCACCAAACAGAGAAAAATAGCTATCATGACCCACTTACAGTTTCATGATCACAAACCGCAAGTACATCAAGAAGTATGTACATCAGTAGCCTGGGGCTTTGTAACATAACATTTAGATAGCCCTTCCTGAGTATGCAAGTATGATGGTGAAATGCATGCATGGCTACTGTCTCCAGACTGGCCATTTATCTCCCCAAAGAGTGTCTTTATCTATCTCTCCCCCCTTTCATATACGTTGATGTTATACATTATTAAAATCAATTACCTCCTGCAGACATTTCCTCTCCAAATGGCTCCAATTCTGGATTCAATTATTATGTCTCTCTCTCTCTCTCTCTCTCCACCTTTTGGTTAGGAAACATAAAGTTCCGCTGATACATTCTGGATAGTAACTTCTCATATGTTACGGAGCGTCAGTCCATCAGGAAGTTGGCACGAAACAACAATTGTTTTATTGTCAGGGTAAGTAAATAAAAATGAGAATTCTAAGTATTGGCACATGTTGGGCCTTGGCCAAAAGGGGATGCCAAGAAGACGTTTTTCTATTCATGCCAGAAACCTCATTCTCTGCTATTTTCTCATTTAATGCAGTTGGCAAATATTCATATCGCCATCCACTTTTTGACTATAGTTCAACATTTTGTTGAGTTTTCTTTTTCTATTTTTCTTGTGGTTTAATAAAAAAAAAAGCTAATCCTCATTATAGTTGCAAGCCTGTGTTTCTTTCAGTCCAATCCATTAGTCACTAAAGTGCTAAAGTGAAAATAACCACATAGGACTTACAGCAGTTTTTAATTCTTATTTTTTTTAAAATATGAAACAGTCTTACAGCAAGCTGGACCTGCGGTCCTACTGACCCAGCATTGTCTCTTTGATTGGCAGCTGCTCTCCAAAAGCTCAGGCAAATTTTTTTTCCCCTGAGTCCTGCTCCCTAAAATCCTGTTTAGCTGTTTGTCAAGACCATTTTGGTGCACATGTTTTCCAGAAACAGCCACGCTCCAAGGTGCTGTACCGTCCAGGGTGCATGATTGCGTGAATGAGTGTCAAGGTCTTCTGGGCTGAGGTGCACAGCTCAGATTTTGTACTGCTATGAACAACCTGATAGTTGCACTTCAGCATCTCCTGCAACAATAATAAGAAAATTGTCACTCTTCAGAAATGACATGGTTTGCCTTCATGGTTAGGCCAGGCTTGCTGAAGCTTTCTTTAAGATCAAAAGCAGAACTGACAGAATGTGGGAGAAATTCCATGGGAGATTTTTGCCCCTTCCTCATCCTCCCCATCCTGTGATCTCAGCGATGACCCTTCTTAACTGTGGCCTGGTCTATACACGTAGTAGAATGACATGGGGTTTGGTGGAAGGGCTGGTGGGTGGTAGATTGAATTGTATTACTTTAGGCTGCAGATGGGGAAACATTCAGTATGTGATGTTTAAAAAAAAAACACTCTCTGCAAACAGAAAAATAGTGCAATGATGTGGGTGGGTGCCAGGTTGTTACTGAGACAGATCCTCTGAAGCTTGGTTAGACACACAAGGGCAGATGGCAAGGAGAGTAGATAACAACCCTATGTCTGAGTTGCACCATGGACAGCTCCATGGTGCAAAAGATGGACAGACTAAGAAGATGCCAAGCTCAGTTGAGTTTCCATGCCACAGAGCAGGCCCAGATGGCTGCGCCAAGCCCTGCCTTTTAGCAGCAACCAAATGGGTTTGACGGAACCATCTTCTGGCCTACAGCTCCATAACTCAAGGCAAGCCTGTTGGCATCTTGGGCAACAATGCATGGGAGATGCTGAAGTCTTGGGAAGTTGATGGGGGGATTTTCAAGGGAGTTACATAAGAACATAAGAGCCCCACTGGATCAGGCCAAAGGTTCATCTAGTCCAGCTTCTTGTATCTCACAGTGGTCCACCAAGTGCTTCAGGGAGCACACAGCACAACAAGACACAACCTGCGTCCTGGTGCCCTCCCCTGCACCTGGCAATCTGAGATAACCCACTTCTAAAATCAGGAGGTTGCGCATACCCATCATGCCTTGTAACCCGTGATGGACTTTTCCTCCAGAAAGGGTTCCAGCTACTCACACGGTGGTCTGCACCTTGCAAGTCTGGGTCCAACAAGAGGTTGCCTTTCACATAGGGGTCCTCAACGGCTCCTCTTCAGATGGGGCTGTGGCTCAAATGCAGAGCGCCTGCTTTTCAAACAGAAGGTCTCCTGTTCGTCTCACTCAGAGGCTTCAGAAAAACAACCTGAAAACCTAGACAGCTTCTGCTAGTCAGTGAAGCGCTAGAGAGACCAATGATCTGACAATATAAGGCAGCTTCCAATGTGCAGCCATAACCCTTCACTTGAGTGAGCTCTCCAGAGTTTTGGATAAGAGTCCTTCCCAGCCCTACCTGGAAATGGCAGAGATTGAAACCAGAGCCTTCTTCATGCACAGCTACCACATAGCTGTGGCTTGATCGTGCTCCCTCCTGCTGGCCAGTAGGTGTGTTGCTATTCTGGACTATTCTGGTTATGATGACATAAACAGGTGGCTCACAGTATAGGCCTCCGGGAACACCATGGTGCCTTAAGCAACCAAGTACTGTGTTCTTTATCAAGATTGTTGATAGAGCAGTCACAGAAAGAAAGATTATGATAAAAAACAGTGTTCTTCACCCTGTGACCCCAATGAGGAAGCAAAGCCTCTTTTTTTTGGGGGGGGGTGATGGCAACCTTTCAAAGTCTGTGCAAGAGAGGGCTTGGATATAATCCAATAATCAAAATTATCAAAATGTTCTTGACATAATCCTGCATAGCTGCTTCTCACTGTTTTGCCCCACACCTCCTAAAGCCAGCCCTGCTCAGGCTGTTACCTAACAGGGTTGTTGTGAAGACACAAGAGGTAGGGGGAAATGAGAGAGGCAGGGCAGGGTGTGGGCAGCAACAGGAGCGGGGAGTGGGTGGATTGGGCCCTGGGGCAGGATCAGCAGTGGGTCTTCAGTCTCATGATTGATTGATTGACTGATTGGGGTCATGGTACAAAGAAGGTTGAAGACCACTGATCTAAAATGTGGGGGAATTGGAATGAAACTTCCCTTTCCACTGGATATCCAGAAATCCACAATCGTTTTGATTCGTGCCTTAAAGAATTTGCTCCCCTCCCCTCTGCAATGTTGTTACATTTACTATCCGGTTTCCTGGAGAGCATTTATTGTTCTCCGGTGACTAGGAAAATATTTTCTCCATGTGTATCTCTGCTCTTACACCTGGCTGGCTGTGAACTGTGCTCACCACTCTGTTTGTGCGCAGGGAGAATTTTTGCCATGGATTGATGCGAGTTGTGTGGAGGGGAAGGGCTAATAAGCCCCAGAGAGCCCAGGTGATGGAGTGCACAGAGTGGCTGGCCCCGATCCAGCTCTATGCAGCGCTTGTGCAGCATCGGTCTCAGGTGCGTGGAGCCGCTGGCAATGGCACCAAGAGTCTCTTTGGGGAGAAGGGGAAAGATGGGATAATGAATGCAGCACGCGGCCCACACCCTTGCCTCTCCACAGCCAATTGGGTTATTGCTGGTGATGCGACTGGGGCTGTGGTACTGGGTGGGCTCCGGGACCTATCAGTACTTCCAGGTCAAGCCTAGCTCATTGCTGGAGCAACAGCTAGACCCTGGCCTTTTCTGGTGCAAATCCCCATCCTATCTGCCTCTGCGCTTGGCGGATGGTCCCTCTGCCTCCTTGCTGCACTCTCCCCATCGCTGGTTTCCCTGTCTCCATGATTCTCTTCTTGCCTGCTTGCCCCAGGTTCCATAGCTCAGTAGCACAGCACATACTCAGGCTCCAGCGTCTCCTGTTATAGGATCTCATGGGTAGGGGATCATTCACAACACACTGGTTGGGCTCCCGGGGTATAAAGCAATGTCATCATTAGCTCTCTTTGTCTGTTATTTTTCCTTGTGTTTCGTGCGGGGGGGGGGGGGGAGATGTTCCAAGGTGTCAATCATAAGAAGCGTCTTTCCCCATGTTTGGGGTTTGTTACTGCAGACAACAGCAACAGGGTGAGCAACATCTGGTTGTGCTCTCACTCCTCCTCCCCCACGGGCACAGGAACAAGTAGGAAAATAGGGACTCAACAGGGCTATCATCGATGGCCCAGCATCAATAGAGGCATGAAGACCCACTGGGTTCCTTGCAGCCCAATCCTAACCTGCGCTGTATCCAACCCACAGTTTGAAGTGGATCCTGTGCAACTCCAAGGAAGGGAATTTATTTCCCCTTACCCTGGATCATGTAGCAGCCACCTCAATGGGACTACTTGGAACTGTGCCAGCTAAATCACTGGCGCAGATCTGAGCCGCCCAGTGTAATGCTGAGCTACCTGGGAGGGGGACAGAATCCAGTCTAAGTGTTGGAGGCCAGTCTCACCACTTCCGGGCCTGGTTTGCCTACCAGCCTACCAACTTCCCGTCCTCCCCTGCCCCAAAATACCTGCATTCTGCCCTCCCACTACCTTTCTGTGCTGGTCCTCTCAGGCTGGCGCATACTCACCCCTTCCAGGTCTGAATCCGGCGGGATTGGGCCAGTGTGTGTCCTTATGCCAGCACGTCCTGCTCCTGAGTCATCGCAGATGTGCTTTCCAGCATGTTTGGGACAATCCCAGGCTGACGCAAGGGACTTGCACCAGCCCAAAGAGAGCTCTGGATTGTGCTCACAAAGAAATAAGAGCTACAAGGGTGTGCAGAACCAGTTCTTTGGACTTCAAGGTACCACAGGTTGCTTCCCCCCACCATGCTTTTGCTTCCACAGATAAACATGGCCGCTCTTGTGGAATTTGAGAAAACCACGTGCAATACCAGAAAGAGCTCCCATTTTTGCTTCCTCCCAGCCCTGCTGTGTAACGGAGGCATATTTACAACCAACAGAGCCTGCCAGTCAAGGCCCTGGGTAACTGAGAGCTGAGATTGGTGCCCCTTTGAAAACCGCTCATGCTTTTCAGTTGTGCGGCTTCCAGACTTCAGAGGGCACAAGGGGGGGATGTAAACATTGTCCTTCTATTCAGCTTGCTACATAAGGGCATTGAGCTTGACAAGGCTCCAGATACCCTCGCGTTCCGTTTTCACTAAGATTAGACACCGATATCCTTTCCTGGAGACACACAATCCGTCCGGCTTGTTTTCACCCTTAACAATTAACCACTGTGGGTTCAAGCTGGGCCTCTTTATGCTGCCAGTGCCGGAGGCTGCTGCTCAAGAACAAAAATCCATCCAGCGCATAACTTTCCCTAGTGGGAATCCGTAAATGCTCTCTCCACAGTAAACCACTTTGACAATACTTTATGAAGTGCCTAAAACTGCTAGGCACTGTACAGAAAATTGGGGGGGGGTCCTGAGCCAGATTAACCTTTGCTTGAAGTGGGCGGGGGAAATCAATCGATCTAGGATACTTTTTCATCACCGTCACCTGTTACATAGTGGCCTGTGGCTGGCATACCCATATTTCTCATAGTACACTGGGTCCTTGGTATCTGTTGGGTTTCTGTTTCGGGACCCCCTGTGGATACTGAATTCCATAGATAATGAAATCTGTTGGGGCCACATCAGCAAACCAGACATGCCTTTCAGAAGCATCCCAGAGGTCTTCTGGGGCATGTGGATAAGGAGAGACCACTATACTTGGGCAGGAGGTCTGGTCTAGAGGGTAGAGCCTCCGTCTGCCTGAAGATAACATCCACAAGGTTGCCAGTTCGAGGCCACCAGCACCGTGCGACCTTGGAGCAGCTGACAAGCTGAAGCCGAGCGATTCCATCTGCTCTGAGCGTGGGAGGATGGAGGCCAGAATGTGAAGCCAGATCGGAATGAAACACCTTGAATGTAGTCCTTCTTGAAAGAAAGAACCTTCTTTCAAATTGTAAAAATCCCTATTTAATAAGGGATTTAATAAAGCCTGCCTATGTAAATCGCCTTGAATAAAGTCTTGAATAAAGACCAAGAAAGGCGGTATATAAATACCTGTTGTTGTTGTTGTTGTTGTTGTTGTTGTTATTATACTTCCATCTGAAGGAAGTAAGCTTTCACATTGTCCATTTTGTTGGATACGTGCTGTAAGGAATGGATTGCAGCGGTCTCCTGAAGCTTACGTTGCTACAAGTGGGTGAGTCTGTAAGGTGTTACAAGGACCAAAGAGACATACAAGGTAGGTAATGGAGGAATGGGAAGGTAATGGGAGCAAGAGAAAACTGGGGGGAGAAGTTGTGATTTTTTGATACACAGAGCAGTAGTGTCTCTAGGAGGGTGTGGGCCACAGCGGATCATGTGCACAGAGGGGTGGGTGGACAACACCACTACTGGCCAACAGTTTTAAAAATCATGGTACTTTTGAATATTACCATCCTGATATATATCGTTCAATGCCGAATTTCATGCAGAATGCAATGAAACAAACCACAGTGAAATATCTCCATTTTATCAAAAGTTATAGCAAAGAAACAGGTGGGGCAAGGCAAGGGTGCATCATCACGTCCAGGGCATTGCCCCTTTCATTGCACGGGAGGTCCACCATGGGGGGTGACATGCTGGCCTCCCGTACCGGCTGATGTCAACTCTAGTGATGCCACTGACACAGAGACATAGGTTTAGTTACAGCATCGGAGTGGTGCTTGCCAAGGAAACCAAGTCTTGTCCATCCCTACACCTAAATACGTGAAGCAGTTCCACTGAAAAGCACTGCCAAAATCTGGAAGTACATCTTGCATGCAAAGCACTATAAGTTGCCTTGATGGAGAAGGAACTACTTATGGTTCCTGTCTTCATGGGTGGAAACTCCGTTCTATCAGGAGTAGGGGAGAATTCCCATCTGGAAGAGTTTGCCTCTCCGTCCTTCTCCCCTGCCCCCAATCCTCAATCCTCATCTCTTTGTCTATAATCTTTGGCCATGGGGTCAGGAAGTTTTAAATTTTCCTTCTCGTTAATTTAATCTCATAGTTCCCAGCAATTTTCATATATTTAATTTAAACGCACTGTGGGGGGGAAAGAAAACCTCAACGCCATTAAAATGCCGAAATTGCTCGCTTTATAAGGGCAGTGCCAGCAGAGTGGAGCACTGTTTACTGTTGGTTGGGGTGATTAACTTCAGACCAAACCCAAAAGCGGAGCATGGCCCTGTCGACTCTTTAAATGGGATCCCAACATGCCAAGAATGCCACTAAAACACAAGGTCCTATTAAATGCTTAAACTTAGAGGGAAATGAAGTCTTCTGGCCTTGCAACAGGAACTAAGGAACCGTCCACATCACCAACCAGCTTGGAGTCTGAGCACATAAGTCATGAAGCAACGGGGGGATATAGTCCCATGATCACATAATTAAAAATCTGGGTTCTTTCTCATCCATCTTTTCTTTGTTAAGTCTCCGATTCAAACACTTTAAACACTTTTAAAAGCTGGCAACTCTTTCAGACCCCTTGAACTGGTTCACTGCATGGAAAATAATATCAACCCCTTTTGCTAGTGATGCAACTTAATTTAACTAGAGGAAAAACCATACAGTTTGGCCCTTGCTATCCACAAGGGTTTCATTCCCAGAACCCCCACAGATACTGAAATCAGTGGATGTTTGAATCAGCAGATTTGGCCACCTGGAGGCACCAAACATGACTGAATAAAGTTCCGGTAAGGTCTGGAAGGACTTCAGTGGGGTCCAGCTGTGGGTTTGGAACTCCAGGATGATTAAATCCATGGGTTCCAAATCCATGGATATGGAGGGCCCACTGTAGTTATTGTTTAAATTAGCCACTCAGTAGAACCTGGAAGAACTAGGTAGACTGCACAAGCAACCAACCCCTGAAATCTTCCCTTTTAGATACATATATCACTGTTGGCCTAACCGCGAAGTGAGGTGAAGCAGGTTGCATTAATGGCTGATTGCGAGGGCTCTGAGGGGCTCTCTGGGGCCTCCAAAGGACAGACCAACACCAAGGTAAAGAGTTTCAACAGCTGTACAGTAAACCAATGACAAGCCATTGTATATATAGTCTGTCGTTGGTTGGAACATTGCCAAGCAACGCACACATGTATAATGTGTGGAGTGAAAAGCAGGGATGGGAACTCGAGTCAGTCTGAGTCAGTCAGTCGAGTCGAGTCTGAGTCACAAAATCTGCATGTTTTGCTCCATGAGTCTCCATGAGTCAGCAGAACATGCGGATTTTGTGACTCAGACTCGAGTCACCTGCGCCAATGACTTGGGCATTGACTCAGTTCTGAAGCCACTTGACAGCACTGATTCCTCATGCATGCGCACTGGAGTCTGTGGGTATGCTGGCTTACTTTTTTCATGGTGTGAAAGACCTCGTGGAGCCATCATTCAGAGTGGGTGAGCAGCAGGGAAGTTCTAGCCAGGAGTCAAAGAAGGGTTAATGTTTTGCTTTTGCGTCGGGTGGGAGGGCAGGAGGCAGGAGCGGGCTCACTTGCCCACCTCTATAGGAGCTGATGGTCATTGGATGAAGGATGGGCGGTATGGTTTTTTCTTTGGATGACGGAGGACAGAAGGAGGAGCCCAAGGGGATTCTTCCGTTAGGATTGGTTGGAGAAGCACAGAACAGATAAGAAGTAGCCCTTCGTCACTCAGTGCATGCTTGGTTTTCTAATGGAATTGCAAGAGATGGAGATGTCCAAGACCATGTAAATGCTGCCTACACCTTTCCTGCTGGATCACCTGCCTCCTCCTGGCCCCCGGATTGAAGAAGGATGGTGGACCAGAGTCCCACTCTACCCCACTACTTGCCTCTCTTCCACTCTTCCTCTACTGCTCTGTCCCCTTCTTTTTCCAACCCAGTGGAAAAAGTGGGAGGAGGAGAGTAGCGGAGGTGGGTGGGCAGTCAGTGGTGGGCAGCCTTCAATCTATTTGCTACCTGGGGCGACTGTCTTAGGCAGGGCAACCTCATGGATGAGCTGGCCCTGGCCACTAGCCGAGATGGCATCATGAGGGGATCAGAGGTCAAATCTATCTACAAGTGACTGCTAGTCCTGGTGCTGCCTCCATGTATCTCTGAGCACAAGTTGCTGGGAAGCAACCAGAGGCACCTGGGTCACCGCTGCAGGAAACGGAGGTAGGTCTAGATTGACTTCTGGTCTCATCCAGCAGGGCTCTTTCTATGTTCAAGGTGAAGTAGAAAGTTTTGGGAGAAGTGCCTTGCCAAGGCCCCACAGTGCTGCAAATCAGATTGTTTCCTTTTTAATTGGTCTTCAGCCAGGGCATTCCAACACAGCATCATTTTTCTTCATCAATGTAAAAGAAACTCTGCCCATTGTTAGATTAATGGCGATGCCTACGCAAACTTAAAGGTTAGCAAGCTGAGCTGGTTTCTTTTTTCATTCCTTGTAACCTCTTGGTGTGTTTAATTTGAATTCTTCTGACATGAGGTCTTTGTTTCTTTCACTGTAGCGTTGTTGTTGTTGTTGGTTTTTTGTTTTTGTTTTTTTTTTGGTCTAGAGACCAGGAAAGAAAAAAAGATACTCTTTGCATCAGGAAAGCTCCTGGGTTCAGATCCTACTTGTTTCTACAGGGTCAGGATCTGGAGTGGAAAGATCACAGCGTCACAGCATGCTCAACAGTTTACATAAGAACATAAGAAGAGCTCTCCTCAGGTAAAAGGCCCATCTAGTCCAGCTTCCTGTATTTCACAGTGGCCCACCAAGTGCTTCAGGGACCACACAAGACAATAAGAGACCTGCATCCTGGTACCCTCCCCTGCATCTGGCAATCTGAGGTAGCCTACCTTTAAACCAGGAACTTGCACATACCTACCATGACTTGTAACCGGTGATGAACTTTTCCTCCGGAAATTTGTCCAATCCCCTCTCTTAAAGGCATCCAGGCAAGATGCCATCACTACTTCCTGTGGCAAGGAGTTCCACAGACCAATTACGCGCTGGGTAAAGAAACATTTTCTTTTGTCTGTCCTAACTCTCCCAACATTCAGTTTTAGTGTATGTCTCCTGGTTCTGGTGTTCACAAAAGCTGTCAGAACGCTGGTCAGCTGGAACCTCAGAGAGCAGTTGAAAGACACTCTTGTTTAGGAACCACTAATCGATGCGATCCAAGGGGTCAGAGAACCTCAAAAACCAGAGTATGGTTCACCTATGTAGCAGAATGAGATGGCAGACTGGATCACTTCAGATGGCGGAGTGGAGAGGGGAGGGGACTTTTTTTTTTAAAGACCTTTGCAAGGGGAAAAAAAAAGTATCACTGGACTAGAAGAGATTTTTTTTTGTTGTATGAATTTTCATTTTCAGAGAATTCATTTATTTATGAAGGGAATTTGTACTCCACCTTTCCAGAATATTTTGAATTGGAATTTTTTCTGGACAATGTCCAAATAAATTGGGATTTGTATGTGACAGGGATGGGCAACTTGACTCATAAAACTCGGACTCGAGTTGCCAAACATGTGTTTTCCCAGAATGGCGCAAACTTGAGTTACACGTGTTTTGAAACTGGAAGTGACTCGGGACTTGGGAGTTTCTCTCAGGAACAAGTTGAGACTCAGAAACTCCGGTTCGTAAGGAACCAATTGGCGCTTTCTGCAGTGTCGTGTTCACTTGAAGAATAGCAAAGTTAAAAAAAATAAATTAAAAAAACTATAGAAAATGTACATGTTGCATAGTCTTTGCAATCACCCAAAATATTTATTATTGGTAGTATTTTATTAATCATCCATGTGAATGATGCTTTAGAATGAAAGATCAGATCCCTGCCCCAGGAGGCTTACAATGTAAAATCCATACATGGAATATGAATTAGAAAAGTACTTAGCAAAGCGTATTTAAAGCCCAGTCCTATTCAGCGCTAGCACAGTGGGGCCTCAAGGCCCATGCCATATCCAGCACTGAAATTGGACAGGCCAGAGGTCTCCTTGGGGTAAAGGAATGTTTGTTTCCATACCCCATGTCAAGCATCAACCTGTCCAACAGGGCTACTTGGACCTGGTGCAAGTCCAAGAAGCCCTTTGGGTCCCAGGAGGGGGTTAGGTTATGGTGGTCACCTCCACCATCCCCACCACTGCCAGGCCTGAACCTGCCCTCCTTCGCCCTGAAACACCCCTTCCCCACCTCTGTTCTGCTCACCCCCAGGCTGCCCAACACAGAACTCTGAATTCTGCTGAATACAGTGCCAGAGGGATGGAGCAGGCCTTCCTGCTGGCATGCCTTGTTTTTATGTCACTGCAAACGTGCTTCATGGCATGTTTCTGCTAGTACTAGCCCACATTAGGATTGGGCTGTCAATGTGGTTTAAATGTTACATTCAAAGTAATTTAAAGCTTCACTTGAAAATTATTTTATTGGCATATCTCTAAATGTTTTAAGGCACAGCAGTACAATGCACTTTCCTTACAGTGCTTAAAATGCAAGATGGGGGCAGTGGCGTCACTAGGGGGTGTGGGGAATGTGGATGGTGTGGGTCACACTAGGTAACACGCATGGGGGGGTGAAACCACTACTGGTCAAAAATGTTTAAACCTTGGTTTTTTTGAATAATACCATCATGTTATATATCATTCGATGTGGAATTTCATGCAGAATGCGAGGAAACAAACCACACTGAAATATTTCTATTTTATCAAAAGTTATAGCCAAAAAACCAGCAAGTTGAGACAATGGTGCTTCACCACACCCACCATCCAGGGCATTCCCCCGGCCACTGCATGGGAGGAAGTCCATCGTGGGGGTGAGGCAAACCCTAGTGACGCCACTGGGGAGTGCAATGCATGTCTGCTCAGGAGTAAAGCCTGTTGTGTTCAGTGGGCTGTACTCCCAGAAAAGGTGTATTAGATTGTACCCATTTTTCACATTAATTCAACATACCCAAAGAACTAGCATATCCCAAAGATATTTTGTATGTAATGTTGCCCAAAAAAGTTAATTACAACCACGCGGCTGTTGATTTGATTGGCATTGTAGCCATTTATTAAGGTGCTGAGGCATTTTATGAAACAGTGCATTTTCTAGACATGGAAAAACATAGTGGAAAATTTCCCACCCTGTATCATTGCCAAACACCATTGACATTGGTGTTTACTATTTGATTGTGGATTTTTATCTTCTAAACCAGTGGTTCCCAAACCCCGAGATCCACTTTTAAAAATGACACTTTGTTGGGCCCTACCTAGCGTTACAAGACAATCCTAACCTGGTCCACTCAGAAGTAAGTCCTATTTTGTTCAATGGGGCTTACCCTCAGGAAAGTGTGGTTAGGATTACAGCCAAAAACATTCTGTAAATATTTTATACACCTATTGGACATCATATCGTACTTAACAGAATTTGACAGCTGACGTGCAGGAGTTTTTCAGAGCCAATATCATTCAATGGTTGGCATCGGATCCTTGTTATTCATTGATAGGCAACACTTATCTTGAATATCGCAGCCTTCAGGACTTCATATTTGATGCCTGGCAAAAACATTTGAGAGACGCTGACAAGCGCAAGCATAATTTCAGATTTGGAGGTAATATTTTCCATCCTAATATGCATTTTTTTTTACTTTCAATTTGAAATTCCACATTCTAAATTTGATAGGCAAAAATGCAGAAAGTTGGCAAATACTGAATATTCTCAGATATTTGCTTCAGTTTTAGTTCTATTTCTTCAAGAAGAAAATTAAAGAGCTTAGAGATCATTTTAAATGCGTTGGTATTTCAAATGTATACAATGGGCCCTCCTTATCCACAGATTTCAGTATCGATGGAAACTGACCCCACTCCCTCCCCGCCCTGTCCTGGAACACCTCCTACACGCCTCCCGCCACCCCCCCCCACTCACCCCTGCCTAGTGGTCTGGGCAAGTGCCTGGGAGCGAACCGCCAGGCTCCCACTGGCTGGCGCAAACCCTTGCAAATGTGCTTTACAGCGTGTTTGCAACAATGTGCGCCAGCAGTAAGCCAGCGCACCAGGCTCAGGATTGGGCTCTCAATTAACCTGCAGAATTCAGTATCTACAGAGGATCCTGGAATGGATCCATTCTGGATGCCAAGGGCCCTATAAACCTATTCATACATAGTCAGGGCTAGGATGAACATACCCTAGGACGATAAAGTATCTACTATAGTAGGTTTTGTCATTACTGAGTTATCTAGTGGGGCATAACCCTCACTTCAGAGTGATGATGTTTCATCCTTGCCTTCATTTTCCTACAATTACAGAATCAGAAATGTGTCAGCAAGGAGGATGTTTCCATGCACAGTCCCTAAAAGTTCCACAATAAATCATCTATGGTGCAACCGTGACATGTCACAGAACTTATCTAGCAATGGCGTATTTATGGCTTCGAGGTTTTTCTGAGAAGGGAAAGTCCTCAATGGAACCTGGAAGCCAACTGTGTAGCAGTTTCAAATTGTCATTGAAAATCCAAGTGCACTCCCCCTTTTCCTACTTCTGAAAAAGATCAATGCTTTCTCTTTACGGTATTCAAAGGCTTGTAGTTTTTGCTTCTCTCTCTCTCTCTCTCTCTCTCTCTCTCTCTCTCTCTCTCTGTGTGTGTGTGTGTGTGTGTGTGTGTGTGTAAAGGCCCAAGAAAGCTATCGGCTAAGGCAGAGGTTCCCCAACATGGGCGTTGCGACAAATCCCCATGGGTGCCATGGGATGTGCCCCAGCCAAGCCACTCAGCAGCGCAATTGTGACATGACAGACCACAGAGCAGAGGCTCTGAGCTGCGTCATTTTGCTGGGATTTTTCCCTGACCTATGTGGCTGATTTTTGCTGCTTTTCGTAGCACTGTGCATGTGTTACACCCAGTGTGGATGCCGTATTCACAGCTTCCAAATCTGTGAATGTCTTCCAAATACTGCGTTGGTTACTGCAGTCAAATTCTGTAATTGTAGTCAATGGAGAGATGGGCTTTTAAAGTATATGGAGGTCGGGGTGGTGTTTTAAAGTGCACCCTTGTGGATGCTGTACACACCATCCAAACTGCATGTAACATTTGCTATTTACACAACAGAGCTATTGTGATTGGTGTTTACTATTTGATTGTGGATTTTTATCTTCTAAACCAGTGGTTCCCAAACCCCGAGATCCACTTTTAAAAATGACACTTTGTTGGGCCCTACCTAGTGTTACGAGACAATCCTAACCAGGTCTACTCAGAAATAAGTCCTATTTGTTCAATGGGGCTTACTCTCAGGAAAGTGTGGTTAGGATTACAGCCTTAAAAAAAACAAAAACAGTATCACATTCAAGCTTCTGTTTTCATCCTTTTTACTATGGTGGGGAGGTGTTGAGCTCCACAATCATCCGCTCTGGACCATTCTCGTGGTTTTTTGATTTCCATAGGGCTCAATACATTTCCCTTGTTAGTGACTTGACCCACCAAAAATTGGGTCCCGGCCCACAATTTGGGAACCACTGTTTTAAACCATTATGACATTGTTTTTTAGTTAGCAGCATGAACATGATTTAAAAGAACATGAATTAGCCCTCGCTAAATGCAGATTCTGGACCTGACCTCTGGCTGCAGTTGAGACTGAAAGGGAGGGGAAAACTTGATAATGGAATGATGGAAGAATTTGCAAAAGATGAGGTGGATGTCGAGGGATTTACATGAGGAGAACTTTGAGAGTCACAAGCATTTCAAAGTGAAGAACAAACTCTGCTCCCAAGATATCTCTAACTTGGGGCACTCAGCATCTGGCCAGGTTTCAATGCAAGGGAAGGAAAAATCCTGCTATGAATGTCCTCATGAAACGTGCCTCTAATAGCATTAAAAGCAGCAAAATGGGCCTCTCACGGGTTTGCCAAATGAAGAATTTGCTGCCGTTATCGTGCAGATAAGAATGACAGCTGAAGAGCAGGAATGTTTGCAGCCTGGGTTCTAAGGGAAGCTTTCCCTTGTGCAGTGAAATGCACACGATCCCTCGAGGAGACAGGGTGTGGTGTCAACAGTGGCCCCTTGCTCTGACAGGTGTGGGAAGCATGGGGTTAACACCAGGGCCTTAGAATGCAGTGAGTGTGCTGTACAGCTGCAGTCACTTGAAGGCAACAGGGCCAGCAGGGAGAAATGAGCAGCACCTGGAGAAGGAAAGGTTTGTGGGTAGTAGAAGGAGGAAAGGTTGGAGGAAGGAAGGAGAGAGGACTAATTTGACTGACTGGTTAACAGATTGGTGGACTGACTCATGGACTGGCTAACGGATTGGCAAACTGACTAACTAAATGGAGTTACCTTCCCATTGGTGCTGAGGTTCAGTAGCAGTTCTGTACGTTGCTAGAGTGAGCCAGGGAGACTAACTAGCTTAAAGCGGCCATAAGTTCTCTAGACCAGTGGTTCTCACACATTTAGCACTGGGACCCACTTTTTAGAATGAGAATCTGTCAGGACCCACTGGAAGTGATGTCATGACCGGAAGCGACATCATCAAGCAGGAAAATCTTTAACAATTGTAGGCTGCAATCCTACCCACACTTACCCAGGAGTAAGTCCCATTTACTATCATTGTGAAAAGAATATACATAGTACAGTAGCTTGTTAAAAGTACAGGCCTGCAACATTTCCCTGAATGCAGTCACATACCAGGGTAACATCAAGTCTAATATATTAAAAAATAAAATATTGAAATGAATAGGGAACCACCTGAAATTGGCTTGTGACCCACCTAGTGGGAAACACTGCTCTAGACCAAGTTTGGATGGAGAATTTGGCAAAACACTTTGTGTTGTCCTGGTTTCTAAAGGCAAAGACTGGGCAAGGAGCTTGAATCTAAAGACACCTGCATCTGTGCTTGAAGCAGTGATGTCCCATTTCCACTATGACTGATAGTAATGTCCTGCCAAGAGGTCCACTGCACCCTAGTGTGAGTGGAATAGTAATTCTTATTCTTGTTCTGATTATCATGGCTGGCATAACCAGCCCTTTCGAACTGGGCCAAAAGACCAGAAGTTTTGGCGTTGGTGCTGTAAACTGTCATTTGTATGCCCTTGGTTTAGACTTACCAGGTTACCACCACAGACATGGCAATGACCTTCTCATTGCTTATGTAAACTGCTTGGGCTCAGCAGCCATGGAGCAAAAATTACTGCTCAGCAGCCAACTAGACTCATATATATCCAGGCTGAATATTTTGTGGTTCAAGCAGAGCTCTGCTGAGAACCTTTGCCTTGTCATGTAGTGGTCGTGATGGGGAGAAGAGGAAACAAAGCTTGTTCCTCTAGCTCAGGGGTGCTCACACTTTTTTGGCTCTAGAGCTACTTTGAAACCCAGCAAGGCCCGGAGATCTACCAGAGTTTTTTTACAATGTTCGCGCCATCATAACTTATAACATTTATGTGTACAATGTATGTTGGTGTACCTTGCATAACCTCATGAGCCAATATTGCACAACACAACATAATTAATTATAAACATTTTTAGTAATTACTTGAATTTACTTTGATGACTTGCACTGAAGTGAATCAGCCAAGGATGCATAGCCCGGACAGTAGCTGTTGACAGCCAGCTTCAAGCACTCTTCCAAATGTTCATCAGTCATGGTAGACCGGTACTTGGACTTAAAGATCTTCATGTAGGAAAAGGCTGACTCACATAAATAAGTGGAGCCCTTCCTGCCTCAGGTGCTCTTATATCCCTGAGGGCCCTATTGCCTTCAAGTGGCTGCAGCTGTGCAGCACACTCTGCTGGATGCCCAGGCCTTACCCTTAAAGGGGCCACTGCTGACACCACATCTACCTCCTCACCAGATCTTCCTTGATTCCAATACAAGTGGGGGGGGGGGGAGCAGATCTCTATACAGGCCAGTGCAAAAGCAGGGGAAAGGTGTGGGGGAGGGAAGATCTCTGTATAGACATCACAGCAAGACCAGTGCAAAACCCCTTGCACACAGAACCAACAGATGGAAGTGGGGGGGGGGGGCAAATCTCCATACATACCAGTGCAAAAACAGGGGAAAGGTAAGTCATCCCCAGGAGAATCAATGGGGCTCACTCCAGGTGCTCTTATATCCCTGAGGGCCCTATTGCCTTCAAGTGGCTGCAGCTGTGCAGCACACTCTGCTGGATGCCCAGGCCTTACCCTTAAAGGGGCCACTGCTGACACCACATCTACCTCCTCACCAGATCTTCCTCGATTCCAATATAAGTGGGGGGGGGGAGCAGATCTCTATACAGACCAGTGCAAAAACAAGGGAAAGGTGTGGGGGAGGGAAGATCTCTATATAGACATCACAGCAAGATCAGTGCAAAACCCCTTGCACACAGAACCAACAGATGGAAAGGATGCGTGGACAGGAGAGAAGCCTGCCAGCAGCTCCTCTCTAGGTCTACTCACGAGTCACCCCCAGTAGAGTCAACGGGGCTCACTCCCAGGGATGCATGGGTAGGAGCTCACTCCCAGGGCGGGGCTCACTCCCAGGAATGCATGGACGGGAGAGAAGCCTTCGACTCATTTTGCCTGGCGATCGACTGGTAGATCGGGATCGACTTATTGAGCATCCCTGCTCTAGCTTACCTTTTTTTCTGTTTTTGCTGCTGCCCCAAATTCACAGCAATGATAGTGGTAGCACAGCTCTGGGTGGACGACTGCTGCCATTTTAACGTACAGCAAAGTTCCCGGAGACTTACGGAAAAAACATGGCAGCTGCTGCTTTTGCCAGGAAGCACTGCTCCAGTTGGTTGGTTGATGATGTTGTCTTGTTCCCAGGGGACTTATGGATAATTAAAATGGCAGCTACCAGTGTTAGCAGGCATCTCCATTCATGCCTCCCAAAGTGCTGAAAAACCTCACCCTATTTTTAACACCTATGGATGAGGTACTGAAGGTGGGCAGGCCATTTTGGGACTGTTTGTGTCAGGTTGCTGGCACAGATCCAGTGAGAAGTTGGAAGAGTCCCGCTGCTAGTGTGCCTGCCCTTGCTAAATGTTTGTGGAGCAAGCCATCTTCCATCTTGGAAGTACATGCGGAGCTCTTTCACCCAAAGGCCTCTCAGATTCTAGATATGGACCTGAGCAAAGGGGGTCCTAGATATTGACCTGATATGGGTCCAGTTGCTAGCTGCTTATGGAGGACCAGACACTTACTAGAGCTGAAATTCATCTGGAGAAACAGGTGGAGTCTGGGGATGAGACACCCAGTAGCTGGTGCTATCTTTCCCGCTTCTGCTCCCAGCTTGAGTTGCCATTGTGTTCCTGATTTGCTAGGGTGAGAAGAATGTCTTTTGTTGGGGGGGGGAAGGGCTACCTCACTGAAAGAATGGTCTGGGGCAGAAGAGGCATTCTGACTGTCAGGGACCAGCTGGCTAAAGGCAGCTATGGAGTGGAGCTTCTCACTGATTCATCTATACTGAGTCACATTTCAGTCATGAAGATACTGGAATCAAATGACTACATGAACAACAAAGAAATCATGAAAGAAGGTTGTCTGTGCCCACCCAAGTCCAATTGTCTCAGATTCATCAGATAAAATCAATGAGAACAATTACCGCAAAATTTCATCCCAGTACAGTGGATTTTTTTTTCCTGACACGGTCAAGATTCGGCTTTAATAAGTATACTGCATTTTGTAGAGCACCCTAAATTACAGGGTAACCCAAAGTGATTAGACCACAAGATTTCAGAGCAGCGCACGCATTGGTTGTGATACGCTGAGTTGTGATACGCCCTTTGGTTGCCCTGCAAAATAGATGCAGCCAATATTGCTGATATTAAAACCAGGAGAGCAAAAATGCTTTCATCTTATTTTAATTGAAGGGAGAGGCACCTATCAAAACTAATTATCTGTGCCGTTCCAGTTCATTGTGTCATGAGATTTTTGTAAAAGGGGGAATGTTATGTCATAGGCAACTGTCCAAGTACAGACCAAGCCTTTAGAGCCAGTGTCAATTAGCATGTACACCTGAGTCCTGGGAGCCATTCATCCTACCTGCTCAGAGCAGCAGCAGTGGGCAGGAACACCTGGTGGAGGGGGGAGAGAACTCTAGAGGGCACCTCTCCTCCAGCACCCCTTGGCTTCCACTGTCTTTCAGGAGAACACTGTCAGGAGCCACAGCAGTTGGATATCAGTCTGAGCGGCCACCCAGAGGCATTACTATGGGGGAGTGGAGGGTGCAGACTGCACCAGGTGACACCAGTATTCCACTAAACCTGGATATTCCATCTAGCCTCGCTACGTCTCTTCGGACCACCATGTCGCAGAGGACTTTCTCAGCCTTCCTACTTGAGACCCTTAATCTTGAGATGTTAACCAAGCTTAAGATCATGTCACCAGACCATTACACGTGGTCTCCCATTTGCAGCCATCTTTATCCCCCTTGCCTCCCTCTGTGGCCTCCCTTGTGTCAATAGCTAAACTGTAAGTCCACCGGAGCAGGGACCTTGTCTTTTCATGTTTCTTGAAGCACCATGTACGCTGATAGGATAAACAAACAAATAAGTAAATAATGATCTTAAGGCCTTCAGCATTCAAAGCATGGGCTCGAACACTGAGCTATGACCCTTCCTGCCTACCCAAAGTGGACATACTAAGCCTCTGTTGGCAACCTTCAGTCTCAAAAGACTATGGTATCGCGCTCTGAAAGGTGGTTCTGGAACAGCGTCTAGTGTGGCTGAAAAGGCCAATCCGGGAGTGACAATCCCTTCCACACCGGGAGCAAGTGCAGTCTGTCCCTGGTCTGTCTCCCTGGCTGTGGGCCTTCCTTCTTTGCCTCTTAGTCTTAGACTGTTGGCCAAGTGTCTCTTCAAGCTGGGAAAGGCCATGCTGCACAGCCTGCCTCCAAGCGGGGCGCTCAGAGGCCAGGGTTTCCCACCTGTTGAGGTCCACTTCTAAGGCCTTCAGATCCCTCTTGCAGATGTCCTTGTATCGCAGCTAAGGCTGCAATCCTATCCACGCTTATGTGGGAGTAAGCCTCATTGGCTATAATGGTACTTAATTCTGATAGACATGCATGGGATTGGGCTCTATGTTAGACGATCCAACGCAATATAATCTATTCTACGTAGCTATCTACATTGCTAAATCTATCACCAATGCTACAAGCAGAGGCACGTCTCGGAGTCCAGATCAGTGACATCACAATGTCACATGATGCCGTGATGTCACTTCGGGGTGCCTCTTCCTGGAGGAGGCTACTTCATGATCCGGGTGCTGCCCTGCCCGCAGTTCTGCACCCTGTCTTTTCAGCTCTGTATTTGCAATTGTGGCTGAGCTAGGCACTGTACAACCCACCTGAAATTGGCTCCTGACCCACAGTTTGAGAAACACTGCGCTGGAGCATTTGGTCCTATATAATCATTGGCGGCTTTTCTCTTCTAATTAACCCTTTGCCACCACACCTGCCTGTGTAAGTGGCAATTTTGACAGCTTTATAATTGTATGTTCCTTTTATTCAGTATATATCATTGCTTTTAATCATTACATTAATTCCTCTCAGTAAATTAGTTGTTTGGAACTGACTGGATGAGAGGACACTTTTTATTCCTCTTATTTTTACGGTGCCTGGTTGTGTGGTGTGTGCATCGAGACCAACAATTTCAAGATCCCTGGACATGTGTACTTGGGGGCACATGGAAATGCCCAGTGCGTATGTCCTCAGAATATGTTTGTTAAAACCACTTTCAGAAAAGCACAACATTTGTGTTACAGCCTCTGGTGGCCAAATGTCTTTAACATTCATTCCCTACCTGGGACAGAAAACAGACATTAGAAACTTGTTTGAGGGATGGCTGTTTATTCACTGATTCTATTATAAATGGTGCTGAAGTAACCTGAGACATCAAATTTGGCTCTTGTCTGGAGCAAAGACAAGATTCCTTCCCCCGTTCTCTGTCTAATGCTGCAAAGGTGGAGGGAGGGGAGGGGGGTTAACAAAAATCTGTCAAGCTCCAATACTCATTATAAATGACCTCATTTTATAAATAATGGTAGGAAAACAATACATTCAACAGAAATGAGATTAGAGCATGGGAGGAGAGGAAGAGATGAATTGCAAACACTGGGATGTCTGGTAGTTATTCCAAGGAAGATAAATTCTTGTTTTAAAAGGCCTCCAGTGGGGCAGCCTGATTGTGAAGGATGAACTAAGCAAGCAAACAAAGGAAGAAGGAACCTCCACCTTCCCTTCCCTTTGCTACAGTCAAAGGACTACAGCATGACGTGGCAAAAGAGTGCTCTTGGCCATTTTGCGTGATCCACTGAAATATTACAAAATCTCCTTATATATATATACATGTCCTTGGTACGCCACTGCCTGGACTGTACCAATTCAGACTATGGGTGGGAGTTCACGTGATCAGATATTGTATAAAAAGAAAAGTCTCCACGCATCAAAAACAAGTTGTAATGGAAAAGAGATCTAGCAGGGGATACTGAAGGAAACTACTGGCCCCATCTCTGTCTTCTAACAGCACAGGGTGCAGGTGGGAGATTATATTTTGGAATGCCCCCTCAAGTAAAAAACACACTCTGCACATGACTCGGAATTTTAGTAATTGACAAAACACACACACAAAATTAGCACTGATCGACACTAAAGCTTGCTTGCTGAACCAGTTTCCAATTATTAGAATGCCAATTATGGTCAATGGATTCTTCCAGGACTTTTGGTCAGATGTAACGGCACAAATAGTCACCCATGGCATTTCCTTGACTCCCAAAGCTTGCGATGATGAAGTCAAACACCCCTAGCGCAATTCCTTTAATACTCATACTCTCTGGTTCTATCAAATGATGGATTCCAAAATGCACTCCTTAGTTGTGGTCAGCTCTCTCCAGAACCAGCTGGGTGTAAACCGAAAGGAAAATTATGTCATATTTTTTGCAATGTTTTAGGTGAGTGAGGACATATACTCACCCTTTCCTTATCTCTGAAGCAGACACAAAGCACATTCCTTGCATCAGGCGAAAAGTACATTCCAATCTTTTGGCTCCAAATAACAAAATACATGCTGTTTTCACCCACCCAATCTTGGGGAGAATCTTGAAGAGGCCGTCCCTGCTGACCAGGTCGAAAGCCTTTGTGAGATCTATGAAGGCTATAAAGAGTGGCTGTCGTTGTTCCCTGCATTTCTCCTGCAGTTGTCTAAGGGAGAATACCATATCAGTGGTGGACCTGTTGGCTCGGAATCCACACTGTGATTCTGGATAAACGCTCTCTGCAAGTACCTGGAGCCTCTTTAGTGCAACTTGGGCAAACAACTTTCCTACAACGCTAAGGAGAGAGATGCCGCGGTAGTTGTTGCAGTCACCCCTGTCGCCTTTGTTCTTGTACAGCGTGATGATGTTTGCATCCCTCATGTCTTGAGGTACTCCACCTTCTCTCCAGCAGAGACAAAGGATTTCATGCAGCTCAGTGATGATGATCTCTTTGCAGCACTTTAGGACTTCAGCAGGGATGCTGTCTTTTCCAGGTGCCTTGCCAAAGGCAAGGGAGTCCAGGGCCACGTGAAGTTCTTCTAGGGTTGGTTCACTGTCAAGCTCCTCCAGCACAGGCAGGCACTCAATGTTGTTCAGCGCTTCTTCGGTGACTACATTTTCTCTGGAATATAGCTCAGAGTAGTGCTGCACCCAGCGTTCCATCTGCTGCGCCCGATCCTGGATGACCTCGCCTGTTGCAGACTTCAGAGGGGCAATTTTCTTCTGTGTTGGACCTAGGGCCTGCTTGATACCATCATACATCCCATCATACATACATCATACATCATACATACAGGCTGACAATCAGCCTGAAGAAAACACAGGTCATGGTTCAGGATGTGGACTCACCTCCCTGCATTACAATCTCTGCGCATGAACTGGAGGTTCTCCATGACTTTGTGTACCGTGGCTCAACAATCTCCGACACTCTTTCTCTCGATACCGAGCTAAACAAACGCATCGGTAAAGCAGCTACCACGTTTTCCAGACTCACAAAGAGAGTCTGGTCCAACAAGAAGCTGACGGAACATACCAAGATCCAGGTCTACAGAGCTTGCATCCTGAGTACACTTCTGTACTGCAGCGAGTCATGGACTCTTCGCTCACAACAGGAGAGGAAACTGAATGCTTTCCACATGCGCTGCCTCCGACGCATTCTCGGCATCACCTGGCAGGACAAAGTTCCAAACAACACAGTCCTGGAACGTGCTGGAATCCCTAGCATGTATGCACTACTGAAACAGAGACGCCTGTGTTGGCTCGGTCATGTCGTGAGAATGGATGATGGCCAGATCCCAAAGGCTCTCCTCTATGGAGAACTCGTGCAAGGAAAGCGCCCTACAGGTAGACCACAGCTGCGATACAAGGACATCTGCAAGAGGGATCTGAAGGCCTTAGGAGTGGACCTCAACAAGTGGGAAACCCTGGCCTCTGAGCGGCCCACTTGGAGGCAGGCTGTGCAACATGGCCTTTCCCAGTTTGAAGAGACACTTTGCCAACAGTCTGAGGCTAAGAGGCAAAGAAGGAAGGACCATAGCCAGGGAGACAGGCCAGGGACAGACTGCACTTGCTCCCAGTGTGGAAGGGATTGTCACTCCCGAATCGGCCTTTTCAGCCACACTAGACGCTGTTCCAGAACCACCTTTCAGAGCGCGATACCAGAGTCTTTCGAGACTGAAGGTTGCCAACTACTATTTCACCCACCCAGAATGGTAATGGTTTGGTCCGGTTCTTGACTGCATTGAATCTTACACCAGCCTGGTCACTTGCGCATCAGGGAGAAAGTCTTCTTGGTTAAGATTTTATCTTAAAGGATGGGGTTGCTTTGGGCAGGGCAAGAGGCTTCACCTATTATACATTCAGAGGGTCCCAATGTCAATCTTTCTCAGGCATCTTTCTCAGGCAAAGCCCCAGTCTGAAACCCTGGAGCCACTGCTTGTTTGGACAACCCTGAACTAGGTGAATCACACTCTGACACAGGATAAACTTTATATTATGTACCTCAGGGAGCATGCAAAAAAGTGATTTCTGCCTCCTGCGGTCCATTCTGCTACTTGGAACTCCACCATGTCATTCGGCTGCCTGTATAGACCAGGCCGCTATCACATAACATGAAACAGATGGGCCTTTCCCGACCTAACCCTTTTACATACTGTGCAGGGGTGTAGCTGGGCTAATCAGATTTGGTGAGGTATCCCTCAAAAGAATGTAGCCATCAGGATTTGCACATGTAGGCCTGTGGTATGTGAAGGAAGGAAGGCTGAGTACAGTGATGGCACCGAAACAACCACTGACCCCTTGGGCCAAGGCTGGAGAAGAACTGAAAGTAATGGAGCGATGGAGCTAATGAGTCCCTTCAGGATTGCATCATTTCATTCAAACTGAGTCATGGCAGAGAGATTTGGGAAACAAGTCAGAATGCATTATAAAGAGCGTGATCAAGGCTGTGGAAGTCTCGGTACATTGTTCCCATTTTGCAAACATGCTAGGTGTTACAAGCTGTTCGCAAATGTCGAGCACATCTGGAGAAGCCGAGGGACATGTAGAGGCAATATGCAAGAATAAGGCTGGGCAAATGCAGAAAGGAAAATGAATGTCCGGGCAGAAAATAAATGTCCAGGGATTTTTTTTACCTCCTCGTTTCCCAAACCGCTTACTGAGACAATTCAGAGCAAAGTGCAATCAGTCCAATTAAGTAATTTTGGACAATCCAGAAACTAGGTCAAATATTCTATTGTAAAGTGGTCTGCTTTGGAAAGAAATGTGGCGCAATCCTGAAATTTATTTATTTATACCGCCCTCCCTCCAAAGAGTTCAGGGTGGTGTACCCAGCTGTTCCCCTCCTTTTGTCCTCACAACAACCCTGCGAGGTAGGTGCAGCTGAGAGAAAGTGACTGGCCCAAGGTCGCCCAGGAAGCTTCGTGGCTGAGGAGGGATTTGAACCTGGATCTTCAGGTCCACCTCCCAAACCACTACACCGCCCTGGCACAATTTGTCACAATATTTCATTCATTCATTCATTCCACCTTTATTGGCATAAACAAATCCAACAAGAAAACAAAATTAAAACATTCAGGGTAGCCACCAATCACTGATCAGGCAAAGAAATACAGAGGAATTTATGCCTCGAATATTTCAGAATCCAGAGAGGATTGCTTGAGCTTCAGGTATCTTCAAACATTTTCCTTTTGGCCATGATTCCCCCTACCAATGTGTGCTGCTGGTTCATTTAAATTTGAAGTAAGGCTTTCAACAGAGCTTCAAGTTTTGTTTTTTTAAAACTGCTGCCCAGTTGTTTTTAATTGCATTTTTGTTCTTTGCTTTAACAAGTGAATTCTACCACTTTGAAATCGATGAACACATTAAAAAGGCCCTCCTCGGGCTCCGTTCAGTCCTGTTCCTTCCCTCCGCCTTCCCTTCGGTTGGAGCACGTAGTGCTGGACATTTGGCAGTATGCCCCATTGCTGACTGAAATCTGAAACAGGAGCACATCTTCATTATGTAGGTCCAGCCATCCAGGACCGGCCCAACCATCAGGCCAACTGAACCGGATGCCTGAGGGCCCAAACCTATCCAATTTTCCAGTGCTGGTGCAGTTGTGCCAACGGGGCGTGCACTGCGTCCTGTGGTGTGGAGGCAGTCATAGAGGCATCCTCAAGGTACAGGAACATTTTTTCCTTTACCTCAGGGCTGCATTGAGGCTGCACCAGAGCTGGAAAGTTGGATAGGTTTGGGCCCTCAGGCAGTAGATTGGTAGGGGAAATGCTCTCTGTCTGCTTGCTTGTCTTCACTGCTCCTCTTACTTTCTCTCTTTGGAATGGAAAAGCAAAGGGGGCAGAAATGAAGAGGGGAGAAGAGTGTTGAGTTAGAACACTGGGGTGTGCAAGGAGCAGAAGCAGATAAGGGGGGCAGCATTTGGCAGGCCACCTCAGGAGGCCTTAAGCTAGCCCTGCTGCCATCCCACTCTTCTCCATGGCCACGCTTGCAAGGTTCCTTGGCAGCTTGTGTGCACGAGAGGCTGGATCATGCATGTGCCTTGTTTTCCTTCCCTGAAACATCTGTATCCAACACCAGCCATGTGGAGGAAAGTTGACCAACAATCCATTTGGAAGATGGTTGGTTGGCAACCTTCAGTCTCGAAAGACCATGGTATAAGCCTACAGCACTCGGTATTCCCAGGCGGTCTCCCATCCAAGTACTAACCAGGCCTGACCCTGCTTATCTTCCGAGATCACATGAGATCAGACATGTGCAGGAATGCCATGGACAAAGCCTGGAAGTAAGGGGTGCAAATGAAGTGGTTCAATAAGTGATAAACAGATAAGTAGCGCATGCAGCTTACCAGGACTACGGCATTAAATAAATTGGAAAATCAAATAAGATTCCAATCCTGCTTATTTGAAAGCTGGCTCGTCCAAATCAATTGGACCTACTTCAGGGAACGTATGTCTAGGTTGGGAATGCTAAAAGCAAAAATACCATCATTTCTCTTTCAAAAATCTTACAGGTGGGACGAAGCTCATGCCCACAGAAAAATGCACTTTACCCCTTATGCGCTGCCCCCTAATCTTCTGCTGCCACTACAGTCTTAGCTGCAGTGCTGACCACAGTTTGGTTTTACTAAGCCAGTGCTTGCCAAACTCTTTCAACCAGTGGCTCCTTTGACCTACTGGGCCATTGGCCACAGCTCCCCCCCCCCATTAGGGCTACAACCCTGTACATTGTACAGGGCAGCAGGTTTTTCGTGAGGATTCCACAGCCATGGCTCACAGTTTGGGAACCACTGGCCTAAGCCTTGTGTTTCACAGCACAAGGGCCACAACAGCTAAGGACCCAATCTTATCCAGTTTTCCAGGGCTGGTGCAGAGGTGCCAATGGGGCATATGCTGCATCCTTTGGTGGGCTGGCAGTCACAGAGACCTCCTCAAGGGAAGGAAACATTTGTTCCCTTACCTCCAGGCTGCATTGCAGCTGCAGTGGTGCTGGAAAGTTGGATAGGATTGGGCCCTAAGTCTCTGTTACATCCAGTGATCAAACCCCTTGAATGTGCGGGGGTTCCACCTTCAAAAGGGTCCCTCCGATCAGTGGAAATGGGAGCACAAAGCATTTCCAAAACCTAAAATGTGCTTCTTCTGCCACTTTGGGACTAACATGGCGTCAGCTCGTGGCACTGCCTGCCTGTTCCTCGTCCTTGGTTTTTTGTGCCAGCGGATGCTTTAAACTATCAATAATCATAAGGCCAGCGCTCTCAATGGAGTTGACAGATTACATCTCTTGAGTCCCTTTATTGGGTCTTGTTCCCCAGAAAAGCTTGCAAATTGCTCAGATCTCAACTAACAAAGCCACTGTTCGCTCTTGGGAGCCTCTGGATATCCTGGACGATAACATTTGAATTGCTGAGAATTACCCGAGATAAAATATCCTTTACAAGATCAAAGTCACCAGTTTCCAAGCTGTCAGCTGCAGGTATGTGAAAGTTCTGACAGGGTGAAGATGGAAGGAAGAGATAAAGGGGAAATTAAAGCGAGGGGGGCGGGAGGCGTTGGGGAGTCCAATTCTGTGAATAGGGGAAAAAAATCTTTATCATTACTTTGGCACTAGAGTTTCTGTGGCAGGGATTAGCACAGGCTCCTCAGAGGTGTGAGCAAAAGCCTTGTGGATTTGGCTTTGGAAACCGGCAACCAAACCCCGCTAAACTTCAGAGAAGGACAAGCTGCAGCCTCTGATTACCTGGCGCACAATGTACAAAAAGCAACAATGCCCTCTGGCACGCCACCGATATCAGTAATCAATCTTTAAGCTTTGATACTCCCATTTTTCAAAGCCAGTGGGGACAGTCCTAGCCATTCATTTCTCAAATGAGGGGTGCCAGAGCTGGTGGAAAAGTCTGCTCTGTAATTCCAGGTGCGTGGAGCTTGGCTCTGGTTCTATGGGGCATGACCCACTGGGAAATTTTCCCGTGCCAGCCCTGTTAAAAAGAATGGGAGCTATTCAAAAACAAACAGCCCCGTTTCCTGCAAGGGAGCAAGCTGGTGTTACAGACAGTGACAGGACCATTGCGTCCCGTGTCCCAGTCTAATGCATTCCGTATGGGACATAAATATATATGTATATTTATATCAGATGTACTTTCTAATTTTTACAATGCAAAAGTAGGGTTAGGGCTGGGATAAGAGTCCAAGGGATAACATGGGGTTTGTTGCCCAGTTATCAACAGGAGAGGAAACTGAACGCTTTCCACATGCGCTGCCTCCGATGCATCCTCGGCATCACCTGGCAGGACAAAGTTCCAAACAACACAGTCCTGGAACGTGCTGGAATCCCTAGCATGTATGCACTACTGAAACAGAGACGCCTGCGTTGGCTCAGTCATGTCGTGAGAATGGGTGATGGCCGGATCCCAAAGGATCTCCTCTATGGAGAACTCGTGCAAGGAAAGCGCCCTACAGGTAGACCACAGCTGCGATACAAGGACATCTGCAAGAGGGATCTGAAGGCCCTAGTTGTGGACCTCAACAGGTGGGAAACCCTGGCCTCTGAGCAGCCCACATGGAGGCAGGCTGTGCAGCATGGCCTTTCCCAGTTTGAAGAGACACTTGGCCAACAGACTGAGGCTCAGAGGCAAAGAAGGAAGGCCCATAGCCAGGGAGACAGACCAGGGACGGACTGCACTTGCTCCCGGTGTGGAAGGAATTGTCACTCCCGAATCGGCCTTTTCAGCCACACTAGACGCTGCTCCAGAACCACCATTCAGAGCGTGATACCAGAGTCTTTCGAGACTGAAGTTTGCCAACAATGTTTCCTCCTTCCCATGCATGTAGGTCTCTGATTAAAACAATAACACAAATTAGCCACCGTCACACTGAAGGATGCAAACACTGCAACCAGTTTTGGTCTGGTTTAGTCCACCCCCAACCGAGATCTCCCATTGGTCACTAGGTTGACAATTACAAGCAGCGTGTCTGTCCTCCATCAGGCCACCGGTCCACATGCTAGTCCTGGCTGCTAACCTCTTCCTCTCTTCTCCACCACTGCGCCAACCGGCAGAGGCAGCTGGGAGAAGTTGACATCACTCCCCACCATGTTCCAGGTGCTCCCATTGCTTCTACTATTTCTTAAAGCAACAGCAGGACTGATATGTCCTGAGACCACAGTCAAAATGACTGCTGGAAAAAACTGGTTGCAGATGACCGATATGGTGGGTTACGGAGGGTGCTGGTTGTTTTGCGGAGGTGAACTATTTAAGGCTACAGGGTGTGTGGCAAATGACCCACTCCATACCACACTCACTTTGTGGTGAGCCGTCTCCTAAAACTCTATTAAATAATAATTTGCAGGCTTCTGACATGCGCTTGTAAAACCCTGGCAATTCTACACCATTTCAGTGGTCATGGGGGGCTATGGGGGAGTCCACACTTTGGATTCCCCCCCCCATACAGTGCCTGTGTCAAATTACTACTCCCATCCCTCCTAGCCCTTCTGTTGGGCTACTATGAAATAACAGCTCTTACTGTAACCAAATATTTCCATTCAGGAAAGCCAGTTTGCAACCAGCAAAGGAGGAGACTCCTTCATTCATTCCCAGAGGCTGGTGAAAGGTCCTTTGTTCTAAGCAGGAGCACCTGGAGAGGATGTTGCTAGACGCCTCAACTCCTCAGAGTGCATGGCTCTAAGCAGCTGTGGAGGACCCATCATATTTGATCTTGTACTAGCAATGAGATAGCTCTGGGCAGCTCAGAAATGTATCCAGTGCTGTTGGTAGCTCATTCCTGGCCCATAACAGCCCACCGAAGCGGCAACTAGTGTTGGTGGCGTAGCTAAAGGGGTGCAGGGGGGTAGCAGTTGCACCAGGCAACAAGCTTTAGAGGGGGCAACAAGCTGAGCTTGACACTAGTGCCCAAAATTGTTAAAACCTTGATTAGTACGAATAATACCATCATGTTATATATCATTGGAAAGGTAATTTAATGCTGAATGCAGCGAAACAAACTGATCAGGAATATCTGTATTCTGTCAAAGGTTATGACCAATTAACCAGAAAACCTTTTATATATTTACTTAATAAATTAAATTTGATTTCATTGTGGAGGGGATGGCTACAAAATATCCTTTGACCGCAGGTAGCAGATGCCTTAGCTATGCCACTACTGCATTTTTCACTTTTTCAAAAGTCTGGGTGCAACATCACTTCCGGAACTAACGTCACTTCCAGGGCATCATTTTTCACCCAGCACCAGGCTACCCGTTCATTAGCTATGCCGCTGTGTGATAGCTAACAGAAGGAGCTGCAAGGCATTCAGACCAGGATGCTGCCACTATGGCCCAGAATTCTCCTGGTCATGGGGTTGCAGAGAGCCAATCCTGTATCTTTGGTTGCTGTAAAGATCCGAGATGGTTGCACTTCTGGTCTGTACAATGTGCCACTGAGCAAGCTTACCTGGTCATTATACTGTGGAATCCTCAAGGATATCAGATTGGTAGCCTGATGCCTGCCTGCTAATGTGTTCTAGGTACTTGCCAACTTTGAAAGCCTGACGGTCGGCTCAGCAAGAGTCTCAGCAAGATCAGGGCTCTTTGGGGTATGACAGCACTACGAAGTCAGGAGACAACAGTGTGAGATGTAAATAAAAGGCAGGCAGTGGGCAAGTGAGTAGGACAGCAAAGAGATACTATACATGGATGAGCAGTCCAGCTGGAGGAGATATCAAGCAGAGGGCAGCTGGGCTCTGTCTTGAGCTTTGTGCTGTTCATAGTTTTTTATAGACCTAGATGTTGGAATAGAAGGAATACCTCTCAGATTTGCAGATGGGGTTGCTAAAACCCTGGAAGGCTGAACTGGGATTCAACATGGTCTTCACAGGTTCGATCACTGGACTGATACCAACAAGATGAAGTTCAACAGAGTCAAATGTACACAAAAGCATCTGTTAACAATAGAGATACTTTTCCCAAACCCCATTATTAGGCAATGCTGTCATTATGTGAAAACTTACCTTTGTGTTGGTGGTGTTGTCATTAGGAGGCCTCTTTTGGGTCGCACTGGGCCTCCATTGGCCCTCAGAATGGCCCACAGAAGCTACTTCTGGTTTTTTGAAGCAAACAAGAAGCAGCTTTCCAAAAAGAAAAGTAACTTCTAGAACAGCAATTTTCAACTCTTTTCATCACATAGCACACTGACAAGGTGCTAAATTGTCAAGGCACCCCACCAGCTTTTTAACAATTGATAAGCACACCATGTTGCTTGTAGGGGGCTCAAACCCCCCAACTTACTAATAAACAATCCTCCCCAAACACCCATGGCAAACCTGCAGACCATCTGCGGCACACCAGTGTACCATGGCACAGGAATTGAAATCACAGTTCTAGAGGCTTCTATGGGCCATTCTGAGGTCTGTAGAGGCCCAGCACGACTCAGAAGACACTCATAATGTTGACAATCTTCAGTCTTGAAAGACTCTGGTATCGCGCTCTGAAAGGTGGTTCTGGAACAGCGTCTAGTGTGGCTGAAAAGGCTGATTCAGGAGTGACAATCCCTTCCACACCAGGAGCAAGTGCAGTCTGTCCCTGGTCTGTCTCCCTGGCTATGGGCCTTCCTTCTTTGCCTCTTAGCCTCAGACTGTTGGCCAAGTGTCTCTTCAAACTGGGAAAGGCCATGCTGCACAGCCTGCTTCCAAGCGGGCCGCTCAGAGGCCAGGGTTTCCCACCTGTTGAGGTCCACTCCTAGGGCCTTCAGATCCCTCTTGCAGATGTCCTTGTATCGCAGCTGTGGTCTACCTGTAGGGCGCTTTCCTTGCACGAGTTCTCCATAGAGGAGATCCTTTGGGATCCGGCCATCATCCATTCTCACGACATGACTGAGCCAACGCAGGCGTCTCTGTTTCAGCAGTGCATACACGCTAGGGATTCCAGCACGTTCCAGGACAAACGGGATGCAGGGGGGGAGCAGTGGTGAGACAAACAGGATGCAGGGGGGAGGGGAAAGAGAGGGGTTTGTGGGTATCTGGAAATTGAAGAGGGAGCAGTGGTGAGACAAACGGGTAGATGAGCCTCGTCAGTCTGGAAAGGCAGCTCATCTAAGAGAAGGAAAACTCTGATCCCAAACCTCCACTGCCTTGTGGCTACATGACACCAACACGAAGGTCAGGAATTTTCAGCTACTGTACAGTAAACCAATGATCGACCATCAAATATGTAGTCCATCATTGGTCAAAACATCATTAAACAACACATACTTGTACAAACAAGTTAGAGGCACCAGTACAGGATGCTGGGAACTTTTGAGATTTTTTTTTATTTTTATTTTGAGACTCATAGGCCCAAATCCTAACCAATTTTCCAGCACTGACACAGCTGTGCCAATGGGGCATGTGCTGCATCCTGCAGTTGGGGGGCACTCACAGTTGCCTTCCCAAGGTAAGGGAATGTTTGTTCCCTTATCTCAGAGCTGCATTGCCCTTACCTCGTTGCTGGAAAGTTGGTTAGGATTACGCCCATAGTGGCTTACTATTTCCCCACCACCACCACCACCTTGTTAAGACTGGTATGTGGTCTGTCAAAATATTGTAAAAAATTGGATTTGTTTCAGAGTATAAAAATTGGAGAGGAAAGAGATTTAATTGGGAGAGTGGATGGGAAGCTTTTTTCTGGTATTATTCATGAAAATGTTAATTTTTCTCAAAGCCACATCTGCCCAACGTTGCATATACGCAACAGGGACCAAATGTGTACACCTGTGGGCCAGGCAGAAATGGGTTAAAAAACATGCAGATGAAAATGCATCTCGCACCCCAGTGTTTTTTAACATGCAGTTAAAAAACACTGGGGTGTAAGATTCTCCTGCCCTCTCTCTGAGCCAGGTGAACCGGCAGGTGAATATAGACTAATATTTTTAAAGCAACCAGGTTAAGAACATAAGAACAGCCCCACTGGATCAGGCCATAGGCCCATCTAGTCCAGCTTCCTGTATCTCACAGCGGCCCACCAAATGCCCCAGGGAGCACACCAGACAACAAGAGACCTGCAAGGCCTCCTGGGAATTGTAGTTAAGAACATAAGAACAGCCCCACTGGATCAGGCCAGAGGCCCATCTAGTCCAGCTTCCTGTATCTCACAGCGGCCCACCAAATGCCCCAGGGAGCACACCAGATAACAAGAGACCTCATCCTGGTGCCCTCCCCTGCATCTGGCATTCTGACATAACCCATTTCTAAAATCAGGAGGTTGCGCATACACATCATGGCTTGTACCCCATAATGGATTTTTCCTCCAGAAACTCGTCCAATCCCCTTTTAAAGGCGTCTAGGCTAGACGCCAGCACCACATCCTGTGGCAAGGAGTTCCACAGACCGACCACACGCTGAGTAAAGAAATATTTTCTTTTGTCCGTCCTAACCCGCCCAACACTCAATTTTAGTGGATGTCCCCTGGTTCTGGTATTATGTGAGAGTGTAAAGAGCATCTCCCTATCCACTCTGTCCATCCCCTGCATAATTTTGTATGTCTCAATCATGTCCCCCCTCAGGCGTCTCTTTTCTAGGCTGAAGAGGCCCAAACGCCGTAGCCTTTCCTCATAATGAAGGTGCCCCAGCCCCGTAATCATCTTAGTCGCTCTCTTTTGCACCTTTTCCATTTCCACTATGTCTTTTTTGAGATGCGGAGACCAGAACTGGACACAATACTCCAGGTGTGGCCTTACCATAGATTTGTACAAAGGCATTATAATACTAGCCGTTTTGTTCTCAATACCCATCCTAATGATCCCAAGCATAGAATTGGCCTTCTTCACTGCCGCCGCACATTGGGTCGACACTTTCATCGACCTGTCCACCACCACCCCAAGATCTCTCTCCTGATCTGTCACAGACAGCTCAGAACCCATCAGACTATATCTAAAGTTTTGATTTTTTGCCCCAATGTGCATGACTTTACACTTACTGACATTGAAGTGCATCTGCCATTTTGCTGCCCATTCTGCCAGTCTGGAGAGATCCTTCTGGAGCTCCTCACAATCACTTCTGGTCTTCACCACTCGGAAAAGTTTGGTGTCGTCTGCAAACTTAGCCACTTCACTGCTCAACCCTGTCTCAAGTTTGGACAACTCTGAGATTCTGGAGATAACTCGACCTGCATGTGTGAAATCTTATCTTCATCATACTTCTCCCTTTTTAATGTTGTAGCAAAGAACTGAGCAAGGATTTCTCCTTTCATTGCACATTTCACCCTGTATCTTTGGTATAGTGTTGTGTTGTTGTTTTTTTAAAGAAACTGGAGAAACTCCCAGAAAGATTTGAGGATTTTCTTTTTTTCCCTTCCTGCATTGTACAATACTCTGCATTAAAACTTTCCAAGTGGCAAAAAAGCTGGGTTGGTTTCATAGGGAGCTGCCGCCTTTTCTAGCTCAATGTGTCTGAATGGCTTTAACCATTCTGAGTGGCTCCAGGGTCTAACAGAACCAAGGACAGGTAGACAATAACAGGGATTTTCCTTTGAAACAAAATATACAGATGGTTTTTTCTGTGTGTTTCTCTGTCTATCTTCCAGACCTTTTCTGTGTGTGTTTTTTGTTTTGTTAAGGTTTTATGTAGTATCCAGTGTCCGAGAACCTGGCAGCCAAAACCGGATTGAGAGTTGGGAGCGTTCGGGGGCTGTTGTAGGTATAGCATAAAGCTGTACCTTCAAGCCTGCCTGCATCCAAACTTCATTCTTAGCTCTCGTTTGCACCAAAAGATGCGATTGGTGTAGCTCTGTACTGTACTGTACAGCAAATATTCAACATTGGTCAAAGCGTCCTGTTTTTGCCTTCTGCATTTTCAGTGACAAACTGGCCTCAAGACCAGGCTGAGACCAAATGGTGCCAAAGGTGAAGAGCATCTTTAAGGACCTTTCTATTAGTTCACTTTTAAAGGCCATGTTTGTTTGTTTTTTAAAAATTTCATTTGCAGTCCCTTCATGACCTTGATGCCTGCATGCATAATGAATTCAACATTAGACACTTGTATGTGTTGTATGTGCAACCTCCTGATTTTAGAAATGGGCTATGTCAGAATGCCAGATGCAAGGGAGGGCACCAGGATGAGGTCTCTTGTCATCTGGTGTGCTCCCTGGGGCATTTGGTGGGCCGCTGTGTGATACAGGAAGCTGGACTAGATGGGCCTATGGTCTGATCCAGTGGGGCTGTTCTTATGTACACATATGTGAATACATTTATATTCATTTGAATACATTTATGGGCAGGAGGTCTGGTCTAGAGGGTTGAGCCTCCTTTTGCCTGAAGATAACATCTGCAGGTTGCCAGTTCAAGGCCACCGGCACCGTGCAACCTTGAAGCAGCTGACAAGCTGAGCCGAGTTATCCCATCTGCTCTGAGTGTGGGAGGATGGAGGCCAGAATGTGCGACCAGATCAAGAAAGAAACATCTGAATGTTGTGGTTTCTTGAAAGATAGAAACCTTCTTTCAAATTGTAAAAATCCCTACGGGGATTTAAATTGCCTGCCTATGTAAACCGCCTTGAATAAAGTCTAAGGAGAAATCTGAGGACCAAGAAAGGCGGTACAGAAATACCTGTATTATTATTATTATTCATTTACATACCCCCGCAAATCTGAATTCCCCAGTTTGAATCTCAACCCTGCCTTGAACTCAGTAGGTGTTCTCAGGAGAATCATTCCCTCTCAGCCTCCATCTGCTTCCACAATATGGGGATAATAATCGTAACCTTTCAAGGTGTCGATAATAATGTGATGTGCCTTGCACACTCAGAAAGACTGGTGGCTGCTAAGAGCTGGCATTGGTCCTGCGAAAAAGGCTGGATTCCGCCCCCCCCTTCCTAAATGCATTGGGGGAATAGAAGTGCATTGAATGTGGATTAAAGCTGTAGTGGAAATGCAACCCTAGGTAGGCTGAGATTGAGGTACCCAAATTTATTTTGTAATAAATTTGTTTTGTACTGTATAGTTTGTTTAGTCATGACCTGGGAAGCCTGGGCCCAGAGAATTTTGCACCCCCTCCCCCAAGGCCTGATATACACTTGCAAATACTTTACAATTTATAAATGCTGTACTTCCATAATCATTTGTGCCTCTATGGAGAACTCGTGCAAGGAAAGCGCCCTACAGGTAGACCACAGCTGTGATACAAGGACATCTGCAAGAGGCAGGAGGTCTGGTCTAGAGGGTAGAGCCTCCGTCTGCCTGAAGATAACATCCACAAGGTTGCCAGTTCGAGGCCACCGGCACCGTGCGACCTTGGAGCAGCTGACAAGCTGAAGCCGAGCAATTCCATCTGCTCTGAGCGTGGGAGGATGGAGGCCAGAATGTGAAGCCAGATCGGAATGAAACACCTGAATGTAGTCGTTCTTGAAAGAAAGAACCTTCTTTGAAATTGTAAAAATCCCTATTTAATAAGGGATTTAATAAAAGCCTGCCTATGTAAACTGCCTTGAATAAAGTCTTGAATAAAGACCAAGAAAGGCGGTATATAAATACCTGTTATTATTATTATTATTATTATTATTATTATTATTATTATTATTATTATTATTATTATTATTATCTGCAAGAGGGATCTGAAGGCCTTAGAAGTGGACCTCAACAGGTGGGAAACCCTGGCCTCTGAGCGGCCCTCTTGGAGGCAGGCTGTGCAGCATGGCCTTTCCCAGTTTGAAGAGACACTTGGCCAACAGTCTGAGGCTAAGAGGCAAAGAAGGAAGGCCCATAGCCAGGGAGACAGACCAGGGACAGACTGCACTTGCTCCCAGTGTGGAAGGGATTGTCACTCCCGAATCGGCCTTTTCAGCCACACTAGACGCTGTTCCAGAACCACCATTCAGAGCGCGATACCATAGTCTTTCGAGACTGAAGGTTGCCAACTACTGTGCCGTATACAAGTAAATCAAAACACATTTCTCTTCTACTTATATTTATTTTATTTTATTTAAAAAATAAGATTATATAAAAGATTATTTATTTGCATTTTATTATATAGAAGATTTTCACATGCGCGCTTTCCACATGCGCTGCCTCCGACACATCCTCGGCATCACCTGGCAGGACAAAGTTCCAAACAACACAGTCCTGGAACGTGCTGGAATCCCTAGCATGTATTCACTGCTGAAACAGAGACGCCTGCGTTGGCTTGGTCATGTCGTGAGAATGGATGATGGCCGGATCCCAAAGGATCTCCTCTATGGAGAACTCGTGCAAGGAAAGCGCCCTACAGGTAGACCACAGCTGCGATACAAGGACATCTGCAAGAGGGATCTGAAGGCCTTAGGAGTGGACCTCAACAAGTGGGAAACCCTGGCGTCTGAGCGGCCCGCTTGGAGGCAGGCTGTGCAGCATGGCCTTTCCCAGTTTGAAGAGACACTTTGCCAACAGTCTGAGGCAAAGAGGCAAAGAAGGAAGGCCCATAGCCAGGGAGACAGGCCAGGGACAGACTGCACTTGCTCCCAGTGTGGAAGGGATTGTCACTCCCGGATTGGCCTTTTCAGCCACACTAGACGCTGTGCCAGAACCACCTTTCAGAGCGCGATACCAGAGTCTTTCGAGACTGAAGGTTGCCAATACCATATAGAAGATTTTAGAAACAGATCATATCCTGCACCCAAATTCATTTTATTTTGTCTTCAATCAACCCTCCTTTTTTGTAATTTCAACATAAAATCAATTAAAGAAAAAAAAAACCAAAAACCAAATGTGTGTCTCCTAAGCTGGTAGAAGCATTTTAACTTTAAGAATGACTGAAATGCCCATTCCCCCCCCCCAAACATGGCACCTCTTTAGAGGCCTGTCTCTAAATCCACCCCGGCTGGGAAATTTGAATTTACTTTTTCTAATTGAAATGCTGCTGTGAAATATGAGAACATTTCAATTTGCCTTACATAAGCAACTTTGCTTTTTTGACAGATATGGGTAAATATTGAATACTGATTGATTGATTGATTGATTTACTGTCTATTTATCCCGCTTTGTCCAATAATGAAGTTAAACACGATTGGAGATCGTGTTTCTCCCCTCTTCTTTTCAGTGGAAAGAAATGTGCTGGGTGGTGACCCACATACATCTGCAGCCAAATCAGTAGCGTAGCTAGATGGGGTGCAAAACACTAAATTTTGCAGGGAGCCTCACCACACCATACAAGCAGCCTCCTCCCCTTCGGAGCCGTTCTGGGCAATGGGAGCAAAACAAATGACTCTGAAGAGGAGGAGCCACTTGGATGGTATGATGAAGCTCCCTGCAAAACTTAGTGTTTTGCACCCCCTCTAACTACACTGCTGAGCCCAACAGTTTACACACAACCATCTGTGGACCATCAGGCCTTCAGAGGCCTTCAGGTGACTGCAGCTGCAGCTGACAGAGTTAATTAATTGCTACAGATGTTTGCAAACAACTCTCTCCCAGTTCCCTCAGTTGGGGCTGGCTGCTGTTCCAGAAAAACACTTCCCTCTCTGCTGTTCAAAATCAGGGACTGTCAGAGGCTGGAGGTGCTGAGAGTATTGAAAGGATACTCATGCCTGCAGCTATTGTTTGTGCTGCTGTTCCAGGTTCGTACAAGCTGGGTCGCTCCTTGGGTAGCTGCTTAGATGAACAGGGGTTATTTATGTCAGCTAAATAAGATGGTACAACTTGCAGCTAACTAGCATGTTTACTCACTGGGTGGGTTTATTTCTTCCCATCTTTGTCTGGCTGCAATCCTAGCCACACTTTCCTGAGAGTAAGCCCCATTGAACAAAATAGGACTTATTTCTGAGTAGACCTGGTTAGGATTGTGCCCTTTCTCTCTTAACTATTCCTCTTCAGCCATAAACTTGCAAGGGGCTTGCTAGATCACCAAAACATATCACCAAAAAGTTGAGGGCCAAAGCAGATGTGGGCCAAAGCAGGCAAAATAGATGTGACTTTAATCACATAATTTGCCCTGGGATGCTTGCTGTCCCCATCCGGCATCTACCAAGAGCAGAGAGCCAGTCTGAATTTAGATTACGGGGGTGGGGGGTGTCTTAACCTGGACCCCCTCTGGTCCAGATCAAGAATGCCCCCCCTCCGGTGTGCAAAAATTCCCTTGTTAGCTTTCTTCTTAGACAAATAGCATGGGTGGTGCTGGGAGGAGAGGATTTGAAGCTGGATGGCATCAGATGGGTAGGGTCAATGCCTTCCTACTCCCCCATTGTGGTACCAATCAAGATTGGGTTCCCAAACACATGTTACTTATAGAAAAAAAAACAAACCCCAGCATGCCTGGGCTTTTCTGAATCAGGAAGAAGTTGAACAATTTGGCCTTTGAGAACATTTCAATGTAACTGTTTTCAAATGATGCTCGTTTTTTAAATTATGTTTTAATTATATTTTCTTTCTCAGAATGTAATTAAGAAAAAATCTACTCAAGGAAACCCCTGACTGCCAGAGAGTTGTTTCTAAAACCAGCACTTTGACAATTATGCAAATTTGGAACTTACGAACCGAAATCATATGTATTTGTGTCTGTGAAAAGAACTAATTTTTCCTCCCCAAATGGAGCCAGTTCTGGGAACACGAAACTGTAAACCTGAAAATGTGATTTGCTGTGGGGAAAAAAAATGAAACATCAACACGATCCCATATTGCCGAGCCAAGAATATTTTTATATGAACCTGCTACACCCAAAGGAAATGCAAGAACGCGACCCCCTCCCCGATGGTTCCACCTCCATCCCTCCACCATAGACAGAAATTCATTTTAATGATATAGTATAATGCATTGAAGGTTAAAATAAATATTATAATGCTGAGTAATCTGGACAGGAACTTAGAAACAGGACAATAATATTGCCTCTCCACCTGGAGAAACCATTTAGCTAGCATTGCTGTGGAGGGGCTTCTCCTGCATATAAACAGACAATCCTGATGGATTGGACCAGAGGTCTGCTTTGCACACAGGTAACCAGCAGGATGTGGGAAGACCACAGGGCACGAGATCAACATCCTCCCACCCTCCTGTTGTCAGATTCCACTGCCTATTAGTTGGGTGTATAATTGTTGAATCCAAGAGGTTCCTTTTGGCCATCATAGTTAATATTCATCATCTGAGCTATTTTTAAGGAAACTGCTTATTTTTCATTGCGTTCCATTTTTTCCCCCAAACTCATTTCCCCCTTTCCTGCTTTTCAGAATGTGCTGGGTCTACATTTGTTCCCTTGCCCTGCTCTCCTACCCACCTCCCCTCACCATCCCCCCGCCGGTTTTGATGTTGGATAGTCTTTCATTCTTATATTCAGCTGATGACTAGTTAATTGGAATTTAATCGAGAGACAGTTGGGCAGCTGTGACTAGGTGACCGTGGCGGCTATCTGATTTTCAAGAACAAATGTGTGAAAGATAACTTCATCCCTGTTTGGACTGGACTTTGATCTCATGGAGGTGTAGGAGACGGAGGCACACAATCATAAAAAGAATTGCTTTTAAAAATAAGCGGCAGAATTGCCAGAAAAAGCATTCCTCCTCCAGCAGGTCCTTATTCTGTTCTTTTCTGTATGTCTAGAAAACCGGTCCTCTTCATCCGACTCAAAGGTTTTTCTTCCATGGAATAATACACATGGAGTGAAATTCTAGAACAGTGTTTCTTAAACCAGTGGTACTTGAGGTGGTGCCCAGTGGTATTCGCGGGATTCCTAGAGCCTGCCGCCTGGCAGTGAAACCAGCAACACAATGTGACCAGCAGCAGCAGGCAGAGCTCAGAAAAGCCCTTCTGTCTTCCCGGGGCCTCTTATTGGAGCTTGTTGTGTTGCATTTGGCCTACCAAGTAGGCCTACCCTACCAGAAGTAACTGTCTATGACATCATCGTGAGTTACTACTGGTGCAACTTCCAATAGGTAGACTATGTGAAGTGGTACAGTGGGGGACAAACGTTGAGAAACACTGTTCTAGAATATAGTTTATCTCATATCTCATAGTGATGGCATAGCCATTCCTGGCCATACGGCTCTGTTTTGCTCCCCCCGCCGGGAATGGCTCCGAAGGGAGGGGCCGCTTGCCCGCCTCGCTGAGGCTCCCTGCCAGCCTGAGTGCTCCGCCCCCCCTCCAGCTACGCCACTGTCTCATAGATATAATCCATCCGCCTTTAGCACTTCCCCCTTTGGAAAGCTTCTTCCGTATAGCAATCGTCTAGCTCAGGGCTTCTGCTACTGTGAATCAAAACCCACTTTGTGGGTCACGATCTGGTGCCTGGCGAGTCTAGGGTTGGGCCCTTCCATCCACTCTTGCATCTGGTGGGCTTCAAACTAGAGCCCTCTTGATGCATTTGGAGACTGCACTGGGCCTCCACAGGCATCTGAAACCCTCTGGGCCCTCCAGAAGAAGCCAGAAAGTCACTTGCAAGTTCGTGGTTGCTTCCAGAGGCCTGTGGAGGCCCAGTGTGGCCTCCAGTTGAAGCCCAGCACAAGAGAAGGAGGTGGGCTGCAGTGCCCTCTGCTGCAAAACAGGTGGGTCATTCTCAGAACCCCTGGTCTAGCTATATATCTTTGAGGTTATCTGTTTCTTCCATATAGCAACTGCCTATCTAAACACATCTGCAAGCAGGCCATGAACACAAAAGGCCTTCTCTGTTTTTTCTTCCAGGACCTGGTTAGGCTGCCCCATCTATGTAAGCTCTGTTGTGTTCATGATTCATAACCCGTCAACAGAGCCATCCTTCTAAATGTTGCCTATATTTTTTTAAGCTGTGTAACAGCCCAGTCCTGAGTTGACCAGTGCCCAAGGCTGCACTGCCACAGCATCCCATAGATGCCAGGCAGTGCCTCCTGGGGGAAGGGGACTTTTGTAGAATAAGGTCCCCCCCGCAGTGGGGCCACACGACTCTGTGCTGGCTAGGTGCAGAGTAAAGTAGTCCCGTACCCGGCCAGGAGGCCCAACTTGGGGCTCCCCCTCCCACCAAGCCTCTCCCACTGCCATGGCCTTCCCCCACCCTCCCCCACCTTGGAATGCCTCCCTCCCTCCCTGCCCTGCCAGCCCCAACTTATCCTTCTGCCACCTGGCACTCACACAGAGCTCTGGGCGGCCTTCCACTGGCCTCTGACTGCTCCAGTCCAGCACGGGCACTTGTTGAGCCTGCTCCAGCTCTGGGCTGGCACCGACTGCTGCAAGTGTGCCTTGTGGCACCTGTGCAACTGTGCATGCCAGCCATGGACCAATGTGCATTGTTCAGGATAAGGCCGTAAATTAGTAACCATCACTTTATCCATTTTAGTGCAAATTATTGTGTAAATTAATTACAAAGTGTGTGGAGATATACTTTCTTTAGTCAATTTTGAACCTATTGATACATTTCATTAAGTGACCCCCCCCCGGGGCCAGGTTCCATATTATAAGATACAGAAAACAATTTTTCTCTTTCTGTCCTGCTCATAATTCTATCATTCTCTGTCTTAGTTCTCTGGTCACCACCAGCAAGGGCCAAAACAGTTTCACGATCAGATTGGATCTCCTGACTTTTGAAAAAGCTGAAAACACCTGTGGGGGAGACTCTGATTTTGATTGGAGCAGTGGTGTGAAGAGTGGGGCAGTTTTAACCCTTTACCCTGTGCCATTTTCGTGTTTTAACCGGTCCCACCAAAATCTGCTATTAGACCTGTTGGGGAAAACATACAGATACCATACCTGTATCTTCTTCCCAATGGGTCTCATGGCAGACCTCCTCAGACTCATGCCAGCTACAGAGCTAGTGTAAGTCCAAGAAGAGGAAGCAGGCAGGGTGAGTGGGAAAATTGGGGATGGGATCTGATATGTGCCTTTGCTGCTGAGATCCACCCCCTGCAGCCCACTCTCCACCTCCTGTCCCCTCCAAACCTCCCCTCCCCACCTTACTTCCTCTTGTGCAGCCTAAGCAGGCAGTTGGCACAGAACTGCCAGCTGTTTCCATTCCCAGATCCCTTATGCTTTGCAGCCGCACTCCATTCACAGTGGAGCTGCCACATCTATGACAGTGGGACATGAGATCCAGTGTTGTAAATCAAGCATAGGCTTGGGTGGTCACTTAGATAGATAGTCCAAAATCTTGGCAGGCCTTGCTAAAACGATCCATGAGCTGCTGACGATCAGCCTGAAGAAAACACAGGTCATGGTTCAGGATGTGGATTGACCTCCCTGCATTACAATCTCTGCGCATGAACTGGAGGTTGTCCATAACTTTGTGTAACTTGGCTCAACGATCTCCGACACTCTTTCTCTCGATACCGAGCTAAACAAGCGCATCGGTAAAGCAGCTACCACGTTTTCCAGACTCACAAAGAGAGTCTGGTCCAGCAAGAAGCTGACGGAACATACCAAGATCCAGGTCTACAGAGCTTGCGTCCTGAGTACACTTCTGTACTGCAGCGAGTCATGGACTCTTCACTCACAACAGGAGAGGAAACTGAACGCTTTCCACATGCGCTGCCTCCGACGCATTCTCGGCATCACCTGGCAGGACAAAGTTCCAAACAACACAGTTCTGGAATGTGCTGGAATCCCTAGCATGTATGCACTACTGAAACAGAGACACCTGCGTTGGCTCAGTCATGTCGTGAGAATGGATGATGGCCGGATCCCAAAGGATCTCCTCTATGGAGAACTCGTGCAAGGAAAGTGCCCTACAGGTAGACCACAGCTGCGATACAAGGACATCTGCAAGAGGGATCTGAAGGCCTTAGGGGTGAACCTCAACAGGTGGGAAACCCTGGCCTCTGAGCGGCCTGCTTGGAGGCAGGCTGTGCAGCATGGCCTCTTCCAGTTTGAAGAGACACTTGGCCAACAGACTGAGGCAAAGAGGCAAAGAAGGAAGGCCCATAGCCAGGGAGACAGACCAGGGACAGACTGCACTTGCTCCCAGTGTGGAAGGGATTGTCACTCCCGAATTGGCCTTTTGAGCCACACTAGACGCTGTTCCAGAACCACCATTCAGAGCGCGATACCATAGTCTTTCGAGACTGAAGGTTGCCTACTACTAGATAGATAGATAGATAGATAGATAGATAGATAGATAGATAGATAGATAGATAGATAGATAGATAGATAGATAGATAGATACCTAAAGAAACAGAACTGTGGACTCCCACAATTCTTTCCTAAGGTCTGACCACAGATGCAGCTAATTCACTGAAGCTCGATCACCTGATGACTACCACATGGACCCATTTCCAGAGTTCCATTTCCAGACCCATTTCCACACTTTTGTGTGTGTGGTTTTTTTTCCCCAGCCACCCCCGTTTGGCCCTGGTCCAGTCTAGTCAGACGCTTTGCTTGTCTCCCCGTCCTCCCCCTCCTCAAGGCCCAGAGCTCTCCGAGTCCCCTTCTCTTCTCATTAGGGAAGTGTTAGGAAGTTGGTGAAGTGCAAAATGAGCCTGCAAAGCTCGTTGTCCTAATTAAACTTTGACAAGGAGAGTGACAAGAGGCATTGGAGGGGAAACAAAGGGCGCAGTGTTTGGGAATCAGCCTTAAGCTGGGAAGGCCTTTGTCCCCTGGAACAAAAGCACTTGTTTGCATGTGTTAAAGTCTATTAAACTTCATCAGCCCCAGGTGCAAACCCCCCTTCTTTGTCCTGTCCCTCCCCACCCACTCATCCAGAGTCTTCTCCAAGCCAGCCCACTCCACCTTCCAAGAGTCCAAGGCCCCCAAACCCTGACTCAGGGATGCTGATGGGGTGAATGAGTGGGTGAATGGGAGCCCCCCCCAGGAGCCCACATCAAAAGAATCCGTTGCAATGTAAATATTTTGCTCCGAAATGAATTATTGTTGCTGTTTCCATCAAGCTGGCTACATGGGCCATTGGATGAGAGGCACTGCTGGAGGACTTTGTTAATGAGGGGGGGGGAAACCTTCATTAACATGGGAGCAAGGCAATGTTTGAAGCTGGGGTGGGTCAGAGTACTTGGAGAGCATGTGTGTGCATGTGACACTTCATACAAGGCCTGGAACACTCAATTTAAAAAAAAAAAAACTCGTGTATTATAAATGCCAGGGCAAAATGAGGGCAATTCCCACTTTTTCTGTTTTGTTTTGTGCCTGTTGAAAAGATGGGGGGGTTGGAAGGAAAACCACAGCAGTAAGTGAACCCATCAAACACGAGTTTCTTGACATGACCAGCAGAAGGAAGCAATCAAAGTGAACAACAAAAGAGGAATTGCATACTACAAAGAGTAATTTTTAAAACCCATACAACAAGCTGGACCTGACCTTATTGCAGGAAGGGTGTAAGTAAATCAACAGGAGGTTTCTATTTTTGGTGACAGCCCAGATCATGTTTCCTTTCCTTCTTCCGTCATGTGAAATTCAGCTTACGTCCTGTCCTGGTACCTTTACAGTGTGTCCCAATTCAACCTTCCGACACGTCAAAGGGTCCCGCTGCCTTTGCACGTGATGGGAGGAGATTGGCAACTTCTGTTTTGTGACTTGTTATGATGAACTGCAGATTCCTGCAGTGCCCAAATCCAGGAAACTGTGGTTTGTACAAACCACAGTTAGTTAACAAGCCAAAACACCAACAAAGAATGCTAACACAGAATGAACATTCTGGTTCTTCCCCTGACCTCTGTATGAGTTCCTTCTAGTCAGTGTTTATGAAGAAAGCCCAGGAGGGAGGAAACCGGCCAGAAATTAAGGTGTGTGGCCATGACAGGTGTGTACTTCCAAACTCTCACATGTTCAGTCTCATGGAACTGCGGCAAGATAACCCAAATGATCAGAAAAGAGCCTTATTTGGTACCTTGACTTTTTGAACTGATTTGTTAGTGAAGAACTCTTGGGGGTGCTCTCACTTTGACTGCTTTACCTGCTCTTTGGTGGTCACAGTGGTAGTCGCTTTTGTGGGAAGGGGGAGGGAGATTGGAACTTGGCCTTGGTGCAATCAAACATGGGCCATGCCCAGCCAGTGAATCTAAAGCTGAAGACAGGTGCTATTTTTTTTCCCCCTAGAGCACTGGTTGTGCTATGAAAGAGGCACGAGTCAAACCGTTAACAATCTGGGTTCCGTTTGAGTTCACCAATATTTTTAAAACTCTCCAGTTCAGTTAGGATTAAGACACTAAGAACTCTATCCTATACTCCTCTACCCCCCCCCCCCCACAATGCAAGTGTTGTGCTCAGTCGGGGTGGTGGATCAGGAGGCTGAGGGGAGAAGGGGGAATTATTTCCCCCTTCCCTCCCACTTGCCAGTTAGTTTGTAGATGGTGCAAGTCTGAGTTGAAGAATGGGGTGGGGATCCTCAAAAGAGGGGATAAGTCTGGCCCATGCCATTGCCAGCAGATCCATCCCCTCCTGCTGCCTCCTTCCTGATGTGTGGTTGGTGTGGTTGGTCTGTGGAACTCCTTGCCACAGGATGTTGTGATGGCGACTGGCCTGGACGCCTTGAAAAGGAGATTGGACAAGTTTCTGGAGGAAAAATCCATTACGGGGTACAAGCCATGATGTGTATGCGCAACCTCCTGATTTTAGAAATGGGTTATGTCAGAATGCCAGATGCAAGGGAGGGCACCAGGATGAGGTCTCTTGTTATCTGGTGTGCTCCCTGGGGCATTTGGTGGGCCGCTGTGAGATACAGGAAGCTGGACTAGATGGGCCTATGGCCTGATCCAGTGGGGCTGTTCTTATGTTCTTAAACTACAATTCCCAGGAGGCCTTGCAGGTCTCTTGTTATCTGGTGTGCTCCCTGGGGCATTTGGTGGGCCGCTGTGAGATACAGGAAGCTGGACTAGATGGGCCTATGGCCTGATCCAGTGGGGCTGTTCTTATGTTCTTAACTACAATTCCCAGGAAGCCTTGCAGGTCTCGTTATCTGGTGTGCTCCCTGGGGCATTTGGTGGGCCGCTGTGAGATACAGGAAGCTGGACTAGATGGGCCTATGGCCTGATCCAGTGGGGCTGTTCTTATGTTCTTAACTACAATTCCCAGGAAGCCTTGCAGGTCTCTTGTTATCTGGTGTGCTCCCTGGGGCATTTGGTGGGCCGCTGTGAGATACAGGAAGCTGGACTAGATGGGCCTATGGCCTGATCCAGTGGGGCTGTTCTTATGTTCTTAACTACAATTCCCAGGAAGCCTTGCAGGTCTCTTGTTATCTGGTGTGCTCCCTGGGGCATTTGGTGGGCCGCTGTGAGATACAGGAGGCTGGACTAGATGGGCCTGTGGCCTGATCCAGTGGGGCTGTTCTTATGTTCTTATGTTCTCCCTGCCACCCATTCCTCCCCCCTCCCCACCTGGTTTTGTCCCCTGCCTGTCAACTCCCTGCTCCCAGCACTGCCTTACCTAGTCCAGAGCTGTGGTGCTGCATCCCAGATTGGTGGAGATGGGAGATAACAGTGAAATAAAAACACAACACTGCTTTCTGCACTTTTCATTTTTGTTTTAAAAAAATCTGCAAAAATAATCCAGTTTTATTTGGTTTTTATTTCCTGTCTAACAGGGGGTGCATGGGTAATGAATGTGGCTGCATCTGCTGACTATACCACCAATATTTCCTACCTAGTACACTTCAAAGCTTTTATAATTTATAATTATAAGGCAAATTTTGAATAAAAACACAATGCACTGCTTTCTGCACCTCTAACTTTGGAAAACACCGTAATCCACAAAATAAAATAAACGAGTTTTCTCGCATCTCTACAGATAGTTTAAAAACTGGTTTGGCAACAAGTTTTAACATTTTGAATGGCTTTTGATACATACCATGCAAAATAATATCAAGCTCTTTTGCTCAGAATGGAACTGTATGAAATGAACACAGTTGCTATTGAATGTCAGGGGGAAAAAATTATGTATCTTTGAATTTTTCAATATCTGTTCAAAGAAAAAGTGTGGCAGGGAATAGGCAACAGGATAAAAGCCAGAAAACAAAATATTAATCATGCAACTGAAACCCAAGTGCCTGATTACTACATTACATATTTTGGGCTGGTCATCATTTTTTGTGTTTAGACTTGGTTCAAAGTCAGGTTGAGGGCAACTCAGTGGTTTTAGGTTTGAGTTCAGTTTTGGTTTATGGATAAAAACCTCTCTGAATTGGTTTTTTTTGGGGGGGGCAGCATGATCTGAGATTGGGTCTGCTCCTTTATTGAAAGTGCTGACATCGTCCCTAGTCTATATCAATGGCTCCACTATCATTACCAGTAAAACAGACTTCGAAATCACAATGAGAAACCAAAGATAAACAACCTTCCTATGCACGATGTCATTAGAGAGCCTTCCTCAGGGCCTCTGCCACCTTGTGGTGAAGTGAGGAGTGACCAAGGACAGGGTCCTCTTTGTGGTGACACCCCCAATTATAGAATTCCCTCGCCAGGGAGGCTCATCCAGCAACTACACTTCTGCAAAGTGTAGCAAAGACCCTTTTGTTGTCCCAGTTGTTTTAACCTGTGAAACATCAAATGATTTTTAATTTTTAGATCTTGATGTGGTGATGGCTAAACATGGCTTTGTCTCACTGATTGCTGATGGTGATGATGTTGTTTTCTTTTATTTTGTCGACCACCCTGGGAATTGTCTGTTGAAGGATGCTAGAATACTGTTTTAAGTAAATAGAAGTAGGCTACCTCAAAAAGTCAGATGCAGTGGAGAGAAAACAGGATTGCAGGTCTCTTGTCTTGCCTGCTCCCTGAGGTATCTGGTGGGCCACTGTAAGATATAGGAAGCTGGACTAGATGGGCCTTTGGTCTGGTCCAGTGGGGCTCTTAAATGTTCTTAAATATTTTATTGTTTTATAAATAAGGCTGCAATCCTATCCACACTTTCTTAAGAGTACTCCCCATTGACTCTAATGGGACTTACTTCTGAGTAGACAGGCATAGGTTGGGGCTCTAAAACATACAAAGAGAAGAGTGAGAATGAACAATGAAAAAGAAAGTTGATTGCCATTTATCAAGCGTTGCTTTTCCCATGAGAGGGCTGTGAAGGTAGGACACGTGACATTTTGCAAAGATCTGGCAGCTGAGATGAGTTTTGCTAGGGTATGATGGAGGACCATGAAGAAAGGACAGCAGGGTTCTTCTAGCTTTAAGACTGTGTAAATTTGCACACAACTTGAAGGTGTCCTTGAGACTTAACATCTAAGGTGCTGTTGTGGGAATTTCTGAACATGCAGCTTTTCTCCCTCCTACATGATAATTCTCAATTCCCTGCCCATGTGAATACCTTAAGGACTACCTCCGTTACCTGCTTTGCCATCCTACATGAACATACAAAGCCGTATTCTAGGGAAACTGTCTGCCTCCTAGCAGCTCTTAAGGCTGCATTCATTTTTCATCTAGAAAATAGCCAGAAATGAAGTTTCTAACATGCTTCTAGCATGGTTCAAAATCAGATGACAAACCACTTAGGAAATGGTGTCAAATCTGAAAGTATATGGGGTTGTGGCTAGTGCCATCCTGTCTCCCGTACTTAATCATTTCAATGGAAGTGGCCATGTTTTCTAGCCTCAAGCTCACAGGAAAGTTTGCTAGCAGCTGAACAATGAACACAGCCCAAGCTTTCAGGTAAGGGGCTTTCCTCTTCTGCTTTCAAGCTGCTGGGGTTCGAACATAGGACCCACTGCATGCAAAGCTATGGGCCTGGCCCTTTGCCCATGCACTCTGCTCAGCCTCTGAAGCCCTGCTCGAGGTCCGTCTGCCGACTGAGGTTTGGCAGGCAGGCACAAGAAACAGGACCTTTTGGGTTGTGGCACCAATACACTAGGAACACCCTTTCTACATATAGCCCTGTCTGCATATGCTTTCTAGCACCTGGCAAAGACCTGACTCCTTAAAGAGGATGTTTGGGTGCTGCTGAACGAACCATCTATTCTGAATGCTCATTCTGTGATTCCAATATTTATCTGACATGGTCTTCATAGCTCTATGCTGTTAGCCACTTGAAGTACCCCAGTGGAAGAAAAGCAGGACAGACATTTTATCCACACACAAATATCTTCTGTGGCATTCCAGAAGACTTTTCACATTTACTGCATCCATGTCCCTCCTCCAGACTGCTCTGGAAGGCATACATAATTCTTTCCCCTCTCTATCACACGGTCTTAAGAGGTGAGCGAAACCGAGACACAGTGACTAGCACAAAGTCACCCAGGAAGCTTCATAACTGAGGGAGGATTTGAACCTGAGTCTCCCCATCCTAGGCCAGCCCTAGCCTCTGCTTGACTGGACTTGTCCTTCTGTATAGCACCTGGCCACCCTATGGAAGTCAGAAACTTGAGATGCCAGGGTCAAAACCGACCTCATCAGGAACACTAAATATTCATTCCAGGTTGCCATATAGCACTATGGTGGAAGGTTTGGGGAGGATGGCAAAGGTTGTTCCTCTTCCTTCCCACTCCATCTTGAAACCTCTCCTCTGCAAGCACCACATGGGCATTCAAGGCTCTCATTCCGTACAGACAAGCTGAAGCTCTGAGCCTAACTATTCCTCTTAGGGGCTGGGGATATGGTTTCTGTCTAATTAATAGAAACGGAGTATTAATAGTATGGAGTATGCACATCTTGTTGGAGATTCAAGATATGAATATAGTCCCCTCACTTCTCAATATCAGTGTCAGGAAGCTTCCTGGAAAGTCAGAAATGAAACTTGGAGAGAACATTTACGTCTTATCCAAGGCAAAAAAAAAGTTGTCATCTATCTCCGGACTGGTCAGATGAATGGGAAATTCCTAACGCATTCTGACATTCCAGATGTGACATGGGGAATTCCAGATCCTGGCCAGATTCCAGCAATGCAACACCAAGATTCAGAGAAAACAAAACAGCAGATGCATGTGATGCTCTTTCCGCATGACCACAGGCCCAAAAGTCAAAGCACAGGATTGCATGAGCTGGGACTGGGTGTCTGTTTTTCAAAATGTACGTAGTGGCTGTGCGGGGGGCCTCAGTGCAGATCAGGGCCATGGGGGGGGGGAAAGGCCATTGTCCCTTTTCCCCTGCCCTAAGGTCCTAAGCCATTTCCCTCCCTTCCTCATCAAGCCTGCTCTTTACCCTGAGTTCCCATGACCCAACTGGCAGGGCAATAGGGCAATATGAGAAATTTCTCTCTCCTTGAGAGATCCAGAATCTGGCAGCCTCGTCTCTTGGAGGGTGACGATGTCCACATGCGCTGCCTCCGACGCATTCTCGGCATCACCTGGCAGGACAAAGTTCCAAACAACACAGTCCTGGAACGTGCTGGAATCCCTAGCATGTATGCACTGCTGAAACAGAGACACCTGCGTTGGCTCGGTCATGTTGTGAGAATGGATGATGGCCGGATCCCAAAGGATCTCCTCTATGGAGAACTTGTGCAAGGAAAGTGCCCTACAGGTAGACCACAGCTGCGATACAAGGACATCTGCAAGAGGGATCTGAAGGCCTTAGGAGTGGACCTCAACAAGTGGGAAACCCTGGCCTCTGAGCGGCCCGCTTGGAGGCAGGCTGTGCAGCATGGCCTTTCCCAGTTTGAAGAGACACTTGGCCAACAGTCTGAGGCTAAGAGGCAAAGAAGGAAGGCCCATAGCCAGGGAGACAGACCAGGGACAGACTGCACTTGCTCCCAGTGTGGAAGGGATTATCACTCCCGAATTGGCCTTTTCAGCCACACTAGACGTTGTTCCAGAACCACCTTTCAGAGCGTGATACCATAGTCTTTCGAGACTGAAGGTTGCCAACACACAGGGCAATATCAGCCAAGATGGGCAATATCATAGGACAATATCAGCCAAGATGGGCTTGATCTGAATTGGGACCATGGCATGGCCAAAGGATTAAAACACAAGTCTTTTGTGTACTAGTTCCAATCCAGAATGGACCTTGTGAGGCTGCTATTTTAAAAACCAAACTTGCAGGCTCCAATCATGCAATCTGCCTGCCTCCTAGCTTGGCCCTTGTTCCTCCTGCTCAGGAACCAGTATGCTCACTGTACCTGCTTTATTAGGTATAATGTTTGATTTTCTCCCTTCTCCCCTCCCCATTTGTTTTTTGGAAAGCCCTGACTGCTCACTGATGTGCATTGAAACAGAACTTATTACTGTAGGTTCTTCTCTGCCAAGGGCTGGGCACCGGTTTGGCTGGCTGCCACAATACGGCCAAGCAAAATAGAGTACATTGGTGGGAGGATCTCAAGATTCTGCTCTGGTGTAGTTATTTTACCATTCTGAGTGGGGGGATTTGTGGACTGAGATGATGTTGCAATCAGTCCTCACTCTTCAGATTCAAGCCAAAATAAAAATTTAAAAATGTTATAAGAGACACTCGAGATTTCAGGCTAAATGACATCCGTCTTTAAATGTGTAGTTTGGCCATTGTATGCTTGTTTGCTAAAGGTAAAGCAAACACTGGGGTGGGCAAAAATCGAATCAGGACTATGGCGTGCGGTGGGGGTTTAAGTCTTTTCTCTTGCCATGGTCCAATCCATAAAAGAGCTTCCACATTTGCTACTTAAACCCATTCACTGCTTTTTTTGTTTAGGGGTTCTTTCGTTCTATTGTATTTTAATTTTTGTTATTCTGATTGTTTTGCTATTCTTTTGTTTAAAGCAAGGCTGTTGTGTGCTATATTTCTGGCTATTAATTATTTTCTTTTCTTCCAAGGGTGCACTTTTTTTGAGGTTGACAGGCAATTGATAAGTGTCAAAATAAAGAAATACTGTAAGTATTCATTATAATAGTGATTAACTGCTTCAGGCTTGTCTCTTCCCAAACAGCTTCATTAGCAAGAGATCATTCTCCCACACTGGTTCAAATCTCCCACAACACAGAGATTGCTCATCTCAAGAGGAGGCTGGCTGTTGTGTCACTCCATGAGTCGCTTGTTCTGGGCTTGTCATCTTCTGGTCAGATCAGTGACTCATGCAGAAGCACCAAGGAGGGACTCCCTTGAGGTTTTTACTCTTACACGCTCTAATGTCTCTTACACACTTTAATGTCACTAAAGGTGACATTAAATATGTCATCATTAGCTAGGAACTTATTTTCAGCTTGGAATAACTACTGAAAGGGGGGCAATCTAGACTGGAACTATGGCAAGGTGGTACGGAGTGTTTTACCCTTTATCTCCATGCTGTCCCCCCTCAAAAAAAATTACTGTGGGCCCCAAATTTGCTAGAGTGGCACCTTCAGATGTATTTTCTGCAGGAAACTGCATGAAGATAAAGGGTTATTAAACACCCCCTCCCAGGGCCTCCGAGAGGAATTTTATCAGGGGGTACAAAATTTCTTTTGGGCCCCTTTGCAAAGGGGGGGGTGAAACAGAGCAGGGGAGGGTGGTGACAAGTGAGGAGAATAGGGGCAGGGAGGGGTGAAGCATGGTGAGGAGAGGGGAGAGACAGCTGGAAAAGTCTTTGGAGCCCAGGAAAAGTCTACCCACCCATATGGCATCGGTAGTGTCCCCAGCATCCCCAGTCATGGTAATTTCCCCAGCATCCCATACGGGCAACAAATCTGAGTAGACAGGAAAATGTCAGATCCCAGGAAATTTCTGGGCCCCTCCTTTGGCTCCTGAGCCCCCCTTTTTGCCTTGGGCCCAGGTACAAATTACCCCCTTTACCCCCCTCTCCTGGGCCCTGTCCCCTACCTCGACATCAGAATCCCAATCCAGATTGCATGCTTCAGAAACCACAATTTGATCCTAAAAACAAGGCCCTGACTAGATGGTTTATCTAGTTTTGGTCCTAAAAGTGAACTACTTTTAAGAACAAAAGCCAGCTTGTGAATTTGGGAAACGCTCGTGGACAATCCTCATGTTCTTATCCGGGAAGCAGATCAGAGAGTGGTATTTTCAAGCAGATTAGAGCTCCAGCATCTATTTTTTTCAGTGGGTTCTGGAAATTAAACACGGTTCTGGGATCCTCTGGGATTTCACAAGCCCTTAACCCAAACCAGGGACTTCACTCCTGCATCACTACAGACAGTGGCCGAGCGCTTCCCCCTGGAATTCAGAGGAACCACATTTTTTTAGCCCCCCCCCCCCCAGCAGGAGTATCCAGCTGGTGGGCGAAAAGCCAGTGCAGAGAAGCAGGAGGGGTCCAAGAGCAGCCCAGCCAAGCCAAACAGAGATTTCTTCACACTGATATTCTACAGGGTGGAGGTGGGGGGGGCGGGGAGCGAGCTGGACCATGATTAGGAGGGGTTAATCTGATATGAGATCATTCCATCTCACTGGAGTTATCATAGGGGAACACATCATATATGGATGTTATAAATGCTGCGCTGTGATCCAGCTGACCTCCTCTGAGGTTTGTACTGGGGTGGGGTGGGGGGGCTTCTGTGTGTGTGCTCATTTTCAAGAGCATGCAAGAAAAGGCACAATCATTTAACCCTTTCCCAGCCTTTCTTGGCCACATTGGAGACTTTGCAGGAGGCATTTGAGTAAAGGAAAAGAAAAAAAAAAAAGAAGGGGAAGGAAAAAAGAAACCAGCCCCCCAAACAATTAGTTTCATTGTTTAGAAAAGGAACTCCAGTGGTCCCAGCTGGGATGCCTGGGACAGCTGCTGCCTCTTGGAGGAAAAGGAACTGGGATGCTTTTTTGCATGGAGGGGGCAATCCCTTCCCTTCTGCTGCTGGGGAATCTCAGGCTGATCTTACCCACAGCCTGGACTTATACCTGCTGGTTGTCAGAGGACCAGCCTGATGGGTGCAGGCATGGACCAGGAGTGGGGCGGGGCTTGAGAGGCTCAGCCAGCCAATGGGCAGCCTCCTGCTGGAGGGAGAGGATTCTTAAAGAGCACCAGCTCTGGGAAGGCTGTGCTCTGGCTGCTGTCAGCCTCGCAAGGAGAGAGGGACCTGCTGCGCGCTATAGGTCGCCCTGCCATGGCTGCGGTGAATGGGACCGTGGAAAATGGGCAGCCGGAGAAGAAGATGCTCCCTCCGCTGCCCCGTCCGGTCAAGAATCTGGAGGTCAAGTACACCAAGGTGAGAGAGAGAGAGAGAGAGAGAGAGAGAGAGAGAGAGAGAGCCACCTCTGTGATCTGTTGCCATCTCTTTTAGAGCAGAAGTCTCTGGGGGAAGGAAATGAGGGGTTCGGAAAGACTTTTTTTCCAAAGAAAAAAAAAAGTTTCTAGTCCTTAAGAGGTCCCGTTTCCCCTCCCCCCCAGAAGACAATGAATATTATGAAGCTGGAAATAGGTTTCTAGTCCTTAAGAAGTTCCATTCCCTTCCCTCCCCCCCCCCCAAATAAGGGAAGACAATGAATATTATGAAGCTGGAAATAGGGTTCTAGTCCTTAAGAAGTCCCATCCCTCCCAAATAAGAGAAAGCAAACAGTATTGTGAAGCTGGAAGTAGGGTTCTAGTCCTTAAGAAGTCCCATCGCTCCCAAATAAGAGAAAGCAATCAATATTATGAAGCTGGAAATAGGTTTCTAGTCCTTAAGAAGTCCCATCCCTCCCAAATAAGAGAAAGCAATCAATATTATGAAGCTGGAAATAAGTTTCTAGTCGTTCAGAGGTCATATCCTCTCCCTCCCAAATGAGAGAAAGCAAACAGTATTGTGAAGCTGGAAATAAGTTTCTAGTCTTTAAGACGAGCCATTTTCAACCACTGTGCCATGGCACACTGGTGTGCAGCGAATGGTCTGCAGGAGTTTGGGGAGGGTCATTTCTTAATAGGACCATTGGGGATGGGAGCCCCCCACCAACAGCACAGTGTACCTTGTCAATTGTCCAAAAAGGATGGTTTTTTCCCAGTGTGCAGTAAGACAGCCTTGTCAGCGTGCTGTGAGACAAAAAAGGTTGAAAACCACTACCTTAAGAGGTCCCATCCTCTCCCTTCCAAATAAGAGAAGGTGATCAATATTATGAAGCTGCTTCCAGGACCAGTGCCACAAAATTCTGCTGTGTGGCTTTCCAGGTTATGATGAAATGTCAATGTGCACCAACAGAAAAACGCATAGTTTTCAGCTCTGGTGAGCTGGTGAATGTCGCTTTTTAGTTTGCATATATGATTACTTTTTTTTTTTTTTTTTAAAGGATGTATAGCCTGACTGTAATGATTTTTGAAAGGTTCATTTTGTCATTTCTGAAAAGGTGCTGTAGGTAATGACCACCTTGTGAGTGTACCTCATGGTGCCCATTTTACAGCTAGGGAAAATTGAGGCTGGAAAATGACTTGTATTGGTGAGTTCACAGCCAGGTAGGAGGAATCTAAGTCTCTTCCTGACTGAAAATGAGCCATCTATCTCCATTAACAGAGCATGGCCCAGGAGGTGACAGAGGGCTTGTTTCCAATTTCCAATCTCATCTATTCTTTTTGAAATTTTTATAGCACCTTTGAAGGTCAGCATTATTATGCTTGTAGGGCTGATGAGTGACTAGTAAGCACATGCTTTTCATGTAGAAAGTCCCAGGTTATATCCCCAGTATCACAACAGGCAAGTTTCAGAATGACTGTACAGTACTCAAACCCCGGATTGCAGCTCTCAGTCAGTGTAGACAAAACTGGAGCAGTGGTCTGGCTTGTAAAATGCAGCTTCACATGTTCATGTCTTAAGGCCTCTGGGACTTCCTGTTTTGCAGTGCATAGGTCTAACCACTGCAGTGCCCTCACTCACTTATTAAAACAGTCTAATGTCATTGGGGTGGAAGGAGATGGCCCAAAAGATGAATTCTTTGGAATTTACAACCTCCCACACCAGAGCTCACCACACTGGATAGACTTGAGTGATGAGACATTGGCTTGGGTTCAGATCTCTCCTGTGTTTTGGGACCCCATGCTCAGAATAGTATTTCATACCTTCAGATCAACAGTGTCCTTAAGCATGGGACCTGTGTATCTGAGGATGATTGCGAGAGAAGGACTGTTGAGGTCATTGCACAGTAAAACTGTTGGGCATTCATCTCGGTTAGAAAACAATCAAAAGCCTTTGCGTGCCTGCTGGTTGCCGTTCTTGGACATCTGTCCCATAGCCATGTGCAGAGGCGGAGAATGGATTGTTATTTGTGTAAGTGATTATTTCTAAAATAATATGGAAGCAGTTCAACATTAACTGAGAGCTTGACCTCCTGTCCAGAGCTTGGTGGAATTTCTGGGATTGCAAGATTGGCCGTTTTCCCATAGCTTCATGCAGGCTTGTAGCGTATTTTATTACGAAAGTCAAAATAATGTTTGGCATGGGATGAACTCAAGAAAGATCAAGACTGCTTGTCTGTCTATGCAAATGTCCTGCTACCTTCACCTTGTTTAGTTTAAAATGCGCATCTGCGGAATCCCAGGTTAGCTGCAGGACTTTCCTCTCTTACTTGACATTCAGAAGGAACTTAGGATCTGAAGTTCTCTTTAACAATTTCTCTTGCTGCAAATAATTTGGTAGGTTACAGACCATCAAACTGCACCAAATGCTTTATTTTCAGGCAAAAATTGAGAGGAATGGTTATAATTAAGTGCTAAATTTCATGCATCGAGTCTCATGTTATTTCTCCTACTTGATGCGCTGAACTATTGCATGGTCTAAAAGTCTCCTTAACTAAATGGTAGATTTTAGAGCCATATTTAAACCAAAAGCAAATCCTGACAGGAAACAAATTCTATCCCAACAGAAAATAATACCTAAAATTAACCTAAAATAATACTTAAATTAAGACGTAAAAAACACAAGGAAAAGGTGATTCAATTGGATGCATAATGTAAGGAAAAGTTGTGGGAGATATATTTTTCTCATGCTTCAATTTATTACTGCAGGAGCAAATCGATGCATGTGTATTTTTTCTGCATATAGGCACTTATTTGAGAATATTGAAATGCATTTGTATTATTGGGAGTGATTCTGTAAAATGAACGTATTGGGAAATATTTAAGAGTCATGCACAAATTCTGGAGAAATAAAAGAAGGTTTTGTGAGGGTATGCAAGGGCAGATCTACTATGAAAATATTGACGCTTAAACTTCAGACCCCTAATCCTGGAGGGGCCCCAGACTTTCTGTGGTGCATTATGCATGTATATAACATTTCCCTAATTTTCATACCCCATAACTTGAAAACTGTAAGGCATTGGACATTCTTTATTCACACCAGTGACTTCGACATTTGAGATAATCCAGTGTGGCAATTTTAATCAAAATCTGAAATGTAGTGGTTTAAAAAAAATTGTGGTGATCTGTCATGGAACGACCCATTGAAGACAATAACATTGGTTACTCAACCCTTATTGCTGGTGGTAAAGGGGCCCCCATAACAGTTTAAGCTTCAGGGCCCCCAAATGTAAATCCACCACTGACTGTATGTTTTCTGAGCAGGGCTGGATTAGCTATTCTGCTAAGGAGGCTACATAGTAGGGTTCTAGCCATATTTTTTCTACTTTTTTTTTGAAGTTCTAGAGCAGGGGTAGCCAAATGTGCTTAACCTAAGAGCCACATATGGTAAACTTCAGATGTTTGAGAGCTGCAATATTTAAGAAGCATTTAAATTCTTAAATATATTCACTAACCACGAATGCTGAATTTATGTTTTAATCCAGTGGACTCTCGGTTTATACCGGATAAATAATTATAAAGCTTGAACATTTATTTACCATTTATATTGATTGTGTTGCAAAAAGGAGCTCAGCCAATATATTTCCAAGAGCCATATATTATATGTCAAAGAGCTGCCTGTGGCTTGTAAGCGACAGCTTGGCCACCCCTGTTTTAGAGTTTTATATGCAATATTCAGTTTTGAAGCATCATTTTTTGTAGGAGGTTAAAAAAAAGAAAAGAATCAGTTGCCCAGTTTCTACTGATGAACCAATCACTTGCTTGTAACCATGTTTACTGATTGCAAAGGCTGAATTGAGATGCCTTTTTGAGGAACTTGAAAGGCATTTAAAAACTGAAACTACAAGATGTAGTAAGTGGCATATTGACCCCAAGTGAATCCGAGTGCAGCTAGCTTCAGTTTCTGGAGTCCTTCTTACCATGGGAAGAAAAATTTGTTTTTTCCTCTTGGATTGAAACTACAGTGCCCTCTGCTAGCTTCCAAACTGGATGAGAGAGAGTCATCTTTCCCTTAAACCCTTTACGGGTCCCTTAAACTTTACGGGTTACAAGCCATGATGTTATGGGTTACAAGCCATGATGTGTATGTGCAACCTCCTGATTTTAGAAATGGGCTATGCCAGATGCAAGGGAGGGCACCAGGATGCAGGTCTCTTGTTATCAGGTGTGCTCCCTGGGGCATTTGGTGGGCCGCTGTGAGATACAGGAAGCTGGACTAGATGGGCCTATGGCTTGATCCAGTGGGGCTGTTCTTATGTTCTTAAACCAGCTCGCCAGATCGGTTGAATTGGTGCTATGTATACCTTTCAGGATACCTGAGTCACTGGCTGTTTTGTTAGCATTCCCAAATGTTTCATCTGCAAGTAAGACCCGATCCTCAGGGAGTGTGTGCTTCAACCTTCTCAAAGCTTCTGGGCCTCATTTGCGTATCTCACTTATTTTGTTGCCTCCTTCCAAAGGCCTGGCATAGGGCTTAGCGGCTACTCTCCAATAATTGAAGGACAACCACCATATTTTCCCGGCAATCTTCAGCTGCTCTTGACCTACCATTGTGAAGAATGGAACTTGTCTCATTTAAAGAAAGTTCTTGGGGAGGGGACAAAAGTGGATAGGAGTGAGCAGAGGCTGTGGAAATTCTGGCTACCTTTAAGCCATTTCTGCCCAACGTTGTATATATGCAACTGGGATCAAATATGTACACCCGTGGGATGGGCAAAAAATGGATTAAGCAGGCCTACCTCTGTACAAGAAGGCTGATAGAAATGGAAAGGGTGTCTTATATATGTTTATTTGTTTATTTATTTATTTATTTATTTAAGTACAAAGTATCACAACAAGTAAAAACATTAAACAAGGTGGTAAAACATTAATATTAAAATTAGATGGTGAAAAACGAATGTCAAAACAGAGCAAAATTTAAGGGAAAAAGAAAAAAGAACTTATTGGGCCAATGGGGAGGGGATAAGTCCAGGAGACAGTCAAGTCACCGTGGTATATTAGACACAGCAGGCACAAATCCACACAGCAACCAAATGCCAGATGGAACTGGTATGTTTTGAACCCTCATCAAAAAGCCATGAGATAAGGAGTTGTTCTCAGTTTCCCTGGGAGGGCATTCCATAGTTGTGGTGCCACTACAGAGAAGGCTTGCCCCTAAGCTGCCACCCCTCTCACTTGGGACAAAGGCAGCACTTGTTATAGAGCCCCTTCAGCTGACCTAAGAGGGCAGGCTGGAATGTATGGAAGGAGATGGTCTTCCAGGGAGCCTGGATCCAGGGCACGGAGGGTCGTAAAGGTTAGAACTAGCACCTTGAATTGGGGCCGGAAGTGAATGGGCAGCCAGTGTAGCTGCTGAAGCAATGGTCCAGTTGAGTCATGACGTCTGGCCCCCGCAACCAGTCAGGCTGCTGCGTTCTGCGCTAATTGAACTGAACTGAACAATTTCTGAACTGTTTTAGCAGGTAGCCCCACATAGAGCACATTGTAGTCCAGTCTTGAAGTTACCAAAACATGGGTCACCGTGTAAGTCAGAGATGGTTGAGGTGGCACCTTGCTCTTTAGTTGCAGTGTCCTTTGAACTGACTGTAGGTTAGAGCTCAGGACTGGGTTGTTGATTACTGGGGTGGATGCAAGATTAAGGCCCAATACATATGCAGGCTCTTGAAACCCCCTTTCATATAACCAACCATGCACCTTATTTTGTAGCCGTACAGCCCAATCTTATGCATGTGTACTCAGAAGTAATTCCCATTAGATTCAATGGAGTTTACTCCCAGGAATGTGTGGCTAGGATTGGGCTGTAAGGCCACACTCCTGTGTGCATTTACTTAGGAGTAAGTCCCATTGGACTTGAAGGAGCTTGAGCTGCTGTGACTTAAAAGGCCAAGAGAGAAATTTTCTGGCACCCTAAGCTTCTAGCAAGTCCTGATTTAGGGCCTAATCCTATCCAATTTTCCAGTGCTGGTATAGCCATGCCAATGGGGCATGCACTGCATCCTGTAGTGGGGGAGGCAGTGACAGAGGCCTCCTCAAGGTATGGGAATATTTGTTGCCTTACCTCGGGGCTGCATTAAAGCTACACCAGTGCTGGAAAGTTGGATAGGATTGGGCTCTTAAATATTTAATATGGCACCCACAGGCCCCAATGCTTTCCCCTATTAGGAGGGAAAATAGGGGGCTATTTGGGAGGGACTATTTAGTTCTGGATTTTCCTGCCCACCCTGGAGTAGTGAGGATCCCTAGAGAAATTAACTATTTGTAAGTGGCACTTCTGTGCTACTCCCAGTTTTAACCACTCTCCCATCTATATGATTTTTTGACTCTTGAGCCTAAGGAAAGTTGTGATTCTGAAGTGCAAGGAGATACATGCAAACATATGGATGTAGATGCAAATCATGGATCAATGGGATCCATGAAATCTCTTCAGGCGGTGGTGTAGCTAGAGGGGGTGCAAAGCACTACGTTTTTCAGGGATCCTCACCACAGTATGCCGGCAGCCCCTCCCCTTCAGAGCCAGGCATTTGCCTCCATTTTGGTCCCTTTGCTCGGCATGGCTCCGAAGGGAAGGGTGAGGGGCCTCTTGCGTGCTGCGGCGAGGCTCCCTGCAAAATTTAGTGCTTTGCAACCCCTCTAGTTATGCCACTGTCTTCAGGATTGATCCATTCAATGGCTCAGTGAAATGTATGGAATGATGGTGGGGGGGGGACTTTTAAGAGCTGCTGGCTGGCATCCTTAAATTAATTATCATGTCAATTAATTCTCAGTTAATTCTCAAGTGGAAGGGATTGATGCGTTTGCATGGATTGCGAAGGTAACAGCCCAATACTACTAGTGGGACAAGAGCCCTCATGTTAAGAAGCTTCTCAGTTGCTACTACAGAGCACTTCAGTCCTAACCAACTTTCCAGCACTGATGCAGCCCTTACTATGAGGAAGCCTCTGTGACTGCCCCCCCCTTTGGCACAGCTGCATCAGCGCTGGAAAGTCGGTTAGGACTGAGTTGTTAAGTCAGGCATTCTCTTTGTGCTTGGTCTTTTTAAGACTAGTCACACATGTGATGTTAAATTTGTTTTCTAAATGCAGCATAAATGTTGCTTTAAAAAAAAATTACCCGTCATCTGGAAAGGAAAAAAAACCCCACAAATTCAGCAGGCTGGTCTTAATTCTTTCAGTTGCTTGCTGCTCCAAGAAGTGGAGGTTAGCTAGTAAATTTCTGACATGACCAAAATCCAAAGCAGGCTTACTTGGAAGTACCAAATTCAATGGTATTTGACTTCCTAGAATGCAAAGCAGTGGCCACAATGTCCTATAGACTGAGCTCTTCAGTAGGAAGTCCCCAGGTTAAATGGGACTCAATCCCATTTTATGTTTGCATAGGGCTGCAGCCAGTGGCGTAGCTAGAGGGGGTGCAAAGCACTAAGTTTTGCAGGTAGCCTCACTGCAAGGTGAGGCAGGCCCCTCCCCCTTGGAGCATATACCTCCATTTTGCTCCCGCCACCCAGAAGGAGGAAGGCCCACTTGCACACCACGGTGAGGCTCCCTGCCAAACTTAGTGCTTTTGCACCCCCTCTAGCTATGCCACTGGCTGCACCCAGGTCTTCAGAAATCCTTGTGGTTCCCTACAGCTTTTCATGAAACTGAAGATCCCCTGGTTTTGCCTCTTCAATGTATTATGACTTGAAAGAGTTCAGTGGTATTTATATACGTGCTGAAATGTAGCAGCAATACTGATTGCTGTTTTTCAAATTTTATGTTTAATTATTTTAAAATGTTTTTACATCGTTGAGCATTTGACTCAAAGTTTTAGAGATTTCCTTAACGGATTGCACAGGGCAAAGCTGTTTAAAAGTGCAGAACTGACAAAGACTGCCTGGATACTAGAGGCAAAAATATTCAAATAATATTTAATAAAATAAATATTCGACCTTTTCAGCCACACTAGACGCTGTTCCAGAACCACCATTCAGAGTGCGATACCATAGTCTTCCGAGACTGAAGGTTTCCAACTACTACTAAAATAAATATTAAAATAATACGTAGCCTGGACAATTTTGTTTAATCATTTTTCTCTGTAGTGTGATTTGGGCTAACTTGTCTTAGGTATAACAGTAGCAATAATTTTGACCAAGAGTGTTCATTTGAGGAAACTGATTAAAAATTAACAATGGGACAAACAGTCACCCTAATCAATTGGCACTTGATTTTTAAAAATATATTATGCACATTAATTTAAAAATCTTGCAGGATTTTAAAGAGAGCCTTTTCTAGGATGAGGCATGGAATGCAACATGTGTACATCATAAAAAATTAAATTAAAAAAATCAGTGTGTGTTTTGCTTCAGAATAATTGCGCCTACTCATATGGAAACCCATCGCTTAATCTATCAATTGGCAAAAACCCTTATGATTAATAGACTAGCATTTTTTCAGTTGAGTGAGGAACCTAGTGATGGACAGGTATTCAAGTTTAATGTGTTGCTATATGTTCGATGGAAAACAGATTTTTGTTCAATTCTGCAAACTCAGATAGGGTTCTAAGAGCCCAGTCCTATCCAATTTTCCAGGGCCAGTGCAATGGGGCATGCGTTGCAACCTTTGGTAGGGAGGCAGTCACAGAGGCCTCCACAAAGTAAGGGAACATCTGTTCCCTTACCTCTTGGCTGCATTGCAGCTGCACCAGTGCAGGAAAGTTGGCTAGGATTGGGCCCTAAAATGTTTATATCTTTCTAACAGAGAAGCTGACAGGGTAGGGTAGAATGGAAGTTAGCACCACAGATAAGAAAGCAACAGGAGGAAACCCTAAGGCAGTGGTTCCCAAACTGTGGTGCCTGAAGGTGATGGAAAGATCAGATAACTAATTGCCTCAAGCCCTGAGGCTATTCAAAAATGAGGTAGCTGCTAATTGCCCTGCAAGGAGCTGAGTGCCTGCAGTTGCAAGAATGTGTAAATATAGGGAGATAAATGTTTGAGGATTTTTTTTTCTGGTTATTATTACTAATAAATAAAATATTTCTTTCTAGATTTTCTTTACTTACAGTCTTGTAAAGCTAGATTGGTCCCGTTAGAGTGTCATGTTTAAAAAGTAGGTCCTGGTGTTCCAAAGTTTGGGAACCACTGCTCTAAAGTTACTGGGAGACAGATGTGATATTTAGAAGTGCTGGAACCCATTGCATTTTGGGTACAGGGACATCTTCAGGGACAACTTTAAAAATATCCATATGTTGGTAACATAATTTTGTATTAATGACTGAAATGCTTGCAACTTATTTCTATTCAACATTAAGTAAGGAACTTAAAAGTTGATTTTGATTCTCCTTCATATTGAATCCCTTTTTTTTCAAATGGATGTTTTCATAGTTGCCCCGATTAAGAGTTTTTACCCAGAATGCAACAAGCATAACCAAGTTTACATCCTTCGGCTACCCAACACCCAAGCTGTTTGAGATTCTTGTGTTTGTGACCAGCACTTTGAATTGTGCTTGGAAGTGTTCTGCTCTTTACTTGGTTGTTTGTTGTGCGTGTGCGTATGTGCGTGTGCGTGTGCGTGTGTGTGTGTGTGTGTGTTTTACCATGAAAGAACTCCCAAATAAAACTGAACAGGACTGCATCCTTAGCCAAGTTCTCATTGGGGTGATTTGCTTGTGTCTGAGTGGCACCACTTAAGATCGCAACGGTGCAGACGTGACGGGATGCTCTTCGGTCCAGGAGTACTCCCTGCTGGCGGAAAGCTAGTGGGTCATGGGGAAAATAGACTCGTTCATTCTTTTTGTAATGCACCCCATTTTTTGTGATTTCAGATTTTTATTAACAATGAGTGGCATGAGTCAAAGAGTGCCAAGAAATTTCCTACCTATAACCCTTCAAAGGCTGAGAAGATCTGCGATGTGGAAGAAGGCGATAAGGTCTGTTTCTTGATTGACTTTTTGGCAACTACACAGGGCTGTTGTGTGCACTGCAACCACAACAGAGAATTCTAACCCTGAGAATTCAAACATCACAATTCCTGTTCAAATGAGTAAAAAAAAAGAGTGTGCTTGATTATTTATTGGTTTATGCTTGATTTATACTGCAAGGGAGGAGATTTTGATTGGACCTCAGGAAAAAATTCCTGATGGTTAGAGCGGTTTGGCAGTGGAACAGATTGCCAAGAGAGGTGGTGGACTCTCCCTCACTAAAGATATATGGGCAGAGGCTCGACAAACACCTGTTGGAGATGCTCTAAGAGGATTTCCTGCCTAAGGCAGGGGGTTGAACTAGATGACCTGTTAGGTACCTTCCAACTCTATGATTGATTCCACTGGAAATGGAAATGTCCCGCTTGTGATACAAGTCAGTCTTTGATGGATGGTTCCCCAGTGACCAGTGCTCCAAACCCAAATTGGTTTATGAAAAGAGGGGGAAACCATGAAGGGCTGATGCTGCCCTCCCTCTCCCCTGAGGTGACAGAGTTTTTGCTACCATTGAGAAGCAGCAGATTGTTGGATTATTAAATATTGCCCCATCCATGTGTCTGGTGTTTTATGGGACACAAGATGAAGGATCCCTCTCCTGAGGGGCTTGCAGTCTAAAACTCAGCTTGGGGGACAAGGGAGGAATGGCAGGGAAAGAGAGATGGGTTACTTAGCAGGACAGTATGCATTTATTTCAGTTGCACTCAGGTAGGCTTGCTTGGTTACCCCAGGGCGTTGACAGGTAGACTATAGCCTTGCAGAATCTGTTCTTTTTTTAGTAGAACCTTGAGCTTCATCACCTGCAATATTGGTCGAGATCAGTGGACAGAAAATGCAAGACCAGGTTGCCTCAGAATAGTGGCATAGCTAGAGGGGGTGCAAAGCACTAAGTTTTACAGGGAGTCTCACCGCAGCATGCAAGTGGTCTCTCCCCCTCCCCTTTGGAGCCATTCCAGGCCATGAGAGCAATACCTCCATTTTGCTCTTGTAGCCCGGAATGGCTGCGAAGGGGAGGGACCGCTTGCACGCTGCGGCGAGACTCCCTGCAAAACTTAGTGCTTTGCACCCCCTCTAGCTACGCCACTATCTTGGAACTTTTTTTCAAATGGGTGCTTTCCATCTCAGAAATGTGTTTTCAGTTCTTTGTATGCAAGATGGTCAACCATCATATGAAGCATCTTGATCATGTTCACAGCTGCCATCTCCTGGTGTTGATTCATGCAAACTCCACAGTGCGCTTTCCCTGCAGTTGCATTTCTACTCCATGCAGCTGTGTCTATAAACTACTCCATTAAAAAAAGAATTGAGAGCACATGAATGAGTCTGAAATCACTGATGTACTTTTTTTTCAATAAAGAGAGAACTCTCACAAATAAACTGAACTTTGGTAGTAAAAGAAATATCTGAAATTTACAAGCTACCTAAGCCCTAGTCAAATATGACATTTGACACACACATAGCACGTGCGTGGATGGTATTCAGTACACATCCCATTGGCGTGGCTGCTTCAGTACTGCAAAGTTTTTGGATAGGGTTGGGCCCTTTGTGTAATTTCTGGATTGTCCTCTCACAAGAAACCCTTTCTATTCTTTCTGGGCATACAAGCACCTGCCATGCATGGGATGGGAGGAGGAATTAGCCCAGTCTTGTGCAGACAAAAGAGATGATGGAATGGACTGTACCAGTTCAGATGGCTTGCGTGAATGCATTGCAGTTTTTGAATGTTCCTATAGTGTTATCCCTGGGGGCTGGGGATAAGAATAGGCCCTCAGTTTGGCTGTACTTGTCGTAAGGGGCGACTAAACAGCCACCGGATAGATGGGACTCGTCAGCCTGGGAAGGCAGCTCATCTTAGAGAAGGAAAACTCTGATCCCAAACCTCCACTGCCTTGTGGCTACATCCAGTTATGGAAAAGGCTCCAGGAGTCAACCTCAAGGCAAAATCTGGAGCCGGAGTCCCTGAGGCAGTTCATGGCTGAACACAGTCACGTTCTGGCAACTCCTGTGACGCCGCTAGAACCAACCGTATTGGCTTCTGCCTTTCCATTGGACCATTTCAGCGACGTGGAGAGGGGGGATTTGCTGCATGGGAAACAGCCTATCCTCCATACCTACTTTACCCAGGCTTCGTGCACTGGAGAGGACACTCTGTTCCAGAACCACCATTCAGAGCGTGACACCATAGTCTTCCGAGACTGAAGGATGCCAACAACATAGTGTTCCTATAATGTTCTTACAAGTAGAAAACTGATACTGCAAGGCATAGAGAATCTATCTTCTTGGAGTGCTAACTTTTTCTTGCAGGAAATCTTTTATACGTGGGAGTTATTCTAAAATGTGCCCCCCCCACCCACCCACCATCTGAAGTAGCATACCACCCCATTCTGCTGTGCGTTTAGGCCTACGTCTTAGGACAAAATTATGAAGTGGTGGGGTGGACCCTGTAATTATAGAGAAATGGGCTTATTTTAAATTTCTGTAACAGAATTCCTCCAATGGGCTTCAGAGTAGTCTCGTTTCCATAGCTGCTCAAGCAATCAAGTGGCAATAAGGGCACTTATGTCTTCACATCCTTGTGATCCAAGTCCCCTCTGTCCCCCCCCCCCCACCCAGTAGCTGCTTTTTGGAAGAAAAAAAAAAAGACAATTGGAGTTTTAGTTGCATATCTCCTAGTTGTGTCTAGTTTCAACCTGAGATGAATGTACACTTTAGCATAGCTCAAGGTGTCACATATGGGGGTGGTTGGCAACCTTCAGTCTCGAAAGACTATGGTATAAGCCAGGGGTGTCCAAACATTTTGGCAGGAGGGCCGCATCATCTCTCTGACACTGTGTTGGGGGCCAGGGGAAAAAAAGAATTAATTTACATTTGAAATTTGAATAAATTTACATAAATGAATTTATTAAAAACAGAACTTATATGAATAAATGAAGGTCTTGCAGTAGCTCAAGCCCTATAAAAGGCCTTGCAAAAAGCAAGGTCAGCCTTTCCTTCGCTGCCACTGTTGCATCACAGCAAGTGAAACAGCAAGTAGTGGAGGGAGCCCTCATCCCACAGTTCAGGTGAGAGGTTGAACAACCGTCCTCATGCTGAGAGCAGTTGCGTCGGGCCAGCACGGGCTCCAGCAAGTATCCAGAGGGCCAGAGGCTCATTGGAGACTGGGGGCTCCCCGCGGGCCGGATTGGTAACCCCTGAGGGCCACAAGTGGCCCCCGGGCCGGGGTTTGGACACCCCTGGTATAAGCCTACAGCACCCGGTATTCCTAGGCGGTCTCCCATCCAAGTACTAACCAGGCCTGACCCTGCTTAGCTTCCGAGATCAGACGAGATCGGGCAGGGTAATTCTGTGTTCTAACAGTGTAGGGTTGCTATCTCCAGGTGACGACTGAAGCTATTTGGGGGTTTTAACAGGGCCTCTTTGGCTTGATAACCTTATCGCATGTTGGAAAAGGAAATCTTTAAGAGTAGCTGCAGCCAAGACCTTTTGGTGTCCAAGACGGTATGCCAAATGCAGGCCCTTCCCCCCACCTGGATGCCAGCTTATGGTTCTCCTACCCCTTGGATTGGAGAAGAAAGGTGTCCTGGCTCTCCTTTCCCTCCCCAAACATGCTCCCTCTTTTGCTCTGCCCCCCTAGTCCTTTCCACTTTCCTTTTCTAATCCAGGGCATGGGAGGAGAAGGGGGAGCAGAGATCAGATGTTGAGCCATCAGTGCTGCCTCAGGCAACAGCTGAAGTTGACCTTATTGATGGTCAGAGTTGGTAGCTCTCCCTATGGGGCAGGCTAGGCTGGAAGAGGGAGTGAACGATTGGCCAAGGTTCTCTAGTGAGTTCAATATCTTTCCAATTTAACTGCAGGTGCTTTGGTCTGGCTGTCTCATAAACACAAACTTTTTCAATCTTAAAGAAATTTCCCTAACTTTACAAATGCATAAAACTTTTTCCCAAACTTCTGATTTCCCCCCAATGATAGACGTGATGGTTCTAGTCCTCTTTTATTTCCCCCTTCCCACCCCCTGCCCCCAAATTCTAGCCACACTTGCAACTTCTGTGTAACGTAACACTGATTAAGAGCAGGGTGGATTAAGAATGGAATGTCAGCCATGCCCAGCTGAGTTTCCTTGTTCTTGAGGGTTTTCATTTTGGAACTTTTAAAAATATTGTTCTTGTAATTGAGCGTTTGCGTGGGCTTGGCCTGGCATTTCCAGCGAGAGCCTTCAGCCAAGTTCTGCCCCTTGCGTAATGATGACTGTGCACCCTCCCAGGAGCCATGGAGCTATTATTAGGTCACCTCTGAAAGCTGCAAAAGTCAGATCTTATCTTGGTGACCCAATTCGGTCAGAATTGGTAGAGAATGGGAGAATCTCCAATTGCAGTGGCGTCGCTAGGGGGGTGTGGGGGGTGCGGGCTGCACTGGGTGACGTGCCCTGGGGGTGACGCGCTAAAATCACGCCGTTAGGAGTTACCGCGTTGTGCCATACCATAACCACCGTTGAGAGAGCTCCTTTCCTTCAAAAGTTGTGGCCAAAAGATCAGAAGGAAAAAATGCATGGAGCCCTATGGAAAGTGAGAGTGATCTGTAGCGTGCGTTTACTCGTGAGTAGGCATACTTGCCATAGTCCGTTGGAAAGGGCAGGCTGACTCTAATGACACCAGAATGGTCTTGATCCAGTAAATGCAGCCCCCAAAAAACACCCAAGAAGGAGGTCCCTATTCAGCCCTATGGAAAGCAAGTGAAACCATGTAGCCACGTTTACTCGCGAGTAGGCGCACTTGCCTTAGTCCATTGGAAAGGGCAGGCTGAGAGGACTCCAAGGACATCAGAATGGTCCTGATCCAATGAGTGCAGCCCCAAAAAAACACCCGAGGAGGAGGTTCCCCCTCCCAGCTGTGAGTGTGTTCAGCTCTATGGGAAGGGAAAGGAAGCCATGTGGCCGTGTTTACTTGCGAGTAGGCAACCTTGCTTTGCTCCATCCAAAAGGGCAGACTGAGAGGACTCCAATGTCAGAATGGTCCTGATCCAATGAATGCAGCCCCAAAAACACCTGAGGAGGAGTGTATGGAGCCCTATGGGAAGTGAAGCAGCCTCATGTAGCGTTTACTTGCGAGTAGGCAGACATGCCTTGGCTGGTGGTCAGGCCAGGCAAAGAATGTGAGGACACCAGAATGGTCCCGATCCGATGGGACTGGAGTGCAACAAAAGCCCCAGAAGGCAGCCTCCCCCCCCCCCACTAGAAAGGACCCAACAAAGAGGCTTGAACTGGTAAGGGGAAAGTTTTCTATTTTGCACTTGCAGTTTCCCTCACAGTCCAATCCTACCCACACTTTCCTGGGAGTAAGCCCCATTGACTCTAATGGGACTTACTTCTGAGTAGACAGGCATAGGATTGGGCTCTCAGACTTGTAAAGCCAGATGGGTCTTTGTATTGATGTGCTTGAAATAGAAGGACTTTAAACTGGGCACTGGGAGGGCTGGAAATCTCACTGATTCTTTTTGGGGGGTGTTATTGCAGGCAGACTACAGAGAAAACTCACTTGGTGGAACAGGGCTGGCTCCCCCTTATTTAATTATTTCTTTTTTTTTAATTTAACTATTTATAATTATTTATTTTAATTTGCTTGATGATGTCACTTCTGGCCATGACATCACTTCCAGTGGGTACTGGACAGACTGTCATTCTAAAAAGTGGGTCCCAGTGCTAAAAGTTTGAGAACTGCTGCAATAAGGTGTTATTGCACCTTACATGTGTGTGTGTGTGTGTGTGTGACTCCACAAGTTTTCAAAATCACTAAAATCAGAATTTGGAGGAATAATACCATCATGTTATATATCAATCAATGCGTAATTTCATGCAGAATGCAATGAAATAAACCACATTGAAATATCTGTGCTCTATCAAAAGGTATTGCCAAAAAACCAGAAGGGGTGGGGCTATGGTACAGCACCACACCCACCAGCTGGGGTGTTGCCCCGCCCACTGCATGGGGTGATGCGCAGGCCTCCCGCACAGGGTGATGCGAATCCTAGTGACGCCACTGTCGAATTGCCATCTTTTCTGTTCTTCTCAAGCAGAGGAGCGGCTGGGAGTTGGCAGTTGTGTACACCCTTATGGGCTGTCTGTGGCTGTTCCTCTTTAGACACGTTACTGGTTGATCAGGATGCTCAATGATGTTTCTGGGAGTTAATGGTTGGGAGATATCTGGAGAAGTTCCTTGACTGTTGGCCATCAGGGCCTGGAGAAGCTAAGGAGAAGAGCTGGTGTAAAGTGTGTGCAGAAGAAACAGATGTTTTTTTCCATGCACAAGATGTTTGCAGTCTGGGGAACAGATTGAATGGGAGGCAGTGCTGTAGAGGGGGTGCAAAGCACTAAGTTTTACAGGGAGCCTCACTGCAGCTGCAAGTGGCCCCTCCCCTTCAGAGCCGGGTGTATGTCTCCATTTTGCTCCCCCCACCTGGAAGAGCTCCGAAGGGGAGGGGGACGGGCCCCTTGCACACTGCAGTGAGGCTCCTGGCAAAGCTTAGTGCTTTGCACCCCCTCTAGTGACTCCACCTATGGGAGGTAGAAAGTGCTATGAACTGGAAGCCCCTTGTGCCTGGGGATATGACGAAAGATAGCAAAAGCCCTGGCTGGTCAAAGTATGCTTTTCATCTATGCTCTATTTTGTAAGTGCTAGATAACAAAAATAGCCTTCAATGAATCATTCTTTCCAGAAAGCAAAATGGAGGTAGCACTGCCCCTAGAATTTCTCACTGATGGGGAAACTGAGGAACATATGACAGTATTGTCTGCATGAACCATGGTCAGGCTCCATAATCAAGCTGCTGTTTTTTTTGGCAGCAAGGTCATTGGGAAATATTTGAACATATGAAACTGCCTTCTATGAAGTTGGACCATTGCAGTGGCGTAGCTAGAGGGGGTGCAGGCACCTGAATGGACCTCACAGGCAAAAATTGGAATTATTGTGGCCCACATGCAACCCCCACTCCCTGAACACATAAAATACAATTAAATTTGTAACAGAGATTGTAATTATAGAGGTTTATTATATGTATATAGAGAAGGATTGTGAGTTGCTGCTTTAGTTGCTGACTGCGGATGGGTCCATTCTTGACTCACTCTGATGGTCTGTTGAGAAGTGTCTCCTGAACAAGTGCTCCCCCACAGACTACCAGAGAGGGTGGAGAACGGACCACCTGCAGCCACAGCCAACACTTCTGTGCTGGCTGCAGGAGGTCTGTTCTCTTTGGTAGTCCTCGGGGGAGTGCTCACTCAGCCAGACACTGGAAGTAAGGAAGTGATCGAAAGTGACAGTTTTTGCTCCCCCTGAGAACTCACCGGCCATTTCTCAGGGTTTCATGACCACCTGTGGTCTGCAGACCAGGGGATGGGAACCAGTGATGAATGTAGACAGTTCAGAGCAAGGAAGACAATTGGTCCTACGTGATAGGAGCTGCTTCATGTCCTTGCCCTTAGCTTTTTCTGACAGCAGGACCCAAATCAAAAAGCTTGGTCAGGACAAGTTTGTTGACAACCTCACCTAGAATACAAAGTTCAGCCTGCCACAGACCTTCTAGGTGCACTTGGAATCTACAGAATGAGCATGCCTGGCGCAAAGGCCCCTCTTTTAGGAGACAGATCCCTCAAGGGGATTTTTACAATAATAGAAGTTCTCTCTTTCAAGAACCAACAACATTTCAGAATGGATCTTCCTGGTTGGGTCTCACTTCTGGCCTCCAGTTCTCCCACGCAGGCTGACAAGCAGCTCCATCTCTCACACAGAGGGCAGCCAAGACGCTTCTTGCTCACACCAAGAGCAGGTGGAATCACTCAGCTGGGCTTGTCAGCTGCTTCAAGGTCTCGCCATTCTCAGCCGTTCGGGGAGCTGCCGGTGCCCTCGAACTGGCAACCTTGTGATGTTATCTTCAGGCTAACAGAGGCTCTACCCTCTAGACCAGACCTCCTACCCTGTCATGTTCTCTTTTGCCTTCTCATCATTATCTTGAATGATATTGGGGTTTTGCCTGGGGTTGCTGGGCCAGGGCTAGAGGTTCTTTTGGTATCTGAGGAAGAAGGTAGTCCAAGATTGTCATAAAAGAGCTTTATTTAACTAAAATTTGAGAACATCCACCTACAGGAGTACCTCCAGGCATCCCGAAGTATCTCAAGGCACAAAACCTACAATGTTTCTAAGCATAAAACTTGCACACAGGCATCTCCATAAGACTTATAGATCTTATGGAGGCATCTCCATACGGATACAGATCCAGACTTACCCACTTGAGAAATTTCTGTGCATATAGTTTTTTTAGTCCCCTGTTGACTTGATCTTATGGTTCTTTTTTTCCTCTTGCTCTCTAGCCTGATGTAGATAAAGCTGTGGAGGCAGCAAGAGCAGCTTTTCAAAGAGGGTCTGTGTGGAGACAGATGGATGCTGTGAGCCGAGGAAGACTCCTGAACAAGCTAGCTGATCTCATTGAGCGGGACAGAGTGGAACTGGCTGTAAGTGGAGTTGGCAGGTGGGCAGGAAGAGAGGTGGGTGGATGAGGGGAGAAAGTCAGCTGGGAGCTGCTGACAGATTCTGCTGAGATTGGAATCCACAGTCTTGCAGTGGGTCCACACCGGACAGAAGAATTGGTGTGATTGTGGTGTGGTAGACTTGGCTCAGCAGTCAGCTGTAGTCTTCTACTGCTTCCACTGACAGAGATTCTGGTACAGATTAGACTGGAGGAATACATCACCTGTGGGGGGAAAATATGTGCAAGTGCATGGAAGAGAAATGAAAGCTAGATGTCTGAGGATACTCAAAAGTATTTGCTTTTATTTCAGACCTTGGAGACGATGGATACAGGGAAACCTTTTCTCCAGGCTTTCTTCATTGACTTGGAAGGCTGCATCAAGACGCTGAGATACTATGCTGGGTGGGCTGATAAAGTCCAGGGGAAGACTATACCTGTGGGTAAGCTGAAGTCAGAGTTGTTGACTGGTGTGTGCATGCATTTGAGTTTCTTAGATCTTCCAGATTCACCTTGAGCCGCTCTGGTGGAGATAAGAGACTATGGATGGAGTGGTTCAGAACACCTGGTTGAACCATGATTTGGGCATCAGAAACAGGCTTCAGACTCAGGATGTGGAGTCCAAGCAGGCTGTGAAATTCTCCATCTACATAATAGTCATTCAACCAATGGACTGTCTATGTGTCTATGTCAGTGGTTCCCAAACTTGTTAGAGGCCCTAGAGCAGGGGTGCTCAATAGGTGGATCGCGATCTACTGGTAGATCGCGAGGCAAAATGAGTAGATCGCGGAGCCCTGTCTCTCCAAACTGTTAATATGTCAGTTTCGTCTAGTGACTAGACGAAACTGACATATTTAGCTGACACTAAACTGACACTGAAACTGACACTTTAGCTGCTCTTCAGGCTCCCTAGCTCTTGAGCCCCGTAGTGCAGCAAGGCTGGGCATGTGCCTCTTGGGGGGACCTGTGGCTGCCCCCAGTATGTGGGGTGGGGAGAGAGGAGAGGCCTCCCGTGTGCTTCCTGAAGCATCTGGTGGGCCACTGTGGGGCACAGGAAGCTGGACTTGGTGGGCCTCCTCTGACCTAGTCCAGCAGGGGCTCCATACATCAAAGGGGGTGTCTGTCAAACGCTTCCTTCCCCCCTGGTAGATCTCCGGGCCTTGCTGGGTTTCAAAGTAGCTCTGGAGTCAAAAAAGTGTGAGCACCCCTGCCCTAGAGGCTGCTGCTTGGTTTATAAATGCCAAGGGGTGTGGCTATAATGGTGATTGAGCAGTATTCCTCCCTTCCCAAATAGCAACTTGTTTAACCCTTGATGCATATAGCTAGACAGGGTGCAAAGCACCAAGCTTTGCAGGGAGCCTCACCACAGCATGCAAGGAGCCCCTCTGCTCCGCCAGCCATTTCAGGTGTGTCCATTTGGCTCGCACTGCCTGGAATGGCTCCGAAGGGGGGAGGGGCCGTTTGCATGCTGATGTGAGGCTCCCTGCACTGACATAGACACATAGACAGTGCATTGGTTGAATGGTGTTCCCATTTAGTTCAACAAAACCTATAGTAGCATCAGTTGGGTGTCTTTAGAAAGCAAATATGTCTTTTTAATGCAGAGTGTGGGTGGTCTAATGCTCAAAATGGATCTTCAGTGAACTTGGGCTACATGGCAGCACTGCTGGGGAATATAAGCCAATTTTGACTCCTCCCCTCTAGCTACACCACTGACATAGCTTAATCTGGCCTGTCAGTTTTGCAAACCATCAAAAATTGGGTCACGATTCACTGGTGGGTCCTGGATCTACAGTATGGGTACTGCCGGTCTGTGTGCAATCTACAGGCTCTAATTAGAATGCTAAAAAAAACCCCAACTTTTTGTTAAGCTTCTAGTCCTCAGGGAGGCAAAGGTATATCTAAAAAAAAAAAAAAATCAGCGTCAAAATAGTCAATAGCCATGATTTGGAAGTCTGCCTGTGCAGGTTCTGTTTCAAGCTTTAAACCTTTTTTTTAAAAAAACTAGTACAGATTCCAAAATTCCTTGCTATGTTTTGACTTTTCATCAGTTGCGTCTCTTTGAGGCCATGCCACGAAATAAGCAAATCAAATGAAGCCCTCAGCCTTGCCGTACCTTTTGCCAAGCCCCCTGAAAGAGGTTTTCCCAGCCACATGCTGTTCATTTGATTCCATCCCACAGGATGATTCATTTCTAAAACATCATGATCGATGACTTTTGTTCTCCTTCTCAAAATGTTTTGCAGATGAAAATTTTGTCTGTTTCACCAGACATGAACCGGTGGGAGTTTGCGGGGCAATTACTCCGGTGAGTACGAGGTTGCTTGCATTCCTGGCAGGCTATGAAAATGGGAAGCTGCCTTCTCCTGAGTCAGACAATTGGTCTAGCTGGCTCAGTGTTGGAGCCTGGCAATATCTCTCCAAGGTCCAGAAGGGGATACTTCCTAGTAAGAACATAAGAACAGCCCCACTGGATCAGGCCATAGGCCCATCTAGTCCAGCTTCCTGTATCTCACAGCGGCCCATCAAATGCCCCAGGGAGCACACCAGATAACAAGAGACCTCATCCTGGTGCCCTCCCTTGCATCTGGCATTCTGACATAACCTGTTTCTAAAATCAGGAGGTTGCACCTACACATCATGGCTTGTAACCCGTAACATCATGGCTTGTAACCCGTAAAGTTTAAGGGTTTCTAAAGGGTTTCTAAGGGTTTCTAAAATCAGGAGGTTGCACCTACACATCATGGCTTGTAACCCGTAATGGATTTTTCCTCCAGAAACTTGTCCAATCCCCTTTTAAAGGCGTCCTGGCCAGACGCCATCACCACATCCTGTGGCAAGGAGTTCCACAGGCCGACCACATGCTGAGTAAAGAAATATTTTCTTTTGTCCTAACTCTCCCAACACTCAATTTTAGCGGATGTCCCTGGTTCTGGTGTTATGTGAGAGTGTAAAGAGCATCTCTCTATCTAGTATTACCTAGAGAAGCTAGCAGCGATGGGACCTGCATACAACATGGATGCTAAGCTGTATTCTCCATAAGCTGCCATATACTGACTCAGACCACTGGTCCATCTAGCCCAGTGTTGCCTGTTCTGGTTGGCAGTGGCTCCTTACTCTGCCATGGGACTTTCCCAGCCAGCCTCCTGAGATCCTTTGACTTGAGATGCCAGACACTGAACATGGAACCACCTGCATCCAGAACATGTGCTCTAGTTCTGAGCTGTGACCTTTCCCTTGCAAAACTTCAATTCATAGAGTTCTTTGGGAAAAGGCAATGGCCAATAAACTAGTGGTTCCCAAACTGTGGGTTGGGACCCAGTGGTGGGTCCCAATCTGATTTTTGGTGGGTCGCCAAAGAGTGTTGGAAAGATCAGCTAACTAATTGCCTCAGGCCCTGAGGCTATGCAAAAATCTGCAGCTGCTAATCACCCTGCAAAGAGCTCAGCTCCTGCAGTTTGCAAGCATGTGTAAATAAAGGGAGATGTTTGAGGGTCTTTTTTGGGTTATTATTATTTATAAATAAATAAAAATATTTTTTCTTTCTAGATCTACTTTTTATAAAGTCTGGTAAACCTATGTGAGTCCCAATAAAGTGTCATTTTTAGCACCAGGGCCCACTTTTTAAAAGTTTAGGAACCACTGCACTATACTGTTTCAGGTGTGACTGTGCCCTTCAGAATCTGTCCTCTGAGGACAAGCAGGTTTGTCCTACAGGAGGGGGGATTCTTTGTCCTCAGAATCAGAGGACAAGCAGGTTTGTCCTACAGGAAGGGTAAACCCCCTTTCCAATCTTAAATGTGATGGCTTGGATGATAAACCAGCCGAACAGGTTTCCTTGAAATAAAGGGAACTTCTTTTCAAGAGTTTAGATTTTCTGATGGGAACACCAGAAAACCAGGATGGTGTAGTGGTTTGGGACCTAGAAGTTCCAGCTTCAAATCTCCACTCAGCCATGAAGCTTCCTGGGTGACCAGTCATTATTTCTCACCCTCACCAACCTCACAAAGTGGTTGTGAGGACAAAAGGAGGGATGGAATTATGTATACCACCCTGCTGCTTCGCCCTCAAATCTTAATGGACACAGAGTTCCAGGCCTTTGTGATGGCATTTGGTGGCACTTGCTCAGCTGCCAAGGTCCCTCCCATTGTTAACTGAGCCCTGATCCTACAGAGTGTTCACATTCTGTGATTGCATTTGGGGATGTAGCTGCCAACCACTCCTTGCCATCTGAGGGAGAGAAGCTACTATGTTTTGAGCTTCAAGAATTTTTCTAAATTTTTCTAAATGCTACTGCCTAGTAGCAGATTGGCTGTTTCTTCCATGTCAGGAAACTCCCAACTAATTGTGCTGCAGCTTTAGGAAACTTTAGGGGGGTTGGGGTGCTGCTCTGTAGCTTACTTCATGTAATGGTTAATCCAGCATATCGTGGCCCATTTTGGTGATTACGCTGAGGGAAGATCGCCACTAGTAATTAAGCAGAGTTAATCTACAACAGGTATTTTAATTGGCAAAAGATGATTGCAACTAGGCTGAGAATGTTTACACAGCTGTTGGGAGAAAATACTACTCTAGGATATTTCCTTACCACTGCTGGGAAGGGGCCAGCATTGTGTTAGACTAGACTAGATTTGACATCTGAATGTCCCAGGATAATAGAAAAGCAAGTATTCCTTGGGTGGGGCCTGAACTGACAGCAAAGGCAGTTTTGTTTTCCTATGGCCAGATGATAATCCTTATGTATGCAGATCATGTACTCTACTAACAAGCAATGGTAGATTCCCAGGGAATTTAGAATTCTGCACTTCAAAGCACACACCCCAAAAAACAACAGCAACAACAAAAAAGGATTCAATGACCATGAATTTATACCTAGGCCTCCTTCAGGTTTCCCAAGGGGGCATGCACATAATCAGAGGCACGGCACATATGGATTTGTCTAGCTTAACTGTGCCATAGTCACCAACGTTTCACAAGTGAAAATAGGGATAAGCTTGTAATAGCCGCCCTGGGTCCCGTTAGGGAGAAGGGTGGGATAAAAATAAAGTTGTTTATTATTATTATTATTATTATTATTATTATTATTATTATTATTATTAATAGCCCAGTCTCCTGTGGAGGATCACTCACTCCTCCCACTGCTGAAGGCCCTACTCTGCCTTTTGTATACTATACTCATTTATTCTGCAATTGACTGTCTCGCAGCTGTTTAAAAGCCAGAAGGGCATTCTTAGTGCGTACACGTTAGAAAAACGTAACGGTCCTACTATAGGTTATCAACAGTTCATAAGAGATCTCAGCACTTGCAGTGTGTTAAATGGAAGGCTGCATACTGCGTGACACCTTTCTGTTCTTATGGGCACATTTAATTAATTAATAAACAATTTCTAACCTTCCTTTCCCCTTCCTGCTGTTCTGGCTGTGATCTCTGTGTGGTGAAGCAGGCAACATTACAGTGACACCTAGGGACAGGATAAAGTATTGCAACAGCAACAAAAGACAGAAGTGTCTGTTCCAAGTAACGCATTTTCAAAACATCACAAACCTGACGTTTAAAGTTGGGTAATAATCCATTATGTCAAATCCCCATAAATGTATAGCGGAAATTGACCAAGTTGTGAACTTTAGAAACCTGCCTACTTGGCAGCGATTTCAGCTGTCTGAGATTCTCTGAAAGACAGATCCATGAATAGACTGTTGTAAAAATAAATAAATAAATAACAATGCAATACTCACAAGATGAATGTCCTGCTCTTCTGTTTCAGTGGAACTTCCCATTACTCATGCTAATTTGGAAAATGGCCCCAGCCCTGTGCTGTGGCAATACATTGGTTGTTAAACCTGCTGAACAAACACCCCTCACGTCACTGTACATCGGCTCGTTAGTCAAGGAGGTAAGTAGATGTAGAGACCAACCCAGTGATTTGTAGTCATTAATTTATGCGAAGGGAGGGGAGCGTTGTGGTCCTGCCCCGTAATGCAAAAGCAGAGGATTTAAACCTGGGTTGCAGAAATTAGGTGGTGAATCTTAAAGGCTGCAGAGGAAAATAGTTTATTTGCAAATTAAAATGAATGTCTAAGTTGGGCTGAGCAAACATGGGTTCCCTCCCAAGTTTGTGCCCCATTCACAGGCAATGAAATGGGGGAGATGATGGGAGTCAGGAGTTGAAATTCACCAGGATACATCACTACTGCCAGCCAAGGGGCTTCATTTTTTTTTTATTTATCCAGAAACCCCATCAAAGTGATGCCACATCATTGCATGGCATCATTCTGGGGAAAGAATAGGCAGCTGGTGGTTGCTATGAGGAATGCCAGTGCAGCCTGGTGCATTTCATCCCCCAGAACCAATGGGGGTTCTGTCTCTCCTTTTGCTTTGCCCCCTAAATTTTGAGGTGAAAGCTCTCGGCTAAGACAGTGTGGGTTGGCCAAGCACTGCCCAGTGAGTTTCAGGGCTGGCCTTGAAAACAACAAGGCCCAATAGCCTTGGGCAAACAACACAATCCCAGCCAGCTTAAAAGACAAGATGCTCTTCTGAGATCACTGGAGAAAAGCTGGGATATAAATAAATAAATGTGCAAATCTGTTTATTTGCAAATAAATATGGAAGGGATTAGATCACAGTGCCCCCCCCCCTTTTAAGGCTGCAGTGCCAAACACTCTGTATTGCCCAGTGGATACATGGGCAATGCGCAAGATTGCATTGCACAAGTCCATTGCAGCGGTGCCCTATTTTCGTGGTTCCACCCTCGGAGTAAAATGTTTTAATTCCATTTGTAGGCAGGCTTCCCTCCAGGCGTGGTTAATATTGTGCCAGGATACGGTCCCACTGCAGGAGCTGCCATTTCTACCCATCCAAATGTTGACAAAATAGCTTTTACTGGATCGACAGAGGTAGGTAACTACCCACCCACAGTCACTGAACTCTGTAAGAACAGCATCACCATGACTTGCCTTTCAGACGTGGGCTGGCACCCATGTTGAGTCAAGCTGTGGGTGCTGAATCCACAGATGAAAAGGGTCCACTGTAGTAATCTTAAAAGCGTATTTAGGAAGCTTGCATTTAGAAGCAGGTTCAGTTGAAATGTTCCTTCTGTCTACTGTATCTGCGATCATCTGTCCATCGTTCGCCTTGTGTGACTGGTCTAATCTGGGATGCCTTATTCACACATGCAAGCCACTGCTCGTTGGTTGCAGTCCTCAAGTGAGGCACAAGCATCTGTAATCCATGCTGCGTGTGTGGCTTACTTTCTCAAGTGCTGCTGCTATGTACTTCTTTTCAGGAAACTTGGTCCACCCAGTGGTGTAGCTAGAGGGGGTGCAAAGCCATAAGTTTTGCAGGGAGGCTGTCCGTAGCGTGCAAGCAGCTTCTCCCCCTCTCCCTTGGAGCCATTCCAGACTGGAGAGCAAAATGGAAGCGTTCACCTCCCTGCATTTTGCTCCTCCCCCCAGAATGGTTCCAAAGGGGAGGGGGAAAGCCTGCGGTCGGACTCCCTGCAAAACTTAGTACTTTGCAGCCCCTCTAGCTATGCCACTGGGTTCACCCCTTGCACGTTTGAGGACTTAATAACCTTGCTGGCCCAGGGTCAGCTGGTCTTTTGTGGCATTCTCCGCATGCTTGGTATGACTTTGCATAATTATGATAAATTGCCATCTGCACCAAAGCTCTCACTCAGCTGTCTAAGAGGGCTGGACAGTTGGAAGTCTTGGTGTGTTATTGCACCACCTACTGGTTGAATTGGCCTTGCTCCTTGTTGCAAATGAGGTGTGTCTTTGGTTTGTAATGTGGCACATGGGGAAGACATGAGAGCATAGCACGCCAGAGAGGGAGGAATGCGGAACATTGAATGTTTTAGAGTGTAGGAGCTGTTTGACCTGAGGAAACTTGTCCACATCTGTTCAAGTTATTGAGCCTTCAGCAGACACAGAGAGCCTGGGTACAATAATGAAGAAAGCCAGAAGTGTCTCTTAACTGTAAGAAAGCAGCATGGGGTTTATCCTGGCAAACAGACATTCCCCAAACTTATGAATGCAGGAGTGGGGTGCAGACTGCAGGAGTGGATTGACAAGTGGCAGGGGAACCTCAGGTAGCCTTCCAGGGACTTCTCAGCATCCACCTCTTATCACCAGGGTTGTGAAGGTTCAGCTGGAGTCCCCAAGCTGGTGCCCAAGATGGTGGGGCAAGTCTAGAAGTGGATACAAATGTGCCCGACAATTCTCAACCTGCCAGTAACAATGCCCATTTGATGCAAAAAATTGGCACAATCCTGACAACTTTCTAAAGAACAAGGAGTATAATTGACTTGACACGATTACCGCAACCCCCTCCTCCGTCGGTCATATATTGAATAGACATCTCTTCCTTTGCCTTCTGCTCATGAGGACGCCACTGTCTCTTCTCCTCATCCCCCTGCAACATATCTTGCCCGCACCTATCTGCTGGTAGCTGTGCCAAGCCTCTCCCCCCAAATGCATCAGCACATATTAGTGGATAATGAGAACAGATTAGCAGATAACGAGAGTAGGTGGCAATTCTGCCCCTTGCAGATAAGCGAATTCGCCAATTGCAAATTTGTATATAAAGAGAATTGACTGTACTGGATTTTCAGATTTGGCCTGATGACAGTCCCATGTTGACTTTGGTCCTTTGTTCCTAATACAGGTTGGAAAACTGATCAAAGAAGCCGCTTCAAAGAGTAACCTCAAGAGGGTGACGCTGGAGCTTGGCGGGAAGAATCCTTGCATTGTCTGTGCAGATGCTGATTGTGAGTGTGTATGTGGTGTGTAGCGGGGTGAGAGGATGAATCTGAAACTTGAGTTCACTTTGCAATAGTGCCTGTGCCTGGTCTTAAACTTTTCAAGCAGGAGTGAAGTTGTGTTGGAGGAACAGGATGCTCAGCAGGCTGTTCTGCCACTGGGGTGCCACAGCAGAAAAGGCCCTGTCCTTCCAACCACCCACCTTGCTTTAGAAAGTGAGTGCACCCATCATCCTCCAGAGCAAATGATATCTGAAAGCACAGGCAGGTTCATTTGAGGAAAGGCCTGATAACTAAGCACTAGGCTGTTTAGTTTGAGAAGTAATGACTAGCCCAAGGCCAGACACTGAGTTATGGCAGTGGTGTAGCTAGAGGGGGTGCAAAGCACTAAGTTTTGCAGGGAGCCTCATTGCAGCATGCAAGCAGCCCTTCCTCCCTTTGAAGCCACTCCGTTTTGCAAACACCTCCATTTTATTCCCACTACCCAGAATGGCTCCGGATGGCCTTTTTGCACGCTGCAGTGAGGTTCCCTGCAAAATTTAGTGCTTGGCACCTCCTTTAGCTATGCCACTGCTGTGGTGGAAGGAAGTGCCTCGGATCCAAATGTATTTTGCCCGGATAATAATTCCAAACCCACCACGCTTATTATTCTGACCCTTGCTGTAGCAAGCATTCTCCTATCTGAAGACAAGACTGCTGTTCATGGTAACAGTTTCATTTTGATTTTCCTCTTCATCCTTTTAGTGGACTTGGCCGTGGACTGTGCCCACCAAGGGGTCTTCTTCAACCAAGGCCAGTGCTGCACAGCTGCTTCCCGGGTCTTCGTGGAGGAGCAGGTCTACCCCGAATTTGTCAAGCGCAGCGTGGAATATGCAAAGAAACGTCTTGTGGGGGACCCATTTGATGCCAGAACAGAACAAGGACCACAGGTGAGCAACCTGCATAAGAACGTAGGCACTCCAGCTGACATTTGTGCAGTGAGGAAGGTGAATTGCTTACTGTCTTCATCATCGCATACCCCTACTCCCTGGAAGCATTTTTAGGAAAAAATTGCAAATTGCTGCGTACTCCCCCAGGGGCAGGGACCAACAATCCTTAAGTACACAGCACTGTATTGATCCCTTAACAGCTTATAGTAGTGATTTGCAACATTTTTCTTCTCATGGCGCATTGACCTCAATGGTCTTCGCCTCTTGAAATGTTACTTCCGGCTTCCTGGAGACTCTTCTGGGTTCTACAGCTCTGTTTCTAGGCAACTGTCTGTAGTAACAAATTGCTATGGAGGTGGAGGAAGAAGGACAGGCAGCTCATCACTACAGACAGTTACCCTAGAAAGAGCTGCAGAACCTGAAAGAGATTTTCAGCTATTTTCAAGGCTGTGCTCCAAACTCCTACAGCATACTGGCAGACTTTTCATGATGCACCAATGTGCTGCAGCACACTGGTTGAAAATAACTAGCTTTTAGTATTGGAGAGATGACTGTTGGGCACCAAGATGCAGGTCTCTTGTTATCTGGTGTGCTCCCTGGGGCATTTGGTGGGCAGCTGTGAGATACAGGAAGCTGGACTAGATGGGCCTTGGCCTGATCCAGCGGGGCTGTTCTTATGTTCTTATGAGAATGGATATCATCAGATTAATCTCTCCTCTCCCATGTTATATGAGTGATAAAGAACTCGAGTTCATGTTTGGCCTATAGCTCTCTCTATATATAGCACAGTGGAGGATGACTTCAGGATTATGAGGACATAAAGAGTGCACCCCTTTTTGCTTTCCTTTCTTCCACCTCTGTGAGCCCTGGAGGTTCCTGTCCCTGGCTAGCTGGAGCCCAGAACAGGAGCACACCCATTAAGGAATGGGGATGCTCTGTAACGTGTTGGAGCCCCACTTATGAACTACATTTGCCATTTTATTTTACTGGCAAGATTTGGTGAGACTTCATTAAGCAGTGTGATTGTCAGTGATCAGTAGGGGGCGCTCTTCTTTTACAATTTAACTTTCCATGTGTGGTGGGCCAATTCATGCCTTGTGTATTTTAGATGAATTGATCAAGGTTTTCTTTTTAAAGGTACACTTAAAAGCATAATGTGTGATATAATAAATATATGTATCATACCGGTACAATAATCCAAGATTCTGGACTGGCTACAAGTCCCTCTTATGTGTGTGCTGAGTTGGAAAATCAAAATTTGCTGGCATGTCAAGTGGTCCTGAAATTTCAGCAAGTAGAATTTCAAGTGAACAGTTCTATATCAGTGTTCTGCAACCTGTGGGTCAGAACCCTGGTGGTGTCGCTAAGCCTCATGGGGGAGGGAGTCTTGGCACACTTCCAAAGCCTGTACAAGAGAGGACTTGGATCCAGTCCAATCCTGGTACTGCCTTATCAAAACTGAGTTTTTGATGTGATCCTGCACAGCCCCTTCTCACTGTTTTACCCTACAGCTTCTATGGCCAGACCTGCTTGGGCTGCTGCCTTGCAGGGTTGTTGGAAAGACACATAAGAACATAAGAACAGCCCCACTGGATCAGGCCATAGGCCCATGTAGTCCAGCTTCCTGTATCTCACAGCGGCCCACCAAATGCCCCAGGGAGCACACCAGATAACAAGAGACCTGCAAGGCCTCCTGGGAATTGTAGTTAAGAACATAAGAACAGCCCCACTGGATCAGGCCATAGGCCCATCTAGTCCAGCTTCCTGTATCTCACAGCGGCCCCCCAAATGCTCCAGGGAGCACAACAGAAACAGGAGACCTCATCCTGGTGCCCTCCCTTGCATCTGGCATTCTGACTTACCCATTTCTAAAATCAGGAGGTTGCGCATACACATCATGGCTTGTACCCCATAATGGATTTTTCCTCCAGAAACTTGTCCAATCCCCTTTTAAAGGCGTCTAGGCTAGACGCCAGCACCACATCCTGTGGCAAGGAGTTCCACAGACCGACCACACGCTGAGTAAAGAAATATTTTCTTTTGTCTGTCCTAACCTGCCCAACACTCAATTTTAATGGACGTACCCTGGTTCTGGTGTTATGTGAGAGTGTAAAGAGCATCTCCCTATCCACTCTGTCCATCCCCTGCATAATTTTGTATGTCTCAATCATGTCCCCCCTCAGGCGTCTCTTTTCTAGGCTGAAGAGGCCCAAACGCCGTAGCCTTTCCTCATAAGGAAGGTGCCCCAGCCCCGTAATCATCTTAGTCGCTCTCTTTTGCACCTTTTCCATTTCCACTATGTCTTTTTTGAGATGTGGCGACCAGAACTGGACACAATACTCCAGGTGTGGCCTTACCATAGATTTGTACAACGGCATTATAATACTAGCTGTTTTGTTCTCAATACCCTTCCTAATGATCCCAAGCATAGAATTGGCCTTCTTCACTGCCGCCGCATATTGGGTCGACACAAGAGGCAAGGGGAAGCGGGGCAGGTGGGGGTAAAGGGTAGGTGGCGATGGAGGTAGATAAGGTTCTGGGATACTTGTTTGTTTGTTTATTGGGTTTGTGGCACAAAAAAGATTGAACACCACTGTTCTATATCATGGCACTGACAATTGTAGTGTTTTCTTTCTTTACTGTGACAGATTGACCAAAAGCAATTTGACAAGATCTTGGAACTGATAGAAAGTGGGAAGAAAGAGGGGGCCAAACTGGAGTGCGGTGGCCTAGCCATTGGGGACAGAGGCCTATTCATAAAGCCCACCGTTTTTTCCGAGGTCACAGACAACATGCGCATTGCCAAAGAGGAGGTGCGGTACACAACTGAAATGCTAAGACCAGGGGAAATCTAAACCTGGGTACTACTCATGGTGTCCTAAAATGGATATCTTATGTATATGCATGATTTGAAACTGTGATTACAAATCTGTTAACAGATTTTTGGACCTGTACAGCCGATAATGAAGTTTAAAAGCATAGAAGAAGTAATTCGGAGAGCCAACGATACGGAATACGGACTCACCGCGGCAGTGTTCACAAAGAACTTGGACAGAGCCCTGACACTGGCATCTGCACTAGAGTCTGGGACAGTCTGGTAAGTTGGTTGCTCCACATTAATTCTCTTTGAACCAGTTGTATACTTGCTGCTGATCTGGAGAGAGAGAGAGAGAAAGAGAGATGCTTTCAAAATCATCTTTTTAAAATGCAGCTGTATATATCAACAATTTTCAACCTTTTACATCTCATGGCACGTTGACAAGGTGCTTGAATTGTCAAGGCACACCATCATCTTTTTGGCAGTTTACAATGCACATCATGCTTCTGGTGGGGGGGGGGCTTATGTCCCCCAATGTCCCTACTAATGGATGACCCTCCCGCAACTCCCATGGGACAGCTGCAGACCAATCGCGGCACACCGGTTGAAAATTGCTGGTTTATATAATCATATCAAGATTATTATTATTATTATTATTAGTAGTAGTAGTAGTAGTAGTAGTAGTAGTAGTAGTAGTTTTGCTCTGGGAGTGGAAAAAGACAAATGAGCTGAACAAACTGCTGCTGAACAAACTTCAGCAAACTGGCTGCTCCAATTCCAGAATTAATGTTAGTAATTCTGCTGGTTAACAGTGCAATTCTGAGCTGCCTGGGTTGCGCTGCTGTGGCAGCGCTGAAAATGGTTGTTGCATTTGGGAGGAATGGGTGTGCAGGGCAGTGTGAACTCACAGAACAGTAGAGGAATGGAACAAAAAAAAGTCCACTCCCACTAGAAGGAGCAAATCCTTTCTTCCTTTCTAGGCTGTACTCAATATTTGCCATCTTCCTAAGCTGTCGGGTTTTTTGTTACACAGGATCAACTGCTACAACTCTCTTTTTGCACAAGCTCCCTTTGGTGGCTTTAAAATGTCAGGAAATGGCAGAGAACTGTAAGTTAAGTTGTGGTATATTTTTTTTTTAAAAAGGAAATTTGATTTGGCAAGGATCAGTGCAATGTCTAAAAATGTTGTGTGCCCTTGATGTGCCTTCTCGGATCTTTGCAAGCCATATGGCTGGAGCAGGACCACGTGCACCTGTGTTGGTGGATTGGGTCAGGGAGGGGGAATAGGATGCAATGCACGCTGCTGCCACCAATCCTCCCCCCCCCCACTATTTCGGCATCAGAATTATCCAATTATCAGAATTATATCAGTAATTGCAGTCCTCCAGGACAGTTGAGTTTTTGTGGGTAGAGTGACCACATACAGCAGTGATTTTCAACATTTTTCTTCTCATGGTGTACTGACCCCTGTGATCTTCTCTGTGCTCTTCCCCTCTTGAGATGTAACTTTCAACTTCTGGGAGACACTTCAGGTTCTGTGGCTCTGATTCTAGAGCAACTGTCTGTAATAAAAAATGTAGCAATGGCAGAGCCAATGGAGGAAGAGGAATAGACAGTTGGTTACTATAGACAGTTGCCCTCGAAACAGAGCCACAGAACCTGGAAGAGTTTTTTCATCAATTTCCAATCACTGTGCTCCAAAGTTTTGCAGCACACCCGCAGACCTTCCATGGCACATCAATGTGTTGTGCCACACTGGTTGAAAATCACTGCCATAGAGATGGCCACCCTTTCCATTATTGACATATAAGAAAATATTTGTATCTTGGGCTCTAAAATCTTTTTGTTTCCTTGCAGTGGTGAATATGCTCTTGCTGAATACACAGAGGTGAAAACAGTCACCATTAAACTGTCGCAGAAGACTCACTGAGTGAGGCACCTGGAGACCTAAAATTCTGACACTCTGAATGTTGACATATAGACTGGAGGAGAGAATGTGATAAGATGAGGGGAAAGAAGGAAGCAGTTCTGCTTTAAAAAAACAACACAATATCCACTAAAACCCACCACGTTCTTTTATTCTATTAGGAGGTTGATTAGAAACCTGTTTCAGTCACAAATTGCTTATTGGCTTTCCAAGTGCACTTGGCTGTACAAGCTGTGATGTTACATGTCTCAGAGCAATAATTTAAACCAAGAGTTGGCAGAAGATAGGTGCATATCTGCTCATGGATCTCTGGGTGATTTATAGTCAATGAGCCAGTGTTTTGGCTTCCCAAAAAGTTTCACAATAGCAGGTAAAAAATAACTTTCTGCCACCACTGGCACTGTGCTAATCCCTGCTTGCTCAGCCTCACTGTCCCTCACCTGTAAAATAGGAATATTTAAGCAAGGGTTTTGACCAGGTCCTAAAGCAGCTCCACTGGTCAATTTGGAGTTTTTCTTTGGAATCCCTGATCCTGTAGAGACCCTATCCAGGGTACTAGATATATGCAATTCATTGCAGTGGCTCATGGGATGCAATTGGCTCCACCTCCTGGCCACCTATTTTGTGTCTTTGCTTGGTCCCCCCTGAATATTTTGCACCTGGCTGATGGACTGCAGTTTTCTCGTGTAAAACAAAACAAAAACCAAAGTCAATCCCATAAGGTTGAAGTCTTCCCACCCTGATTTAAACAAACAAACAAAAAGGACCCATGTGGTTTAAACTGCTGCAGTGACTTGGACTTCTGTAGTGGCCAGAGACATAACATGGCCACACCATTAGGCATAGGAATGGTCCTTTGCATTAAAAAAACAACAACAAAATCTGTTACACTTTGTCCAACTCCTCTGTCAGTCTCACTCCCATGAGCAGTACTGGGTGACGAGTGAGATGGGCTGGTGAATCCTGATTTTTTTAAATGTGTAAGTAAGACTGACTTACTCTGGGTAGCATTCTCTATTCCCAGATTTGTGTTTATTTCATACCAGGCCTTCACCTCACAGATGCAACGCTTGCACATTAGCACAGCACAAGCTGAATCACTGGCATGTTACCACAACTTGCTGGGGAGAGGCAACAAGTTTTGGACCCAATTCTGAGCATGTGGAATGAGACATGTGAAATGCGAATGTGGTGGAGGTGGGGGTCTAACACTGGCTTATTTTGAATCTGGCCTCAAAGCTTACTTTGTGGGACAGCTCCCAGCCCAGCTCACTCATCATCTCCTTTTCTGAGCCAGCATTAACCCATGCTTTGCCCTTTCATGATAGAGGAGGCAATTCTGCAAACGGGTTTGTTTCTACAAAGACAAGTGCAAGAAGGCTGTGGAAAGGGGAAGCATGGGGTTCGAATCATCCCACGAATCCCTGTCTACTTAAGCTTCTTTTGCTTAAGCTTCTTCTTTCAGTTCCACAGTTGCAGAATCTGGGGTACTTTTTCCTTCCATTTCTTAATCTTTTTGGTCTGCTTTTTCCTGCACTAGAAGATCAGGCTGCCAATCTGGGTCCTTTCACAGGCTCTCTTTTTCAGGGGAACATCATCATTCGGTATTTTGGGGAATTGCGCATTCCCATTCCTTTTGTTGTATGGCTTTCCAGCTCTTGTGCAGACATTCTAGAATGCCTATATTGTTTGGGAGTGGGCCTGCCACCTAGTTGCATAGCTGTGGGGGGGGGCGATGTGGTAAGAACAGCAGGTACCCCAATGTGCCTTATAAGCAGCCCCTCCCATTTGCCATTGGAGTCATTCCAGGCAGTGACCTGGAATGGCTCCCGTGGCAAGTGGGAGGTATCACTTACAGGGAGTGGTGCAGCACCTGCCCTATTGACTGCAGAACCCCCACTACACCACTGCTGGCACCATCAGTCCCCTCTACACCTGCCCTATGCATGTTCCTTGAATGACAAACATGTACAGCATTCCTCAATGTGTACACAATTAGAGGCCTTTTTCATAAGCATTTTAATTCCTTTTATTTGCATAAAATCTCCCCCACTCAGTGAAGATTCTTTCCTCTCCCTTTCCCGCTCCGGCCTGCTGCTAACCATCTGCACCATATATTAAAATGTAAACACATATTTTTTTTTGCAGAAAACTCAGCAAAGGAGCCTTGTTTGTGGGCATGGAAAAATATATTTGATTCTTGCTGAATGTTGTGGGTTTCACACTCCACTAAAAGCAAGAGACGGGGCATGATCCACTGTGTAATCACCTTGAGCAGGGCTGTGACACATTTTCTTATTTGCTTCATTGGGGCTTGTATTGGAGAACTTACCTCTGGATCAGTGGCGTAGCTAGAGGGGGCAAAGTGCTGAGTTTTGCAGGGAGCCTCACTGCGTCTTGCAAGCAGCCCTTCCCTCCATTCCTGGCAAAGCCACTCCATTTTGCTCTCGCCACCCCAGAATGGCTCTGAAGGGGAGGGGCTGCTTGTATGCCACTGCAAAACTTAGCACTTTGCACCCCCTCTAGGTACACCTCTGCTCTGAACTGAAGGAAGAGAGAAGAACTGGTAAAACAAAACTGTAACAATTAGTCTCAGGCTACAATCCTAAGCATGATAATTAGTGAGTATGTCCCATTGAGCACAGTGGAAATTACTTCTGAGAAAACATGCACGGGATTGGATTTCGATTGTCTATCCCTTTTTTAAATCAACACAATCTTAATGCCATCTAGAATATTTTCTATATTTTTTGTGCTGACATTTTTTAAAAAAATCAGTATATAAATTTCATCTTTTTGCATCAAGTTTTTTAATGACTTGTAACTTCTTACTGTAACAGTGTTTAAATGTCTTTTGTATACACTGAATGTTTCTACATTTGTATATTAAAATAGCATTAGGCACTAATTGTAAAATAAAACCATGTAGAGCCCTTTTAACCTTTCACTGCATGTTAGCGCTTTTTTATAATGAAATATTCTTCTAAATTGTTTAAATATATGAATTATATAAATATATATTTATAAACCTAGGATGCAATTAATCAAATGTATTTTTTATCATGGCCTGTACATGCAAAATGTTACCCCTTTCAAAGGGCATCTCTTGTAATATTAGCTCTGATTGTTTATTAAAAAATGGTTCTGATTTTTGTGAGGTGGCTTTCAAAGTACCATGTGATGGTGTCTGTGTTCTGGAACAAAGTCATAATGGAACGGGGTTTTGCTTCCACAGAAGCCATTTTTTGCCTAGATACCTATGCTTCAGTGTGTGTCTGAACCTGAACTACTCATTAATTCAGACCAGTAGCATAGCTAGAAAGGGGGCAAATGAACTTTGCCACCCAATGAACTTGAGTGGCAGTGGCTTCAGGACAGAACAAGAAAGAGACCTTTTGATTTATGGAGTTTGCTGCCACCCATGGGCTGTGGTGACAGCTAGTGACCAGGTCTGAGTGACACCTTATGGGGAGCTGGTTATGGGAAGTGCCAACATATTTTTCTTGTAAATTCAGCCATGGTGGGTGGGTGGGTGGGGGGAATCTATGAATTGAAGGTGCAGAGAGGGGCAGGATGAGGCCCGCACCACAAACTGATTCTCCAGCTTCAATCATTCCTAGCTCTGCTGTTTGCACAAAGGGAAAATCCTACACCTGTGTGGTTTCCCCTCCATGGATAATAGCAGCTGTGGCAGAGGAAGTGTGTGACTTCATTCCTTCCCCCCCCTCCACAAATTGGGTACTCCCCTATCTACCTGCCCCTGCAGTGAAAATTGCATTGAGAGTTCAGCCATAACATGAGCTCCAATGAAAGATGTTGTTTGGCTCTTAACATGGCTTTAAAGGAGGATTCTCAAATTCATGAAGAAGGCAGGCAGTGCTTTCAGCAACCAGTAGCTAATGGCATCTAAATGGAACCTCCAGTCTACCTCTAAGAAGCAGGTGGAGGTGAAAAATTGGAGCAGAGCTGTTGCCTTTTTGCCTGGGTGGTGGGCTTCCAGAGACTGTTGGAAGTAGGATGCTGGACTAGACAGACTTTTTAGTCTTCGATTCTTCTCAAACCCTGACTCACATATGTCCCTTATTGCCCTACTATCCCTCCCTCTGCCTCCACTCTGTTACATGTAGCAAGATAGCTGCTGTCCAGACTCTTATGTATGATGCCCTGCTAATGATATTTAGGTGGAAAGATTGTCTGCCTTCTGGAGTGTAGCAGAAGGAGAGCAGAGCTCTGGGATGTCTCCTATAGCAGGAACAGTGACATTCTCAGCTTGAGAGCGCAGGTACTGCCTTTGAAACTTTTCCCAAAGGACCTTAGTCAAGAAGTAACAGGCTCTGCAGAAGTCAAACTGAGACAGCTGCCTAGGGCATACAGAATCCTAGATCTTTTTCATACATACTACTGTTCAGGCAAGTATCCTCAGTCTTACATCTGTGCTTTTGATTTTCACTACCTGACCTATACAACGCCTACATATATGAATGCCTCAGCGGTTCCCCAAACTGGTTTGGGACTCATCAGTGGGTCAAAACCTGATTTTTGATGGGTCACAAAACTGATAACTGGCAAGGAAAATATATTGAGCCGTATGGAAACCCAAACGGATAAGCATATGCACATTTACATTTACAGCAGAATGGTCTGGAACTGATGAAAATGGAACTCAACAATGAGTAGTATCCCCCCCCCCTAGTAAAATAGTAAAAAAAAACAGAGGCATTAGTGGCTCGTAAAGTGAAACTTCTTTTTTAGTCTCATAAAGCTAGGTGGCTCCTGATACAGTATTGTTTTGAAAAGTGGGTCCTGGTGACACAAGGTTTAGGAACCACAGCTCTAAGCCATACGCTTTTCCTACACAGCTTTAAAATACATACTATAATAGGATAGGTTAAATTGTAGCAGTAGGTAACAATCCTAGGAGAATTTACCCAGCAGTGAACACCATGATACTGACTACTGAGTCAACTTGCATAGGCTAATGCTCTGATATACACCTTTCCCATGTTATTTATCTGGGACTGGGACATTTTTTTAACTCCCCCTTGCAATGTTTGTACATTTGTTTTAAAACTATTGCAACCCGCTCCAACTGTCTGGGATGAAACGAGGTTTTTAAATGAAGTTTCAAGTAGGAATAAGTTGCATTAACTACCTCTGGGAAGGTCCACACACGTCATGTACCCACCTACTCCCTCACATGAATACATAGGTAAATTTACACAACTCCCTCCAGAGGGATAGCCCTGTTGGAGCCCAATCCTAGGCAGGTCTACTCAGAAGTAAGTCTCCTACTCAGAAGTAAGTCATGGTCATTGGGGCTTACTCCCAGGAAAATGGGAATGGGAGTAAGCCCCACTGACTGCAATGGGACTCGCTTCTGAGTAGACCTGCCTAGGATTGGGTCCTTAGTCTGTTGCAGCAAAAGCTGCTTTGGGAGCCTGCGCCTGTAGGCTCTGCGGGGCAGGGACCTGCCTGCCTGCCTGCCTGGAGAGGCGCAGGGCTCTCGCTTTCCGCCGCGGCCAGAGGCTGCTCGGTCCTTCCTGCCTCTCCAGCCAGCAGGCAGGGCCCGCCTCGCGGTCTCCCCACCCACCCGGTGGCTCATCGAGGAAGTGGCGGCGGGGCTGGGCCGCCTTCTCCGGGCTCCGTCCCTCCGCCGCTGCTCCTGGCCGCGCTCGCGGGTCCCCTCCGGTCCCTGCCCTCCCAGCAGAGGCGCGCCGCGGCCACCGCCACCAGGTAGGCGCCCATCCGCCGCATGCACGCTTGCTCGCGAGGAAGCCCGGCTGAGTGCAGTGCCACTTACACCCGGGGAAGTGCGCGCAGCTCTGCAGCCTGAGCGCCCGAGCCTAGGCATGTCTACTCAGAAGGAAGTCCCGTTATGGTCAATGGGGCTTTCTCCCAGGAAAGTGTGGATAGCATTGTGGTCTTAGAGCCCAAGCCTATGCATGTTTACTCAGAAGTAAGTCCCACTAGAGTCAGTGGGGCTTACTCGCAAGAAAGTGTGGCTAGGATTGCAGCCTGACAGCCCACGCCTGTACATGTCTACTCAGAAGAAAGTCCCATTAGAGTCAGTGGGGCTTACTCGCAGGAAAGTGTGGAGAGGATTGTAGGCGAAGCCTGCAATCCTATCCACTCCTACTTGGGAAGAAGCGCCATTGATTATGATGGGACTTACTTCTAAATTGCCCTGCATAGGATTGGGCTCTAAACCTGCGCACAGGGATGGGGGCAGGAGGGATGGGGGGTGTTGTAGAGGGTGGACTGGGAGGCTGTTGTTCTTCTTGCTTGGGGGGGGGGGAATTAACAAGGGATCCCTCCCAGCAACCGCAAAAAGTTGGAAGGATGGCTGGACAAGGAGGCCAGAGAGTGCCAGGAAATCAGGGCTCCTCCTGCACACCCCCACAGCTGATGTGGTGCCAGCTCCCCTCTGGGCATCTCTTCCCTTCTCCCCCACTTGCTTCCCTGCCAGGAAAGTAAAGTGATGATGATGGTGGTGGTGGTGGGGGGGTGCCTTTAGAAAGAAGGCAGCTACTAGTAGTAGCAAGGGGATGTGGATATGGTTGAGGTTTATTAAATTATGCCTGGTGTGGAGAAATGGGACAGAGTTAACACCAGAGCAGTGGTTCTCAAACTTTTACTCTCGGGACCCACTTTTTAAAATGAGAATGTCAGGACCCACCAGAAGTGATGTCGTGACCGGAAGTGATGTCATCAAGCAGGAAAATTTTTAAACAATTCTAGACTGGACTCCTACCTACACTTACCCAAGAATAAGTCCCATTGACTCTCCTTGTTAAAAGCATATACATAGCAGTATATGTTACAAGTACAGATCTGTTCTTTTAAAAGTGTAGATCTGTAACATTTCCCCAAATGCAGTCACATACCAGTCTAATATATTAAAAATAAGATATTGAAATGAATGGGGACCCACCTGAAATTGGCTCGCGACCCACCTTGTTGGTCCCAACCCACAGTTTGAGAAACACTGCTCCAGATAATTTGGTTCATCTGGTGAAGTCCAATGCACTGTTCACGCTGCACAAGTCCCATTGTTAACTTATGGAACTCACTGCCACAAGATGTGGGTACTGTCAGTTACAGGGAAGCGAGGGGCCATCCAGATTCTTTACCTTTTAGTTCCAAACCACATAGCTGCATTAGCTAATAGATTGACTACGTCATGTGGCAGTGAGTTACATAAATTAACAACTGTTGCAAAGGTTTGTATATCATATAGTTGCACTTTGTGACTCCTCACAAAGGGATCACGATATGGCTAAATTCACTGAGATTTGTGGAGTTAATTAAGTGCCTCCTTAACTTCGCAGAGCTTGAACACTTTTCCCATCATGAAGTTTCACATGCTAAATTTCTGTAGGAGTAGTGGTGTAGCTCGAGGGAGTGCAAAGCACTAAGTTTTGCAGGGAGCCACACCCTGAAAGTGTGCAAGGGTCCCTTTTCTTTTCCCTTTGGAGCATTCGCCTCTGTTTTCCTCTCACCATCTGGAATGGCTTGGAAAAGGAGGGGGAAGGACCCCTTGCACACTGTGGTGAGGCTCCCTGCAAAACTTAGTGCTTTGCATCCCCTCTAGCTATGCCACTGAGTAGGAGAATTGCTGCTGAAGGGGGGTGGTATTCTGGGCTTCCCAGACTCTAGGAAATGCAAGTTGATCCCTGAGATTTGGGGTGGTTGGATAAAATGTTCTAGGGTGTTTTTTTCTTCTTCTCAACAGTGTAAAGCCCCTGATTGCTTCCAAATGTCCTTTGCAAACCTCTGTTGTGTTTGCTGGGTTTCACAACTGAGAAATCCCCTTTTGCCAAGCCAAAACCTGTTGTTTACTTTCAATATCCAAGTTTCAGAGGTTGGTTTTATGGAAGCAAAAGAGGCATTTGCTTAAACAATTTAACACAAAGTAATAAGGCAAATATTCTCATTCATTCCCTTCTTAATCAGGGTTGGGGTTAACACATTGGGGTTTTGTGGCTGTATTTTTTTAATTGCACTATTTATCATTTTAATGATTATTGCACTTTATATTTGTTTCTCTTTTGGCTTTTTACTTTTAAAAAAAATTGTTTATATATAAATATAAAAGTCTTTGAAAGTCTGATTCTAAGCACATTTGCTTGCATAGAATCAAGCAATGGGGCTTGCATAGAATCACGGGGTGGGGGTAACTTTAAGTGTGCTTGAGGATCAAGACCTTGACTGCCTTGCCTCACAAAATGTGCTTAAAGTGACTTACAAGTCACAAGACCAGAATGTAGGTCCATAAACTTGCATAAAATCATCATTGGCATCCTTCAGTCTCAAAAGACTCTGGTATCGCGCTCTGAATGGTGGTTCTGGAACAGCGTCTTGTGTGGCTGAAGAGGCCAATTCAGGAGTGATAATCCGTCCCTTCCACACTGGGAGCAAGTGCAGTCTGTCCCTGGTCTGTCCTCCTGGCTATGGGCCTTCCTTCTTTGCCTCTTAGCCTCAGACTGTTGGCCAAGTGTCTCTTCAAACTGGGAAAGGCCATGCTGCACAGCCTGCCTCCAAGCCGGATGCTCAGAGGCCAAGGTTTCCCACCTGTTGAGGTCCATTCCTAAGGCCTTCAGATCCCTCTTGCAGATGTCCTTGAATCGCAGCTGTGATCTACCCGTAGAGCACTTTCCCTCCACGAGTTCTCCGGATCTCCTTTGGTATCCGGCCATCACCCATTCTCAGGACATGACCAAGCAATGGCAGGCAATGAATTATTAAAATAAAACAGAAAATGAGTATTGCGTTAAACGTCAGCCAAAATTTATTATCAGCCATTTATTTTCACCCTCAGTCTGGTGTTGCTGAATGTGCTTCCTGTGAAGGCTAGACACATTGCAACATTTTCCTCTGACTTGAGATAGCAAAATGTGGGTTTTGCGAGGAGCCCTGTGGAAATTTAGACCATGTCAGGCAGCTGGACTAGAGACTTTCATTCTGGCATGCTAGCTTTCTTTGTGCAGGGAGTTTGACTGCAGTCCTAGGCATGTCCACTCAGAAGTTAGTCCCTTTGAATTCAGTGGGGCTTAGTCCCAGGTAAGTGTGTATAAGATTGCAGCTTTAATCTTGCAAGGTCAATGCAATTTAAATTGAGTGTACTTCCCCTTGCCTTGGCCTAAAATAGTACAGCTCAGGAAATGCTAATTTTGCCTGTTTGAATCCCTTTTTGGTCTCTCTCTCACACATACACACACTGTGTTGCTTTATCTTTCCTTTCAGTGATGCCCTGTCTTGCCCACTCTTTCAACATTCTTTTAGATATCTGAAAGTTGCTAGCATATATCTCACCACTATAACTTATTTTTTTAATGACTGAAAAAACCACGCTGCAGGTGAGAATGAGAAAATGTACTGTCCAAGAGTAAAGTGCACAATCACAAAATTAAACTTCCTGCAAAATAGCAGAGAAAATAACATGACCACACCTTTCTATATATAAAGGACAGATAGATGAAACCGCTCTGGATCTGGAAACAGAGAAGAGGTTATCTAAACAAGTTGTTCATAACCTGTCCAGCAAAACCTGTGCAGCATATCCATTTTGTGCACAGATCAGTTCCAGTAAACCACAAATTTAGTTTTCGCATTTTTATACCGCCCTTCTTCTAAAGAGCTCAGGGCGGTGTACACAGCTGCTCCCCTCCTTTTGTCATCACAACAACCCTGCAAGGTAGGTGAGGCTGAGAGAAAGTGACTAGCCCAAGGTCACTCAGGAAACTTCATGGCTGAGGGGGGATTTGAACCTGGATCTTCCAGGTCTAAGTCCACCTCCCAAATCACTACACCACCCTGACCCTGCAGTAATGGTTCCCAAACTGTGGATCAGGACCCATGGGTGGGTCATGGCCTGATTTTCGGTGGGTTGCCAAAGCGTGATGGAAAAATCCAACAAGTAACTGCCTCAAGATGTGAGGCTATTCAAAAATCAGATACTGTAGCTTATAGTTGCCCTGCAAAGAGCTCAGCTCCTGCAATTTGCAAGCATGTGTAAATATAGGGAGATAAATGTCTGAGGCTCTTTTACTAGTTGTTATTATTGTAAATAAATAAAAAATATATTATTTCTTTATAAATCTCCTTTTTAAAAAGTCTGGTAAACCTAGGTGATTCCCAATAGTGTTGGGTCCCGGTGCTAAAAAGTTTGGGAACCACTGACCTATAGTTCCCCCCCCCCCCCAAAAAAAAAGTCCTACGTGCTTCCTTCCCACAATTGTCTGCAACATGCATTCTTTAGCATCATTGTAAGATTCCAAGTGTTCCTATCTTGGGCCAGTGCCTTGTCTCTGGAGGGCACCGGCTTGGCCCTCAATTTTGTCCCCTGTGATTTAAGTGTGCTCTGGAGCATGTTGTCATAATTATTAAAAATAGTTAGGTACTGCTTTTCAAAAGGGTCACAAAAAGGTCACAGAGCTATTTGAAAAGGAGGATAAGTGAAAGCATGGAGACCCATCCCAGAAGAGGTGCAGTTTGAAAAGTGAAATCAGCACAAGAAAAGCCACTGGAAAGACTCTCTGCTACCTTGAACAGGGCAGCTGTTCTCCCTTTACAGGGACAGTCACTGACCAATGGCCTGGTAGCACAGACAGTAGGGGCAACCATTGTCCCTTGTAGCTTTGGGTTATTGGAAAGAACCATTCCAGCGGGGTGGAGAGGGGGGATTTGCTGCATGGGTAACAGCCTATCCTCCATACCTTCTTTACCCAGGCTTCGCGCACTGGAGAGGACACTCCAACTTTGCCATATGGCATCGGCACAACACGAGAAGCAGCAGTTACCGGTTACTGCACTTGCTCCCAGCGTGGAAGGGATTGTCACTCCCGAATCGGCCTTTTCAGCCACACTAGACGCTGTTCCAGAACCACCTTTCAGAGCGCGATACCAGAGTCTTTCGAGACTGAAGGTTGCCAACAAAAAAAAAAAGGTGGGCAGTGGTGTAGCTGCAGGGGGTGCAAAGCACTAAGTTTTGCAGGGAGCCTCACCCCAGCGTGCAAGTGGACCTTCCCTCTTCCCTTCAAACAGAGGCAAGCATTCATGTCTGAAAGCCCGTTTCTGACCCTGCTGGATCTGTGACCCTGACTCTACTGTGCGTGTGGGGATGTCTTACCCTTCCATTCATGTCACAACCTCAATCAAGGCTTGGGTGGGTAGCGGGGCAGAGAATCAACATAGCAGGAAAGGGTAGAATCCCATTCTCTCTCTCTCTCCCCCCCATACCTGCAATCCATATAACATCCCCTGCATCATGTCTACCTAACAGGTAAAGCTGTTAGGTATTCTAACTGTGGAGATCCCTCATTGTGTCTGGTTTTGCCTAATTTGTCAACCTTCCTAATTACCTAGGGTGCCCAGCAGAAAATACAGCAACCAGTAATTTATTTATTTTATTTATCTGAAGTATTTATATCCTGCTTGTCTTGTCCCTGGTGGGCAATCCAAAGTTGCATTTTATTAGTACTAACCAGAAAGAGCTCTGTCATTTCTTGTTGCTTGGAACATCTTTTAATGCAGCCTAAAATATGTATACATCAACAAAGCCTGAGGGCATCTGAAAACCTATAGGGATTGTCTCAAACTCTGGTGCAGTAATGAACGATGGTGAAGGATGGGAAATTGCTTGGAACCTTTGCAGTTTCTAATTCCAGGCTCTGTATAGTATTGATTGCGCTATCTCTGACTCGCAAAGTGGTGCAGACTCCCAAGGCTACAGAATCTGACTCATGGTCTTTGAGTAGGTTTGCAGGGAAGGTTGGCTCTGGCTCGGTTGTAGTCATGGTGTGGCTGCTCTGCATTCAGATCTGACAACCAGAACCTTGTCAGAACCCAGCTTAGTGGCTGGAGATGCAGTCTACCAGTTCACACTAGCTTGGAAATAAGTCCCATTTTACTCAGTGGGACCTACTTTTGCATAAACAAGCATAGGATTGGGGAGTGACATCATACAGGGGTGGCATCAGGTATTGGCCAGGTCAGACACTGGCATGGGGTCCAGACTGGTCAGGCCTTATCCCTCTACTGGTAGCCAGTGTCCAGTGCACCATCAGAGTGCCTTGGGGGACTTGGTGCAGCAATTTGCCCCAGCAGACTTTTACCGGCACTGAAACCATAGAAGACAGAAGAGGGAGAGAAAGAGAGGGAGGGGAAAGCCCTGTTCATAACTTATCAAATGGGTATGGTGAACATGAGGGGGAATTGACACATGCCAGCTAACCACCCCTCCAGTGAAATGCTTTGTGGTCATGCCCCGGTGCTCCCTGAATTCAACGGTTGTGTGCAGAGGTGAGCACTGGATCCAGGGAGAGGGTTCCAGAATGTGGGGAGAAAGTCGTCTCCCGGGGTTCAGCATTTTCCCCTGCAGACAAGTTTTGACTTGGGGAGGACATGGCCATTAGCATGGAATGCACTGGCACATTGGGGCATGACAAGCTGGCATGGTCTTATTCCTTCTCTACCCAGCTACACTGTACCCATTTTGATAATACACAAATAAGGCCAGAGAGAGAAAATGAGAATAAGGCCACAATCCTAACCAGGTCTATTCAGAAGTAAGTCCTATTTTGTTCAATGGGGCTTACTCTCAGGAAAGTGTGGTTAGGACTGCAGCCTAAAACTTGTAATGAAACCAATACAGGGGTCAATTCAGGGCTAATGGCCCAGCCACAGAGAGCTGGGAAACAGGCTGAACCTGCAATCAGGCAGTTTTCAATTAACATTGGCAAGGACCTTTGCAGAATGGAGCTTACTTGTGAGTAGGCATTCTTGGAGGATCTTCACCATGGGCAAGGGCATTGCTGGATAAAACAGCACTGTGTTATAAGTACTGCGTGAAATGCCCTAGTTAGTTCCGGCTTTTAGCTTTAGTTCCGGCCCTAGTTAGTTCCAGCTTTTAGTGTTTCAGTAGCTCTGAACAGGGCTTGATGCAGAAGCTTCCCCCTTTTCTCTTATCTCATTCCCAGGAGAAGTGTTTGCCCATTAAATTTATCTGCGTTGAGCTGTTTTTACATTCTGCACGGGGCAGGGCCAGGGAGAAAAAAGAGGTTATTAAGTGTCCCTGAACAGGAAACCCATGAGACCGTGTCCAGATGTGACATTTCAAGTCTGCAGAAGCGGGTGGAGTGACCTGAGATTGCCAACAAGGGGGGTGGGGAGGTTAAAGCACCAAGTCAACTCCCTAATTAAGGCTGCTATCATTTTGGGCCAGGTGGGTACCTGGCAGTTTTAACAGCCGTCCATCGGGCACAAATGCAACAGGCGTCACAGTTTCCAGCATGACGACACAGCGATGAAGAATGGCCCTTGCTGAATTTCTACCTATGGAGAGCTTGTGCAATTAGATGTGGCAGCCCTGTTCCTTTGACTCTTCTCCCCACCACCACCTTTGTCACACTGCCCTAGGGAATGGAAACTTCACGACTGCTGTTCTTTGGCTGCCCTCCGTCCACGCAGTCTAAATCCCTTCACTCCCCTCCCGCCATCTGTGCAATGCCACTTCCTGCCATGCTTTCGCTTGTGGTGGCTGTGGAAGAGGAGCCAGACAGCTGCCCGTTTGCTCCGGCTTCTGATCGGGCTTTCATCTTTCTTTCATCCTGCAGCATCAAGCGCAACCGTTTCCACACAACTGTTCCAAGAGGTGAATTAAACTGATTGTAGTTCCCAGATGCTTTTAATGAAGTGGTTCACACATGCACATCCTCCACTTGATGGCTGCAGGAAATCCTTGTAGCAGGTCAAATGCTGCAGACAGAACTTCCTTGTAATCTCAGATCAGGCAGCTGAACCATTAAACATTTAGGTTCGGTTCTGCTTCATCAGTAACTTCGTCGTGCTGTAACTGATCCGTTTCCCCCCCTTTATGTTTGACTGTTTTTGTGCAGCTGTGAGTGGTCTAGCTGAGCAGTCTAGGTAGCACAATTCTAACTTGCGCTGGAACAGGCAGGCTGGCAGGCCTGAGCTGTATCCAGTGCAAGATTCGGGCTGTGAGCGGCTCAGCTCAAGGCAAGGGGCTCGGCTCGAGGCTGCCCGCCCCAAAATGCGTCCTCCTCGCCCTCCCCATGCGCCCCAGGCCCGTGTGCCAACTGAACTCAGCTGACACGGACCTACTTGTCTTAATCAGCATAGACGCTGGATCTGGCTTCCACAGGTCAGCATGCGCCCCTGCGCTGGCCCAGCCAACACATGAGGAGGTACAAACATGCTTTATGGCACGTTTGCGACCCTCCCAGGCTGGCACAAGAGACTTGCACTGGTCCAAGGAGCACTTCGGATTGTGCTAGCTAAGTCTAGCTTAGTATTGGCATCTTGTAGCTCGAGCTGGTAGGGGCTATCTGGGGCTTCTGTCTGAAATCTTTTCCCAGTCCTGCCTAGAGATGCTGCCATTAAACCTGGGCTCCTCTGTATGCAAAGTGGGTGCTTTGGTCCCACCCTAAAACTACAAGCCTGGATTAGAGGCACTTGTTGATTGATCAGCATGTTTGGAATAGATCGGTGTTGCTGATTACTTCTGGGTTGGGAGGCCAGATGCAAGGCCACCCACACCTGTAAGAGGCTCAGGGTGGACAAGAGGCCTTTTGTGAGGACAGAAAAGCATCTCTGGAGCCTCCTACTGCTGTTTGTGGTCTCATTGCCAGGCAGCCGGGATCCATGACTACCACCACTGGTGGTACCCATTCTGCTAGTTGAGAAACACTGGAATAGATCCAAGTAATTCAGTGTTGCAGCCCTAGTTTAAGTTCATTTAAGAAGGTGTTTCTACGTATCTTGTTGACAAGCCACACTTGGGCGGCTCGTCCAGAGCAGGGAGCCTATTTTCAGCCACTTAGGACTTGCTGAATTCTTAAATGAGCTGCATTGCAATTTGCATAGTGAAAATGGAAAGCAGGAAGTTGAGTGCAACTTGCCTTTTATATTTCTGTTGCAAAGTCCAGTGCAGAAGCAGATAAAGCTGATAAATCGGGCACAGTGACATTTTCAAGAAAGGGAGAGCATATTTTAAGTTTAGAGCTCAACTTTTACGCAGGTATGAGTTTTTAAGCATGAAAGGCTCTGATCTCTCTCTCTTTATGTGTGTGTGAAGTTTGTTCTCTACATTTTGTTTAAGGTGGGCCAACTGAGTCTAATAAACTGCGTGTTGAATGGAGAGTTAGGTCCCAGTACTAAACTGGCCCACGGCAGGTGCTGGGTGCCATAAACGTGCTGTGATGCACATTTATGGCATAGGAAGTAGTTGCCAGGGGTAAGTGTGACTACTGGGTGGTGGTGCAGCCTCTGGGGGGCGGGGGAAGGGCTGGGTGGGGGAAGGAACCAGGGCGGCAGGGATATGGGATTGGCAGAGCTCTGCTCTGCCGTATCCTGAACTCTGTGTTGGACCAGAAGTCCCGACACAGAGTCTCTCAAGTCTGTACTGGCAAAATAGCCGGCGCAGACTTCAGAAGCCCCATTGTGGGGCTTGGGCTTTCCCCAGGGGAAGGGGAGGGTGTCCCCTTCCCCCTCAAGGAGATCTCTGGCTGCTTCCCGGTGCCCACTGGATACAGCAGTAGCCGCTTTGGCATCACTTCTCCAGCGAATGGCGGGAAGCTCAGGACTGGGCTGTCCGACTCTTGCTGGAGGTTAAGTATGAGCTTCTGATTAGTTGATAATCCCAGGTAGTGAAACTGACAGGTAAATCGTTTGTACTCATGAGTAGCAAACGAATTGAGAACTGCCTTCTGATAAGACTGCTGTGGGTCTAATAACAAATTAATGTTGGAACTCCATGACTGGAATTCCTAGCCTTAATTTTCTTTCTCTTCAAAGCATCTGTTAGGTTTCCAGTTAGGGCTGGGTGCAAGGGAAAGAGAGTGCAACCCTGTGATAGTTTCAGTGATAACTGTTCGGCAAGGAGCACAATTTGGCCTCATCGCAACTTTGAGGGGGCAATTTGGATCAGGGCTGTTGTGTGGGGGCTTACTTCCTCTTTGCGTATTGTGACTCCAGTCCAAATCTGCCCCTTCATGCAATTTCCTTTACAAGCAGAAAATTGCATTGTGAGTTCCAGCTGCGGTGCTCCAATGAAACATGCGTCCTTTCTCAAAAGCCCATCAACAAAACAGTGTTTCCTCTTTGGAAAGAAAGTCTCATTTACAGTAGGCCAGAGTTTCTAGCCTCCTGTTAACCTCTAGTTTCCTTCCTCATATAATTTTTGTTTCTTTATTTGAGTTTTTAGCCCAATCTGTGCTCTAGCCTGTGGGGGTTCCAGTAAATATGCACAGATCGGAAATATAAATTAAATATTAACTAGAAAATACAACCAGATATTGCATTCAACTAATCATTCTGCATTTAAATATATGTATTTACAGGGTGACCCAAAAGTAGGTGGACAGTAAATGATAACATTTATTCCACCTACTGTCCACCTACTTTTGGGTCACCCTGTATATTCCAGGCTCTGCCAGGCGCCATATAGAACAAGGCATTTAGGAGATAGAGTTTTGGAGAAAATGTTGTTTTTTATCATTTCTTGAGTACTGGTAGAATTTATTTAGCTCTTTCTCTTTTCTTTTTTTAACTAGGACTGGACGGCACTCATCTGGTCTATAATGAACAACAAAGATTTCCTTATTCTCCATGCTGGATCAACATATCTAGTTTTGATGGCTCCTTTTCAGATGTGAAATGTACTGGAAACTTGACTTTCTGAAATTTCCCAGGAACAGCCCAGGATGTACTGGTGTGTGGGAACCGAGGACTCTGTCGATGTCAATGAGAATAACATGGAAGAGCAAGGCGGTAAACAAAGCTTCTCTTTTGGCTGTTTTCTGTTTATTTCATTGGTTTACTCCTGCTTTTCAAAGGAATTGGCAGTGATCTAATTTTGACACATGACTGCCATTGTGTCTAGATTGGCTCTCTTGTTTCTTTCTCTGTAGTGGAGGAACCTGCACCTGTTGGGTTTCTGAGTCATGAAACTGATAAACGTAGGTTCTGCCTACCAAGTCTAAGCGGATGGGCACCCTTTGGGGAACGGTGTCATTATGGACTGAAGGGAAATTAAAGCTCAAAAAAAGGTGGCTTCCTCAAGTCCCCCCCCCCCAGCATACCCAGCCTGAATGGGGTTTGGCCAGTGGCCAGTGCAGGATGATGGCAGGGCAAGGACAATGAGGGAATCTGCTGATGGAGAGCATATTCTGTTGTCTTGTGTGTGGGATTTAGGAAATTGGTGATGGCGCAGACCATCTCACACCATCTTTTTAGGAAGTTGTGACTCAGGTCACAGCATCTGTGACCTGAGTGTACCCCTCAGTGCTGGGGGTGGCAGAAGTATAGTGGAATCTACTGGTAGATCTCCGGGTGATTGGCAATAGACCAGCAGACATTTTGGGCTCCCAATTATTTAGCAGTACCAGCGTGTGAAATGTACTGCATGGCTCCTCAACCTTAATGCAGGGGTGTTGACATGGGCAGGCTGGCCCACCTGTGAGGCCAACTGAGATGGCTGTACATCTCTATCCGCTCGCTTGCCTCCACTGCTTCTCCCACCACTCCAGAGGAGATTCTCCCACACTTTCTTCCTCTTCCCTCCACGCTTAATAATAACAATACCCATATTTATATACTACTTTTCTTTTATCAGATTTCTCCTCTGACTTTAATTCAAGGTGGTTTACTCAGGCAGGAAGGCCCATCCGTTGCCAAACGTGGCACAGGCTTGTCACGGCAGGGGCTCTGGTGGTGCACCTATCACCGCACCCAGGGCACATCACCCAGACAAACCGCCCCCCCACTTGCTCACTACTGCGTCTTCATCTCCTTCTTCCTTTCCAGCCCAGGGGATGGGAGGAGCAGAAATTGCCATATCGCCATGTAAGGGGGCAGCATCTAGGATGCTTCTTTCTGGTGCCAGGACAGGCGTTCTAAGACTAGCCCTGGGCGTACATACATGTGCATTACAGATAAGATGCAGCTTTAATGTTTGGAGATCCCATGGAGGAAGTTGAGCCCTAAAGAGCGACAACTCTAAGGACAAAATCTCAAGCAAGACCGTGCAAGAGGCAAAAAGCAAGATATCCCCAAAACATGACTCTGTCCCTGGTAAAGAGAGACATTTAGCACATACATCCCTACATTGTAGTTTTGGGGTGACTGATGCTGAGATATGGGGACGGGCTAAAGCCATCTAGCAAATTCTCCAGTGAGACTAACATTGGAATTGGAGATTTCTGTTCCCAGAATGTCACTTTTCTCAGTGCTGAATTTGTCTTATCTCAGGGCAGAATGTTTAGATGTTTCTGATCAACCCAAAGAGCACATATAGTTCCAAATGTCTGTTTTTTTACCACTTAATTGAAAAGCTCCAGTGCCTGCCCTTCCACAGCCCTCTAGCGCTGTGCGCTTTGGAGTAAGCGTGGCAGCCTCGCATTCTACAAATCGTCCATCTGAATTACAGATTTGGTGTTGGGGGAATTTGGATTCAAAGGCAGTGCCGGTAATAGCTTCGTTCAAGAACGCCCTGAGGTTCCCCATTTGCCTGGCATCAAAGAGGCTGCAGAATCTTTGAAAAAGCTTTTTACTTCTGGCACTCAGTCGCACCCCTTTTTACCCACCTACATAAAACAGACAGACCGTGGCAGCCTTTGTACAGCGTGTTATCTTTGTCTTCGTGCTTCAGGCATGAGTTTCAGTCATGCGAAAGGCATATTTTTAAATTACGTATTCGTATTGTTTGTTCCATTTATATTCCACTCCTTTTCTCCAAAGAGTTAAGGAGAGCTTGCAGAGCTCTCCATTCTCCCGTTTTATCCTCACAATAACCCTGCAGAGTAGGTTAGACTTAGAGCCTGGCCTGAGGAAACTTGGGTTGCATTTTAGCAGTGGAGAGTTGAATCTGGTCTTGCCGCTCTCATTCTGACATGCTTAGTTCTAGAACAGCTGCTTTGTCTGCAGCAGCAGTTCTCAAAATCCAGGGAATTTGAGAACCTAGGTAAGTTGTTGCAGGAGAGGGGCAATGGCAATGACCAGATCCCCAGGATCAGACTGCTGCCAGGGACAAGGGTTTTTTTTTTTTAAAGAAAAACTTACCTGAAGCTGGCCTCTGGGTGGGTGTGGGGAGCCTTGCAGATCCCAAACCTTCAAAGCAGTAAAAAATAGCCATTGGAAGCCACTTCCAGTTTTGCAATCAAAAAAACTCAGCAGACCCTCTTCCGCTAGCTCTGCTGGCAGAGAAAGAGGGACAGGCAATTTGTTACTACAGGCAGTTGCCCTAGAACAGCAATTTTCAACCAGTGTGCCGTGGCACACTGGTTTGCCGCGAATGGTTCACAGGTGTGCCACGGGGGTTTCAGGGAGGCTCATTTGTTAGTAGGACCATTGGGGGATATGAGCCCCCCACCAGCAGCATGGTGTGCCTTGTCAATTGTCAAAAAACCGATGGTGTGCCTCAACCATTTTAGTGGCTTGTCAGTGTGCCATGAGATGAAAGAGGTTGAAAATTACTGCCCTAGAAACAGACCTGCAAAACATGGAAGAGTTTTTCAGTGATTTTCATCACTGTAGTCCAAACTCCCGCAACACACCTAGAGACCTTGGGCAGCACACTGGTTGAAAATCACTGCTCCTTGCTGATGCCCTGACTTAAATGGCTCTCTTCCACCCCCCACCCACCCACCCAAAGCTGCTAGCTGTGAAACCAGGCAAACTTGCAGGCACAAAGACTGAAGAACTAACAGAAATTGAACAGGTGCAAATCACACCCACAGCTGGTTTTTGGAAAAGGCATTGAGAGTTCCAGTCACTGAACTCCCATGCCGTGCCGAGCTTGGCCCTGAATGACAGAAAGACTTCACAAGGTTGGCAGTAGATAGGGGGACCAAGTGCTCAGTTCCAGCTACGCCAATTGATTATTGATACAATTTATTTAGACTGCCGACGGTTGCCATCTCTGCCTTGCGTCCTTTTTGTAGGCTTCCCTTTCAGGAGCTTTGATCCAGCATTCCCTTTGTTCCGGGAGCCTGCCGTGGAAATGCCACATGAAAGGGAATGTCAGGTGACGAGTGGCTGTTTACTCTTATGCATGTTTAATGAACACGTCTTTAGTTAGGAGAGCAAAAATAAAAAGAAATGAAGACGACGATGGCAGGGGAATAAACTTTACTTATACCTAAGAATAGCTGCAGACCCCAGCATGGGTTTGGGGCCAGGAAACCACACACGGAATGTTGAATCCAGCACTGAATCCTTTTTGTTTTCATTGGCTAGAGATCAAGATGGGACATCAGTGGCTTAGTTAGACTGGGGGCCCCAATCCTATCCAAATTTCCAGCATCAGTGCAGCTGCAATGCAGCCCTTAGGTTAGGGAACAAATGTTCCTGCTTGATGAGGTCTCTGTGATTGCCCCCCCCCAGTAGGATGCAGCACACACACCCCCCCACTGGCATGGCTGCATCAGTGTTGGAAAGCTGGATAGGATTGGGCCCCCAGTCTAGTTAACTGGAAAAGTTAAAGGGTCAGTAAAGTGATGGACAAGTGTATCTGGCTGGATTTGGAGCAGGTACACAGTTGGAGACGGGCAGGGCAGAGCAAAGCAAGTGGAGTAAAAAAAGATTAAAGGCACAGCCTTCCCCTACATCTATGATTCCCCCAAATCTCCCCATCCTGCCCACCCACTTACCAGGCCAGATCAGGTCGATGATGGTGACAGTCAGGGAGAGATATCTTCCTTTTTTTGGCACCTTGTGTGCTGTTAACTGGAGACAGATTCAGTTTTTGTAACATCATATTTGGGTCGAGCATTATAAATTCATGAGTTTCCTATTTCCAAACCTGGAAATGCAGGTCTATGAGATATTGTTACATGGGGCGCTGTGCATTGTACAGGTAGATTACTGCTTATCTGGACATCCAAAATCCAGACTATTGTGAAATCTAGACACGTTCGCCCAAGACTTTTAAAAAAAATCCATAGTGGGAACACGAGAAGATCCTATGCTCATTCCCACATACAGTGTAGGTACAGGCTGAGAGTTCCATTCTCTGCCCTATAGTGTGTACCTGTAGAAATATGGTTGAAAAATCAAAAGAGGCCACAGACACCTGTATGGGTAACAGTGAAAAGAATAAGAGGAAGTCATTATATTTATGCAATTTTTCTGAAATCCAGACAAATCTGAAATCCAGACACCTTTCCGTCCCAAAGAGTCTGGATACAGGATAATCAACCTGTGGAAGATTTGGGGGGGGGGGTGTTCTAGAATGTTCGGTTCACATGGACACTGACCAGTTTCTGTGGGGCTTCATCACAGCAGCCCCTAAACTAAGAATGTGTCCTTCAACACTTCCATCATGGGGGAAGACTGGTAGCGAGGGGCACGTTTGCCTTTTAGGGAGGTTTGGCCAGTGTTACTGGTCTTCCCTTTGGGGAATGCCTGATAAGCTTCCATAGAACACCAGGTTTCTGATAATGGCCATTTGAAAACCTCAGAGCATTTGCAAACACCGTGGCAGCAGAAATAAGTAGAGCTGAAATGAGGCTTTAGTACGTCTTTCGCCAGGAGTGGAATGGGGAATTTTCAGGTGCAGGGTAAAATTTGGTGTAGGGCAAAACTTGTCAGCTATGTAGCATTCTTGTCAGCTCGTGGCATTCCTTTCCGTGGGTGGTGACTGCTATTCTGTTTTTCTGAGAAGCTCTGGCTTAATTTGTAGGCTTTGTATGGTTGTGGTGACAAATAAAAAAATCCCTTTTGGTTCCACAGTATCAATTCAGTGCTGTAAAACCTCAACCAGCGACCTCCCATTGATCCCCCAATAAACCTCTTAGACCCTATTGAATCCTACCAGACAAATGTTTTTAGCCAGGCCATATTCCGGTGAGTGTGTGTGTTTTCCTGCTATTTTCTAGGTAGTTTGGGACAAAATGGTTCAGTACAATGGTTCCCAAACTGAGAGTCACGACCCACTTGTGGTTGCAACCTGATTTTTGGTGCGTCGCGTGACGGTGATGGAAAGATCAGATAACTAATTGCCTCAAATCCTGAAACTATTAAAAATTCAAATAGCTGCTAATTTTCCTGCAAAGAGCTCAGCTTCTGCAGTTTGCAAGGTAGCTGCTAACTGCCTTGCAAGGAGCTGAGCTCCTGCAGTTTGCAAGCATGTGTAAATATAGGGAGATAAATGTTTGAGAGTTGTTTTCTGGTTATTATTTCTTGTATATAAATAAAATAGTGTTTCTTTCTAGATTTTTTTTTTTTTTAAAGTCTGGTAAACTTAGGTGGGTCCTGATAGGGTGTCATTTTAAGAAGTGAGTCCTGGTGCCGAAAAGTTTGGGAACCACTGGTTTAGGTGACACTCGATCTGTGAGGATGGAAGCAGGTGGTATCTTTGTTTCAGGGGCTTGAAAGAGGGATTGCCACTTGAATGGGATAAGAAGCCAAACCTAAATTTCAACACTCTCAGAAATCGTTGTCTGCCTCTAGTCTGAGTTATTGTTTACTTTGAGGGTGTGACACCCTGGCTTTAGGTCTGGAAGAAGGCCCCAGTGCTATTAGCTCGGGCCATTACACCATAATCGTCCTTATATCTGGAAATTGCACCATAATCTGTATCATGGCCTCGCTTAGCTCAATGGGTCTGCTTGCATGTGCTCCAGTGGACACATTTTCAAACTCTTGCCATAACTATGGCTGGGTTTGCAGTTTGCTTGGTGTCAGTTCAGCAGTTAAGTATCAAAACGGGCAAATGCTTTAATCTGATCAACTGCCTCTCCAGCCATCTGGTGTCATGTCGGAATTTGATGTCTGAGGTCACCCTGGAAGCTCTTCACCCCCACCTCCTTCTAGTCTTCTGCCCCCCCTTTTTTCAGCGGAGAAATCAAAGCTTGGGTTTCACTCCGATTGGATGTAGGGATGTATATTACCACCAAGGAGAAAAAAAAATCCTCCTAATTATTTCAGAGTAAGAGGCTTCCTTTACAGCCGCAGGATGCTTCGGAGCTCAGTAGCAGCACAGAAGAGTATACAGGAGATGTCTTTGTAGTATTCAATAGGTTAGTGGTCCTGAGAGTTTTTAAGTGTATATAGGACTTTGCAGGTTATATTGGCTGGATAAAGACTTAAAATTCTGTTTGTTCGAAGGCCTGGAAACCCTTTTCCAAATAATGACAAGGTAAGTGCCATGTGTATATTAATGGTTCCCTTTTCTCAGATTCCTATTTTATCCTTTATCAAAGTGTTCCTCTTTTGTATGTTTCAGTAAATGAAATATTAAGCTGCTGTTTACTCTGGAGTAGAGACTTCTGATCTGATTGGAGGTCTCCGCAGTGCACATTTTAGAGATGCAGTTCTAAAAACTGCTTGTGTTGGAATAAAAGCCGAGTTGGGCTTTGGAGAGTTTTCAGCCTTTCTTGACCGAAAAGGAGATGGACTTGTGATGTAAAGTTCCACTCGTCCAGTTCCCTTTTTGTGGTGCCTTTTTGGCCTGACGTTACACTAGTTTATAGAACCAGCAACACAAGAGATCTTTTTCCACTTTTCTTGGTTGTTGAATGACCTGTTTTAAAAGTTGTATTTTAAACCTCTGCTCTTGCCACTAATTAAGCTATACGACAAAACTTGGCTCCTGTTTTGCTTGTTCAGTTCAGAAACTTCAGTTTTTTTTTTAAATTGCTCTTTACATCTTGATTTCATTTCCAGCACAATCCTGTTCGTGTTTACTTAGGTGTGCTGAATGAGGCTTCAGCTCTAAACACTGCTTCAGGTTGCATAAGCCCTTTTGAATATTTGGGACTTGCTTTATATATAGTGCGGTCTGTGTGCATGACACTCTGCAAAGGATGAGAAGGCAGGTCTCTGCCCCACTGGGCTTACATTATAGATCGGCCATTTTTAACCCCTGTGCCATGGCACATTGGTGTGCCGTGAGTGGTCCACAGGTGTGCCACAGGAATTTGGGGGAAGGTCATTTATTAGTAGAGCCAATGGGGATGTGAGTCCCCCACTGGCAGCATGGTGTGCCTTGACAATTTCAGTGTGCAGTGAGATGAAAAAGGTTAACATAAGAACATCCCCACTGGATCAGGCCATAGGCCCATCTAGTCCAGCTTCCTGTATCTCACAGCGGCCCACCAAATGCCCCAGGGAGCACACCAGATAACAAGAGACCTCATCCTGGTGCCCTCCCTTGCATCTGGCATTCTGACATAGCCCATTTCTAAAATCAGGAGATTGCGCATACACATCATGGCTTGTAACCCGTAATGGATTTTTCCTCCAGAAACTTGTCCAATCCCCTTTTAAAGGCATCCAGGCCAGATACCATCACCACATCCTGTGGCAAGGAGTTCCACAGATCAACCACACGCTGAGTAAATAAATATTTTCTTTTGCCTATTCTAAATCTCCCAACACTCAGTTTTAGTGGATGTCCCCTGGTTGAAAATCGCTGTTATAGATAATCCATCCTAGGAGACTACATAGGGAATTGGAGGCAGGAGTGAAGAATATGCAATTACTGAAGTCATGTATACTTGGGTTTAGTTTCAGTAGGAAACTAAGTAAATAGGCATAAGATTACATTGTTAGTGTCTCTTTTTGATTTATGCCATTTCTCTTGGGTATTTGGTATCTCAGAACTGGCATGAAAAGCAGAGCAAGGGTATGTTGATCACACCATTTACGGAGCCTGACTATTGCTCTGTGTAGCCTAGGGCTGTCTACTCTGGCTGGAAGCAGCTCTCCAGGGTGGTAGAGTCCTTTCTCATCACCTGTTCACTAAGACCCTTTCAATTGGATTGAAGCTGAGTCCATCTGAGGGGAAGTAGATGCTCTGTCCGCCCTCCCCCTTAAACAACAGCTCCTATTTCCATTAGGCTGCTGTGTCTTTCAGAAAGCACAACCAGTATTTTTAAAACATTATCTTGGAACCCAGCCATACCCAGGAATCACTTCCCCTCCCCATCACCATCTTTAAAGTGAGCTAAGAATGTGCTGTTGTAGTTTCTGTATATGCATGGGGTGCAGTGACATTTACAGTAACATCCTCTTGGGTGATGCAATACCTTTGGACCATTGGTTCTCAAATGCACATTGAAATGAATGGGGACCCGCCTGAAATTGGCTCTCAACACACCCAGCCCCATAGTTTGAGAAACAATGCGCACTTGGAGACTCACCAAAGTCTGAGCCTGAGCAGCTACTTTCTTGACTGGCCTTCCACTGTATTGGGTCAAGCGAAGAGCATGACAGGTTTGAGACTTTGAGCTGCTTTAGCGAAATGAGGATTTGATTTCCTGGTGTAAGCATCAAGTTGCATGAATTTATGTTTCTGCTTATTTTGCCAAATTCATTATTGCTTTTGCTGGCTGGGAGGGGATGGGGTGAGGAGCAATTCCAGACACTAAAGCAAGATATGCTGGATCAATTATCATTTGCAGCTCACCAGACTTTGCTTGCACAATGCCAAAGCTGAATTCTGGGTCCTTGTGCTGTGTGATTTCAAAATCATAGGACATACAGATGATTCTGGACATAGCTCCAAGGCCAATCACTTTCAACATTTACATCCCACTGAATGAGTTTTCGGTTTACAGCTGTGTGAGCTGAAGTTGAGCACTCGGAGCTCTGTCAAGTAGACACCCAGGGAATAATGGCAATGAACAAAAAGAAATGGAGTTGGTCAACCACTGGCCCCTGTGATTCATCAGTGGTGTGAAGCCCCTGGATTGGCCAGACCTGTTTTAAATACCAGGAACTTGACGTTTTTCTCTTGCCTTCTGAACTTATTCTCCCCCAGGCCTTCTGCTCCAGCTCAAGACTCATGTCTCTTGCAGCTCTTGACTTCGTGGGCACTGGGCAAAAGTACATGCTCCAAACCTGGTTCTGAACATTGACACTTACTTACCCAGCTTGTGGCATGGTGATCTGCAGCCTGACTGCACACAGTCTTGGGCACTTTCAGTTAGGCCACAGGAAGTTAGCGCTTTGACAGTTCCTGGGTGTGCATGTTGACTAAGCTGTGGTTGATAGAACAGGAGATAATGGACTCTAGGCCTGTTACAAGAGGAGTGCTGGGGCTGTAGCTTTAAACATTGGAGGCAGGGCCATAGATCAGTGGTGGAGTTGTTGCTTTGTAGGGCACAGGTTCCATTCCAGGTGACAAACTCACAGGTTGCAAGGCTGGGAGAGACTCTCGCTTCTGCCCAGAGATTCTACTGAGCTGCGACCAGCTGAAATAAACTATTCCGACCCCCTGGTCTGCCTCAGTATAAGACAGTGTTTCCCAGTCTTCAGGGGCCCACAACATTCCTTGCACTGCAGACGAGGATTGTGGCTTCTGGAAGTGATTGGCGATTATATCATCGCCAATTACTTCTGGGTTCAGATGACCCTGACGTGATGCTACAAAGGCCAGTAAGAGGCGCAGGGCAGACAGGAGGGCCTTTCCCAGTGCTTGAAAACTGTGTGCAGGAACTTGACCAGCTGAGCCAAGCCTCTTACTGAACTTTGCAGTGTCACAGTGTGGTTCCAATGCTGCCGGACGCCCCAGAGCATCATGACCCCCTGGTATACCAGGAACCCCTGGTATAAGGCAACTTCATAAGTTCTCCCAGATGTTCAGGCTTGAAATGGATGTCATGCAAAAAAAAAAAAAAAAAAAAAAAGATTCCTTGCTTTGGGTTGAACAACCTCTGGCATTTCTGAGCATGGTTATCAATGAGCATGAAAACCCTGGCATGAATGGAGAAGTGGAGCATGTCCTCTTGGAGTGGTTGTCTCATCTTCCTACTTGTCCTTCACACGTTCCCTGAGCCTTGAGGATTGCCCAGTGGAGAATATCGATGCCTTCACAACTTAATGGCGCAGGTCCCTGGAGCCGTCTCGGGTGTCTCCGTGACTTGAGCTCGGCTTGAATAATTAACGAGGAAGAATTACTCAGACCTTATTGGTAATCCAAGCTGCATTTTTCAAGGGTACTTACTGACAGCTACAGATTGAGCCAAACCATTTCCCTGTGTTCAGATTGCAGTAAAATACCCTATAAGGGTGTTGTCTTTCTTGTCAATGAAAGTTATGTTTGATTGCATATTCTCCCTTTGTGGTGCTTACCCTGTGTAAGGTAGGGGCTGTCGCTAACTGGTAGCGTACCCAGTAGCGTAGCTGGAGGGGGGCAAAACGGTAAGAACAGCAAGCAGTGCAATGTGCCGTGTAAGTGGCCTCTTCTACTCGCCATCAGAGCCATTCAGAGCAGCAGTAGCAACACGAAGGAGACACTGTTTCCATGGCATACCTGCAGACCATTCATGGCACACCAGTGTGCCACGGCACAGCAGTTAAAAATCACTGCTCTGGGGGAATAAAAGTGACTGATTCATTCAAACTGATGGTTTAATCATAAAGTCAATTCAAAAGAGAATGGTCTGAAGTGAGATGGATTCTGTAGGCTCTGTTCAAAAGGCAAAGCAGATGTCAGTGCGCAAGGAAACTGGACCATTTGCCCTCTTTCAGCTGCAGCACCAATTGGCTGTGACTGTTGAAGAAGGTGCTGCAAAGACTTTTGTAATGTTTACTGATAAAACCCATGGGAAGGCTTTTGAGGACTCCAAAGGCTCAGAATTGCAACAGCCTTTGGCCAGTTAACCAACACACCCTCCTCTTTCATGCTCCTTTTGTTACTGTGTACCTCTCTTCTAAAAAAAACCATAGTACCTTTGTTTTGTGGGGTATCATCCTATGGAAAGTACCGTTGGCAGAAATTTAAGGAAGTTTCCTAATTATCTGGTTTCATGTCCCTGTTCCCAAGTCCTAGTTTTTACATGTGCATCCCTTTTTCTCAGCCGGTATATTAAGGTTCTCTTTCTTTTGACCCCGCCCCCCTTAAAATACAGTATGCACTTGACTTAAATTAGAGTTTCAAGTTTCAGAGTCTTCCCAAAAAGTAGATTTACAGAATGTATAGTCTGAATGACAGGACATATGTCGCTGGGAACCAAGTGCACATGGCATGATTACCATAACGACACCAAAAAGTTCTCCCTGGAGCTTTTGATTTTTAATGGCCATGTGCCCAAGTTCGTGTAGGTACTGGCACATAATTTTAGTGAAAGTACCTTGAAAGTGCGAGTGTTCTGGCCACTGCCATCAGCCAGAGGAACAAGTGCTCCTGGGAGGCTGCACCCCTGTCTCTTGGGTGCAATCCCACAGCAAGGGGAGACCAGCCTGACCACACAGCTGTTGATCGGAAAAAGGAGCAGCTGCACGGTCCCCCTCCCTGCCAGAAATATCTCTGCTTCTGCAGCCAGTGCTTGGGGACTGCAGAAACAAGGGGGAAGATCACTCTGGCCTCAGTTATGGGGCTTAGGGCTGCTGAGTTTGTTTCTGTGTTCTTGTCTGTGGTAACCTAGTTTGGGGATCATTTTGATCAAAAGGCAGGATCTAAATCTTCTAAATAAATATCCCACGTAAGCCTGCCTGCCGGTTAAAACCTTCCTCATGGGCCTTTCCAGAGGCATAACTAGGGCAGAGCCTGGGGGGGACCTGTCCCAGGCACTACACCAAGGTAAATGCATTACACTTCTGGGCCTTGCTCTGGGTGCCCCACCCTTGACACTCAGGCAGGTGGCTACTAGAGGCAGGACCTTTTCAGTGGTGGCGCCCAAATGATGGAACTCCCTCCCAGACTTGTTTGCTAGGCACTTGAATCATTATCTTGTAGGTCTCAAGCAAAGTCTTTCCTGTTCTCTCATGCCTTTGGTGTTTTAATACTATTTATGACCTTTTAATAACCTTTAACTTATCAGCTTTTAAAAACCTCCCGTTTGATTTTGTACCTGCTGCTCTGCCATTTTATTTGCATTTTCGTATTGTCGTCCATTTGTTTTTATTGTATTTTAATTTATCGTTGGCCACTATGATGCAATCCTGGCCAAAGGCGGGGTGTAAATCTAAAAATAAATATGATCGCCTCTCCTTCCTGCACTCAGGTACGGTGGAGATGGGTGGCAAACAGTCCACAGGAAGTGGACTCTCCATCGGCCAGTCTCCCGTGACCGAGACCATTCAGGATGCTTACAGAAGTGGAGAAATCACGAAAGGCCAAGAACTGATTAAAGCAGCATGTCAGGAGAACATATCACAAGCAGAAAAGGTAAGGGCAGAACCAAGGGTGTTCTGTGCCATTAAAAAGCTGGGGGGAGAGTGCAGCTTCTGCACTTAAGAAACCCAGATTGTGATTTCAGTCTTTGAACTTCAGGAAATATTCCATGATTTGCCACCTGGACTTTGCAGCCTCCCAAATCTTGATAGTGGTAGCCACCAAAATCTATCGAACATTAAGAAGAAAATACCATGTCTGCAAATGCAAGGATGGCACTTGTGGGGGAGAATCGGTGCTTAGGAAGGTTTTTGTTTTGTTTTTTTTAAATCTTCTCCTATCCATTGATTCACTTCATGCAGAATCAGGGGCTTCCCTGGGCCTTGTAAGGTATTAAAAGGTTACTTCTGGGTTTTTTTTGAAAAAACCAGAAGTCACGTGTTTTTCACTCTAAGGCTGAGTCTGAGCTGCGTTGCGCCTGCGTTGGCTCGGTCATGTCGTGAGAATGGATGATGGCCGGATCCCAAAGGATCTCCTCTATGGAGAACTCGTGCAAGGAAAGCGCCCTACAGGTAGACCACAGCTGTGATACAAGGACATCTGCAAGAGGGATCTGAAGGCCTTAGGGATGGACCTCAACAAGTGGGAAACCCTGGCCTCTGAGCGGCCCGCTCGGAGGCAGGCTGTGCAGCATGGCCTTTCCCAGTTTGAAGAGACACTTTGCCAACAGTCTGAGGCTAAGAGGCAAAGAAGGAAGGCCCATAGCCAGGGAGACAGACCAGGGACAGACTGCACTTGCTCCCGGTGTGGAAGGGATTGTCACTCCCAGATTGGCCTTTTCAGCCACACTAGATGCTGTGCCAGAACCACCTTTCAGAGCGCGATACCATAGTCTTTCGAGACTGAAGGTTGCCAATACAAAATGAGTCTGAGCTCCACAGAGGCCATGGACAGATGTGTGTGGCCTATGCTGGGCTCAGACGACCCTCCAGAGATGACAGACGGGGCATGTGTGTGGGGCCTTGCAGATCCGATCCATGGATAAGTGAATCCACGGATATGGGATTCATGAATCACTGGCCCCCCTGTATTAAAAAAGGGGGGAGTAAAACATTAACTTTGCAACCGAAAGTCAAGTACCTGAATATGAAGCCACTTATTTTGAACCAGTTTCTTGTGTCTTTGGGGGTTTGGTTCTGGGTGGGTTCAGTCCTGATTTTTTGCCCTATAAACAGGCTTGGGATTCAAGTTCAGTTTGGCTCTTTGAAGTTGTGCATTCTTTCTCCCCTACAACCCCTCCACTTCCCATCAGTGCCACCTCCTGAGTCTCTCAGCTGGCTTTGGGGACCTTCAGATGGTGAAGTATCTGCTTAAAGAAGCTTGTGTGACGTTGCCCACAGAACCAAGTGATGACAACCCAGCCGTGGCAGCAGCGTATTTTGGGCACAGAGATGTTGCAAAAGAACTGCTGGATTCTTTTCTCGGTAAGTTGAGTCTCCTGAGCATCCATTACGCTCATAAGAAATAAGAACCTCACTGGATAGACCATCCAGTCCAGGTTCCTGTATCTCACAGTGGCCCACCAGATGCCTCAGGGAGCACACAAGGCAACAAGATACTGCATCCTGTTGCCTTCCCTTGCACCTGGCATTCTGAGGTAGCCTGGAAGTTGCACATTCCCATCATGGCTTGTAACCTGTGATGGACTTTTCCTCCAGAAGTCTGCCCAATTCTCTTTTCAGGGCTTCTAGGCCAGACGCCATCACCACATCCTGTGGCAAGGCGTTCCACAGACTAATGACACGCTGGGTAAATAATTTATTTTGTCTGTTCTGACTCTCCCAACACTCAATGTAAGTGAATGTCCCCTGAGTCTGGTGTTGTGTGAGAAGCAAGAGAGCATGCTCTATCCACTCTACCCATTCCCTGCAAAATTTGAATATTTCAATCACGTCCCCACACTCCAGGTGTCTTTTTTCTGGACTGATTTGTTGGGCGCAAAGAGAAAACGTACTTCTTTGTTCCTAGTATGCTTTTATTGTATGGTATCACATTGTATATTGTTGAAAATGTACGTTTGCATCAGCTCTCTCTGAAATGCCTTTGTCTCCTGCTGGTGGGCTTCCTAGGGGCATTTATTTGGCCGCTGTGGAAAGGAGGATGCTAGACTAGGTAGGTCCCTCTTGGCTGAATCCAGCCGCCCTATTCTTGAGTTCCTAAATTGAACTCTGCAACTGGCTGAAGACTGAATTCTCTGCCTCCTTGAAGAACTGCACTCACTAAGAGCAAAGCAATTGGAGAGAACTGCTTTCTGTTTTATCACAGTCACTTCATTTGTAAAAACATTACATGGGAAGCTCTCTGGACTTCAGATTTAATGCCAAAATAACCAGATTGCGAGCAGAGATGCTAAACTGGTGTTTGGAAGCAGTTGCGGAAAGGAAGGAGGCCAATAAACAGAAGCTCAGAGCTGAGAAAAGACAGTGATGCCATTGGTAGGTGGTTTGGCTGCTGTTGGCCTCTTTTGGACTGGGTTTGCTGTCTGGGTTTTTTGATGAATCCACTGCCAGTAATTTCACTCGAAGACTCTGAATTCTGGCATGATAAGCAACAGAAGATGCCTCTCTATCAACGTTCTCCTTACCAAGCATACTTTTATAAACCTCTGGCATGTTCCTCCCTCTCTTTAAGATACTTTTTCATATAATCTCACACATATCATAAACCATATAATAGAAAAATAAACATTTGATTTGAACTGAATGTGATAATTGCTTTTCTAGTACACAGTAAATAAAAAACCATCTTTCAATGAATTGATCTGTTTGTTTCTTGTATAGGTTGGCCTTCCTTATCTGCAGGTTCGAGACCAGCAGATCTGACCCAGCGTGGGCCAGGAGGGCATCGCTGTACCTTCCCAAACATGACTGGAAGACTCTTCCGGTCACGTCTGAAGGGAGGCTTTCTGAGGTGCAAAGAAGCCTCACGTGACTTTCCCAGGCCTCAGAAGGCCTCTGGGTGGCCTCTGAAAGGCACTTTTTGGAGACCTTCTTGAGGCATGAGAAGGCCAGGTGAGATCTCTCTGCCACTCAGAATGCCTCCCAGATGCCACAGGAAGACTCTTCCAGTCACAGCCTGGAGGTTCTGTGAGGACTGTCCCACATATTTCATCATCTGTGGGTATTGTTATCCGTGAGAGTCCAGGAACGGATCCAGGAATGGATCCCCCATGGATACCAAGGTCCAACTGTAGTAATAATGTGATGAGATCCAATCAGGCATGGCCCCTTTAGTTGTTCAGTTTCTAAATTGAACATCCTGGAATATTGGGAGAAGGTGGACTCTTCTGGGTTTCCTTGTGGAGGGGCATAGTGACAGAGTACCGACTTTGCATGTGGAAGGCATCTGGTTCAGTCCAGACGGACCACTGGTATGAGTTGCAATAAAGTAGCTTTGTATCATGATATACAGTGGGACTTGGCATCTGTGGATTTCAGTACCTGCGGTTGCCAAGGCTGCAGCTGGAGGGCCTCAGAAGACTTCCTGGATATGACCAGAAGGCACTTCCTGTTTGCCCTGACCATTTTTCGTCACTTTTGGGAGGTTGTCTGAGGCTGTCCTGCTGCAGATTTAATTATCCGCATAATTCGGTATCTGCGCGGGGGTGGGGGGGGCTGGTTCCTGGAACAGATCCCCTGTAGATACCAAGGGCCTGTCATGGTTTGCAGACTTGTCCTTTGACAATTGCATTGTTCAAAACACCCCCTTGTATTTTCTGGGTCCCTTGCCTACAAGCTACTGAGAGACGAACTCTTCACCTATAACGCCTTACCAGGTGTTGTGGCTGATGAACTCCTGTTTTTAACAGGTCCAACCAACTTCTTGCAACTCCTGAACTGGATGCTGGCCATCGCCTGTGAGCGTGGTCACCTGGAGGTTGTCAAACTCCTTGTCCTCACGTACAACGCGGATCCTGACAGCTGTGCAGTGAGAAAGAACGAGTTCCCGAACCTTAGCAAGCTGCCCTTGTATGCAGCTGTGAAAGCAGGTATGTGATGCTTTTCTCTTTACAGGATGATCAGTTCTCAAAGAAAATTCCAAAACACCCAAGACTGCAAATGCCCACGTTTCCAACCGTTTTGGCACCATGGCAGTCCCGGCTCAGGATTGGATTGCCTGTTTGGGCAGCCAGATGTCGCTCATTTTGAGGTGCCCCCAAGTGTACACTGTCCCTACTGAGATTAGAATACTTTCCGCACAGCCTTATCTGGGTTGTGCAATGGGAAGGTAGGCCCACTGTGTTCAGTGGGGCTTACTCCCAGGACAGCCTATTGCAGGATTGCAGCCTCAGGCTCCTTCTGAATGCCCAGTATATAGCTCTTGTTGCAAAGAGTTGAGGTGATCAGCTGGTCAGAGTTTGCAAGACTCAGCATTCTACAGGGCTAGGGAAATAGTGGAAGCCAAGAACTAACTGTATGGCAGACTATGTGAATGGCATTTTGGAGCCCTTGCGATGTGGAGCACCCCTCTGGGGGGAGGCAGAACTAAGGCACGCACATTGGATACGCATCTAGCAGAATGTGGTGGTTGAATTCTGAATGGGCAGTGCCACATCAGACTGCAGGTAGGGAGGATCACGATGAATTTTGTTTAGATTCAGATGTACATGAAAAAGGAATGTTTTTTCAGCCTGACTCCACACCTTTCCATGCTTATTTAGGAGAGCCAAGCAATGACATAGCTAAGGGGGGTACGAAGCAGTAAGTATTGCAGGGATCCTCACTGCAGTGTGCAAGTGGCCCCTCCCCTTTGGAGTCGTTCAGGGCGGTGGGAGCAAAACTGAGGCATTCACTCTGTTTTGCTCCCACCACCTGGAATGGCTTCAAAGGGGAGGGGGAGGGTCTGCTTTGCACACTGCGGTGAGGATCCTTGCAAAACTTAGTGCTTTGCACCCCTTCTAGTTACACCACTGGAGCCAAGCGTGGCCTGACCAGCACACTGACAAAGCTCCTGTTTATTTCTGGACCTAACCAGTGTGGTTGTGGCTGTGGCTGTATGGGTTTCCTTTTCATTTTTCGTATAGGAAATCTCATTGATTGGGGGGAAAAGTCCAAGCAACAGGAAACCTCTTTATTACTGTGGTTCCCCTTTATTGATTTAATTCATTTTATGGTTTTAAGCCAGCTATTTCTGTAGAGGTAGGGCTGGAACTTGCTCTGTGAGGTTTTATTGCTTGTTGTTTCTAGGAATGCACAACACAATACACAAATGCAGTCTTTTTTTTCTTTTTCTTTTTGTTGTTGTCTCTTCCTCCTTTGCTAGGGCATGAGGATGTTGCTGCTTTCTTGCTTCAGAACGGGTCTTTCTTCTGTTCCTACATCCTGATTGATTGCCCCAGCGCAAGTAAACATCTCCTTCGCAAATATTTCATAGAAACCACCACCTTACCCAGGAGCACTCCAGCCAAGACAGTGAGTAGCTGCTCATGTACTGGGGGAGAAGGCATTTAGAAGGCATTTAGAGAACAAAGCATAATCTAACATCCCAGTTTCAGAACAGGATGGGACCAATAGCATAGCTAGTGGGGGCAGGAGGTAGATTGACCTGGGTACCATGCTATGAGGGGGTGTGAACCCACACCTCTGATGGAATACCCCATGGCAGGCGGGCATTCAGAAGAGTGTCCGAGAGGTTGTTGGGCAGGCTTCATGCAACCTCCCTATGCCTCAGACCACCTCCCAGTTGCCCCGTTATTAACACCCGGGGAGGGGGGTGTAAAAAATTTTTGTGCCCGCAGGTGCCAAATCCCTTAGCTACGCCACTGGATGGGCTGGAGGTAGGAGTCAATTGCTAAGTTCTAGGTGCATTAAATATTACACTGCCCAAATCCTTAGAGGTCTGTCCACATTGAGCAAACTACAGAACGTTCTAGGTGCTCAGAGATTCAGCTTTGCTCTTGATTTGAAGTGGAGGTTCTGATTCACACCTCCTCCTTTCTTTCTTTCCTCCTCAGGTTCTTTCTGTGAATTGGTCGAAACTCAGGCTTCCTTGGGTGGATCTCGACTGGCTGATAGACATTTCCCACCAGATAACCGAGATTGACCTGTCTGCCAATTGCTTGACTTCTCTTCCCTCCGTGATCCCTTGGGGGCTGATAAGTCTTCAGAAGTTAAACCTTGCCGAGAACTGCTTAAATGAATTGCCGGATGTACATTCTTCGGATGGGATCCTGTGCTCCAAGTATGTTCCTGTACCTTTAGAATCATGCCTGGGGATTTTTTTTCCCCATGAAAACCATCATGCCATTTGAGGGGAGGCAGTGGGTAGCTTTCCCCAGACTCTCATACAGTTTCCTCCGTCAGCACTGGCTGATGATTAGTTAGTCTGTGGAACTCCTTGCTGCAGGATGTGGTGATGGTATCTGGCCTCGATGCCTTTAAAAGAGGATTGGACAAATATCCAAAGGAAAAATCCATCACGGATTACAAGCCATGATGTGTATGTGCAACCTCCTGATTTTAGATGCAAGGGAGGGCACCAGGATGCAGGGCTCTTGCTGTCTTGTGTGCTCCCTGGGGCATTTGGTGGGCCACTGTGAGATACAGGAAGCTGGACTAGATGGGCCTATGGCCTGATCCAGCGGGGCTCTTCTTATGTTCTTAATTCTGGAGAGAAGGAAGGGGGCTCAACTGAGCATTCAATTCAGGGCTTCTTGGAGTCTTCAAAAGGTCCTGGAGGAACCATATGAACTGAGCAAGAACTCACTCCCATATGAGCTGAGATAAAAAGAAAGGGTCTTTAACAAGAAGTCAAACTATTAAAAATTTGGATTTCATTTCGGTCAGATCTAGTATTTTTTTAAACTCTTTGTTTCAGATGCTAACTTTAAAAAGTGATGTGCTGGCTAGTTCTGGCACTCAGAACTTGTTTAGATATGTTTCATGTGAAATAATATGATCTTGCTTGCAGTTTTGCTCAGTAAAATAAATACAATAACTGCTCAGCAAAAGATTAATTATTATGTTTAAAAAATTTACTTGTATATTTATTTTTTATTTTTTTACAACCAAAATATATATAAGGAAGTATCTAGATCTTTCTTTCTTATTGGAATCCACAGGTTACTTGAGATCGACATATCCAGCAACAAGTTCCCCATCCTTCCATCTGGGCTTCTGCACCTTTCCAGGCTGCAGAGGCTTGTGGCTGCCAAAAATTATTTGGAAAGCTTGTTCGACGAGGAGAATGGTAGGTGTGCTTCAGCTTGTTTTCATTTCCTCCTTCTGTTGGAGTTTTCAGTCAACGCGAACCATCAACCACGGGGGTGGTAAAATGTCCTAGTCGTGTGCAGCCATTTTCCTACTTACACATGGCAAAGAACTTAGAGCTGCCGCTAAGAATCCTAGACCTATGGTGTATTTCCCCCCCCCCCCCAGTATGGTGTAGTAGTTCAGGAGTTAAGCTTAGAGCTGGAAGATGCAGCTTCAAATCTCTGCTCAGGCATGAAGTTTCCTGGGCTGGTGACCTTGAACCAGTTACTGTCTCTCAGCCTAACCTACCTCACAGGGTTGTTGTGAAGAAAGTCGTAGGGGAGGAATAATGTACACCACCCTACGCTCCTTGGAGGGTGGGTGGTATAAAAATGTGAAAAATAAATAAATGTTCACATAATACGAGAGAGATGTCACCTAAGAAGGCCCAACTGCAAGGAATGGGAAAGATAGGATGGCTACAGATCGCAGCAATAGGCTCTATTTGGACATTTCAAGGCCTATGGGCAGTCAGTGCATGAGGGGATAAATAGGAGTCACCCAGCGTAGTCATATCCCCACACCCAAGTGCTCCCTGGCCAGTCCCCTGAATAACCTATTGGTGCTGAATTCTGCCTTGCCTCTCTTCTGATCCTGAAACAGCTATCAGAATGCATTATAGCCTTTTCCTGGTTCTTCTCTGCTCAGAACCTACACCCTAGCCCCCACAGTCACATTGCATCTTTCATTGATAACTGAGGAATGTGCCTCATCCAGGACATGTGACCCAGAGCCGCACAGAATTGGACCCAAATGATAAGCCTCTCACAGCTCTTTTGTTTCTGTTCCGTACCTGTTTGTTTTTTAGCCACCAACTGGATTGGATTAAGGAAACTGATGGAGCTGGATGTTTCAGACAACAAGCTGGCAGAGCTGCCCACTCATTTCCTCCACTGTTTGAAGTCACTCGCCATCCTGAATATCTCCAAGAACCAACTGAAGGTGTTTCCTCAGCCGTGGGCCTGCCCCTTGGTAAGTCCTAGCTGACGTCACAGTGAACACTTGTGAGTTGCAGCAGTAAGTGCTTGGTGCAGTCAAGGGATTCAGGATGTCAAACCGGGGTCTTCATGGACTGGGGTTGGGATGTCTGAGTGAGGGCACTAAGCCTGGTTCCTTTCTAATGCTACCTTGGTATATGTCACTTGTGTTGTAGACAGGAACTGTCTCAGATGAAGAGAAAGCCAGTAACATACAACAACATACAACAAACCTTTATTAGGCATATAAGGAAACCAGTAGATAGCACTTGTAAAGACCTGAGATGTTCCTTTAATACTTGCAATCATTTGTTTTTGGTTAAAAAAAATAAACCAAAAGAAGCTGAGAGTGTCTGGAGTGGGAATTCTACACATGTGAACATACTATTTTTCTCCCCATGTGTTCCTAGAAATGTTGCAAAGCAGCAAAAAATGCACTGGAGTCCCTCCCAGATACTTTTGCTGTTTTCTGGAAAAATCATCTCAAGGAAGTAGACTTTTCTGAAAACCTCCTTAAAGAAGTTCCCCCGTGCCTTTTCCAGCTTGAGGTAAGTAGAGAAATCCTTCACCCTTTTGCTTCCTCCTGCATATATCTCTGATTTAGATAATCATGTTTTTTTTCCTATCCAAAATTGAGGACTGGGCGGGGGGAACCTGTGAATTTTCTTTAAGCCCCTTCCCCCGCACCTTTCTCCTTATATTTGAATGCTGTTGTCAGTTTCATAAATTACATACAAGGCTGCCCGCGAGTCCCACCAGACATCACCTCAAGTACCACTGGTGGTACCCATACCTCTGGTTGAGAAACACTGTCTCCATGCATCCCAGGACACCTATGTGTCTGAGATTTTTGCGTCTGATGTTGTACACTGGCTTGGGATTTCCTGCATATTAGCTAGGATTCACTTTGGGTTTGTGTGTCCTGATTTCAGTCCTTGCTGCCGCCTGAGCTTTCTTTTGTGGAATTGCTTTTGTCTCTCAGAAGAAGTTAAATCTATAGCTGGGAAGGTCCACACCAGCCCTGCAACTGGAACACTAGATGGCGCTCTCAGAACACAGCTCCCTGGGTTTCTTTTGTCTTTGCCAGTCTCCTTATGTTTGTACAGATTCACCATAACAGTAACACAAAAGGGACTCCAGCATCCTTTACTGACCAAAAAGTCTCTGGATCTTTGTAGCTTAGAGCACAGTAGGGTACCAATGAGTGACTCTGGGTGACTGTGAGAGCAGCAAGTATGCGCGAGAGAAATTTGCAAATAGGAAGAGACATGTAGGGTCCTGCAAAAAACAAATGTGGTTCAGTGTATCTCTAGCTCCTAAATGGAACATTTTTGTTCAGGGTCTAAACCACTCTGAAAAAGGAGCCTTTCATTGCTGTGTGGAGCTCACAGAGTGCACCTTTTTTTTTTTTTTTCCTTTCCCATCCTCCTGCTATTCCTAAACCCAACACTTCATTGCTGGATAGTGGATTGGTGGGGAGTATAGTGTGGGCAGGAGAGTTTAAGTTCATTTCATTCATCCCCCTGATCCCACTGTTGATCCAGGTTACTATCGGCTTTTTCACATTCAAGCATATCACCTTTTTCTCTCTTCCCTCCTTTATCCCCGCCTCTCTTTATTTTAAAATGACAGCTTCAACAATCCATGATTCAACTGCCTCACCCTTAAATTCAATTGCTAGATTAACAGAAGTGATCTGATTTCTGATCCCTTTAATATTCTATTTATTTTTCCTTTCCTGGGATGGTAGCAAGAGCTGCCCGCAGAAAACTGGAGAAATCTAGAGAGATTTCTAGATTTCTAGAAATCTAGAGATTTCAGTTTTCTAGAGAAAACTGGAGATTTTCACAAAGCTGTGATGGAGCAACAGCATGTCCCTATCTCCAAACAAAATGTAGGGACAGGGTTCAATGTGACCCCAAGTATTTCCAGAAAAAGAGATGAGTTATTCTAGTATTTTCTTATCTCTATGCCCTCACCATTTTTTAAGCCCTCAAAGCCCAGAGCTGTGTTTTTAAAGCATTTAATCTTTTATTTACAATGCGATGAAAAGCTACCTTGCTTTTGAAGGTTCCCATTTCACTTCCAAATTGATCAGTGCTTGAAGACCCAAGTTCATTATGAGAGGGAATGAACCATGCAGAAATGGAATAGGAATGGGACAAATGGAATAGGAGAAGCCAGGTGGACTTTCTCCAGGCATTCGTAGTTCAAGGATAAGTAAAGCCATTGCCAAACCATAACTTGTAGGCAGGTCTTCTGTGTCCCTGTCAAGATACTGCCCCTAAATCCATGCTGAATTTAGCTTAAGCCACTCTTCAGTCTTCAATCCCAACCAAAGTGCAGCCACTAAGGCCCAAAACACTCATTACAATCAATAGATAATTTTGCTTTTTTCTTTATTGTTGAAGAACACACAAAGTACAGTGAAATCATGGTTGCGGGAGGGGCTTTAGCTCTTAGTCAGTCCCAGTTTGTAGTTCCATTCTAGTTGTGCAACCCCCCCCCCCCATTCAGTGTTCAAAATGGTACATGGTACTTACTATGGTAAGGCCACACTTGGAGTATTGTGTCCAGTTCTGGTCGCTGCATCTCAAAAAAGACATAGTGGAAATGGAAAAGGTGCAAAAGAGAGCGACTAAGATGATTACGGGGCTGGGGCACCTTCCTTATGAGGAAAGGCTACGGCGTTTGGGCCTCTTCAGCCTAGAAAAGAGACGCCTGAGGGGGGACATGATTGAGACATACAAACTTAGGCAGGGGATGGACAGAGTGGATAGAGAGATGCTCTTTACACTCTCACATAACACCAGAACCAGGGGACATCCACTAAAATTGAGTGTTGGGAGAGTTAGAACAGACAAGAGAAAATATTTCTTTACTCAGTGTGTGGTTGGTCTGTGGAACTCCTTGCCACAGGATGTGGTGATGGCGTCTAGCCTGGATGCCTTTAAAAGGGGATTGGACAAGTTTCTGGAGGTAAAATCCATTACGGGGTACAAGCCATGATGTGTATGCGCAACCTTCTGATTTTAAAAATGAGCTATGTCAGAATGCTAGTGCAAGGGAGGACACCAGGATGAGGTCTCTTGTTATCTGGTGTGCTCCCTGGGGCATTTGGTGGGCCGCTGTGAGATACAGGAACCTGGACTAGATGGGCCTATGGCCTGATCCAGTGGGGCTGTTCTTATGTTCTTAATGCTTCAACATGTAAACAGCGTGCTTGGGAGAGTTTGCAAGATCAGGAGAGAATCTGTGACGGGGGATAAGAACTAAAGACCCCCCTACCCTGGCTGTGATTTCATGGCATTTTGCATGCTATTGCAAAAAGCAAAGGACCAGACTTGTGCATTTATTGTTATGTGTTGTATAATAGGCATGACCGAATTTGCTCACACGAATCCCACGCGTACCCTTTCGGCTGTTGTCTCTCCTTACTGTTGAAATCAGGATGGTGAACAACTTTGGACAGGGATTTCTTCTTGAATTTAGGTTATTTGGTAAAATGCCATGTACACTAATTTCATGTAATAAAATGATGATAATAATATCCAATCTTTACTACATGAAACCAAAATAGTTTCACTGGAATATTTACCCCATTGCTTTGCACTGGTACAGAACCCTCTCCCCCTTAGCTCTTCATCATAGTCTCTTCCTCTTTCAGGTGTTACTATCCTTGAAACTTTCTGGAAACCAACTGGTCATGTTACCAGCTCAAGAGAAGTGGGCTTGCAGGCAGCTGAAATCTTTGGATCTCTCCAAGAACCAGCTTGGGAAGTGAGTGCTCTCTGTCGGTCTTAGAGTTGCGCCGCGGAGCAGGTCATCCCGGTTCATGTGTCTCTCTTTACATTTGCCCACAGAACTGGAGAAGGAGCCAAAACTAAGCCGATTTCGTTTTTCTCTACAAGGAGCAGAGCTCGCTCCAAGACTGGTATGGCATGCGGGGAAAGAAGAGTGGAGAGGGAGCTAGTGGGTGGAAAATGAGACTGCTACGAGATTCCAGGCTTGGGGGGGGGGCTAATAATTTTATTTCAACTCTGCAGATACCTGTCCTTGCCTCCTCCAAAAGAAAAACAGCATGAGACCACCTGTAGGTGCTTAGTGGCTATCTATCCATCCAGACATGCATACATACTCCATCCCTCCATAGTTCTGTCTGTTGACAGTATTTTTACTCCACTTTCTCCACGAGGGGAACCAAGGTGGCTAATGCAAATGTCTGGCATGTGGGAGGTCCCAGGTTCAACCTCTGGTGTCTCTCATCACAGAATATCAGGCAGCAGGTCTGGGAAACCTGGCCTGTGTAAGTTCACAGCATCCTCACATTGCAGCAGGCCTCCTGAATGCGACTGGAAGGCTCTTCTCCCCCCCCCCCCCATGGATTTCATTATCTGTGGATTCCGTGAGGAGTCCTGGGATAGATCCCCCATGAATATCAAGGGCGCACTGTACTGGTCTTTGTAAATTAGACAGGCCTAAGGCTGTGTGCTCGTGCACCCTGCAATCTTTTACACTGCACCTTTGAATTCCTCCTTTGTATATTCTTCACTCTCTGTTTCCACTCCTTCTCCGCAGGTTCCACCTTGGAGTTTCCTGAATATCTGTGTGAGTCTCTTGAAGTCCTCTATCTGAATGACAACCAGCTAGATGCTGTCCCGTTATCAGTCTGCCTTCTGAGAGGATTGTCGGAGCTTTACTTAGGAAAGTAAGTTCAGGTATCCAGAGAGACTAGAAATTTGGCTAAGTATTACCGAAATTCTCAAGGCTTCCCTCCACAGTTCTTGGATGTGTTATCCAGATGTTCGCCACGGAGGACAAATGGGGTGTAATGGTTAGAGCATCAAACCACTACTAGAGAGATAGTTTCCCCTTTTAACCCTTTAACTCAGTTGGGCAAACCCTACTTCACAGAGTTGATGGGCAGGAGGTCTGGTCTAGAGGGTAGAGCCTCCATTTGCCTGAAGATTAACATCCACAAGGTCACCAGTTCGAGGCCACTGGCACCATGCGACCTTGAAGCAGCTGGCAAGCTGCAGCTGAGCTGTTCCATCTGCTCGGAGCGTGGGAGGATGGAGGCCAGAATGTTAAAACCAGATCGGAGTGTAACACCTTGAATGTAGTGGTTCTTGAAAGAAAGAACCTTCTTTCAATTTGTAAAAATCCCTGCGTGGATTTAATAAGCCTGCCTATGTAAACCGCCTTGAATAAAGTCTTGAATAAAGACCAAGAAAGGCGGTATATAAATACTGTATATTATTATATTATTATATTATAAGGATAAAACGCAGGCATGTGCACCTTGGAGGAAGTGTAGGAGAGAAATGTAGTACAAAAATTTAAAATTCCACTTCCGGTGAAATGATAGAGGTCCTAGATAGAGGCCTAGAGGTCCTAGATAGAGGTCCTAGATAGAGTCCTAGATATGTCCTAGATAGAGGTCCTAGATAGAGGCCTAGAGGTCCACACACCCCTTCCCCAAACTTTCTCTAAAGTTGTGCCCAAGTTGGAACCTTCCCACGTTGTATAGAACTTTTGCTTTTGATGCAATTTGGTGCCAATGCTTATGTAAATTCCTCTCTCAGAAAGGCTGCTCATGGGTGGATGGGAAATGTGTTTTCTGCGCAGTAATGCAGGCATTCAAGAACTCCCTCCTGAGCTTGGACAACTGGCTAACCTTTGGCAGCTGGATATTGAGGAGCTAAATATCATCAACCTTCCCGCGGAGATCAGAAAGGAGGGTGAGCCTGTCTCCTTCCTATGGTTTATTAAAGTCAGGTGCTTGAACAGAGAGATAATCCAAACCAAGCCTGGCTTTATTTATTATTGAATGGTGGGGGAAATGGGGCAGCATCTATCCAGGCGGTCGTTATTGTCACGAGATTGATTTGTGGAACCTGGAATGTTCCGTGCAATGCAAATTCAGTTTTATCCAGTCCGTTTCAAACAACCTTCCATATCAAAACCATAAATCTAGCTTAAAAAATGTGTAGTACATACATCAAAACTCATGTGTGGTGATGTTTTGGAAAATGCTGATGTGGCTACAGCTGCATTTTATTATTTTTTGTTGAATGGTCATCTCGGATGTGACAATTTTTGTGAAAGCTATACAGTCAAATGTGATTAGGTCAGTGGAGAATACATTCTACAATCATGTTGTTGGCATCCTTCAGTCTTGGAAGACTATGGTGTCACGCTCTGAATGGTGGTTCTGGAACAGAGTGTCGTCTCCAGTGCGCGAAGCCTGGGTAAAGTAGGTATGGAGGATAGACTGTTACCCATGCAGCAAATCCCCCCTCTCCACGTCGCTGAAATGGTCCAATGGAAAGGCAGAGGCCAATACGGTTGGTTCCAGCGGCGTCGCAGGAGTTGCCAGAACGTGACTGTGTTCAGCCATGAACTGCCTCAGGGACTCCGGCTCCGGATTTTGCCTCGAGGTTGACTCCTGAAGCCTTTTCCATAACTGAATGTAGCCACAAGGCAGTGGAGGTTTGGCCACCGGGTAGATGGGTCATCTGAGAGAAGAGAAGGAACTGATTCTACAATACTTTACAATAAAATACTCTATGTAAACTCTCTCTCACACACGTACATATTTACGTACGCATTTTGTACTTACCTTGATATGAATTTGTAATGCTTATTTTTCTCCCAATAATAATGAGTATGTAAAGAAAAAAGAACTACAGTTTCTCCTCCATTCCTTTCATCGCTAGGCCCCAGGACCATTTTAGCTTACTTGCGAGCGCAGCTGCGTAAAGCAGAGAAGTGCAACCTGATGAAAATGATTGTAGTGGGTCCCCCACGGCAGGGGAAGTCCACACTGATTGAGGTCCTGCAGACCGGGAAGGCTTCCCTTTCCATGCCAAGCGATGCCGCCATCCGAACCACAAAGCTGGAGCTTCAGAAACCGGCTGGATTCAAATCGAAGGTAAATCCAAACGTAACTTTGAAATACAGTGGTGCCTCACAAGATGAAATTAATTCGTTCCACGAGTCGTTTTGTTTTGCGAAAATTTCGTCTTGCGAAGCACGATTTAAAACAAACAAACAAAAAATAAATGCAAAAAAATCCGTCTTGCGAAGCACGGCCATAGAAAAATTCATCTTGCGAGTCACCAAAAAAATCGCAAAACGCTTTTGTCTTGCGAGTTTTTCGTTGCGTGAGGCATTCGTCTTGCGAGGCACCACTGTATTAGGCTTAAGGCAGGTCAGGACATGGAATTTCCTGGTGTTTAAGGATATCAAATATTGTCGCAATATCTATACTAATCTAGTTTCTGATACCTCAGAAAGAGGCACATTTGTAGAAATTTGAGTTTGTAACATTTTGGATTAAGAAATTCCAGGATTCAGTTAATCTTTTTGCCTTTCTGTTGTAAAATGGAATTATTTTACCTTTAATGTTAATTTTGTCCTTAAATATTTGCATCTGTCTTGTAAATCTGTATTGTTTTTTACATTATTTACTTTCTAATCTCTTTGCTCCATAAAAAGTGACTTATTAGTGACTTCCATCATCATCATCATCATCATCATAAAAGCAGACTGGACAGAACCTTGCATCCTAGCAAAGTGACAAAGCAAATGTGATGAAAAGATACATTTATCCCAGACTTTAGATTCTTAACCCAAAGCTATTTTGCCCAGACAGATTATGGCCACATTTTTGACAAGGAAATGGGGAATGTCAAATGTGGGAGGCAGAAAACTCTTCATAGGGGGCTGGATTTCACCCCAGGGGAACACAAATGGCGAACACTGACTTGGCAGTACACAACCTTTTCGCTTTGCGTTCCACTGGGCTATGCGATTTCACTCATCTCGGGGATCAGTCATACATGTCTGATTCTAAAGCTCTTTGCTCTGTTTTTGCTGCTATAATTCTCATAGCGCGAGACAAGCATTACAGACAGTTCTTAGGGGAAGCATGATTCAAAGCCAAGAGATAAGGGCAGTAAAACAAAAATGAAAGGGATAAAATGAAGAAAAAATACATGTGCGTGCATACTTGCACATGGGAAGATGACATGGGACAATATTCTCCTTGATGGCCAACCATGTCATCTCTCTGTGCCAGGGCCTTGGAGTCTTGATGCCAACCCAATCCAGAATTTGAGTTAATACCGCTGGGCATCCCAAGAACTCTAGAAATTATTCCAGATTATCTCCCAAGTATATGTTTCAGAGTGTGTGTGAGGGTTTTCCTTAGGTGCACAGTTCCCTCCTAGCACTCTGAGCAAGCTCTGTGTCCATAACCATCTTACTATTTCAGCGGTAGATGAAAAGGGCTGATGCGTAGGGGCTGGAGGGGCTGATAGCAGCAATGCACCCTTCTCCCTTAGATAAAGAGAGAGGAAAGAAGGGATACTCACACCACCAAAATTAGCCCTGTGTTCTTATAAAGTAAGGTAGCACCACTGGATGAAGGGACATTAGTAACCCATTTCTCCGGCATCAGCGGATGCCCTATTGCCTTAGCGGTGAGCAATTAGCTTAGATTTCCTGTGTGGAAGTGATAGCCACCCTTGACAAGCACCTCTTTCTTCCACCAGCACATTGGCTCCATTTATGCCCCAGCGCCGTGCATTATGGCGCTACTTGGGGCGCGAGTTCATTATGCATTGACCATTATCTCTCTGTGATTTACTTTAACTGCCATGGGTGTTGTCTTTCCCTGAATGTTACTCTTTGTCCAATTAGGTTGATTCAGTTGAGTTTAACGTCTGGGATATCGGCGGTCCCGCCAGCATGTCGACAGTCAATCAGTGTTTCTTCACAGATAAGGCTTTGTATGTTGTCGTCTGGAACTTGGCGCTAGGGGAAGAGGCCGTGGCGAATCTTCAGTTCTGGTTGCTGAATATCGAAGTAAGGGAGAAATTGTGGCTGGCTTACAGGGCATTTAAAGTACTTGTGAAGGAATCCACGGAGATAGTACCAGCTTGTGTTAAAATTTCACTGATGCATCTCGGTCAGAAAAGTCCCACCATTCGCACTTACTCTTCATCTTGGAATTTTACCTGTCATTTCAACAAAAGTAGAATTATTCTGGGGTATGTTTGTCCCCATGATTTACTGCAGAAATGCTTATTTGGACATCTAGAATGCAGTGCAAAGGCAATTCAGAAACAACAAATTAAATAGTTATTAAATTAATTTGGACACAACAGAGGCCTTCCTGGTCAGAAGACCTGCTGATTTGGGGGTGGTGAGTTTGCCAGTTGTGGAGGAGGGTGAATTCCTCTTGAAGGGCTGCGTTCACAGTCTGGGAGTGCTCTGGCCCCAGCCTTGCGCATAGATGTCCTGGAATTGGCTGTGTTCTGGGGAGAACATGTACCAACTGCACCCGTTCCTGCCTCATTCAGACCTGGGCTCAGTTACCTATGCCTTAGTCACTCTTGTTTGGATAACTGCACCAACTCTACATGGGGCTGCCCTTGAAGACAATCCAGAAGCTACAGCTGGTGTAAAATGCAGCTGCGACCATATGAATGGGGGCAAGATATTAGTGTTATGTAATCCTATCTTACCAGAGACAAACACCTCTAGCTATTTGTATTTACTCACCATGAACATTAAATGTACACTTTAACCCAGTGGACTCTCAGTTTATACCAGGTAAATGCAGTGGAGCCTTGTTACCCTTGGATTCGGGACTTGCAGATTTCATTATCTGCGGGTCCCAAACTATGGGTTGGCTCAACACATACAGCTCCCACTGCCTCAGCTGTAGGCGTTCTGAGGCCTACAGAGGTGTTCTGAGGCCTGTGGCCCCATGTGAAGGCTTAATTCCAGAAGGTTAAAGGTGCCAAGATCTGTGGATTTCATTATCTGTGGGTTTCACATTGTCGAAGATGTGCTCATGTGGCTCATGAACCCTGGTTTGCCTACCCCTGTACTATATAAGGTGTGTGTGTTATTGCCAGTTGCAAATAGGTAAGACATTTTCTTGGGGCAGAAATCATTCTGATCAAAGACATCGCTTCACTTGTTTTTTTTTTGCGTTTCCTAATTCAATAATGGTTCCATGCGAGAAGATTTGGAGAGCCCGGCATGGACTCTGTGAAAAATGCTTTACAAATGCCCTCTTTCCAGGCCAAGGCTCCAAACTCCGTTGTGCTTGTGGTAGGGACTCACCTTGACTTAATCGAAACAAAGTTCCGTGTGGAGAGGATTGCCACCCTGCGAGCCTATGTCCTTGCCGTCTGCCGATCTCCTTCTGGCTCCAGAGCCACTGGCTTCCCTGACATCTCACTGAAACACTTACAGTAAGTGGGCTGTTGATTTTTTCCCCCCATTACAGAGGGAATGTAATTCCTCTTGCCCCTCTGCAGTGCCTTTCTGCATACATTTGTAAGCTTGCATCTCTTTCCGGTCACATTGACGCTGGCTGTGATGGCTCAGCCATGAGGAAGATTGATCAGGAATCTTAGCTTAACCATGGCCATGCCTCCAAGAACAGGATTCAAGATGGTGAACCAGATGCAGAGGACTGGTATGCAACAGCTGAGGCAACAGAGGAGCACACAGAGAATTAACTAGTATTCAAGTCTGGGTAAAGCCTATCACTGTCTTCAGAAAAAACATGTAGCACAGTCACAAAATTCAGTGCTTGTAGCGGTACAGTCACAAAATTCAGTGCTTCACAAAGCAGCCAATCACGTCCCGTTTGCCAGCCAGCAGAACACAACTTCAGATCTTTCTCTTCCTGGTTTTCCCTCTGCAGTGAGCTCTCCTGTAGAACACTAGAAGGCCTGGACGGGCTCCGCCAGCTGATCTACCACATCGCATGCAACATGAAGGATATTGGAAGCTCTATTTGTTCACAAAGACTGGTTGGGAGATTGGTGCGTAGGTTTCTTTGCAACGGAAGGCCACCCTGCCTCCGTTTGGGGATTCAGTGGTCTCTTGCACATTCGCAACGTTTAGGAGATGTGCAATCAGACTTCGTCCTTGTGTTCTTCAACACAGGGATATGTTCTGTTTGTATAACAGATAGGGGGGGCTGGTGGATTGTGCCTTTCTGAACACGGCCAAATCATCACAATCTCGGTTTTCAAAGTGGGATCTTCTCTGTTCCATTCCTGCAGCACCATCCTTCAGCTTGCTTGGCCTACCACCTACAGGGGTTGCCCCTTATCCGTGGAGGTTTCATTCTAGAACCCTGCGCAAATAGCTGAAACCATGGATACAGGCAATCATCTGCCCCTTGGAGTGGCTTCTGAGCCCCTCCAAGGCTGTGGACGTCCACCCACGTCCTCGGTGGGCCTCAGAATGTCCGTTTTTGGCTGAAAAATGACCCTTCTGGTTTTTGGCTACAAACTGGAAGTGACTTTTTCAACCAAAAACGACCATTCTGAGGCCTGCCGAGGCTGCAAGCAGATGTCTGTGGTCTCATGGGATCAGAAGCCCCTCTGAAGGTGTGGGGAGCACAGCTCCCCTTGCCTTTGGAGGTTGGGGGGCACGGTGGGGGCTGCCTGTATCTGTGGGTAAGTGAATCCATGGATACAGGATCTGCAGGTACGGGGCAACCTGGTAGTTACAGTTGGGCTATTGGCCATCATACACCTATCAGGTATGGTTTTGATAATGCATTTGATCTTTGTTATCACCTAACAGGTGCCACGGAGTTACTTGAGCCTCCAAGAAGGCATCATAGCTGAACAACAGAGCAGAAGCCAAAATGACAATGTACAGTATCTCACAGACAAGGAAATAGAGCAAATCATAGAGAGGATTCCAGGAAATGACATCAAGGACTATGAGGACTTGCAGTCTGGTATGTTTGCATGGGCCGGTGTGAAATAATTGGGGGGGGGGGGGGGAGTGGATCTCATGTGTGCTTATTTTGCTACATTGTGAATTTCCCTGATTTGTTTGTCAATCCCCACTCAACTGTACATGCAGATTCCTACTTGCTGTAGTGCAGTGTTTCTCAACCAGTGGTATGGTACCACCAGTGGCACTTGAGGTGGTGTCTGGTGGTACCCCTGGACACCTGCCCCCCAGCAGCAGGACCAGGAATGCGACATAACAAACAGCAGTAGGAGGCTCGGCTTGTTGGGCAGAGCTCCAAAGCATGCTTCTCTGCACTCAAAAAAGCCCTCCCATCTACTGAGCCTGGTGTTCGTCACATTGCATCTGGCCTCCCAACCCAGAAGTAACTGTCGGTGATGTCATCGCCAGTTACTTCTGGTGGTACTTCGAATAGGTGAACCGTGTGAATTGGTGCAGAAGAGGACAAATGCTGAGAAACCCTGATGTAGTTGGCATAGTGTGTGCACAAAATACTGGCGAGGAAGTGTGCATGGAGGAAGCTACAGCCGCAGAATCTCCTGTTTTATCCTGGACTTTAAAAGAATGACATCTGTTTCCAAGCTGCAAACTGGCAACTTTCCTAATAAGAATAAAAAAGTTTTTGTTGTTGCCTTCACCAGGGGGCTGCATCATCATGTTAGTGTCCTCTTTTTTCCCCCACAGCCATCAATTTCCTGATAGAGACTGGAACGTTGCTTCACTTTCCAGATACAAGCCATGGATTGAGAAATCTCTATTTCCTTGACCCAGTTTGGTTGTCCGAGTGTCTGCAGAGAATCTTCAACATCAAAAGCTCCAAGTCGGTTGCCAGGAATGGTGTCATCAAAGCCGAGGACCTCCGCATGCTGCTGGTGGGGACGGGGTTCACCAAACAGACCGAAGAGCAGTATTTCCAATTCCTGGCCAAGTTTGAAATTGCACTGCCAGTAGCCAACAACAGGTACACTGGTAATTGTCACCAAAGGTGTGGCTGAACTTTATGGGTGCAAAGAGAGAGGCGTGATTCCAGTTTTTAATTTCAGGTTCAGTTATTCAGAGGCATGCTCCAAAATAGGTGTGTGAGTTATTGAAGTGTCCAGCTTCCACTCCCTCCGTATACAGCGCTGCAAAGTATTCATCAGGGTCTTGACCACTGCCATGGCATCTCTGAAGCCCTCACTGCTGTCACCCTTTGGCTCTGGCAAATTGCACAATACCAGTTGTGGTCGGCAGGAGTTCTGGGGGTGTTGTAAGCCTCTAGACCAGTGATTTTCAACCAGTGTGCCGTGGCACTTTGATGTGCCATGAAAGATCCACAGGTGCGCTGCAGGAATTTGGAGCACAGTGAATGAAAATAGCTAAACAATAGATTCTACCGCTCTGTTTCTAGGGCAACAAATTGTCTGTCCCTCTTCCTCCGCTGGTTTGGAGAAAGAGAGATTGTCTGTCCCTCTTCCTCCAGTGGCTCGGAGGAAGAGGGCAGGCAATTCGTTACTACAGACAAATGCCCTAGAAACCGAGCTGCAGAACCAAGAAGAGTTTCCCAGAAGCTGGAAGCGACATCACAACAACCGTAGAGAAGACTACAAAGGTAAGTGGGCCATGAGAATAAATTGTTGCTGTTGTCCTTGAGACATGGTGATGATGTCATTGCGTTGCAGCCAGACCTGGGCCAAACCTGCACTGCACCTAAACTTGAGTTGGTATCCATTTTGAAGTATCTCCAGGACAGCCAGGAGAGTGACCCGGTTCCTCCAGGTTAATATTGGAGCAGATCTGGGCTACTTTTTAGCAGTTGTGCATGTACTATACATAAATGCTTATAACACCTCCAGCACTTAAATAAGAGAAGTAAACTTGGGATAGGGAATATTATCGTGTTTCCCTGAAAATAAGACCTAGCGTGTTTTTTGAGAATTACTGAAATATAAAACCTACCCCCAAAATAAGATCTAGTTGTGATCAGGGCCAGGATGGGGGGGGCGGAAGGGGTCCTCGGGCGGGGGCAGGTGGACAACGTGACCGGGAACGCTGCACTTCCGTGCGCACCACCTAGAAAGTGCCTGCTGTGTTGCCTTGGGCAGAGGACGCTGAGGAGGAGCTGAGGTGGGAAGCAGCAAGCGAGGCAACCCTACCAACCGGGCTTTGAGGCTCTCCACACTTTCCAGGGAGTAAGTCCATTAAATATAAAGGGACTGACTTCTGAGTAGACAGGCAGGCAGGAATCCTCCTGGGCGCTGACGGGACACCTTCTCCACGCCTTCCAGGGTGGAAGCCCCAGTGACTACCATGTTTCCCTGAAAATACCTGCCCTGAAAATAAGACCTAGTGTGTTTTTTGGAGCCCCCCAAAAATATAAGACAGTGTCTTATTTTGGGGGAAACACGGTATGTGCAAAAGGGGGGGGGGAGTATTGAAGCCTTTCCCTGTTCACCATTTTTCTACTCCAAATTGCCCTTCCTTCAACATTTTCAAGAACATAAGAACAGCTTTTTCACCTTGGTGGTGCTTAAAATGCTTATTCACTTGTATTTCAAACCCTGCAGTGAGGCTCTACATGGCAGAACAAGAGAGTGGAGTGGAAAATGACAAACCTGGAAGGAATTATTCACCCCTTTAATTAATCTGCACTCAAAATTTTGCACCCTCTACTGCTTTCCTCTTTAGAAATGTTTCTAAAGGCATTAGGACTTCATTACATGCATTTTCACAAAATGTGTCATTTTGCTTGTACTTTTAAAAATGACTTTCTCTCCGCTATCCTACGCGCACTTAATATTTCCCTACTCAACCCTTATTCTTAGTTGTTGGAAGGAGGGGGGAGGTGTTCAGATTTTCTAAGATCTTTGTCTCCATTCATGTTCTTATCACAAATTCTGTTTTTCTCTCACTCCAAACATAATAAATTTGACCACCAGACAGTGCCTAAAAATAATTGTAACCAGCTTTGCCTTGACAACCAACACACCAATAGTTGTTTCTGCCAAGAAGATAAGAGCTCAGACCATCTGGTTACCAGAAGGAATTTGAGAAAAGATCAGAACTCTGCCAGGATTGTCCTGGAGCAAAGCAGGTCTTGGATTTTGTCATAATAAGCCTCCGTGAATTAAGAAACCCAGGCTGTTCTAGTCCATCTAAGCCATCACTTTTTTCATCTTAAAGAAAGATGGGGCTTGCAACCCCACTGTTGACCTGACCAGGAAAAGCTCTTGCCAGTTTCATCAGCTGAGAAATCTGAGCTGAAACATCTACAAATTTGTTCAAGTACAGAGTTAAATCTGCTCATTCACTTTGATGCTATCAGGCAAAGCCTAGATTCAATAATAATAATAGACTTGCATCAATTGCTCAACACCAGTTAACAACTGTGTTTCCTGTAGCTTAATAATAATAATAATAATAATAATAATAATAATAATAATAATAATAACCTGGACATCCTGGGTGTAAATGAAATTTCTGCACGCCAATAACAGAAAGCAGCTTTACTTGGGGCAGCACACATATTATGAAAATATCTGTGAATATCCTAGGTCTTTAGGAAAGACCTGATATTCAACAACCACCAACTTCTCATGGACTGCGCATAATTTTCATAATAATTATATAGTAAGGGAAGAAGGAAATATAGTACTTTTTATATGTTCAGAGTACTTAACATGCATTATTTTGACAGTCTTTACTAAATCCTTGTGATTGGAAGGTCAATGCTTGCATCACAAGGCAGGCAAACAGCGTCAAGAACACATCATGAGATTTGTGGCTGAGTGAAAGTGAATGTTAGAACTTCCCAACACACAGCTCATGACTTAGCCAGCACACTCTACCAGCTCTTACTGGAACCTCCAACCTGCTTCTCTTGTTCTTTTCCAAACCCTGGAATCTGTAATAAGGTACTGGTTACAGTGGTGATTATGTAGGGAGGTAGTGTGGAGCTGGTGGCATTCAGAGTCAAGGTTCCAGTAGATTGCCAACTGGTTGATGAACCAGGAGAGAAGACAGTTTGTGAGCCAGCAGGTTTGTGAGCTAGCTGGCTCTTCTGGTAAGATAGACACCAAGTTGGACACTTGGCTGAACTAAGTGCTCCTTGCAGGATCAGAGTAAGGGGTTGAGCCAGCTTCAGACCTTCTGAAATTCACAATAGACGTATGGTGCATTTGGAATCCAGAGGCTGAGAGGTATTCTGAGGACATCGGGCCCTTTTGCCAGAGTCCCATGTGGAGTGAAATTCGGCAGCAACTGAAAATCTGCGGTCCTAATGGACCGCTGGCAGCTAGATTCGGCAGACCCAGCAGCAGCTGTTCGTTCATTATACATTTGCTACCAGCACATGTTTCCCTGGAAGGTATCCCTGACTCATTTCTGGGCTTAAAATGCAAGTCAAGAAATACTTGCACATCTGATTGTAATCTTTTCCTCCTTCCCCCTCACCCACCCCCTTGTGTTTCCTAGTGACATGGGCTGTCCATATTTTTATTGAGCCCAAAATCCTTTCCAGCAGATGGCCTTCGACTTTGTGTCTGTTCCTGGCTCATGTGTTCCTGGGGCATAATTTTCTAGGCAGCCTCAGAGTGACAGCACTGCATCTTCATCTACTGCTCCAAAGGCTTTCAGTATAAGTGATGACTGTTGATAGCAAGCATGACATCTACCAGGCATTTTCCAGCTGATATCTGAACGTTTTCATTCGGTTTCAGTTACCTCCTGCCCCATCTGCTTCCCGCAAAGCCAGCATTAGACATTCACGGCTTGCGCCACCAGACGACAAACACCATCCAAAGGGTGTTCAAGATGAGTTTTGTTCCGGTTGGCTTTTGGCAACGGTTTATCGCCCGTATGCTCATTAGTCTCGCCGAGATGGATCTCCAGGTAGGTAGAAGCAAAACCCAGAGATGCAATTTAGATGAATAAACCTGATATTTGACAGACACTTTTGTGACAGCCAGCATGTTTGACAGCCACTGTCAGTTCCTATGGGGAAAAAAGCAGTGCAGTAGGGAGACACCTTTGCAATGGAAGCAAAACTTGACTGAGATCCCTTTTGTCGCTTGTAGTTCTGTCATGGGTCACTGCCGTATACAAGCCCTGTCACCCCCACAGCTCCCTTTCATCCATCACAATGGCAGCAAGCATTTCAGTCGCTTTCAAATAATATCCTGATTGGCCACAACAATTACAGGATAGAATCTTTTGTTTATCCTCCAGCAAAGATTATTCAAATGCAATTGCCCGATTGTCACCAGCGCATGTCTTGCCCAGCGCAAACGCGTTGGGCACAAGTTAATTCTCGGCACTGATTGCATTCGTATTAACTTCATATGGCAATCTGGGTAATTACCATGAAATCTTGTTATCACGTTATTATCTTGTCATCACATCAGATTGTATCAGTGCTGATGACGGGAATAACACTGGCGGTCTGCAGGAGCCTGTTAAGCTCCTTATGAATATGCAGTTTAAAAAAGAATGCAGACTAAAAATATTTCTTAGCAGCATTGCTGATGATAACCCCAGGGTTGTGAAGATTACACTGTAGCTCCTTTCAATCCAATAGAAGTTTGCCATGAAACTCAGAGGAGTCTAAGTTGCAAGCCTAAGGCTGCAGGTGCCTTTCTCTTTGATCTCTCTCACTAAACACTCCTAGGAAGTTACATGATTGACATCTGTAGAATAGAATTGCCTTACCCTCAATAGGGCCGTAGTCTGGGGCCTAAGAGTGCTTGATGAGCACAAGGGCTCCTGGAATGTATGATGGGGAAACCCCAGCACCTGGGTCAGATGCGTGTCCATCCATCTGCTGTCTGTCACTACATGCTGAGATGTGATACCCCCACAAGTCAATAACAGGGTAGGGTCCCCTCTGTGTTTCTTATAGACTGGAGAAACTAGCAGGAAGTGAGGAGTTTTATCACACTTAATGAACATAAGAACTTCTGGAACAGACCAGCAGTTCACTTAAACCAGAATGATCATTCCAACAACAACCAATCTGTTGCCTCTGAAAGTTTACAAGCAGGACATGAGAGTGAACATAAGAACAGCCCCACTGGATCAGGCCTTAGGCCCATCTAGTCCAGTTTCCTGTATCTCACAGCGGCCCACCAAGTGCCCCAGGGAGCACACCAGATAACAAGAGACCTGCAAGGCCTCCTGGGAATTGTAGTTAAGAACATAAGAACAGCCCCACTGGAACAGGCCATAGGCCCATCTAGTCCAGCTTCCTGTATCTCACAGCGGCCCACCAAATGCCCCAGGGAGCACACCAGATAACAAGAGACCTCATCCTGGTGCCCTCCCTTGCATCTGACATAGCCCATTTCTAAAATCAGGAGGTTGCGCATACACATCATGGCTTGTAACCCGTAATGGATTTTTCCTCCAGAAACTTGTCCAAACCCCTTTTAAAGGCGTCCAGGCTAGACACTATCACCACATCCTGTGGCAAGGAGTTCCACAGACCGACCATACGCTGAGTAAAGAAATATTTTCTTTTGTCTGCTCTAACCCTCCCAACACTCAATTTTAGTGGATGTCCCCTAAATGTTTAGTGTATGTTTAGTGTTTAGTGTATGTTTAGTGGAGTGATGACTATCCCCTGTTGGTCATCCTGAGTATCTGATATTTTGATGTTTCTTTAAGGCAGAACAACACATTTTGAGCAAATACAGGGTCCTTGTTTTTTTTTAAAGAAAAAAATTTACTGCATACAAGATTAAAAACAAAAAACAAAAAAGATGGTCTGAATAGAATAGCCATGATGAATAATTGTGGGGAAGAGGAATGAGAAGATGATGAAACGGATGCCTTGAATTCTGTTTTATTTTTGTCTGTCCCAGTTCTTTGAAAACAAGAAGAATACCAAGAGTAAGAACAAAAGGTCTGTTGTATACAGTTTCACGGGCACACAGCGAAACAGATGCAGCACCTTCCGGGTGAAAAGAAACCACACCGTTTACTGGCAGGAAGGGCTGTTTGTCACCTTTGATGGAGGCTACCTGAGGTAATAATGGTTGAGACGGCAAATTCCATCTCACTTGGCAGTGGGCAAACTGAGGTGAAACGTAATTAAGGCCCAAATCCTAACCAACTTTCCCGCACAGACTTTTGTCCCCTTTCCCCAGGTAAAGGTAGTAACCCTGCAATGGGGCTACTTGATTATGTGGCAACTCTGGAGCCGGCGCAGAATCAGAGACTCCCGTGTTGAGCCATGTGGGCCAACACGGGGCTTAGGATCTGGTGGAGCCAAACTCCACTGGTCCCACCCCACTCTCTTCCCCCACCACACCTCCTTCCCGCTCTCTGCCTGCCTTCCCTCCCCCAGAATGCACCCTCCCTGCTTCCCCCCACACCCTCATTCACTTCTCCGCCACCTGACAGTCCAGGCTACTGCCGGGCGGGAAACCAACAGCCTCCAACCAGTGCTGTCCCAGTGTGGGCAGCGTACTAAACCTTGCAAATGTGCTTTATGGCACATTGGCAACAGTGCTCGCTGCTGGTAAGCTGGCACACCAAGCTCAGGATTGGGCTCCAAATCTGTCCATGGACGGCCCTCAGATGACCTTCCAGATGTGACCATAAGTGGCTCCCGTTTGCATCCGGAAGGTGTTCTGAAGTGCGGGCATCCCTGCTCCTCAGAATACCTCCTGGATGCAACCAGAAGTCATTTCTGGTCCCATTTGAAAGGTCCTCTCAGGTCCTCCAGCTGTGAGCTCGGCCTCCAAGTCTGTTGGCAACCTTCAGTCTCGAAAGACTCTGGTATCGCGCTCTGAAAGGTGGTTCTGGAATAGCGTCTAGTGTGGCTGAAAAGGCCGACTTGGGAGTGACAATCCCTTCCACACTGGGAGCAAGTGCAGTCTGTCCCTGGTCTGTCTCCCTGGCTGTGGGCCTTCCTTCTTTGCCTCTTAGCCTCAGTCTGTTGGTCAAGTGTCTCTTCAAACTGGAAGAGGCCATGCTGCACAGCCTGCCTCTAAGTGGGCCACTCAGAGGCCAGGGTTTCCCACCTGTTGAGGTCCACTCCTAAGGCCTTCAGATCCCTCTTGCAGATGTCCTTGTATCGCAGCTGTCATTTTTTAAGCCTGTGTATGTCAAACCTGCAGATAAGGAGGAGCCACTGTATAGATGACCCTACATAAGTGATACTGTGATGGTGGGGGAGTAGTCAGGCATATCTAATGGGCTGGGAGATACACAGAAAAGTAAAAGGGGAGAGCAGTGAGACCTCAGAAACATGGAACCCAGCTGAAAGGAACAGCTTAGAAAAGCTTCTGTTAAAATCTTGTCCTTACAGGTGTTTTTGTTTTGGGTTCTTCTTGCAGCGTAGAATCGTCCGATGTGAATTGGAAAAAAAAGAAGAGCGGTGGTATTAAGATCATCTGCCAATCAGACGTGAGGGATTTTTCAGCAATGGCTTTTATTACTGACCACGTCAATTCCCTAATAGACCAGTGGTTTCCTGGTAAGAGGAGCTTCGCTTAATTCTTGCTTACCATTAGAATTACGCATTGGTTGGGACCCAAGAAGCTTCTTAGCTTTGGGCCTGTCCAGTGGGATTTTGGGCTTCTTTGCTTCAAATGTTTCAGGCAGCTGATGAAATGAGCTCTAGCAAGCCACCAAAATGTCTGCTACAATAAATCTCTTTCAGGTGTGATGAGGCTATTCGTTGTGTTTTGAGGCAATAGATTAACATGGCCAAACAGCACCTTCATGACATCTCACAACCTACTTTTCAAGGTCTCCTCTGTTTCAAAAGCTGCTGCTGTTGTTATAATAATAATTGCTGTTATCAATCACAATCTACTTCCATGGTATTTTACAAAAAGCAAGGACAGATGCCCTGCCCTAAAGAGTTTACAGTCAGGTCGCTTTGTGGCTTGGGGCAGTGGGGGTGATCTGGTGTTCAAGAACCATAACTTCAAAGCCCCATGTCATCCAGTTGAGCAGAACAAGTTGTGCAGTTCTTTGGATTCCAGCTGTCATATTTAAATCATTGCAATGTTGAAACATCATTGTAATTTGCTTTATTGTCCAACAGTACATTTGTTTTAAGAAGCTGTTGAAAAAATCCATATTTTACAACTGTTTTGGGGTCAACATCACTTCATTCTGTCTGTGAACACCACAGTTATTTTCCTAACTTGTGCTTGGAATGCTTTTTCACATAGGGCTGCAACATGTTTAATGGATTTTTTTTGTGACTTAAAAATACCTTGGTTAATTGGGCAACAACTCTTTTAAAAACCATGATGAATATTAACCCGAGTGCTGTACTTAATAAAAATACAGATAGCAAGTGCCATCTTTAAGAGGCATTCCCTCATTTTCCTTTGCAAAGGTGGGAATACCTCTTCCAGCATTGAAAAACAGAGAGCTTGCTCTTTGCTTCAGAATTGGGTCTTATTGCTCACCTGCAAATGCATGCAAATTTAATTAATTTCACTGATTGAGATGTCTTTAATTTGCGCCAGTCCTAATAATTTGGAAATGTTGTAAATGCAGGACAGACCATGGAAGAGAGTTCCTTTTAAACCATTGTGGTTTTTGCATTTGAACTGCGGAGAAGTAACGAAAACCAATTTCAGCTTCACTTGTGAAAGCAGCCTAACAGCAAAGTCTGTTATTTCCCCAAATATGCAATTCTGGCACAAACCAAGAAAGAGGAAACTACTATGCTAATACGCTTTGTAGTATAGGCAGGAGCCCTGCCTTTAGTGTCCAACCTTTTCACACAATGCACTCGCTTTATGAGGTTTGCTTTTTGGAGTGAAGGAAGTTGTTTCATTAAAATGACTTTTTCCTGTCCTGTGAATTTTAGATTGTAGTTTCTTTGAAACCTATACCTGTTTGCAAGCGTGAAATATCTTCAACCCACATTCCTCTGTAGTGTAGTGCATGAACTACAACTTACCTGTTTTATTGCTGCAATTTTATTGGTTTATCACTGCCTGTTTGTTGTGTTTAGATTTTAAATGATGGTGTTGGATTTTATTGTAATCTAAGGTGCGGTTTTTAACTGGAAAGCAGGGTATACCCCTGCTAATTACCCCTGCTAATTGGGTAAGAGGCACATTTTCAAGTGGGTGCTCCTTTTTTTAGCAGGGGGAGAGTAACTGGCCCACCTCACCCCAGCACTGTCTGTTCTAGTGGCTGTCTGCTGGTATTCATTTGCATCTTTTTAGATTGTGAGCCCTTTTGGGACAGGGAGCCATTTAGTTATTTGATTTTCTCTGTAAACCGCTTTGTGAACTTCTAGTTGAAAAGCGGTATAATAGTAATAATAATAATAATAATAATAATAATAATAATAATAATAATAATCCATGAAATACATAAATAGAACTGGACATTAACACTGCTAAGTTTTCCAGCTAATATGAGGACATACTTTTCTGTTTGCAACCAGAGGACAGTATGTCTTAGAGATGAGCAAGTTCCCTCCAGGACGTGTTGGACCTGATTTGGAAATAGACAAAGGTTTTTCTTTTTTAACCCAATCTTGGCTTACTTTTTATCTTAGTCCAAATCCTGTTTTCCCTGTATTATCTCTGGAAATTATCCCAGGACAAGCCACTGGCACAGAAACACCCATCTCGGTTTTTCGGAGCTCCATTCTGAAAGCAGTGACTCCAGCATTTCAAGTTTGCTTTCTGTTCCTCTGTCCTTCCTCAGCTCTCACAGCCACGGAGAGTGACGGGACGCTGCTCATGGAGCAGTACGTTCCATGCCCGGTTTGCTCAACCTCTAAAATGCAAGGCGGACAGAAAATAGAAGACATGCAGTACTTCAATATGGAGGTTTGTGTTCTCACGGCTATCGAGCTGGACGAAATCACCTGCCCTCATCATCCGGATGTGCCTGTCCCTTTACAGGAGCTGGTCCCAGAACTCTTCATGACAGATTTTCCTGCCCGGTAATGTTGATTCCCCATTGTTTTTCTCCTTCAGAGTTAGGTAGTTTCTGCTGTAGCTTTTCCCCCCTGGTCATATATGCACACATAGATATTCCAACCTATGGGCTCAATGATACTTGGATGCCGTTAAAAGCATGACTACCACGTTCCCTTCGCAGCACTTTGCCTGGAGACAGGCCAATATAGGCTGGAGTTTCTAGCTTGGTCCAGTTTCTTAAAATACTGGGCCAAAGTGTGCTTCAGGGCTGACCAAAATCCATTGTTAAAGGGGTTATTGACTGACTTGGGGTTGTCTCCTTGCTTAGCTCTATTCAATAAGAAAATTAGACAAATGGGTCTCGAGGAAGTTCTACAAGGAGCTGCTACACTTGAAATTTCTATCAGGCTCTTGATAACAAGACTAACAGACATAGAAAGGCAAGAGATTTTGGCTGCAGCACAAAAAAAATGTTCGCCCCTAAATTTCCATCTTAACAATACCTTTGGTCTACAACCAAAATACCTGTCCTTCTTAGAGTGCCCTTTTGAAAGGAGGGCTTTTGCATTAGCCTGATGCAATGTGCTGCCTTCTAATGACCTACTTGGTAGGTTTAGAAATGCCCCGAAGGAAGAACGATTTTGCAGTTGTGGCCTCAGAGAGGTAGACTCTCTTCCACACATTGTTCTGCTGTTGTGCTTTTAATCAGGTGCTCAGAGACCAGTATCTCCCCTCATTGTCAGGAAACAAAAAAGGTCTCTCTGAGATCACCTCTTTACAACTTTTGCTGGCAGGTGAATTTGAATTTGTTATCCTTCCAGTTGCTAAATTTCTACATTTGAGCAACCTGAAGTGGGCTAAGTTGCTGGTTCTAAGCAACTTGGAGTAACTGTGTAAGCAAACTGGTGTGTTTTAACCCTTATTTCTTATCTATTTTTTAATATATACCTTCATACATGACTGTTTGGAGATATTAGTTGTCTCCAAACTATATGCCTAATAAAGGTTTGTTGCATGACTACCACCGTCTCCAAATCAAAGGAATACATATGTGTGGCTTATGGACATGATTGAGACATGCATGGGATAGAGGGGTGTTCTTTTCCCTCTCACACAGCTTGGTGCTAACCGACACTAACCGACACTCAATTTTAGTGGATGTCCCCTGGTTTTGGTAACCAGGGGACATCCACTAAAATTGAGTGTCGGTTAGAGTTAGAACAGACAAAAGAAAATATTTCATTATCAAATGTTTAATTTGTGGAATTCCTTGCCGCAGGATGTGGTGGTGGCACCTGGCCTAGAGGCCTTTGAAAGGGGGTTTGTCAGATTTATGGAGGAAAGGTCCATCACATGTTACAAGCCGTGATGGGTATACACAACCATAGTTTTAGAAGTAGGCTACCTCAGAATGCCAGATGCAAGGGCATGGTGCCAGGATGCAGGCATCTTGTTGTTGTGTGTGCTCCCTGAGGAATCTGGTGGGGCACTGTGAGATTCAGGAAGCTGGATTAGATGGGCCCCCTGATCCAGCAGGACTTCTCCTATGTTATTTGTCTTTGCTGACAAGAATTTCTTCCTGATGTCCAACCAAAATCTCCTCTCTTGCAGTTTGTATCCATTTGATCTAGTTCTGCTCTCAGAGGCAGCTGAGAACTGGTTTGTTTTTCTTCCATAGAAGCTTCTCCCTGCAGTGTTAATTTTGTCAGTGCAAAGCCTGGTTTTTTAAAATGATTTATTCTAGGGAAGGAAGAGAGAGACACCTGACCTTCAAGCCCTTGTTTCTGTTAGACAAGTGGAGTGTCCTGCTCTCTTGCAGACACAACTCAGTGCATATATATTAGTATATAGGTGTATAAACCTACTAATGAGACTTCTTTCATTCTCTCCCCCCATCCATTCCTGGCAGGTTATTTTTGGAAAATAGCAAGTTGGAATATACTGAAAATGAAAACAATGTTCTCGGCCAAGGAGGAAGTGGAACAATAATATATCAGGCACAGTACCAGGGAAAACCAGTGGCCGTGAAACGGTTTCAGATTAAAAAATGCAAGAGTTCTGCTTGTTCGGCTACAGGTACACCATACCCTTATTTTAGGCGCAGGGAGCCTTTTTACCCTTTCTGCATTACTCCAGCAGGTTTACAAGCAAATAAACCTGCTGTTGAAATAACAGCAGCACCTATTTCAATGCAGCTTTTATAACATATGAGAATTAGTGTATGTTTCGTTGTTCATGTATGATTTTCCACATCCTGTATGTGGAAGCAGTGGCATTGCTAGGGGGGTGAGGACTGTGTTGGTTGAGCCACTCGGGGGGGGCGGAGGGTGACACCACTACTGGCCAGTTAGTTGGGAACCTTCAGTCCCGAAAGACTCTGGTATCGCGCTCTGAAAGGTGGTTCTGGAACAGCGTCTAGTGTGCTGAAAAGGCAGATTCGGGAGTGACAATCCCTTCCACACCGGGAGCAAGTGCAGTCTGTCCCTGGTCTGTCTCCCTGGCTATGGGCCTTCCTTCTTTGCCTCTTAGCCTCAGTCTGTTGGCCAAGTGTCTCTTCAAACCGGGAAAGGCCATGCTGCACAGCCTGCCTCCAAGCGGGCCGCTCAGAGGCCAGGGTTTCCCACTTGTTGAGGTCCATCCCTAAGGCCTTCAGATCCCTCTTGCAGATGTCCTTGTATCGCAGCTGTGGTCTACCTGTAGGGCGCTTTCCTTGCACGAGTTCTCCATAGAGGAGATCACCAGGTGATGTAAACCCTAGTGATGTCCCTGTGTTGAAGCGTACCTACATGTATCAAAGCCAGTGACTGAACTAGCCACTGCAGTGCTGTTTCTGCAGTTGCCCGTGAAGGAGATCTGAGTAATACGCAGGATCCAGGTGTGCATTGAGCACAGGACACTGGACAGGTCTCTTGTGTACAGCCAACTGTTGCCTGCATGCAGCTGCTGGGAGTTGCAGCTCAGTGGAAGTGCTCAATCTATAAAGCCTTAGGCATTCTAGCCACAATTTATTTAGCCTGAGGAGCCAAGCCTGAAGCAGCAGTTGTACAATCCGGCTCACCCTCTCAGGTCATCAGAGAAGGCCTTTTTACAAGTGCCGCCACCCAAGGAGGTCCAGGGGGCGGCTGCAAGAAATAGGGCCTCCTTGGTAGTGGCACCAACATTATGGAACTCCCTTCCCCTTGACTTGAGAATGGCTCCCTCTCTTGAGAGTTTCCTGCGAGGCCTGAGGACCCTTTTGTTTACACAAGCCTTCTGATTCTTTGGCCTTTTTAACATTTTTTACACATTTTGTAGTTTTTACAGGCTTGATTCCTCTGTGACTTGCTCTTTTGTACTCTTTTTATTCTGTCTTTTAATCTGACTACTGTTTTTATGGTCTCTGTGAATGTGTTTTTAATGTTTTTATCTGCTATTTGTCTTAATTTATGTTTTTAAATGTGCTTTTTACATGTTGTTAGCCGCCCTGGGTCCGTTAGGCAGAAGGGCGGGATATAAATAAAGTTAATTATTATTTATTATTATAAGGCCAGCCAGACTCCTGTTAGGTCATCTGAGGGAGAAAAGTGTGGCCAAAATGTTGTAAATAAATAAAATATTGACTGGTCCATCTGGTCTGACTGGGGTGCTGAGTTGCAGTACCTTCTGTGGCCATTACCTGGGTGGCGCTACTGTACAAGGATCAGATCAATAGCTCCCTCTTCTGTGGGAGGGAGTGGGTAGAACTCCCTGAGCCCTTAATGGCTCAGGGAGTGGGTCGCTGGGCCCGGCTGCCATATTCCCTGGCTCAGTCCCCCTGTGCCTTACGCCTGGCCTCCCAGAAGCAGCAGAGAAGCATCTCTTGGAAAGAGGATGCTGAACTGTATACACTTGTATGATCCAGTGTCTATCCTGCAGCATTAACATGGCTAACAGTATTGTTTCATCCACTTAGACACCATGCTGAGGCACCTGAGGGCAATGGATGCCATGAAGAACTTCTCTGAGTTCCGCCAGGAAGCCAGCATGCTTCACTCCTTGCAGCACCCATGTGTCGTCTCCTTGATTGGGATCAGCATCCACCCGCTTTGCTTTGCGCTAGAGCTGGCCCCCTTGGGCAGCCTCACTACTGTGTTGTCGGAAAAAGCTAAAGGTGAAGGCCCTTTCCGTTCTGCAGTTCCAGCCTGGGTCTGTGGGCCTTTGGCAGGCTTCTGAGCAAACAGAGTGCCGCCATCCTGGTGACTTTTAGTGCTGTCTTAGAAAGCCCTCTGGCGTTTCTCCACCCATTTGTAGGCAGTGATAATGGGGGCCTTTGGGGGGCCGGGGAGGGCACAGAAGTGGGGCTTGCAAAAGTCACAATGCGCAGCCAATACTCTTCCCAGCATCTGCCATTCCTCATGTGAGTATATGAAGCTGCTTAATTCTGAGCCAGTCCATTACGAGCATAAGGACATAAGAAGAGACCTGCTGAATCAAGACAATCTAGCCTAGCTCCCTATATCACATAGGGGCCCCAGGGAGCTCACAAGACCACAAGATACCTGCATCCCCTTGCACTTGGCATTCTGAGGTAGTGTACTTCTAAAACCAGAAGGTTGCACTTACCCATCATGGTCTGTAACCTGTGATGGATTTTTCCTCCAGAAACTTGTCCAATCCCCTTTTAAAGGTATCTCGGCCAGATGCCATCAACACATCCTATGGCAAGGAGTTCCACAGATTAATTATCCTCTGGGTAAATAAGTATTTTCTTTTGTCTATTCTACATAAGAACATAAGAACAGCCCCACTGGATCAGGCCATAGGCCCATCTAGTCCAGCTTCCTGTATCTCACAGCGGCCCACCAAATGCCCCAGGGAGCACACCAGATAACAAGAGACCTCATTCTGGTGCCCTCCCTTGCATCTGGCATTCTGACATAACCCATTTCTAAAATCAGGGGGTTGCACATACACATCATGGCTTGTACCCCGTAATGGATTTTTCCTCCAGAAACTTTTCCAATCCCCTTTTAAAGGCGTCTAGGCTAGACACCAGCACCACATCCTGTGGCAAGGAGTTCCACAGACCGACCATACGCTGAGTAAAGAAATATTTTCTTTTGTTTGTCCTAACCCGCCCAACACTCAATTTTAGTGGATGTCCCCTGGTTTTGGGATTATGTGAGAGTGTAAAGAGCATCTCTCTATCCACTCTGTCCATCCCCTGCATAATTCTAACTCCGACACTTAATTTTAATGGATGTTCCCTGTTTCTGATGTTGTGTGAGAGGGGAAAGGAATATCTCTCTGTCTACTCCATCCATCCCCTGCATTGGTCCACCCAGCTCCATTTTGCCTTCACTGACTGGCAGTAGCTTTCCAGGGGACTTCCCAGCCAAACCTGGAGATACCAGGCATTGGACAAGAGACCAAGCTATGGCCCCATCCTATTTTCCTACCTGTCTTCCCAATACAAGCAATGCTATGCCATTTTTCCCCAGAACCACATCCTTGGAACAATGCTACTTGCTGACATAGTGCCACATCTAGGGGAGAATGCGTGCTGCAGGAGGGGGGCACAATGGCAACTGTCAGCTGGTGGCCACCAGAGGGAGCACTACTGCTGTTAAACAGTGTTGCAAAATGATTCCCCCTCCCCCCCAAGATTTCAAGTTGAAAGTTCTCTAGAACTTCCAGTTCCATCTCTACTATTTTCTGGACTGAATGACCTTTTTTATCTTCCTCACCCTCACCTCCCTTTACTACAGGGGCAGCCTTTATGCCACTGGGTCACATGTTGACTCTGAAAGTGGGCTACCAGATTGCCACGGGCCTGGCCTACCTCCATAAGAAGAACATCATTTTCTGTGACCTGAAGTCCGACAACATTCTCGTGTGGTCTCTAGATGTGAAAGAAACCGTCAATATAAAGCTGTCTGACTATGGAATTTCTCGACAGTCCTTTCATGAAGGGGCTCTTGGAGTGGAGGGCACACCTGGGTACCAAGCCCCAGAGATACGGCCTCGCATTGTCTATGATGAAAAGGTACATCTGAAAGGTCTGCTTCCCTAGCAGTGATTCACACCTAGAATTCAGTAAACACCCTTTTTATTTTCCAGGCTTGATTCACATAAGTGGGACTGAAGTTCATTTCTTGCTCAAGAACAGTAGGACTTTCCCCCCCACAGAGTTTCTTTATTCTGACTCTTAGGGTCTAATCAGACATGCATTCAGCTGTGTGCTTCTGAGCAGTAATTTACTGAATAAAAAAAGTAGCAGGGGCAAGGGGAGTTAAAATGACCCCAAACTGGTCAGGGAATAGGAGCCCAAACTGGTCAGGGCTTTATTAGTAGTGTACTACTAATAAAGTAGTACAAACTACTCTCTGCCACAGTTTGTAGCCTGATTGTGCACTTCAAACCCCCCCCCCCATGCTATCTACAGGGAAAATAAAATTTGTGTAGCCTTTCCCCCCCTACGCATAACACACAGGGGGACAAACGACCATGCTACAGACCATGGTGGGGGCTAACTACTAAGTTCTCATACTTCTCCACCAAAACTCTTGGGCCATTTTACACACTATCAACCCCTGCAATTTATTTATACAGTATATTAAACCTTTCTTTCTTTCTACCTACCTACCTACCTACCTACCTACCTACCTACCTACCTACAAAACCCTAAGAGGGACAAAAACAGAACGCAAAGCATATCTTAACTGCAACAGTTCCTTCTTATTTTGCATTAATTTTCCAGACCATATGTCCTGCCTTCTCACTGAGAAATGCTCAGTACAGCTGCTCCTTAACTGGATGTTCTCTACCACAGGTGGACATGTTTTCCTATGGAATGGTGCTCTATGAGCTGATGTCTGGACACCGGCCTGTGCTTGGGCAGCATCAGCTTCAGATTTCCAAGAAGCTCTCCAAGGGGATTCGGCCGGTCCTGGGCCCGCCAGAAGAGGTGCAGTTCCATCGCTTGCAGGCGCTGATGGTGGAATGCTGGGATACCAAGCCTGAAAAGGTACAAGGAGGTGGTGCGGAGGGCATGATATGGGCCCTTTGGGTTTCTGATGTTTAAGAACTGCTTTCCTGCATCAGACCAGCACCCTGTTTCTCTTAGTAGCCGACCAAAAGGCATAATTGAGATGTACAAAATTATGCAGGGGATGGATAGAGGGATGATCTTTTCCTTCTCACATAACACCAGAACCAGGGGACATCCATTAAAATTGAGTGTCAGGAGAATTAGAACAGATAAAAGAAAATATGTCTTTACCCAGCGAGTGATTTAGTCTGTGGAATTCCTTGCCACAGGATATGGTGATAGCATCTGGCCTGGCTGCCTTTTAAAAGGGTTTGGACAGATTTCTAAAAGAAAATTCCATCACAGGTTACAAACCATGCTGGGTATGTGCAACCTTCTGGTTTTAGAAGTAGGCTGTTTCAGAAGGCCAGGTGCAAGGGAGTGGCAACAACATGCGAGTCTCTTGTGTGCTCCCAGAGGCATCTGGTAAGCCACTGCAAGACACAGGAAGTGGACTAGATGGGCCTTTGACCTGATCCAGTGGTTCTTACAACAGCCCTCCTTAGTTGTGTGTTCCCAACATCTTGTATTCGAGTTCCGTTCCTAACTATCACGGCTAAGAATGTAAGAAGAGCCCAGGTGGAGAAGCCCATTTCTGCAAGTATGCGTTTTGTGAATCCAAGGGCACAAAGCTCCAAATCCAAACAGTAGATCCATATAGACACACACACACCGCTGAACAAATCTGTCCTTTTCTTTCTCACAGCGTCCATTGGCCACTTCAGTGGTCGGGCAAATGAAAGACCCAACATTTGCTACGTTCATGTATCTACTGCCGTGTGGAAAACAGTCCTCCTTCTTCTCTTCACAACAGCAAGAGCACACAGTGGTGTTTTGGGAAGGGAAAGAAGATAGCAGGTTGGTGGTGGAATTTTTTAAAAAAATGCTTTTTATCATCTTGGATTGGGCTTAAAGGTGCCCTTTAGGCTGTGCGTCTACATAGAACTCCTGTTTATGTTGTCCCTTTATTAATTGCTCAAAAAATAAGATTTCCTTTACATTACTTTGCTTCACTAGACCTTGTAGTGTTTTGCTGTTGAAAACTGCAGTTGAGAGTCATTTGTTCAAGACATATTTTATAATATGATATCAGTGATCCACCACAGTAAAGAAGGGGTCTTATGGGGATATTTAAGAACATAAGAACAGCCCCACTGGATCAGGCCATAGGCCCATCTAGTCCAGCTTCCTGTATCTCACAGCGGCCCACCAAATGCCCCAGGGAGAACACCAGATAACAAGAGACCTGCATCCTGGTGCCCTCCCTTGCATCTGACATAGCCCATTTCTAAAATCAGGAGGTTGCGCATACACATCACGGCCTGTACCCCGTAATGGATTTTTCCTCCAGAAACTTGTCCAATTCCCTTTTAAAGGCATCCAGGCCAGATGTCATGACCACATCCTGTGGTAAGGAGTTCCACAGACCAACCACACGCTGAGTAAAGAAATATTTTCTTTTGTCTGTTCTAACTCTCCCAACACTCAATATTAGTGGATGTCCCCTGGTTCTGGTGTTATGTGAGAGTGTAAAGAGCATCTCTCTGTCCACTTTATCCTTCCCGTGCATAATTTTGTATGTCTTAATCATGTCCCCCCTCAGGCGTCTCTTTTCTAGGCTGAAGAGGCCCAAACGCCGTAACCTTTCCTCATAAGGAAGGTGCCCCAGCCCAGTAATCATCTTAGTCACTCTCTTTTGCACCTTTTCCATTTCCACTATATACTTTTTGAGATGTGGTGAGGGTCCAATCCTATCCAACTTTTCAGTGCTGATACAGCCATGTCAACATGGTGTGACCTGCATCCTACAGTGGGGAGAAGGCATCCAGTGGCTTAGCTAGAAGGGGTGCAAAGCACCAAGTTTTGCAGGGAGCCTCAACATGAGGCTCACGAAGCAGCCCCTCCCCTTCAGAGCCATTCTGGGCATACGGGCATATGCCTCCATTTTGTGCCCACTGCTTGGAATGTCTCCAAAGGGGAGGGAGAAGGGCTTCTTGCACACCACAGAGGTTCCCTGCAAAACTTGGTGCTTTGCACGCCCTCTCGCAACACCACTGGGGGCATTCACTGAGGCCTCCTCAGGGTAAGAGAACATTGTTCACTGCTTTGGCACTGGAAAGTTGGATAGGATTGAACCTTTAAGTCCATTTTTAGACCAAAGTAGCTAATTAAGGCCATCAGAAAAAGGTTCTGCCACAGTTTGCCTGAGCTGGGGCATATAGTGTCTTTTATTAGGATGAGAATAGTGGTCTGGATTAGAGTAAAAGCATCCAATTCACTAGATAACCCTCTCAAACCTTCCTGCAAAGGAACAGTTTGCCTCCCAGCCTTGGGTAGGTACATAACAGATGCTTTTTTATGCCTGTATTATTGTGTATGTATTGAGGTTGGGCAGATTTCAGGCTTGTGGGATCTAGTTTGCATTTTTACAAGAATACCAAGTTCCATGACGCAGAAACAAGTGAAAACTACTCGGTGTGTGTGTGTGTGTGAAGACATGCAATTAATGTTAAGGAACAGAGTGTATCTCAATCCAGAAATTTGTATCCTGTATTCAGCTGAGATTGCAATCCTTTTATGCAAAAATCCAGTTCCAGTTTCTTAAGCTATATTTGTTTCCACAGCCTAATTTTATTTTATTTGGGGATGGAGATTGCTATTGTTAGATAATTGGCAAGGTTTTCTGATCCCAATCTGCTGCAAATCACTCAGAGAGCTATTTGTAAATCCCAAACTTCCTTCTGCTCACACCTGATATAAAATGTGATCTGAAAATGAAAATTGGGCATTGGGTGAACTGGCTAGGTTTATTATAGCTGGTTGCTTCTATTTCATGAGATCCCCCCCCCCCAGCTAGTTGAATAGATAACTGGGGTGTGTGTGTTTTAAAGGCAGGACAATAACAAAAAAGGCACATCTGGTACAAATATTTAGATGTGTAACATTTTGTGCTCTGCTGGTAAAGACATCCAGTATTTAATGATAAATTTATGAATGCTTCACGGCTTTTCCTCTCCAAATACAAACAAGTCTTGTATTATGAATCACAGGAAAACAAACTCTCTGTTCCTCTTGAATTATTACTTGAAAACTCTTCTAGCAGCCATCAGATCCAGTTAGACTGATGCCTTCTCTTTAACCCAGACATTTTCAACCACTGTTCTGTAGCACGCTTGTGTGCCACAAGTGGTTCACAGGTGTGCCACAGGAATTTGGGAGAAGGTCATTTATTAGTAGGGCCAATGGGGGATGTGAGCCCCCCACAGGCAGTATGGTGTGCCTTGTCAATAGTTAAAACTTGACGGTGTGTCTTAACAATTTTAGTGCCTTGTCAGTGTGCCGTGAGATCAAAAAGGTTGAAAGTCATTTTAAAAAAGGTTGAAAAGGGTTGACAACAAAAAAGGTTGAAAGTCATCGGGTTACAAGTCATAGTAGGGATGTGCAAGCTCTTGGTTTTAGAGGCAGGCTGCCTCTGATTGCCAGAGGCAGGGGAACCAAATACTACACTACAATGTGCTTGACACAGGGTGTACTTTGGCCCTTGGTGTCACATGAGCAGTTCCAAATCTTCTTAGTGAAATCCTCTGTGTTCACACTGGGTCAAAAGGCCTAAAGCCCAATAGGGAGAAAGAGAAGAGAAGTCAGTGCTGGCTAAGGGTAGAAAATATACCAACATAACTTGTACATAAGAAGAGCCCCCCTGGATCAAGCCAAAAGCCCATCTAGTTTGCCTGCAGCAGTGGGCTCTACAAAAACCCCAAGCTCTGCTATTTGGATTGAACTGCCAGAGAATCTGACATACCTGATATTCCTCTCTTTCATTTTACTAGCCAGCTTGAAGCAATAGTTAGCAGCTGTGTGTTTTGAAAAGTCTTTTATATATCCACACGTCCCTTTAAGAACATAACAACATAAGAACAGCCCCACTGGATCAGGCCATAGGCCCATCTAGTCCAGCTTCCTGTATCTCACAGCGGCCCACCAAATGCCCCAGGGAGCACACCAGATCACAAGAGACCTCATCCTGGTGCCCTCCCTTGCATCTGACATAGCCCATTTCTAAAATCAGGAGGTTGCGCATACACATCATGGCTTGTACCCCATAATGGATTTTTCCTCCAGAAACTTGTCCAATCCCTTTTCAAAGGCGTCCAGGCCAGATGCCGTCACCACATCCTGTGGCAAGGAGTTCCACAGACCAACCACGCACTGTGTAAAGAAATATTTTCTCTTGTCCGTTTGCCCTGTATAACTTTGCCCTATATAACTCTTACTACCTCTTTTTCCCAAAACTGAGACAATTCTGTACCTTGATCTGGAAGATGGCTAGATGCTAGCTGAAGACACCCATGGTAGTGACGCACCACATTTAGGGAAACCGTCAAAACCCCAATCTTTCCCCACCACTCCTTGCTCCTCTAGGTGCTGCTGTTAAAAATGACCTCTACTTCCTGCTTCCAGAAACTACACCGTAGTGAATATTGAGAAAGGGCTTAAAGAAGTAGCAGGAATGAGCTGCCCAGGGATGAAGCTGTGCTGCCAGCTGAAAGTTCAGTGTTCGCTATGGACCGCCACGGAGGTAAATTTCATATCAAAAGCGCTCCTCAGCGATCATATTGCGTCTGTTCGGTTGCCTCTGCCATAGAACTGATGTGTGTTGCTTTTGCTTTATTAATGAGCATGGCTGGCAAGAACAACAGATGCATCAGATGGGGGGCGCTTTTCTCACCAGCATTGTTCTGCATTGAAATGTGTCTAGCGCTTTGCTTGTCCCAAAGGGTATAACATTACCTTTTGCAGAGACTGTGGAAACTATGCTGTCTCTATTACCAATCGTTAGCACTGGTTGTTGTTGTTGTTGTTGTTTTAAAAAAGGGCAGCACCCCAGGGCCATGTCTGATGCATCAAGATGATCCAGTAGCCTTTTTAGGATGTTGAAGCATCCCAGAAACCTCTGGGGTTTAGAAGGGAGCAAAATAGGGAACAATAGGCAAAAATTAAGGGAAAATCTAGAATTTTCACCACAAGAGGTTTTATAGTAAACACTTGTTTGGTTTGCCACTTTTTTATATACATGCTATATGTTCTTTACAGGGCATTTTTGCTACTAATTTGATATTGTCTGGGTTGACAGTGTGAGCATAATTTTTGTTGTAAACAGGTTTTTTTTATTCTGCTGTCCTGCAGGACCAGAAAATTTACATATACAGTTTGCAAGGCATGTGCCCTCTGAAGGTTCCACAGAAGGGCATAGACACTCCAGCTGTTGTCACCTGTTTCCTTGAAGTGCCTGTTGTAAAAAAGGTAACACTGGGGCATTAATGATACTTGGCATTCAGGAAAGCCACCTGCTTTTCCTGGTGTTTTAAAGACAAGGAATTAAAAACAGGGAGTCCGGGTGTGCACTAGGATTAGTCATTTTGTTAAGTTTATTGCAGAAGGAAAGCAATAGCTCTGTGGGTAATTTTGAGATTAGAAGTGCCCTGAAGTTCTGTGCACACTTACTGCTGCTAACTTAACTCTATACATTGTACAGGGAATTGCTGGATGTGGTGTTAAACATCTGGAATAAGCAATTGGTTCTGTATTTCTGTATTGTAAGAGGAAGGGTAGTTACGCTGCTTAGTAATTATTGCTTAGCTACCCCCCCTCCCCCACTGCCCAAATGCAGCAGAAGGCACTCAACTTTGAGAGCTGCAGTTTAGGGCTGTTGATCAACTTCCCCGAGTCTTCCCTCTTGACCCACAGCCTTTGAAGAGAGGTCACCAATTCGCAGTGTGCTTTGGGACCATACACCAGGGTCTGCACCACGTGCTTCATCTGTCAGTACAGCAGCTATGAACAGAATTAGAAGGAATTGCCCTGGTTTCTTTTCTCCTCTTTCTTCAAAATGATTGCCCAAGGAGTCCTCAGAACAAAATCTTCACTTTTTTTCCCTTCCTTCCTTGGAAGGGTTTGATCAGCTGGAATTGGCTAGGAATGTAACATCTGTTTCTAAACGCCTAGCAGCAAAGTTTGTTCAAGGCCTGTATTTATTTTCCTATGTGGACCATACAGAAGTGGGAGGGAATGTGGAAATTCTGCCTTAAATTCTGCCTTTCTCCCCCCACTGCGGATCCAGCAATGATACACTTTCTCCGGGTTCCCTTATTGTTTGAGGTTTTGATCATCTATGTACGATGACCCATTAATTTTTCTTTTCCCAGCAACTTTCTCACCTTGGCTTAAGTTGGGTGCCCACTTCACAAGAGTCCATTTCTGCTCCTATGAAAATGCTGAAGATGAGTGATTCCTCTCCATTTCCATACGGCTGCCTTCAAACATTGCTCTGTGCTTTGTTGACCTTGTTACAGTGCCGGAGAGATGTTTGGCTACAGGTTGGGCAATTGATCCAAGTTGGTTGCGCAGTCTACACTCTGCGGAGCATTTGATGCCTTGCCTGCAGCAAAGAGCTTGCTAATGGAGACATTTACAAGGAGAAAACATGTAATTAGGGCCCGCCGTAGGAGCAGTTGTAAATGTATGTTGGACAGGTTTCTGTAGGTTCATTAGAGCTGCAGTAACTAGGCCATTGACCGATGCCACATCTCTACTAACACTGCAACAAGATCAGAGAATATCTTAAAATAAGGCATTCCCCCTGTGTGAGATAAACTGGGGAGTACCTTTTCTAAGGTGATGCCTTTTGCAGCACATCTAACAATGATAGTTTCTCTACTACAATGATAGATGTGTAGTCAGGGGAGGCTGAGCCTTCCCTGTCCTGTTCTAGTGAAAATACCCTCAGAGTCTCATGTGCCTCCAGTGAAAATAGCCACACATACAGGGGGAGACTAGAGCTTGTGGCAGTGACAGCACAGCCTCCCCTGTGACTGCACATGCTCTACCCAGTTTCTGAGCAGTTGCGCAATCATAGGGGAGGCTGAGCTGCTGTTGCCACAAGCTTTAGGCTGCAATCCTAACCAATTTTCCAGCAGTGACATATGGGCAATACAACTCCAAGGGAAGGGAACAAACATTGCCTTACCTTGAGGAGGCCTCCATGACTGCGCCCCCAACCACAGGATGCAGCACATGCCCCACTGGCTCAGCTATGCCAGTACTGGAAAGTTGGTTAGGATTGCGCCCTTAGTCTCTCAGACTAAGATGCTAGAGGTGCGGAGATTGCACAAGTGCAAGGTTAACCCTTTGAGTGCCATCATGTACATGCCAACAACATACTTCTGAGTCTGCCTTCTCAGCCTTGGACCTCACCACATGTTACTGTAGTTTCTTGCATGCCAATGTGTGCTGATTTGATTAAAACTCATACAGTTTCTTTAATTAAGTGACAGTCCTCTAATCTAGATTTTTGTCCAAGCTTTCATTCTCTTGCATCTTCAGAATTCCTACCTGGTCCTGGCTGGTCTGTCAGATGGGCTTATAGCTGTTTTCCAAGTCTTGCAAGGTGTCCCCAATGACAGCTGTTGCTACCTCTGCTCCCACACCTCCAATCGCTCCACCTTCAACATCAGTGATGACGACCCCCGCCAAAACCCTTACCCCGTAAAAGCAATGGAAACAGCCAACAGCGGGACTGAAGTGTGGTACAGCAATGGCCCTGGGATCCTCATCATAGACCTCACGACCATGGAAGTAACCCGGAGACTGGAGCCCTACGACCCACCGTCCGTGGTTGTGTCCATTGTGTGCAGCTCTGAGTGCAACGGGGAGGAGGTGGCCTGGTGTCTGGACGATGCCACCAACTTCCTGGTGATGTATTACACTGCCACCTACCAGCTCTGCGCACGGTATTTCTGCGGGGACTGCAGTCCTCTCAGGGACTTGTTCACCATTCACGAGCCATCAGCTTTGATTGCCGGGACACTAACTGCAAACGTGAGCATGGTTCCTGAGAGCAGAACTCTGACAGACGTGAGCATTATGCACAGTCAAGAGCTTGGCACTCAAATATTAAACCATCAGGACTCCCTGACGGACTACTGCTCCGTGTCATCCTACTCCCCCTCGTCTCCCAACAGGGTGGTGAGATGCCCTTCCAGCCAGCCCAGCTCCCCCACAAGCTCCTCCAGCGTGCCTTTCCCGGTGGAGCATGAAGACCCCAATAAGCTTCAGGAACTGAATTCTCCCCTTGAGAGGTCAGAAAACAATTCTGGGTCTATCAGTGATAGCACCTGGTCTCTCCAGGCTGTGACAATCCTCCCAGTGAAAGACCTTATATGGATTCCCAGGTAAATGAAGTTATGAGATGTGTTCTCTGTCTCTCTCCTTCCCCCCCCCCACATATTTGTCAATAGTCATGTTATAAAACAAGTTCCCATTGAGAAAATTGAGATTATAAACTCCTTCCCCTTGTGGGAACAGAAACCAAAATGAGGCAATTAAAAGAGAAGCTGTTCAAGTTGCAAGAGCTTTCTAATGCCCCAGCCAACTTCCAGCGGAAGCAATAAAACCAACAGAACCTGCAAGCCATCAACTTTTGTTTGAAGTTGCCAGACCGTTGGCTGAGTGGCATTTACTTGTGAGTAGACATAGAAAATTCTTGGCCCTGAGGAAGGGCATTGCTGTTTAATAGGGCAGTGTGAATTAAATGCTCTGTGAAAACTTCACTTTAATTCTACTCACAGTTAGTTGCAGAAAAGCAGTGCCTCAGCACTTTAAAGCCTTTTGACCTTTAAAGCCCTATAGTGCTCTGGGCCAGGGTATCTCAGAGATCGCCTACTTCCGTACAATCCGGCTCGTCCTCTTAGGTCATCAGAGAAGGCCTTTTTACAAGTGCCGCCGCCTAGGGAGGTATGTGGGGTGGCTGCAAGAAATAGGGCCTTCTCAGTAGTGGCACCAACGTTATGGAACTCCCTTCCCCTTGATTTGAGAATGGCTTCCTCTCTTGAGACTTTTCGGCGAGGTCTGAAGACCCTTTTGTTTAAACAAGCCTTCTGAGTTCATGGCCTTTTTTAACATCTTTTCTATATCTTTTAGTATTTTTAAAGGCCTGATTCCTCCATGATTTGCTGCGTTTTGCTCTTTTTATCTGACTACTGTTTTTATGGTATCTGTTAACGTGTTTTTAATATGTTTTTATTTGTGGTTAAATTATGTTTTTAATATGTTTTTAACATGTTGTAAGCCGCCCTGGGTCCCTTTTGGGGAGAAGGGCGGGATATAAATAAAGTTGTTTATTATTATTATTATTATTATTATTATTATTATTATTATTATTGAGTGTGAAAGCACCTTCGGTATCCTGAATGGTCTCCCAGCTTTTAGAATTGAGACATTCTTGTATATCTTGTGCTGATCTCTTGACTTGAGCAGCCCATAAAGTCCAATTTGCTCTCAGAAGCTCCTTTTTTAGAGATGCTGGTGACTCCATGTATATACCCAGAAAACCTGCTTGTTTTGCAGCAAAGCTTATAAAAACAGAGAAGACATAGGAAGAGCTTCTCTGGATCAGGCCAAAAGGCCTATCTGGTCCTGTATTGCACAGTGGCCCAGCAGATGAACATAAGAACAGCCCTGCTGGATGAGGCCATAGGCCCATCTAGTCCAGCTTCCTGTATCTCACAGCGGCCCACCAAATGCCCCAAGGAGCACACCAGATAACAAGAGACCTCATTCTGGTGCCCTCCCTTGCATCTGACATAGCCCATTTCTAAAATCAGGAGGTTGCACATACACATCATGGCTTGTAACCCATAATGGATTTTTCCTCCAGAAACTTGTCCAATCCCCTTTTAAAGGCATCCGGCCAGATGCCATCACCACTTCCTGTGGCAAGGAGTTCCACAGACCAACCACACGCTGAGTAAAGAAATATTTTCTTTTGCCTATCCTAACCCTCCCAACACTCAATTTTAGTGGATGTCCCCTGGTTCTGGTGTTATGTGAGAGTGTAAAGAGCATCTCCCTATCCACTCTGTCTATCCCCTGCATAATTTTGTATGTCTCAATCATGTCCCCCCTCAGGCGTCTCTTTTCTAGGCTGCTTTTGGGAGCATACAGGACAGCAAGATAACTGCATGCTATTGCTTCTCCCTTGCAACAATTAGGAGCCCCAAATGAGGCCTGCATCCTGAGACCTATCTGAGAATCAGACTTTGCAACTTGTGCTTCAGGCACTGGGTTTTTTTTTTTTCTTTTCCCTATAGACTTTTGGTTACAGTTCAGTAATTTTCCAAGGAGTTTTCTCCCAGGAAGTGTTAGAATGCCTGTATTTTTCCTGGTGTTGAAACAGTCATCCTGCTGAACGTCATTTAACGGAACTTCTCCGGCTTTTCCTTTTTTCTAGGCGAGGTGGAGATATCATCGTGATTGGCTTGGAGAAGGAAGCCATCTCTCAGCGGGGGAGAGTCATAGCTGTTCTGAAGGCTACAGAGCTGGCCCCTTATGGGTAAGGATGGGGTGGGGTGGAGACAGTACTGGAAGTAGCCCGACTCAGTGATAGCACATGAGTTTGGGTGTACATGTCCAGTCCTCCACACCTCCAAAAACAGCAACAACAATGAACATCTGTGGCACACTTTAGAGTGTTCTCCTTATAATAACCCTGTGAGGGTACTATTATTACCCCTCCATGGTGTAGCTGAGGCTGTGCTGCTTGCCCAACACCACCTAGCAAGTTCATGGAAGAGATGAGATTTTAAAACAGGACAGTCCTTACTTGCAGCCAGTTTCTTAGCTGCCACACTAGAAAATGCTGTCTGGTAGCAGGCATGGGAAAGACCTGCCTGAGCAGTTGAACAGCCCCTTGCTAGTTGATAGTACCAGGCTAGATGGTGATTTAGTGTGTCGCTATGTGTGTTCCAATCCTGGAACGTGCTGGAATCCCTAGCATGTACGCACTGCTGAAACAGAGACGCCTGTGTTGGCTCAGTCATGTCGTGAGGATGGATGATGGCCGGATCCCAAAGGATCTCCTCTATGGAGAACTAGTGCAAGGAAAGCGCCCTACAGGTAGACCACAGCTGTGATACAAGGACATCAGCAAGAGGGATCTGAAGGCCTTAGGAGTGGACCTCAACAGGTGGGAAACCCTGGCCTCTGAGCGGCCCGCTTGGAGGCAGGCTGTGCAGCATGGCCTTTCCCAGTTTGAAGAGACACTTGGCCAGCAGTCTGAAGCAAAGAGGCAAAGAAGGAAGGCCCATAGCCAGGGGGACAGACCAGGGACAGACTGCACTTGCTCCCAGTGTGGAAGGGATTGTCACTCCCGAATTGGTCTTTTCAGCCACACTAGACGCTGTTCCAGAACCACCTTTCAGAGCGCGATACCAGAGTCTTTCGAGACTGAAGGTTGCCAACAACATGTGTGTGTGGTGCTTTAGTAGTACTAAAATTTAGTAGTGAGTGAAGACTTGGGCTTTTTTTTAAAGTTTCTAGTCCTTATGGTAAAAAAGACACACTTGAACATGTGTGAGATATGCTTGAACCTGTATTTCCTAATGAAATATCAGAAGTTGGGGGGTGGAGTTTCCAAAAATGTTTCCAATGACCAGGGAATGTGGTTTCATAACTTTGCATAGTACCTTGTCCCTTTAGACCAGTGGTTCCCAGGATTGTGGCACCCCTGCAGCCTCTTCCTCCCAGCTCAGCCAGGTGGTGCCATCTTGAATCACACGAAACTTTGCACGGTCTGAGATGGTGGCACCCAAATCTCATGAGATCTTGACATAATGACATTAGTGAAATAGTTTGCAAAATAGCAAAAATTGTTAAAGTGCAGAATTCTAAGATATTTTTTTTAAGCAAGGTTGTGAATGTACGGCTGCTTCATCCACCACCACCCCTAAAAACACAGAGAAATAAAAGCCATAATCCAGGAGAGAGTTAAGGATGCTGAAGCCTATTGGTCTCAGTTGGTTTAAACATGCCACGGCCAGCACCAGAGGTTGGCATGGGTCGTGTAATTACCATGGCCAGAGGCCACCTATCATCTTGCCTGTTGCTCTTGGCATCTATTTCAGTCAGATCTAATGTGGCATGGCACTGTCTCCAACCTGTGCAGTGCCTGCTCTAACAGAGGCAGCCCTAGAGTCTGGTGCAAGGAGTCATAAGGTAGTTCCAACATGGGCCAGTCCCGGTCTTTTCACCTCTTCATTGACTTCACCTTCCCACACCTAGAGAGGGATGCTAGGATTCCCCTAAGCTTGGATACCCAGGGCCCCTCAAAAGCTGGAGGCAGTCCCAGTTGCAGTCAGAAACTTTTCATACAATACAATAGCCCTTCCACATGCATCTAGCTACAGAAAAGAGGAGGCAAGAGGTTCCAAACTTTCCTTAGCAGATACGGTTTCTTTATTGCAGGTAGGCAGGATCTCTGCTTACCACGTGTGGTTCTCTCACATGGTTTCCTGCAGATTCAATGGACCTTATTGTGTCCCCAGAGCTGTAGCAAAATTTTCCTGCAGCTCTGTAGAAAACAGTGATGTATCTTAACTTGAGAAGTTTTGCAGCCCTCACGAGTTTCTCATTAAACAAGCAAGCCCACGAGGCACAAGGGCAGGCTTTTATCTGCTGACCGGTTGCAGATGACTGAGGGCGGTCTGTTCACAACAAGACCAACATTGAGCAGAGCTGCGCAAGGAGTTATGAGTCAAAGCACAAAAAAAGCATTGGGCAATCCCAAGTTGTGCATCAAAAAAGCAGAATTCCGGGACCTGGATACCGTTTGCACATTAAGCAGACTTGCAGAATTTGATGTTGCACTGATGATGATGTCACATGTGGCGCAGTTTTTATACTAGCTTGGATTGTTTATTGTGGGTGAGCTAGTTCCAGAGAGAAGCTATGCAGGATACTGAAGAGCCAGCCCTACCACTGGAAATGTAACTCAGCCTCTCCCATACACATGGAGAACTAGAAACTTCCTCTTTTAAAGGAACAAAACTGCTTATCTCATAGCATCCACTGTGCATAAAGCAAAAAGATGCCTGGCTTTGTTTTTTTTAACAGAACAACCACAACAAACCCTCCTTCTTCCCTGCTTTTATTGGTTTCTCAGGTCACTGGTAGATGCTGCAGTCCTAGCCAAGGACACTGTTGTGTGTTGCTTCAGGAACAAGAACATGGAATGGTGCTTGGCTGTCTGGAGGAGTTGGGGGGCCAAAGACTTTGACGCTTTCTACCAGTCCTACGAAGAGCTGGGCAGGCTCGAGGCTTGCATGCGGAAGAGAAGGTAGCACTTGCGGACTGGATGGACAGCAGATGGATGGGAGACTGACAAAAGTTGCATTTTCTGCAAGCATCCATGCTAGAAACTTTAAGGAAAGGGGTGGGTGCAGTTTTGTTTTGCTGCTAAAAGACAACCTAGGTAAGCAGGCATCTTCCTGCCACTGCAATTTGTCTATAATGCACTCTTGCATCTTGCCACACAGTCGACATTGCGCCCTGACTCCCGTCCTGTGCATGTGTGAAGTTGTCCAAGATCAACGTAATGCTGTTCTTTGGGGCAATATATTGCTAGCCAAGCAATGTGCAAGCAACATCTTCCAAAGCAGAGAATAACCCAAAAGTCTTGCAACAACATTCACTGTAGTAGTAATTTATTTGCATCCCAATAAAGCATGCTGTTGGGCCAACAGACCCCTACCATGCACAAGCTTATGGTATGAGCAGTCCATGTAGGGAGGTGGATAAATTTGGGCTGTCCTTGGATGGTTGTGAGGTGAGTGGAACCCACATACTCTCCCCCAGTGTTCATGCTGACCAAAATTTCACTGGTGCATTGGGCTAACCTGTGGTTTCACATTTTTCCATAATAGCTGGTGTCTTTTTTTCAATAGTCACCTAGAAACAGATGGATAGCAAAACCCTGTAGTGTCATCGCTTAGGCCAACAGATGGCAATGCAGAATTTGTACCTCTGTGTGGCTGTTAACGCCTTCTTGTGCCTGAATTTGGTTATGGTCAGGGCTGGGGACGGTTCTACTCTAGATGTCTGCTAATTTGGAAGTGAGCAAAAAAAATGGCTGCCAGATTGCGCTGTCATTCTCAATGCTGCAAGCATGCCATACAGGGAAGAGGATTTTTGCCCTCCCATTAAAAACTTTTGGGGGGAGACAAGAACGAGCTTGCTAAGGGGCACCCTCCCAAAGTAAACAAAGAATACAACAGGTACAGGTAAGGAATAGCAGCTGCTGGAAGGACACAATTTGCTTCAGTATCACAGCATGGGGAAGAGGGGAGCTTTGCCCCATCATAGTTCCCATTCTGAATTGGGAGCCCTTTGTCTGCTATGGGGAAATGGCATTTACAGTCCAATCACGTGCTTAGCATAATGCACAGTTTGGCTCTGATTTATTACTTCCAGTCCTATCCAACTTTCCAGCACTGATCCAGCTGTGCCAATGGGGCGTGTGCTGCATCCTGCAGTTGGGGGGGGGGACAGGCATAGAGGTCTCCTTCAGGGCTGCATTGGCACTGGGAAGTTGGGTAGGATCGGGCCCCAAATCATATAAATGAATCCATCTGCTCTAGCTGCTGAATTCCTCGTTTCTTTCCATGCTCCCTTAGTTGAAGTTATCATGGAGTGGGCATCGTCTGTTTGCTTTGGAGGCAGATCTACGCTAAGGACACCCTCCTTGGCCCTCTTCAATGGGATGAGCTCCCTCAGCCCTGCTCCACCTTTAGCATACGCCATAAACTGACACGTTCAGTGGATCTGTACATAAAAAGAGCATATGATTAATTTTTTAAAATGTAAATCGCTAGAGAGAGTTTTATTTTATGTGTTGATAGAAGCCGCTTGTGGACTTAGTTGTGGCAGCTGCTAACTACAGAAAAATAACTGTCTGTTCCTGCAAGCGTGTACAGGGGAATGTTGTATAAAGTCATAATAAACAGCTTCCTGCCAAGCCAGACTGTGTGAGGTTTGCAAACACGTGGTCCCTGGTGAACTGTTTTGTTGCGCAGACCTCAGCAGGTGCTGGCAGCTGAATTTCGAGTGTCAGAGGCTGCTTCTTTGCCGTGACCTGATTCCAAAGCAAAATGCCTCTCAAAATAGAGCTTCCCACAGATTAGGCTGTGTGGCTGTCGTCCCTAATTGGAAGTCAGTGGTGACACCTGAATCAGTTCTGATTTTGCCAGAAAAGGAGCTTTATCTCCAAGCTTGTTGCTTTGGAGTGGTGGGGAAGGGCTGTCTGTCTTATCTTCTGGGATCTCCCACCTGTGAAAGGCATGCACGCCTGCATGTGTGCTTGCAAGGCCAGATCCCTCCACACCTTCATCTGGGCCTCATCCTCACTACCTGGATTCAGAAAGGAAGGAACAAAATGGCAGAGGACGTGGTGTGTCGTGGAGAGCCATGAGCACGCCTGCATGCTTGGGCCAAGCTGAGCTGGAGCACAAAACACTACCCCAAGCCCACCAGCAGCAGCCCACGTTCTATTTTTTGGCATACAAATGAGAGCATGTGTGCCCCCCCCCCCACTGCTACCAGCTCTGCCACTTCTTCAAAACCAGCAGGGCAAAAGGAGCTTGTTTTGAGACAGTGGAAGGAGGTGACCGCTGCAGCTATGATTCTGGAAGGAAAACGGTTGGATGCAGGGTCACAGCAGCCCCCCCTTTCCTTGCTTAGCTCTCCAAGAAGAGCAACTGAGAAAAGTATGGGCAGTGCCAAGGCAGAGTGGCTGGGAAAGGCAATAGGCACATGTGGGGTGCCTTCCCACTAGTCTGCTACCTCTCCAACCCTCCATTTGAAATGACCACCTTTCACTTGGCCTCACGGCTGAGCCGGCCCTGCTCTCCTCCCCACTTCCTCTTCCATGCCATTCTTCCTATTCAGGGCTAGGGAGCAGGACAAAAAGGAGAGGGCTATGAAGAGGGGGTGTGTGGGGGTGGCTGGGTGGTGTAAACATGCAGCAGACCAAGCTGGAAATCTATGACTTATGCTGGAGCAATCACGACATGTGACTTGCGAAGCACAACCCACTGGTTGCATATAAGGGCTTGGTACACCTAGTCTCACTGCTTCCACCTATGAAGCTGCCTTCCCCGGAGTCAGGCATTAGTCCAGCTGGCACCGTAGTGTTGACACTGCCTGGCAGCAGCGGTGCCATGTTACAGAGGGGTCTTTTTGAGACCTGGAAATCCTGCCAAATCCCGAGGCCTTCCGTATACCAGGTAGGTCCACTTCTATTGATTTTTATTGACGGTTCCATCCTCCGGTCTCTTCGATGCATAACCAGGGTTTTGCCTAGTGCCTGGAAAGCTGCCACATGGGGAATGCCTACCTGTTGCTCAGTTATGAACTTGTTTTAAATATACTATGTTTCCCCTCATATATATATGAGTTGGCATCCTTCAGTCTCAGAAGACTATGGTGTCATGCTCTGAATGGTGGTTCTGGAACAGAGTGTCCTCTCCAGTGCGCGAAGCCTGGGTAAAGTAGGTATGGAGGATAGGCTGTTACCCATGCAGCAAATCCCCCCTCTCCACGTCGCTGAAATGGTCCAAAGGAAAGGCAGAAGCCAGCTTTTGGTTCCAGCGGCGTCGCAGGAGTTGCCAGAACGTGACTGTGTTCAGCCATGAACTGCCTCGGGGACTCCGGCTCCGGGTTTTGCCTCGAGGTTGACTCCTGAAGCCTTTTCCATAACTGGATGTAGCCACAAGGCAGTGGAGGTTTGGGATCAGAGTTTTCCTTCTCTCAGATGAGCTGCCTTCCCAGGCTGACGAGTCCTATCTACCCGGTGGCTGTTTAGTCGCCTGTTACAACAAGTTTGGCTGTACATATATATATATATATATATATATATATATACACACACACACACACACACATATACATACATATACATACATATGTATGTATGTATATGTATGTATGTATGTATGTATGTATATATATATATATATATATATATATATATATATATATATATACTGTGCCTCTGTTCAAGGGCATGGTATTTTCCCCCTACCACTGACTGGTCCCGTCCCACTACCCAAGGCAAGAAAATCCCTGTCCTTCTCCCTTTGGGAAGTCATTTGTGCACTCCCCCACCCCAACACAAGCATTGCTCAGGGATGGGCTTTGTTTGCAATGTCCTAAACTCAAGACACCAGAGGGCGCTTGCTGTTCAGGGAGATGTAAAGCCAGGTAGACCATAGTCTGCATAAAGAAAGAAAGCAAGAGCAAAAGGAGATGTAACTCAAGCCCTCCTCCCGTTGCTATAGCAAGGAAGTGAGCCATCGAATGCCTGGCCCGCCCCAAAGTCTCTCTCTCAAACTACCCAACATCTTCCATCACCCCCTCTCTCCAACCTTAAGTAGGCAACCTTCACTCTTGAAAGACTCTGGTATCGCGCTCTGAATGGTGGTTCTGGAACAGCGTCTAGTGTGGCTGAAAAGGCCGACTTGGGAGTGACAATCCCTTCCACACTGGGAGCAAGTGCAGCCTGTCCCTGGCCTGTCTCCCTGGCTATGGGCCTTCCTTCTTTGCCTCTTAGCCTCAGACTGTTGGCAAAGTGTCTCTTCAAACTGGGAGAGGCCATGCTGCACAGCCTGCCTCCAAGCGGGCCGCTCAGAGGCCAGGGTTTCCCACCTGTTGAGGTCCACTCCTAAGGCCTTCAGATCCCTCTTGCAGATGTCCTTGTATCGCAGCTGTGGTCTACCTGTAGGGCGCTTTCCTTGCACGAGTTCTCCATAGAGGAGATCCTTTGGGATCCGGCCATCATCCACTCTCACGACATGACCGAGCCAACGCAGGCGTCTCTGTTTCAGCAGTGCATACATGCTAGGGATTCCAGCTCGTTCCAGGGCTGTGTTGTTTGGAACTTTGTCCTGCCAGGTGATGCCGAGGATGCGTCTCCAACACACCTTGTGCATTCTCCCAGTCCTACCAAGCCTGGCATCATTTCAAGATCTCTGCAGTCATGCTTGCTACCATTCCAGAGAAATCCATGAACATGTGCAAGGCGCAGCCCCTTCCGGCCATCTCCCTGCACATACAGGCCTTGCTTCATGTACAGACCATGCACCAATTAGCTTTAGCTCACCTGGAACTGGGAAGCTAGAGGACAAACTTGAGCATCATTGGAAATCAGCTTACTGTTGAATACATTTGTACCCCACCCTTCTGCTCCCACAGGAGCTCTCAGGCAGTTCACAACAATATTTCAATTTATGTCCCACTCTGCCTCATGAGCTCGGCGTGGCTTACACCAGCGCTTCTCAAACTGTGGGTCGGGAACCACTAGGAGAGTTGCAAGCCAATTTCAGGCGGGTTCCCACTCATTTCAATGTGTATTTTATGTTTAATAGATTAGGCTTGATGCTATCATGGTATGCGACAGCATTTGGGAAAATGTTACAGAGCTGTACTTTTAACAGGCTACTATGTCTATACTTTCAACAAAGAGACCGTGGGGGCTTACTCCCAGATAAGTGTGGATAGGATTGCAGCCCTTGGGATGGTTGGGGAATTTTTTTTTTCTTCAAATAGATTAGCAAGTGCTTGAGAGAGTTAGGAGGGTACTTTATTTTAAACTTTTAAAATTATACTTACTGTAAACTTTTACTTACTTAATTGGTTTAATTTGGTCATATGGGGCTGTTAAATTTTCCTGCTTGATGATGTCACTTCCAGCCATGACATCACTTCCAGGTTAATGACATCACTTCCAGTGGCTCCAGACATTCTAAAAAGTGGGTCTTGATGCTAAAAAGTTTGAGAACCACTGGCTTACAATTTTTTCCCCTACATGCTAGCAGATCTGTTTCCTAAAGGGGAAAAAATTGGGATTAAAAGAGGACAAATGAACTCAGAATGACTTTAAAATGTTTAAGGGGGGAAAGGGGGGATAAAAAATAGCTCAATCTCTGAGGCACTTGCTTAGACTAAAGAAATGGGAAAATGATGATAAACATATTTCTCAGATTAAAGGTTGTAGTAGAAAAGCTAGATATTGTCTGGGATGCTTTTAAAACTATTAACAGTCTGTTTGTTGGTGTTGGACCCTCTGGGGGAAAAAAGAAGAGAACAAGAGAAACAAGATCTGGTTTTAGAAATAGTACAATTAGAAAACAGCATAAGCAATCAAGAGATGACATAGGCTAGCCATCTATTCGCCCCCCCCCCCATAACATTAAAAGAGTAGTCCTGGCTCGGATTCAAAACCCACCTGTTTTCCACAGGTGCTCTAGGAAGCAGGGCATGAAAGCAACTGTTACAAAAGGGAAAAATTTCATCAGTGGCAGCTTCTCCCACCCTATAGATCTGGAATGAGAAGGGTTGAACACTACTTGTCAAAAAATCTCCCTTTTAGGCATAAGCTAAACACCCTGTCATGTAACAAACTGCAGGTGCACATTGCTGCGTTAAGAACATTGACTTTCCATGGGTTGGGGATGTGGGCTTTTTATACCGTGGATGAACACCCTTTCTTCCGATGCAGCCAAATATGGAGCCATAGAGCCCAATCCTATGCCTGTCTACTCAGAAGTAAGGGTGGATAGGATTGCAGCCATAGGCAGGCAGGTTGAGCTAGGTTTTAGTTGGACGTGGTGTGGCTCAGTGGCAGAAGACCTGCGTTGCATGCAGAATGTCCCAGTTCCAAATCCCCGAAGAGGTCACTGAAGCGATCTCTCCACTGAAGAGCTCTAACGCTGCAGGGCTGAACATGCAGTGCTGGGAAATTGCTACCAGTCAGTGACATCTGCACTGAAGCTGAAGGGAGCAAAAGTCTGTCTCAGCTCAGTGTCCCTGTTCCAAGGATAAGAGGACTGAAACACACCCCTCTCTCGTTCCTCCCTGATGCGCAGAGATTCTGACATCAAGAACATCAGGGCATTTCAAAGTGCATCCGTGCTTGTTTGATTACAGCCTCTTGTTCAGTTCCCTGAGCTGTATTTTTTGACTTCCTGGGAATTCACAGGTCTGGGAAGCAGCTGACTTGGTGTTCCAGGGGATTTTGATTGCTTCCTTGATGGGAGGGACGTTGTAGAATTGGGGATCTTTTTTCTTCCTCTTCAGAGCCTTCTCTTAACACCGTATAAAAATGTGAAAAATAAATAAATAAATTGAGGCCTGGTGCTTTGCCCTGAATAGGTGGGAAGCTGTTTCATGTTTCCGACGCATCCTCAGCATCACCTGGCAGGACAAAGTTCCAAACAACACAGTCCTGGAACGTGCTGGAATCCCTAGCATGTACACACTGCTGAAACAGAGATGCCTGCGTTGGTTCGGTCATGTTGTGAGAATGGATGATGGGCGGATCCCAAAGGATCTCCTCTATGGAGAACTCGTGCAAGGAAAGCGCCCTACAGGTAGACCACAGCTGCGATACAAGGACATCTGCAAGAGGGATCTGAAGGCCTTAGGAGTGGACCTCAACAGGAGGGAAACCCTGGCCTCTGAGCGGCCCGCTTGGAGGCGGGCTGTGCAGCATGGCCTTTCCCAGTTTGAAGAGACACTTGGCCAACAGACTGAGGCAAAGAGGCAAAGAAGGAAGGCCCACAGCCAGGGAGACAGACCAGGGACAGACTGCACTTGCTCCCAGTGTGGAAGGGATTGTCACTCCCAAATCGGCCTTTTCAGCCACACTAGATGCTGTTCCAGAACCACCTTTCAGAGCGTGATACCAGAGTCTTTCGAGACTGAAGGTTGCCAACACACGGTGGGAAGCTGGAAAGGGGGGAGGGCTGTGTGGTTGGAGAAGGATCCAAGTCTGAGTTCTGCTTTAACTTCCAAGCTGAAATGTTTGAATTCGAAGCTATGCAAAATAACAGCCTGAGTGTGCTGTGTATGGAACCTTTGGCTGATTGCAGTTTAGGTTTGAAGCCTAAATTGATGATGTCACCTCAGACCATGACATTGGGGATCATTTGTTTAAGAACATAAGAACAGCCCCACTGTATCAGGCCATAGGCCCATCTAGTCCAGCTTCCTGTATCTCACAGCGGCCCACCAAATGCCCCACGGAACACCCCAGATAACAAGTTGAGTTTGTAGCTCAACTTCTTAGGAAAACCAACCTGTGAGAAACCTCACAGTTCCCTAAAGATGGGAAGATACACAGGGATAACTAGCTGGCTGGAAAGATAGTTGCCAGCTGTTACAGCTGCATCTGATTGATTTTTACCCCACCTTTCTTCCCAAAGGAGCCCAACCATCAGTCTACCTAGCTACTAACTGACTGGCGGTATCTACCCAAGGTTTCCAACAGGAGTCATTCCCAGTCCCACCTGCAGATGCCAGGGGTTGAACCCAAGACCTTCTTCATGCAAAGCAGCAGAGGTTGGGCACCAAGGAGGACTACACAGATCAAAGGGCTTGCCTGGTAAGGTGGCGGTGGTATTTATCCACCATCAAAACTCCAAGTTAAAGATCTCTGCAAATCAGTAATCACTGGTACTTCACCACCACCGACACCATCCACAGGCCCAGGTGTATTTACACCTTTCTAAGAAAACCGAGGTGCAAGGCACACAGGCCTCAGCTGGGCTCTTCCTGCACACCTCCACCTGCAGCAAGTATCACTTCTAAAGGTAGTTAGGGACCATTGAAGACCCTTTTCTCTTCCTCTTTCTAGATCCAGCACCACAACTAGGCCAGGGCTGGTGAGGGCTGTGATAAGTTGCCTGGTGCATGCTGAAACAGGGTTGGGCTGCTGATCTTCCATTAGCTAGCCCTGCAGTCCTTCTGAAGCTTCTTCTGTCCCCTCTCTCTGGAAAGAAGACCCTTCCCACCAGCCAGACCCTATGGCCATCTGCAAAGGTTTAGGTTCCCTCCCTCTGGAGGGACAAATCAGAAATCTGGACTATGTCATGATTGTAGTTCTGTGGTAGAGCCCAGGTTCTGCATATAGAAAGTCTCAGTCAGGTTTGATCCTGCACATCTCTTGGTCATCTCATTTGCATCTGACCCTGGTTGGCAGACTTTGGTTGGAGTCATGTTAAGAAACAAAGCAGATCCCATGCGCCTGAAACAGGCTAGGCGGATTCCTTCGGTGTCCCACTGAGATGACATATGGTGATGTTCCCCCTCTCGGTAGCTTTGTATCATGAGCCACTCGGTTGGCTGCTCACCTGCAGTTTATGCTTCTCACTTCCATCTGTGCCTGACCTCTTGCTAAGGTTTTTCTCGCTGTGGTTCACTAAGCTGACTCTGCCGAATGGCCTGGAAGCCATCTGAAAAGGCTTGCAAGCACTAGAGCAGGGGTCTCCAAACCCCGGCCCGGGGGCCAGATGCAGCCCACAGCAAGCCTCTATCCGGCCCGCGCCCAGCCTCTTGTCCCCTGAAAGCCTCTGGCCCACTCGACTGAACATGACCAGCGCTGTGCTCTGATTGCATCTGGAGGGTGTTTTGAGGGCCAGAGAAGCTGAGTGAATGAGCCCTCTCATTCATTTATTCATTCATCTCTAATTTATTTATTTAAATTTTATATTTAAATTTTTTCTGGCCCTCAGCACTGCGCCAGATATTTCATGCGGCCCTCTGGCCTAAAGGTTTGGAGACCCCTGCACTAGAGAAAGAAGAGCAGGAGGAACAGAGGCTGGTATATCATTAGGCAAGGTAGGCAGCACTTGGCATGCCACTTCCTGTTTAGGGAAGGGCAAGAGGGAGGTTCTCCCCTTTCATCAGTACAGTATTTGAGACCGTGTGCCATCAAGGAACAGGACAAAGTTAGATATGATGTAGGATTAAAGATTAATTTCCAGAACAGCAGAGTATTTTAAGGGCGTTTTTATGAGTTATGGTGATTTATAGCACGGGTGTCCAAACATTTTGGCAGGAGGGCCACATCATCTCTCTGACACTGTGTCGGGGCTGGGGAAAAAAAGACTACATTTCAAATTTGAATAAATGAATTTATTAGTGATGGAGCTTATATGAATGAATGAAGGTCTTGCAGTAGCTCCAGGCCTATAAAAGGCCTTGCACAAAGGCAAGGGCAGCCTTTCCTTCTCTGCCACTGCTGCATCACAGACATGAAGCAGCAAGTAGTGGAGGGAGCCCTCGTCCCACAGCTCAGGTGAGAGGTCGAACAGTCGTCCTCATGCTGAGAGCAGTTGCATCAGGCCAGTATGGGCTCCAGCAAGTCTCTGGAGGGCCCGAGAATCATTGGAGACTGGGGGATCCCCGAGGGCCTGATTGGGAGCCCCTGAGGGCCACAAGTGGCCCCCGGGCCGGGGTTTGGGCACCCCTGATTTATAGGATGCCTAGAATTTTCTAGGTACTGAATGTGGCTTAAAAAGAGACACAGGGCATGCCAGTAGAGTAGACTGACAATCTCACAGACTTGATACAAAGGATAATGGGATGGAGAAGGAAGAGGAAAGCAAGCTGACACATTGCCCAAAGCCTATCATGCAAACATTTGCAAAAGAGACATGGTCCAAATCAGACGTACCCCTTGTTTCATTAAAAGCAGCCATTTCCAGGAGAGGAGGCAATCCTAACAAGATTTCCACTCCACAGGGAAAGGTCCCAAATCCCCTCATCTGAATTTCCTGCCCCAAATCCCTGTGTCTGAAAAACTGCAGTTCAGGGGGTGGGGGTTAAACAGGAAAATAATATCAAGCGTTAACCTTCCCCTCTGCCACAGTCCCACGCAGAATGAGGGCTCCTCCTGCCTGCTTTTGATGAAAGAAGAAGCACTTTGGGGCCAGAGTATTGCTCAATCACATCTCCTCATGCGCACACTTAGTTTGATGCTCAGGTATTTAAGAAATTTTTATCCCACCTTTCCTTTGACAAGGCAAAGGTTCAGGGCTGTTTACAAGCTTAATTTAAAAACCATGAAGATGGTTTACTTACAAGAAATACAACAATAAAGACTAGGGGGACTGCAAAAAAAAAAAAAATCAGCATCTATAGGAGAATCTATAGAAGTACAGGAGGCAACCAGTAGCACATCAAGCGCACATCACTCAAACACTTGATGAGACATTTGAGGGTGGCTTTTTGCCATCCCTCCCCATTTGCTCTCGAACCTGATTTGTTTCATGCTATTGTTAATCCATGAATATTTGGCTTAATTTCTCAGGAGTTCATCCCAAGGAACAGCGGTGTCACTAGAGGGGTGCAAGTGATGCACACAGGAGGGTGACAACACTACTGGCCAAACTTTTGAAGATCTCTGTATTTTTGAATAACACCTTCATGTCATATATCAATTAATGTGCAATTTCATGCAGAATGCAATGAAACAAACCATGCGGAATGATCAAAAGTTATAGCCAAAAAACCAACAGGGTTGGGGGCGATGGTGCATCATCATCCCACTGCCTGGGGCATTACTGTACCCACTACATGGGGGAGGTCCATCATGGGGGTGACACACTGGCCTCCCTTACCAGGTGATGCAAACCCTAGTAATGCCACTGCCAAGGACCAGAATTCAATCCTTTAAACCAGGGGTGCCCAAACCCTGGCCCGGGAGCCACTTGCGGCCCTTGGGGACTCCCAGCCTGGCCCACAGGGAGCCCCTAGTCTCCAATGAGCCGCTGGCCCTCCAGAGACTTGATAGAGCCCATGCTGGCCCAATCCAACTGCTCTCACCATTAGGGCAACTGTTCAACCTCTCATGCGAGCTGTGGGATGAGGGCTCCCTCCACTGCTTGTTGTTTCACGTCTGTGGTGCAGTGGCAGCAGCGAAGGAAAGGCCAGCCTTGCTTTGTGAAAGTCCTTTTATAGGCATTGAGCTATTGCAAGACCATCATTCATTCATATAAATTCCATCTCTAATATATTCATTTATGTAAATGTATTCAAATTTTAGGACTTCAGCAGGGATGCTGTCTTTTCCAGGTGCCTTGCCAAAGGCAAGGGAGTCCAGGGCCACGTGAAGTTCTTCTAGGGTTGGTTCACTGTCAAGCTCTTCCAGCACAGGCAGGCACTCAATGTTGTTCAGTGCTTCTTCGGTGACTACATTTTCTCTGGAATATAGCTCAGAGTAGTGCTGCACCCAGCGTTCCATCTGCTGCGCCCGATCCTGGATGACCTCGCCTGTGGCAGACTTCAGAGGGGCAATTTTCCTCTGTGTTGGACCTAGGGCCTGCTTGATACCGTCATACATCCCCTTGATGTTGCCCGTGTCAGCTGCTATCTGTATCTCGGAACAGAGCTGGAGCCAGTAGTCGTTAGCACATCTCCTGGCAGTCTGTTGGACTTTGCTGCGAGCAGTTTGGAGGACCTGCAGGTTGCGCTCAAGCGCATCGGTAAAGCAGCTACCACGGTAAAGCAGCTACCACGTTTTCCAGACTCACAAAGAGAGTCTGGTCCAACAAGAAGCTGACGGAACATACCAAGATCCAGGTCTACAGAGCTTGCGTCCTGAGTACACTTCTGTACTGCAGCGAGTCATGGACTCTTCGCTCACAACAGGAGAGGAAACTGAGCGCTTTCCACATGCCCTGCCTCCGACGCATCCTCGGCATCACCTGGCAGGACAAAGTTCCAAACAACACAGTCCTGGAACGTGCTGGAATCCCTAGCATGTATTCACTGCTGAAACAGAGATGCCTGCATTGGCTTGGTCATGTCGTGAGAATGGATGATGGCCGGATCCCAAAGGATCTCCTCTATGGAGAACTCGTGCAAGGAAAGCACCCTACAGGTAGACCACAGCTGCGATACAAGGACATCTGCAAGAGGGATCTGAAGGCCTTAGGGATGGACCTCAACAAGTGGGAAACCCTGGCCTCTGAGCGGCCTGCTTGGAGGCAGGCTGTGCAGCATGGCCTTTCCCAGTTTGAAGAGACACTTTGCCAACAGTCTGAGGCTAAGAGGCAAAGAAGGAAGGCCCATAGCCAGGGAGACAGACCAGGGACAGACTGCACTTGCTCCCGGTGTGGAAGGGATTGTCACTCCCGGATTGGCCTTTTCAGCCACACTAGACGCTCTGCCAGAACCACCTTTCAGAGCGCGATACCATAGTCTTTCGAGACTGAAGGTTGCCAATATTTTTTAATTCAAATTTGAAATGTAACTTAATTCTTTTTTTTCTCCTGGCCCCTGACACAGTGTCAGAGAGATGATGTGGCCCTCCTGCCAAAAAGTTTGGACACCCCTGCTTTAAACCCAAATCAGTCAATCATTCCTGCGGGGTGAAACAGGAGGATGTTTTGTGTGTGATTGTCCAAATACTAATCTGGCAGAGCAAGCTGGGTTACAAATGAAACACAGGGAGTTTAAAGGCAGCCCAAACCTGCAGCATCATTTCAGTGGAAACCAGCAGTCAGCCCATGCCTTGGCCGTATCGCTGCAAACATCTGGGTGTGTGTGTGTGTGTGTGTGTTCGTGTGTGGAAAGGCAGGTGGATTAAATTTGCTGCAGTTGTGCCTTTGTCCAGTAATCCAGTGATTTAGTCTCATTGTAACTCCGGGTTCTGCTCCACTTCCCCCAAATACCAGTAATGCGATTAGGCTATAAAGATGTTATTATTGCTTGTATCAGTCTTGATAATCCAAACTTGAGATAGCGGGAGGAAAAAAGAAAGAAGAGAAAACGATAATTTAATTGGATTAACTGTTTTGCCAAGCCTCACTCTTGGAGGCTTAATCTGCACAAACAGAACAGTTCCCATACCCTTCATAGAATCTAGACCAGCCATTTTCAGCCACTGTGCCGGGAACACTGACGTGCCAGGAGTCGTTCACAGGTGTGAACCAACGACGGCAGGCTGGAACCAGTCCCTTTTCCTTCATTCACTCATTCAGCAGCCTGCTTTTCCCTGTCACTACACAGACAGCCCAAAAAACTGAAGCTGCCGTTTTGGCCAACTGGATGCAATCTTGCCCTCTTGGGTGCACTCGCTGGGTTTCATTTCCTGCCCCGCCTCTCACCCCCACCCACCCCCATTCTTCCTTGCAACCCGGGCCAACTCCAGGCTCCAGTGAGAGAACCCTTTCCGAGTGGCTTTCGTTTGAAGCCAGAGATTTCCTCGCAGCTGGGCCTTTGCAAGAGCTGCTTCCCACGGGCGATGAAACAGGCCGGTCGGCAGCTGGGGGATCACCTTGGGATTAATTAACCTGCTCCTGGGAATTGCCCACATTGTTAATTGCAGCCGCTTCCTCCTCTGGATGCCATCTGCCCGTCGCTGGCAGATGTTTCAAACGAGCTTTTGTCAGCTGGCAACATTTATAGGCTGGGAGAGCCACAAAATGGTTAACTCCAGGGTAGTGGCAACAAGGGGCCTTTGTCCTCCAGTGTGGAGGCTGAACGCAGACAGGGAGGGCAGAGGGAAGGGGCTGGGGGAAGTTATGCACAGAGCTGAGCTCCCCACATGTGAATGGAAGGTTGATGATGGCGCAGAAGCAGCTGTGCTCTCAGAAATACATACTTATTGTGAATATATACAAATCCTCCTTCTGATAAAGTCCTTCTTGTGATTTTGTGGAATTTTAATAAAAACATAATTACATGAGCCTTAGAGCCAAGATAGGCAACCAAGATCTTAGAGCCAAGATAGGCACTGTGTTGAACAGTGTTCAACACAGATGTGCCTTACCTGTCTGGTAACCTTGGAAAGTTACTAGCCCTCCTACCTAACATAGGCTTGTTGTTGCCGTCGGCTTTGACACCATTCCTTCAACTCCTGCCCTGGCTTCTTGGGCACTCCCAGTTGCAGCCCAGACTCATCATCCTTTCTTCCAAAGCCCTCCATGACCTCAGTCCCCAGTACACCCTCTGCTTGCACCTGGGCAACCCTCTAAGCACAAAGCAGTTGCATTAAAACAAAACAGAAGGGCTCGAGTGCCGGAGTCCACAACGCATTAGCTTGAGAGCAGGGCAAACACTAGAGCAGCCCATCTAGCCTCAGGTGATTTAGCAGTTGCCAAAGTAGCTCTCCAGGGGATTGAACCTGAAATGTTCTACATGAATAACAGGCACACACTCACCTGTGCCCCCCCATTATCAAATTTGCAAGCCCGTGTCCCCTACCACCCACTCACCTGAGCATACTCCTGGCTCCTGCTTTCTAATGTTCAAAGCTACTATTTTATGACAAATCATGGAGTATGAACAAGCACTCCAGACTGAGATCACACAATCATCATGAAGTAGGTTCTTGAAAGGAGGCAACCTCAGTTACAACCTCCCCAAAGCCATGCTTCCATCCTTTCACTCACACACACACACACACACACACACACACACACACACACACACACACACACACACACACACACACACACACAGGGTAGTTAGTCTGGACAGGCACACCATAAAAATTATTTGGGGTCAGAATAAGCCCATGCAGAAAGTCTTGAAAAATCCTTTCATCGCGATTTTGCTTCTCTGTGGGAATGCTTGAAATTGCTCCAGCCAGGTGTGCGTTGCAAACAAAGACCCCAGTGATTCCTCTACCAGGTTGCAATCAGCCCAGATGGACCCAGCTGCCCTGTAATGGAAGTCAGTTTATCTTATCCCCCTATATGGCATGTGATAACTTCCTAATAGGCCTGGCAGTCAAGCCAGAACGTCTCAATAACCTAGAAAGGAATGATTTGCAGCCAAGCAGCAAAGTGTTATTCTGTGTCAAAGCCATGGATGGTCTGTTTTTACCAGTCACCTAATGAGAATGAAGGACTTCTGCATAAATCTGCAAAATCTAATTTGCATGCTTTTCATGTATCAGGTTTCCAAAGAATGTGATATTTTGGAGTGACAACGGATGGGACTGTTGAACAAAGCACTGCCTTTCTGGACCAGACCAAGAGTTCATGGAAGAATAGCACTTTTTCCCAGAGTGGACCACCAGATGCCTCCAGGAAACCGATAAACAGGGTATTACAGCCAAAGCCGCCTTGCTCTTTTTTGATTGTTTGTTCCAAGCATATGACATTCAGGGGTTTTCCCTCTGAATCTGATAATCCCATCTAGCTATCATGATCCCTCTTCTTTCCTGCATGAGGTTTGCAGGCCATCCTACACAAGCATGATGGCTGGAAACTTGGGATCGGAAATTAGATTCCCAGGATGGTATATTTCATCCACCTCCGCTGGGACAGAGAGTGTTTACAGCTCAGAATCCAGTTAGATCTCAGTAGCACACGATTGTGTCACCTTCTCCAACAGCAGAGCTCTCCCCTTACAGATTCTCTCCTCTTTTACTTGTCGATTTCCCCTTTAGGTCCCTCCTTTATTGTGCCAAGTCCTCCTTTATCCACTGGCACCCGTAAATCAAGTCTCCCCAAACAGCATCTGAGAGCCAATGACAACTTGGAAGACCTTGTACAGTAGCGACTTGCTGTTTCACTCCTTGCCTCTATTAGGACTTAATCAAGACCATTCAAGCTCCTGGAAAGAAACTTTGGACTCTGGGAGTGACACAAGCAGACATCTCCTTGAGGAAAATGGAGGGACATGGATCAAATCCTGCTTCGACTACCATAGCTCCCTTGTGTTCACTTAACAACAGCAAATACAACTTAAGATTTATATGTCGTGTTCACAGCAATTCATATACGCAATGCTGGAAACCTTTACAATGATCCTGTAAGGCAGTGGGGTCACAACCTTTCAGCCAGGACCCACTTTTTAAAATGACACTCTATTGGGACCCATCTAGCTTTATAGGACTTTAAAAAAGAGGTGATCTAGAAAGAATAATATTTATTTATTTACAAGTAATATTTTATTTCTTTATTAAAAAAAACTCGATCCATTGCTCATAATGAGGCAGACCTAATGAACAGCCTCAAGACTTGTGGAACCTAATTATGTGACTCAGCTTTCAACTGCCTCCCCACTACCTGTCATTGATAGATTTTGAAGAAAACACACCAGAAAAACAGACACTCCAACATTTATCTCCCTGTATTTACACAAACATGCAAACTGAAGGAGCTCAGCTACCTTGCAAACTGTAGGAGCCCAGCTCTTTGCAGGGCAGGTAGCAGCTATCTGATTTTTGAATAACCTCAGGGCTTGGAGCAGTTAGTTATCTGATCTTTCTATTGCCCTTTTTTTCCATTGGAAGCTGTTTAGGACCCACCAGAAATTGGGTCCCGACCCACATTTTGAGAAAGCTCTGCTCTAAGATTTATCATGATTATTGTCGTATTACAGATGAAGGGCTGAGGCTGAGAGCCAATGGTTTGCCAAAGGCTTTTCAGTGAGATTTTAATTTGAAAAGTTCTGGCTCACGCTCTTAGGGCCAGACCATGCATAATGTTAAGCACATAGTTTGGCTCTTGTGTGCTTTTTTATTGTTGATAAAAATTAGCTGTGGGAAGGAGCAATATGAGCCAGCATCCCAGCAGGATAGAGGGAGGCTTCACCTCTTTGGTCTCACCATGGTCTCATCTGGGGCCAGCTCCCAGCTGCTATTGTTCCCCCAAATGGATGTTGGATGATGGACTCCCCCAACAGGAGTTGGCATTAGAGGGAGAAGGGGGGAATAGCAACTGGGGGGGGCAATCTGGATTATTCAATTGTTTGCTTACATTATGCAGTCCGGCCATATCACATATTGACGAAGGCTGTTTCTTGGCTGAGGTATCCATTCTCCCTGCAATAGCTTGTTCTCACATTTGCTTTAGGAGTAGGTGTGCTAAAAAGTATTGTGGCACTTTTGGGACAAACAGATTTATGGTGGCATAAACTTTCTTGAATTGGAATTCATTGGGGATATGAACTGTTGCCCTCCCTTGACGATGGTTAGCTGCCTCCAGCCAGCTGGAGAGATAAATGGGCAGATAAACATATAAAAGGAAGAAAATAGTAGAACTGTCCAAATCATGAAAGAGGCCCAACCTATGACATTTCTGTGTAAAGATCAATCTATACCAATACACCCAACAGCTGTATACATTTGCAGTAAAAGGTGACAGTGCAAACTTCCTAGCTTTGCTATGCTAATGTCACATCTGTCCTTGGAGAGAAAACCCTAGTCTTGACTGAGTGTGAAACGAACAGAATCAAACTTGCCAGTGGCGTTGTTAATGGGATGCAGGGGGTGTGGGTCATACTGGGTGATGTGCAGGAGGGGAGTGACACCATTACTGGCCAAAAAATTTTTAAATCTTGATAATTTTGAATAATACAATCATGTTATTTATTATTTGATGCAGAATGCAATGAAACAAACTGCACTGAAATATCTCTATTCTATCTGACGTTATAGTTATGATTTGGGCAGGAGGTTTGGTCTAGAGCAGGGGTGCCCAAACCCCGGCCCGGGGGCCACTTGCGGCCCTCGGGGACTCCCAATCCGGCCCGCAGGGAGCCCCCAGTTTCAATGAACCTCTGGCCCTCTGGTGACTTGCTGGAGCCCGTGCTGGCCCAACACAACTTCTCTTAGCATGAAGGTGACTGTTCAACCTCTTGCATGAGCTGTGGGACGAGGACTTCCTCCACTGCTTGCTATTTCACATCTATGTTATAGCAGTGGCAGTGAAGGAAAGGCTGGCCTTGCTTTAGGCAAGGTCTTTTATAGGCCTTAAGCTATTGCAAGACCTTCATTCATTCATATAAGTTCTATCTCGAATATATTCATTTATGTAAATCTATTCAAATTTGAAATGTAAATGGATTCTTTTTTTCACGGCCCCCAACACAGTGCCAGAGAGATTATGTGGCCCTCCTGCCAAAAAGTTTGGACACCCCTGGTCTAGAGGGTAGAGCCTCCGTTTGCCTGAAGATAACATCCACAGGTTGCCAGTTCGAGGCCACCGGCACCGTGCGACCTTGGAGCAGCTGACAGGCTGCGCCGAGTTATTCCATCTGCTCTGAGCGTGGGAGGATGGAGGCCAGAATGTGAAGCCAGATCAGAAAGAAACATCTGAATGTTGTGGTTTCTTGAAAGATAGAAACCTTCTTTCAATTGTAAAAATTCCTACGGGAATTTAATTAGCCTGCCTATGTAAACCGCCTTGAATAAAGACCAAGAAAGGCGGTATATAAATACCTGTATTATTATTATTATTATTATTATTATTATTATTATTATTATTATTATAGTAAAAAAAACACCAGTGACTATGGCAATGGTGCATCACCATGCCTACCGCTGGGGTGTTGCCATGCCCACTGCATGGGAGGAGGTCCATCATAGGGGGTGGGGGGTGACATGCTGGCCTCCCATACCGACTGATGCAATCCCAAGTGACGTCACTGAAACTTGCTGATCAATTCCAGCTCAGCACTTTCAAGTCAGAGGCTCCCTTCGAAGTTCTTCTGCTGAGGAATGGTGATTCAGGAGCAGAGCAGCCTCCTGTTTTATTTTTACTTTTTAAAAAGAAAACTTCCAAAGGTAAAGCGGTTTAATAGAATGTTTAATCCCACCGTGGATCTGATGGTACTCACCGCAGAACAGCTGCAACCCAAACACTTCCAACAACAATCTGGAAAGGCAGTTATAGGGGAAGAATGGGAAGCTAGTGGACACTGGCAGAAGTGTCATTTGGGACTAGCAAAGGACGGAATGCATGACATTTATACCCCACCCATCCTCCAAGGAGCTCAGGGTAGCATGTGTGGTTCCTCTCCCCAGCTCCATTTTATCCACATACCAGCCCTGTAGCGTAGCTAGAGAGGGTGCAAAGCACTAAGTTTTGCACACCGTGCAAGCGGGCCCTCCCCCTTGGAGCTATTCCAGGTGTAAGCAGGAGGCCGGAATGGCTCCAAACAGGAAGGGGACGGACCACTTACACGGTGCAGTGAGGCTCCTGCAAAACTTAATGCTCTGCACCCCCTTCTAGCTACGCTACTGCACCAGCCTTGCAAAGCACATTAGCGATAGCAAGACTAGTACAGTGACAGAAAGACCAGTGAGCTTCACGCTGGCTCTCTCGGATACGTAATGCACTCTGCATGTACTGGACTCTTGACTCCTGCTCCACACAATTCTGGGCTCAGTCACTGCACTAAAATGCTTTCTAAGAGGGTAACTTCTGGTGGGCCCCAAGACTTATTAAGGCCACATTCAGTGCAATCAGCTGTTACATCCCTGGTAGGACAGACTATATTGGGGGGAAAAAAACCTCACATATGGTTTTACTTTTAAGTTGTTGTTTTTTTTCTTCCAGGCTAGGCACTGTATCAGCCCTGTTTAGTTTGGGTGAAATCCAGAATTTTGGGGTTCCAGAGCTACCTTCTCAATGGCATATGAATTGATGTTTTGTTGAAAATCCAAGGCTGATGTCGTTTAATAATAATACCTTGGGTCGAAAATGCTGATCACTGAGTACTTTTTTAAAAGCTCATTTTGCAATGAAAAAGGCATGAAAGGGCGAGGTCTCACAGCCCCTGGTTTTTGCCGCTTCAGCAGGGAAGGAAAACGCATATGATCTATGCCATTTTTTCAGTCTCAACAGCCAGTGGTTATAAAGCTGTCCGTCTGTCTCCTGCTGTTAATTGCTAATGGTTAGCCTTGAAGAAGGCTGATTTTGAGCTGTCTGGGGGAAGACAAAGGCTCCTTGTCAAAAGCTATATCTTAGGGGGGCGGGAAACTCAAGCCCTGCAGGAACAATCTGTTAGACAAGAAGCTCCCACCCTATTCTCATGGCATTTTGTACCTTTGCCTCCTGGTTGCAAAATATGAGAACTGGTGGTTCTGTTGATAGAATTGGGTTGGATTCCCAACCACTGCAACAAGGAGAGTTTTTGGTTTAACTGTGGGCTGTCTTGCAAGGCAGTATTTTGTAGTGCAGTGGTTCTCAAACTTTTTAGACCCACTTTTTAGACAGTCTATCGGGACCCACCAGAAGTGATGTCCTGGCCAGAAGTGACATCAGGCAGGAAAATGTCAATACCCCCCTCCCAAATGACAAAATCAAATTAAATTAAGTAAATTAAAAGTTTACAATAATAAGTTTTTTTTTAATATTTAAAATAAAGAACCCCCTAACATCCTGGGGCAAGGAGTTCCACAGACTAATTACTGGATTCATATTCCTTGAGGACCAGTAACTGTGCTGCATTGGAAGCGATCCCCTTACACCACATGCAAAGACAGGGCAGCATTTCATTCTATCTCTCTCCCCCCTTCCCCCACCAGCAGCAGCTGACAGGAAAAAAGTCAGGCCTGCGCAGCAGATTACCCCAAGATGTTGCAGGTAGCATCATTTGCGGATGAGAAACCTTGACCTCCTCCTAGGAGCGTTTAATCCATTGATTTTTCACGGTGCACCATTTGCAAGCAATGATTCCGTTGCAAAGCTTGGCTGCAAAGAGCTGGTATTAGGCACTATGCCAAATAAATTACTCTTTCCCCCATACATCATTACCATGATCACTGCCGTCCCAGCAGAAATTGCTAAATCATCAGTCTCCACCGGTTTGGCTGCTCCCAAGCCAGCACACCATAAATCACAGCACTGATAGTCTTCCCACTTAATTCTATTGGATGTAAAGGAAGAAATAATTTCCTTGCCCGCCACCACTGGCTGCATCCAGATGGGCTTCCCTTCCCCCACCCCAAACCTCCTCTTTGCCAATTTACATCCAGAATGGCTTAGGAATGTGCCACCTCTTTTCCTAAGATCCTGGGTTTAGCCCACAAAGGATGGTGGAAGCATGCCATCTGGGATGGTGGAAGCTCTCCAAGCGATGGAAAGCAAGTTAGAGACTATCCCCTCTTCTGGCATCTCCTGCACCAGGTTAACTCTTCCATTCACCCTTTCAAAGCTGCTAGTTTCATTTTTCAGGACACGCAGCGCCCCTTCTTGCACCTAAAAATCCCATAGAGCTATGAACGTAAGAGTCACATTGTTGGATCACTAAACCAACTGGCAGTGGCTCTCCAGAGATCCAGAGAGGGAGGTCTTTCTAAACTTTGGTGCAGAAAAGGGGCAGAGGGGAGCGACCAAAATGATTGCTCAGCTGAGTCACCTCCCTTATGAGGAAAGGCTACAGTGTTTGGGGCTCTTCAGTCTAGAAAAAAGGTGCCTGAGTGGGGACCTGATTGAGACATACAAAATTATGCAGGGGGTGGATAAAGTGGATAGGGATGTTCTTTTCCTTCTCACACAACACCAGAACCAGGGGGCATCCACTAAAACTGTGTGTCAGAACACCCAAAAGAAAATATTTCTTTACCTATTGTGTCATTAGACTGTGGAACTCCTTGCCACAGGATGCGGTGATGGCCTGTGGCCTGGATGCCTTTTAAAAAGGTTTGGACAGATTTCTGGAAGAAAAGTCCATCGCAGGTTACAAGCAACCTCCTGGTTTTAGAGGCAGGCTGTCTCTGAATGGCAGATGCAAGGAACTGGCAACAGGATGCAGGGATTGACTTGTGAGCTCCCCGAGGCATCTGGGCCACTGTGAGATACAGGAAGCTGGACTACATGGGCCCTTGGTTTGATCCAGCAAAATTCTCCTTATGTTCTTAACCTTACCTGAAGATGATACCGGGGATTGAACTTGGGCCCTTCTGCATGCTGAGGATGTGCTGCACCTCTGTGTTGTGGGTACTACTGAAGACCACCTGAAGAGGACTTCTGCTGTATCAGGCTATTGATCCACCTAGCTCCATCTCATCTATACTGATGAGTCATGGCTCTCCAGGGATGGAACATTCTGCTTGCAAAGCAGGTGCTCTGTTACAAACAGATTAAACATCCAGATCAGGACCAACTGTTGTGGAGATTACCTATCGGCGGTCTGTAGCATGGAAAGAATTTCAGCACATCCTGCTACCTCTGTGTGGGGCAATCATGTGGGAAGCCACTTGCTTCCCTTCCTCACAGGAGTCCGCTAAGCCAGATATTTTGCATGGCTGGTGCAACTGAAAAGAAACAATGTCATTTGCATTCAGCATGTCCCGCCAGCTGGCAAGTGGCTCCTGTCACGCTGCTGGAATATGACGGTACGAACATGGTGAGGCATCACTTTTACACACAGAGCCAATATGGCTTAGAATAAGGGGGATTCAAAAATCCATTTGCCTTGATAGAATTAAATCTCTGGATTTGCATGGGGGAGGGGAGGAATCTCCAATCAATCAGCATGGGAAAGTTTGAGAAGCCAAAGGAGAAAGCGAAGAAATCCTTGGGCTTCACCAATAGCAATTCAGCCCTTAGCAGAAGCAGAGTTGGGGGGAAGTGGTACATATGGCAGGAACTGCAACGCACTGTGTAAGCGCCCCTCCCCCTTGGCATCAGAGCCATTCAGGGCGGCAATGGTACTTTGCCATACTTACCACTCCGTCCCCCCCTCCCTCCACTCCACTTCTGGCCCTTAGCCAGGCTGCTAATTCTGTAATAATATGACGAAGAGCTGTTTTAACCTCCTGGGGAATCTTAGGAGTCTTTCATTAGCGGTGTAATGGAAACAAAGTCATTTGCTGCTCTAAGGCACAAGGAATATAACACTTGGAAACATCACTCCAAGCTTTCCCCAACCCAGCTCTCTTTAGCGTTGGGCAGCCCAATCCAAACCTGCGCTGGAACAGCCAGGCCAAGTGGCTTGCGCTGTATCCAGCGCAGATTAGTAAGTGGATATTAGTATCCAGCGCAGATTAGTAAGTGGATATTAGTATCCAGTGCAGATTAGTAAGTGGATATTAGTATCCAGTGCAGATTAGTAAGTGGATATTAGTATCCAGTGCAGATTAGTAAGTGGATATTAGTATCCAGCGCAGATTAGTAAGTGGATATTAGTATCCAGCGCAGATTAGTAAGTGGATATTAGTATCCAGTGCAGATTAGTAAGTGGATATTAGTATCCAGTGCAGATTAGTAAGTGGATATTAGTATCCAGTGCAGATTAGTAAGTGGATATTAGTATCCAGCGCAGATTAGTAAGTGGATATTAGTATCCAGCGCAGATTAGTAAGTGGATATTAGTATCCAGTGCAGATTAGTAAGTGGATATTAGTATCCAGTGCAGATTAGTAAGTGGATATTAGTATCCAGCGCAGATTAGTAAGTGGATATTAGTATCCAGCGCAGATTAGTAAGTGGATATTAGTATCCAGCGCAGATTAGTAAGTGGATATTAGTATCCAGTGCAGATTAGTAAGTGGATATTAGTATCCAGCGCAGATTAGTAAGGGGATATTTTTCCACTTACCCGGAGTAATGTACCAACCATCCTTATGGGGTTACTTGATTCTATGCCAGCAAAATTGCTGGTGCAAATACAAGTAGCCCATGTAAGGCTGTAGGGCCCAGGATTGGGGGTAGGATATGGCATGGGCTGTTGCCATTGATCCCACACACCCCCCGTGCCTGAGCCACCTCCCATCCTGCCCTCACCCCATCCAAAAAGCCCCTTCCTGCTTTCATTCTGCCCTCCCACCATCCTCTCTCACCCCCTGTGGCAGCCTGCCCAGGCCAGTGCAAACTTACCCTGTCCTAGTGGCTTGAAGGCTCAATCTGGCCATATGGGCCCGCGCAGGTCACTGCGCTGATCTAGCCCACTCCAGAGTAGTCATGAATGTGCTTTAAGGTACATACATGACACTCCTGGGCTGGTGCAGGGGGCCTGCGCCGGTGTAGTGTGGTATTAGGATTGCACTCTCTGATTGCAGGCCTTTTGACTTCATAGGGCTTTTGGTAGGACCTAGGAGGTTTCTGAATCCTTTTCTGACAATAGATCTCCGCACCTAATTTTTTTAAAAATAAAATTTATTTGAATGTGGCCTACTACATGTTTGTTTCTTTGTTGTAAGACCCTGACTTGACTCAAACCACAGAATAGAACAGTTTAAAATAAGTCAAGCAAGCTTCTTTGATGTGATGGAAATTTAAGTATACGTATGCAGTGAGTTGCAGAAACACTAGATCACCTCCTTTTTCATTGCCCGCTTCATAGTGTGGCTAGGAGAAAATGCTTAGTTCTTCAATCTTATCTTAACTCCTCTTTTGAGGTTTCTGTTATATTGCAATTTCTATTAGCCTCCACTGACCCTAACATCATTTTCCAGATAGCTACATTTATTTCACAAATAGTGGTGTCCAACTTGAAGCGTGTCCCTACTTCTTGAAGTCCCTGGTTTATAACTGTCAATTTTAGTTTGGTATGTTATGGTTCTCTAGTCAGCTCTTTTAAGTTTTTGGTTTTTTTTGTATATGTAAGTGTGTATGTATTGTAACTGTATGCCAGTAAAGGTACTGAAACTGAAAAAGTATACGTGTGTGATTGATGTTTTAAAAAGGAAATCTACAGTCCCATTTTTAATATATTTAATTTATTTAAATTATTAATCCCTAATTATTTATTTAAATAATAAATCCCTAATTATTAATATATTTAATAATTTTCACAATGGAGAGAGGTGAAAAGCGGTGTGCCCCAAGGATCTGTCCTGGGACCGGTACTTTTCAACCTCTTCATAAATGACCTGGAGACAGGGTTGAGCAGTGAAGTGGCTAAGTTTGCAGACGACACCAAACTTTTCCGAGTGGTGAAGACCAGAAGTGATTGTGAGGAGCTCCAGAAGGATCTCTCCAGACTGGCAGAATGGGCAGCAAAATGGCAGATGTGCTTCAATGTCAGTAAGTGTAAAGTCATGCACATTGGGGCAAAAAATCAAAACTTTAGATATAGGCTGATGGGTTCTGAGCTGTCTGTGACAGATCAGGAGAGAGATCTTGGGGTGGTGGTGGACAGGTCGATGAAAGTGTTGACCCAATGTGCAGCGGCAGTGAAGAAGGCCAATTCTATGCTTGGGATCATTAGGAAGGGTATTGAGAACAAAACGGCTAGTATTATAATGCCGTTGTACAAATCTATGGTAAGGCCACACCTGGAGTATTGTGTCCAGTTCTGGTCGCCGCATCTCAAAAAAGACATAGTGGAAATGGAAAAGGTGCAAAAGAGAGCGACTAAGATGATTACCGGGCTGGGGCACCTTCCTTATGAGGAAAGGCTACGGCGTTTGGGCCTCTTCAGCCTAGAAAAGAGACACCTGAGGGGGGACATGATTGAGACATACAAAATTATGCAGGGGATGGACAGAGTGGATAGGGAGATGCTCTTTACACTCTCACATAATACCAGAACCAGGGGACATCCACTAAAATTGAGTGTTGGGCGGGTTAGGACAGACAAAAGAAAATATTTCTTTACTCAGCGTGTGGTCGGTCTGTGGAACTCCTTGCTTAGACGCCATTAAAAGGGGATTGGACAAGTTTCTGGAGGAAAAATCCATTATGGGGTACAAGCCATGATGTGTATGCGCAACCTCCTGATTTTAGAAATGGGTTATGTCAGAATGCCAGATGCAAGGGAGGGCACCAGGATGAGGTCTCTTGTTATCTGGTGTGCTCCCTGGGGCATTTGGTGGGCCGCTGTGAGATACAGGAAGCTGGACTAGATGGGCCTATGGCCTGATCCAGTGGGGCTGTTCTTATGTTCTTATAATACTGAACTCATGTCTAAATACACCACACTTTCTCAATGGCCAGTGGCAAGTGTATGAAAAGCAGGCATGCAAGGTAGAAAACACACACATCCCTAAGTGTACAAACAGTCACACCAAATGTTGTGGCTGCAGGTTTCTTTGCATGGAGAAACAGTCTGGCGCAGTGGTTAGAGTGCTGGACTTCCACCAGAGAGGCCTGCCTTCAAAACTCCACTTGGCCAAAGAGCTTACTCGATGCCCGCGCTATGGCCATCACTATCTCCCAACTTAAGCTATTTCACAGGATCATTATGAGGTTGAAATGGGAGAGAAGACATGAGTATATGACACTGCTTTGTATAGCACCAGACCCGTGATCCATCTTACCTGGCCTTGCCAACCCTGACTGGCATCAGCTAGCCAGGATTTCATGCAAGGGCTATTATTCTTCCCCCAGCCCTACCTGCAGATACCAGGGATTGAATCTAGAACCTTCCACAGGTATTCCACTGCTGTGCCACAGCCCAACCAAGGAGGAGGATACAGGAGCCTCTGCTGCCAGATACAGGCACAAGCCCCACTGGGAGTTTGTACCTGGGGCACCCAAACTAGAGAGTCATGGTGTCTGTCTTATTAGGCATGAAGCGAGCATGCACAGAGACATTGCTCTAGGAGAATCGTCAAGTCCAAAGCATCTCACAGCTTCCGTGATCGAGCCAACCACCCACGGCTGCCCCATGGGCTTGCCTTATCCTCTGGCTTCCTCTCTAGGCCAATGTCTCCGGTAATGCGATTTGAGGAGAGTGTCATTGGGCAAATGGCCCAGCTTGCTACTGCTACCACAGCCTAAGTCTGTCTAGGCCAGCTGGCTTCCTTTCTGTTTATTTATACGCACACTCACATATGACTTAACTCGCGGAGCTGATGTCATGAGAAGTCCTAACTTTTAACAGCCTTCTCACGATTTGGCTAAGAAGGCCAAGGAAGCATCTTCGCATCTGCTTGCAATGAAGGAGAAGCAACAGGGTAGCCACTTTAATTCCACCACCATATACCCTTAAATTTTTTTTTTAATGCTCGACATTCTTTCTGTTCGTGACACGTTTAATTTTGTCCGTCTCATCTGTTTTAATCTTTTTAATTTCCTGTGGAATCCGTATGGTTATATTGACTAATTTTATCTAACTTTTCTTTTTGGGGGGAGGGGAACAGGACTCCTAAACATCTAAAAGTTAAATATCTAAAAGCTGATTCCCTCCAAGGTATACTTTTGAAATGCTATCCTTAAGGTTGTCAATATTAATACTAATTCAGCAGGCAATGTTTGTACTTTCTTTAAAAAAATATTGCAAAAATTGGTTGGCAACCTTCAGTCTCGAAAAAATTAGGGCTCTCTGAAGTGACTTTGAAGCAAGGTGATTTGCTCTGGAGTGTGACTTTTTTTCCAAATCAAATGCACATCTATAGTGACAACAATGTACTTAGTGGGAACCCTTTGGAGAATGCTACAGATCTGTCAGTAAGTTAATGTATCTGTTACAACCAGGATGTAGTTCATATATACCAATGTTTCAAAAACGACTAATTTTCTAGAGAGACCCATTCTTGGGGAATCCAGTGCTAGATTTAAATTCCATTTAGGCTACAGCCTATTAACGCTCTAGTTTTTTTAAAATGACTAGTTTGGGCATACAGCAAGACATTTGTCTGTGGATAAAGGACTTTTTGACAAATAGGCCACAGTGAGTTAGGATGGGCTCTTATCATTCTTCCACTCTGGTATTAAATACAGGAGCTCCCCAAGGCTGTGTGCTGAGCCCCTTCCTCTGTTCCCTGTATACACATGATTGTACCCCATCACATAACACCAATGAAATTATAAAATTTGCAGACGATACTACAGTGGTGGGGCTTGTTAGTGGGAAGGATGAGTCTGCTTATAGGAAGGAGGTACAGGAGTTGTTATTGTGGTGCAAAGAAAATAATCTCTCACTTAACATCAAAAAAACTGAAGAACTTATAATTGACTTCCGGAAAAAGAGGGATGTACACACACCATTATACATAAATGGTGAGGAGGTGGAGAGGGTTGCTAGTTTCAAATGCCTAGGTATTTACATCACAAAGGACCTCTTATGGACTATTAACACCAGCATATTGATTAAAAAAGGCACAAAAACAGTTATATTTTCTGAGGAAGCATGGGATGTTAAATGTCACAGCAGCTGCTTCTGCCTTCCTGTCGTTGCACCATTGAAAGTGTCCTAACCTATGATATCTTGGTGTGGTACGGAAATTGCTCTGCAGGGGACAAAAAAGCTCAGCAGAGAATTATTAAGATCGCGCAGCACATCATCAACCTTCATCTACCAGCTTTGGAAGACATCTATACATCTCGCTGTCTGCAGAAGTCACATAGTATTCTGAGAGACCCCTTCCATCCGGCTCATAAGTTCTTTGAACTGTTGCCTTCGGGGAGACGATACAGAACTATTAGTGCAGCACCACACGACTCCTGAACAGTTTTTATCCCACAGTCATAATTACGTTGAATAAGGCTATAGAGTTGTTACCATGCTTCTGGGCTTCGCGCACTGTTTATATATTATATTATGATGCATGTTGTATAGAATGTGTGGGTGAGTGTGCAGAGTGTGATTGTTGGAATTGTAGTATATATTTATGCTTGTATTTCAAAGTTGCATAAATTTCATTGTTCTACAGCACAATGACAATAAAGTTACTACTACTACTACTACTACTACTACTGTGACCTGCTACACTACCACCACCAGAGACAGGCAGAAGGGAATTGTAATCTACTGGTAAATGTCTGGAAAATTTGCAGTTGAACAGCAAGGCCCTCTGACTGCTAATAGTTTAGCAATTGCAAGTAAAAAAACATTTATCTGCCATCATTGGCCTTGTGTTATGTGCTCCACTCTCAAGTTTAGATGATCCCCACATAAAAATAATGTGTTTTTTGGCTTCCTTTGACCACATCTTTATGCAGCTCCGCTAACCAGTTTGGGAGTTCTGTGTCAAAAATCCCTGATCTGTACTCACTCAGAGATAGATTTGTACTGTGTTTAGCTCATAGATTGCAGGTGGTAATTGGTTTCACCCCTGGACCACCATTTTGAATCTGGTTTCCCCCTCTACCCAACCACTATTTTGTATTCAGCTCTAGTTGGTAGACCTCAGGGTTTTATTTTTCAAGACCACACGTTAGATCTTGCAGACATGAACTGTGTCCAGCCCTGGTCTAGAATCCCCCAGGGCCCAACCCTATCAATTTTCAAGCACCGGTGCACCTGCAATGCAGCCCCAAGGTACATAAGAACATAAAAACAGCCCCACTGGATGAGGCCAGAGGCCCATCTAGTCCGGTTTCCTGTATCTCACAGCGGCCCACCAAATGCCCCAGGGAGCACACCAAATAACAAGAGACCTCATCCTGGTGCCCTCCCTTGCATCTGGCATTCTGACATAACCCATTTCTAAAATCAGGAGGTTGCGCATACACATCATGGCTTGTACCCCATAATGGATTTTTCCTCCAGAAACTTGTTCCCATACCAACAAATGTTCCCATACTTTTAGGGGGCCTCTGTGACTGCCTCCCCACCACAGGATGCAGTGCACACCCCACTGGCACGGCTGTGCCATCACTGGAAAATTGGATAGGATTGGGCCCTCAGGACCTAGCAGGGGTTGGACTAGATGACCTCCGAGAACCCTTTCAACTCCAATATTCTATAATTCTAAAACTTTCAAGACTGACATTATGTGCATAACTGATGTCAGTGTAGTTTTAAGCAACTCATGTAAAGAAACAGCAGAGAATGGAACTTAATATAACCATGTTTGCCTTCTGCATCAGCTGGTTCATTGGCTACCTTAACATATTTTGCAAAGGTTTGTACAAGTTCTTTCTTGCAATTCTGCACTGCATGTACTATACAGCTGTCGTCAATCAGAAACCAGGGTCATAAACCCCTATTTCCTGCAAAGTGATAAATTATTGTAAACAATCTAGCAGTTTATCTGGTTATTATTTTTGTGCTGATGGCATCAGTATTTGCTCCAGATTTATTGAAAAACACTTCATTGCTTTTATAGCTGAGGACTAGGAAATGGGGAGAAAGAGCCTCTATGACAAAGATTTTTATTAACTGTATGAGTGACACAATCTGATTTTTAAAATCTTCCCTTTAGGGAATGTATTGTAATAATATTAGAATGAACATGCTTAATTAAACTCACCAGTGGCAAATATTTACACTTCTTTAGTCTCCAGGAAATGAAGAAAGACGCAACTTGATTCTCCTAAATGCGGAAACAGCTGAAAACAAATGATAGTTCAAACGTGTTAAATCGTCTCTCTTCCTCCGGCAGGCAAGAAGTGAAATCAGTGGCATCGCTAGAGGAGTGTTTCTAAAGGAGAATATTTTAGAAAGTCTTATCTTTCTGGTGATGCATCTTATGATGTATCATAGGGTAAATCTAAAAAAAAACAACTGACACAACTGTGCGCCTGTGTTGATTTTTTCTTTTCAAAACATTCCTGCAGGTGAATTTGGTTGCTATGCATCGTTTTGCCGGTTTTAAGAGTGCATGTTCTCTTTTAGTGTTGATTTCCATTTTGCCGACTATGGTTTAGTCATTCCCTAAATACTAGTTCATTCTTGCCCGCTGGCATCTGTGTCACCAGGATGCTGCAGTTGTAGTGTATGTGTATAATTTGAAAAGCGAAACGGTCCAACCCTATGGCCTGCTGGTGTCTCAGGCAGCTTGCCCAGAAGACAAGTTACTGGGTGGGGGTGTGTCAGTTGCCACTCTGGTACTTCTCCTCCTGGATTTGATGAGGAAGAGAGGAACAGAGTGGAAGAGACGCTCAATGATTACTTACCATGATGGCTTCATGGACTCTCCAGGTTCAGAGGCAGAACATCATATAGAATACCAGTTGCTGCAAAACTCCTTGCCACAGGATGTGGTGCTGGCGTCTGACCTGGGCGCCTTTAAAAGGGGATTGGACAAGTTTCTGGAGGAAAAATCCATTACGGGGTACAAGCCATGATGTGTATGCGCAACCTCCTGATTTTAGAAATGGGCTATGTCAGAATGCCAGATGCAAGGGAGAGCACCAGGATGAGGTCTCTTGTTATCTGGTGTGCTCCATGGGGCATTTGGTGGGCCGCTGTGAGATACAGGAAGCTGGACTAGATGGGCCTATGGTCTGATCCAGTGGGGCTGTTCTTATGTTCTTAAACTACAATTCCCAGGAGGCCTTGCAGGTTTTTTGCTATCTGGTGTGCTCCGTGGGGCATTTGGTGGGCCGCTGTGAGATGCAGGAAGCTGGACTAGATGGGCCTATGGCCTGATCCAGTGGGGCTGTTCTTATGGTCTTATGGACAGCCCAATCCTACCCACACTTTCCGGAAAGTTATAATATAATATAAGTTAGTTAGCAACCTTCAGTCTCGTGTATGTGCAACATCCCGATTTTAGAAATGGGCTATGTCAGAATGCAAGGGAGGGCACCAGGATGCAGGTCTCTTGTTATCAGGCGTGCTCCCTGGGGCATTTGGTGGGCCGCTGTGAGATACAGGAAGCTGGACTGGATGGGCCTATGGCCTGATCCAGTGGGGCTGTTCTTATGTTCTTAACTACAATTCCCAGGAAGCCTTGCAGGACTCTTGTTATCTGGTGTGCTCCCTGGGCCGTTTGGTGGGCCGCTGTGAGATACAGGAAGCTGGACTAGATGGGCCTATGGCCTGATCCAGTGGGGCTCTTCTTTTGTTCTTAACTACAATTCCCAGGAAGCCTTGCAGGTCTCTTGTTATCTGGTGTGCTCCCTGGGGCATTTGGTGGGCCGCTGTGAGATACAGGAAGCTGGACTAGACGGGCCTGTGGCCTGATCCAGTGGGGCTGTTCTTATGTTCTTAACTACAATTCCCAGGAGGCCTTGCAGGTCTCTTGTTATCTGGTGTGCTCCCTGGGGCATTTGGTGGGCCGCTGTGAGATACAGAAAGCTGGACTGGATGGGCCTATGGCCTGATCCAGTGGGGCTGTTCTTATGTTCTTATGTAAAGAGGGTTGTTGCTTTGATGGGATTCCCACAAGTACTTTGCTGCCCAGTGTGATCCTCTGATCCACCTCTTCTTATAAGAACAGGCCCGCCGGATCAGGCCAAAGGCCCATCTATTTCAGCTTCCCATATCCTGGATCTCACAGTGGCCCACCAGATGCCTGAGGGAGCACTCAAGACAACAAGATGCCTGCACCCCTGTTGCCACTCTCTTAGAATCTAGCATTCTAAGGGCATAGCCCTAACCCCTTATGTCAGTGCTTTCCAGTGGCAATGCAGCTCTGAGGTATGGGAACAAACATTCCCTTATTTTGAGGAGGCCTCCGTGAGTGACACCCAACTGCAGGATGCAGCACACGTCCCATTGGCACCGCTATGCCAGTGCTGGAAAGCACAGACATAAGGGGTTAGGATTGCGCCCTAAGGTAGCCTGTTTCGAACATGCAGGAGGCTGCATGTGCCCATCAAGGTTTGTAACCTGTGATGGACTTATCATAAATCTGTCCAATCCCCTTTGAAAGGCAACTAGACCAGATGCCATCACCATATCCTGTGGCAAGGAGTTTCACAGCCTAACGACAAGCTGGGTAAAGAAGTATTTTATTTTGTCTATTCTAACTCACCTCCTTATTTTCTTAGTAAAAATGGAGTAGAAACAATGTCTTTCCCTCTCCTTTCATTTTGAAGAAAGTGTCCTTTTCTTCTTCTCTTAATCCTCTTTACCAAAGAGGTTTGTGCTTTACCAGACTGTTTGTGCCGTTGACAGTCATTTCTCTGGATACCCCCAGGGAAATCTTGTACATTTGTTAGACATGACAGAAACCCCAGGGGGGAACTGCCGATACTCTGGGAGCAGCTCATGTCACTCACCGCGTGCGTGCGCAGATCGGATTGCAAGTTCTCATTTTCTTGCTTGGAGAAAAGTGAAGGGGCAGGTCACTTTTGTGGCAGCACAAGAGGCCTGTCTCTACACTCAGGCTCACAGACATGCTCACTAGAAACAAGTCCGAAGGAGCCCATGAAAGCTACCTTGCTGGGTTCATTAGTATGCAGAAGGAATCTTGTCTGTGGGTGAGCAGCATCAGTTACTGCACAGACAGCTTCTTTGCTCTGCTCTGTTTCATTGTTAAGAAAGCTGCATAAATGTAAAGCCACAAGGGCGAAAGGGCTCCCCAGCCAATGGCCAGGAGAGACAAATGGAAGCCCCAAGGGACTGTGGGATGGATGCTTGCCAGGTGAAAATGTACTGCGCCTTATACCTCCTCTCTTGGATTTCAAGGCAGCTGTCTTCCTAGACCTTGACATGAATTGTAGGCTAAAATTAAAATTAAAATATCTGCACGTCAACACTTGGCATTTGGGGCGGGGGGTCAAATAAAATTGAGAGCCATTCGACATGATGAAGTGCTGTGATCCCACACATAGTCACATGCAGGGGCATAGCTAGAGGGGGTGCAAAGCAATAAGTTTTGCAGGGAGCCTCACCACGGTGTGTGTGTCCCCTCCCCTTCAGAGCCATTCTGGGTGGTGGGAGGCGTACGCCTCCGTTTTGCTCTAGCATCCTGGAATGGCTCCAAAGGGAAGGGGGCGGGGCTGTTTGCACGGCAAGGCTCCCTGCAAGACTTGATGCTTTGCACCCCCCTCTAGCTACGCCACTGGTCACATGCATGCACAACCCAGAGTCACGTTTATAAAATATAAACAGTTCCAATCTGACCGGTCTCAAAAGAGTCAAAAGACACAATAGGATAGACACACATGACAGGCAAATGTAAATGCCATGCATTAGTTGTGTGCTGCGTAAAGTCGAACTTTTTTTTGGCTGCACACTTTCTTCAGATCCGCACACCTGTGACGAAAGATGGAATATCAAATGTAATAAATAATAAAAGTAGGAAAGGCATTGATGTTGTCATTGGAAAAGGCAAGGAGAGGCTGCTTGCATCAAAGCAACGTGTTTTAACACAAAATACAGAAAAGGAATAAATATTACTTGAAAAAAACATGAAGATGTGCCTTCCTTCCCAGCTGCCCTCATTTCTCCCACCATCCCATCAAACTTTTATCCCATAAGAATCATGAGCTCAATCAGAAAATCAAGGAAGCTTTGCAAAAGATGGTTCTCTTTGGCCACCTCCCAAGTGGCATTCTGTGTCCCGCACACCCCCTGGGAAACTGCACAAGGGCCTCTAATGTATTGAGGAGGAGATCAGCCACCTGGTTGCCTGCTCCATAGATTTTTTCAGTTACATTTGCCACCCCGTTTGTTTCGGATTTTCATTTCCATACAGCTCTGGCATCTTGGCACCCATCCCACGTTGACATCAATTAGTACACAAGGAAATGCAGATTAGACAGGGGGTGGGCGGGTAGGTGGTTTTCTTTCCTGGAGACAAGTGGCAGCCCCTTTGAGCGGCTGTCGGATGGCTGAGCCATCAGTCACTAGGAAATGGGTGTTGGAAGATGCGTGGGATCTTTTCCCTGCTGGTGGCAGTTTTGGAAAAGAAAGGCTTTGGCACATCTGCAAAACAGAGTCAATCTTGTTGCATGCCCCTCACTTCCCTGCATGGTGAGAAGTTCCAAAGGGCAATGCTACTTGGCTTGGGGTCTTCTTTGGCAGGGAGAGAGTAGTGGAAAAGCATCACATTAGTATTTGCTTACTTTTACCCCCCCCCCCCCGGCAACCTTCAGTCTTGAAAGACTCTGGTATCGCGCTCTGAAAGGTGGTTCTGGAACAGCGTCTAGTGTGGCTGAAAAGGCCGATTCGGAGTGACAATCCCTTCCACACCGGGAGCAAGTGCAGTCTGTCCCTGGTCTGTCTCCCTGGTTATGGGCCTTCCTTCTTTGCCTCTTTGCCTCAGACTGCTGGCCAAGTGTCTCTTCAAACTGGGAAAGGTCATGTTGCACAGCCTGCCTCCAAGCGGGCCGCTCAGAGGCCAGGGTTTCCCACCTGTTGAGGTCCAATCCTAAGGCCTTCAGATCCCTCTTGCAGATGTCCTTGTATCACAGCTGTGGTCTATCTGTAGGGCGCTTTCCTTGCACAAGTTCACAAACCCACAAATAGAGGTAAAAAGTGTGCATGTTTTTTCCAGCTTTGAAAATTCCTAGTTGCGTAAAGAATGGTCTATATATATTATTTTGTATCATTGGCTCACTCCGCCCACCAAGAACAAGGGTGAGTGATGTGGCCCTGGCAGATGAAAGGTTGGCACCCCTATTTGAGGATCCTCTGCTAAGCTTCTGAGAGCCTCAGAGTTCCTAGGAGCGCAGATTAAGCCAGCGGGTCTCAAACCACCACACACCATGGAATGCTTCCATACACAGGGCAAGCTAAGGAAACATTGTAATTCCCTTTAGTTGTAAAAAAAAAAAAAAGATTAAAATAAGAACGTATACATAGCTTTATCAGATCTCGTCTGATCTCAGAAGCTAAGCAGGGTCAGTCCTGGTTAGTACTTGGATGGGAGACCGCCTGGGAATACCGGGTGCTGTAGGCTTATACCATAGTCTTTCGAGACTGAAGGTTGCCAACCAATATTATTTGTGTTTTTTGGTAGCAGAATATAAATGGGAAAATCATTTGTGTTATTTTGTTTAACTCTAAGGTGGTGTCTCTCAAACTGTGAGCCAGAGGGGCTGTGGAACCCTTGTGAAAAATTCTCCGCCCTATACAATGTATAGGATTGTAACTAATGGGGAACTGCCATGGAGAGTGCTCTCTCCCTGCCAAACTCAAGGGAGCCGCCAGTCGAAAAGGTTTGAGAGTCTTTGTTAAGAAAAATTGACGTTATCTCAAATTGTCCCACATTTCTGTAGGTCAATGTGGTTGCATTTATTTTTTAAAATTCAAGGGGAAAAAATGAGATTGGGAGGTGGTTAATATATCAATAGATACAGAAGGAAAAAAATGCCCAGCATAAAATGAAAAAGCTGATTATTTTGGAGAATAGCTTTTTCATAAAGGGAATAGTCATAAAACATCTTGAAAATCTGGATATACAGCAAACATCTCAGGGTCATGCGACCTTCAAATGCTACCCTTTGCTTGTGGAGCTAGTCACAAGTTCCATGTTCATGGGTAGAAGATGAATGCCGACTGTGTGTTTTGCTTCCAGCGTGAAAATTAAGAGCAATGGCTCTTTGGATTTTTCTCTATTTGTGTCTACAGCTCTGAATGAGGAATAAAAACAGCATCACCACCACCAGCTAGCTTCAGATAGTGGGACCCAACTGGAAAATGGTAACATTTAACAAAACCAACTGGAGAAAGAGAGGCTAGTACTGGAAGGCTATTCTGGTACATAACAGCAGCCTTACTGGATCAGGGTGTGGAAGTCACAGGCTTCCCACCTTTGTTTGCTCCTAGCACCCAACACTCAGGTACACTGCCTCTGAACATGGAGGCTTCACAGAGCTTCTGTGGGTAATAGCTGCTAATAAAGAAAAGACCTGGTGGATCCAAGCAAGTCCAAGATCTCATAGCAAGGAGCTGCCTTACACAGCGCACTAGTCCATCTACAGTACAATAGTCTGCTTCAATTTTCAGCAGCTCTCTTGAGGTCTCAGCTCAAATTCTTTCCCAATTGTCCTATCAGAGAACCATCTACAAGTGCTGGAAATTAAACCCAAGATATTTTGCATGCAGAGCAGGTTAGGATTGCATCCTAACACAATAAAACAAGTCAGACCCCAATTGATCACCCATTAAAATCACATTCATTTTTAAAAAGTGCCGGCCCAATGTGTCAGCAGTTAAAAGCCTCTTTGAATAAAAAAGTCTTCAGGCCCTGCCAAAAGGTTTCCAGAGAGGAATCCATTCTTAATTCCAAGGCAAGGGAATTCTACAGATGAGGAGCCACCACCAAGAAGGTCCTATTTCTAGCTGCTACCCTCCTCACCTCCGCTGGTGTCGCAGTCAGAATGGCTGGAGAGTGCAGGTAAATTTACACTATAAATGCCTTATTGCAGGAACATTTTTTGTTTGTTCACTTAAATAACTGAACTGACATTTTTTAAACTGAGTTTTCTTTACTAATTGTCTTTCTGTTGTTGCATTTATTGTTTCTTTTGTAAGCCTCATTGTTGTCTGTAAAACTTGCTAGCCGCCTTTAGCATTTGCCTTTGGCAAAAGAAAGGTGGGATACCCATTTTTTAAACAAAGAACCACACACATTGGTTGAAATAAAATAATAAATAAAATTAATATAAAATTAATATAAAATAAAGTGGTATATATGCAAATAAAATAAAGTGGTTCTATTTGCTTGGTTGCAATGAGTTACCCTGTCTCTTTTTCTCAATTTTTAAACTTCTTTCAGTGCTGGATTACAGAGGTGAAACAGGGATACCAATCTGTGTTAGGGATAGTAAATGCAGAACCAGGGAGTGACAATTCCAGATTAATTCACCCAGATCCCACCCCTTTGCATTGGGGTCACCCAAGGTCATATTTTATTAACCCCATGCGACAGTGTTAAGTTGCTCAGAATTAAGTACTCCTCTAGTCTGCCTGCCTTGCTTTTCTTGACCTAATTAATGGCAGGGATTGTTTCCATCTGCAAATCTCCATTCCCATGGCCCTCACTAAAGAGTTAAATCTGAAAATGAATCACTGCCTGCAAACCCAAGTGTCCATTCATCCTTGTGCCTCATAGCAAAGTGTCCATTCATCCTTGGGCTCCACAGAGATTGGCCTTCACAGCGGCAGGTTTTCAAACAAAGCAATGAAATTGCAAATGCACAGCTTCATGCTGGGAATCTACATGGAGAAGATTCTGGCTGCACTAAAGCACAAGGTAGCTGTCCACTTACTGTCTGCAACGGGCTGGCCCAGTAGTGTAGCTAGAGGGGGTGCAAAGCACTAAGTTTTGCAGGGAGCCTCACCATGCCATTCAAGCGACCCCCTCCCTGTTTTTGCTATAGCAGCAGGGAATGGATCTGAAGGGGAGGGGCGCTTTCACAGCATGGTGAGGCTCCCTGCAAAACTTAGTGCTTTGCACCCCCCTCTAGCTACACTACTGGGCTGGTCACTACTGTATATCAGGATGGCCATTCTGACTTTGCAAATACTCATGTGACATGCACACCCAAGCCCCAGTTTTATATACCAGCCACCTTAATATGAAGTCCCAGGACAATGCAAAGAGAGTCCATTTAAATGAAATACCATAAGCCACACTCCTTCAACAGAGACTTGAGCTTCAGCACTATTGAGAAAGTCTTATGGCTCAATCCTATACATGTAGTTAATGGGAGTTACTCTCAGGTAAGTATGTACAAAACATCCTTGAACTGCGGCTTTGGATATCAGTCCAAAGGTGTCCTGTTATTGTGAAGCAATCACCAATATCTTTCTTAGGGCTGCAATCCTATGCACACTTTCCTGGGAGCAAGTCCCACTGAACACAATGGGAATGACTTCTGAGTAGACATGGATGTGGTCAGTTGCTCTTGTGGCACTCTAGAAAGAGCCAGAGCAGCCAACCCGTGTCACTGAGGCATGCTGAGCAGAGTTGTGTATTTGCCCAGAAATTTCACCTATCTCCCCTCCCATGCAGAGGTACAACAGACAACCTCCTCCAAGAGGAGATAATTCTGCTATCTGTCTGCACTGAGAGTAATCCAATGGTTGGCAACCTTCAGTCTCGAAAGACTATGGTACAAGCCTACAGCACCCAGTATTTCCAGGCGGTCTCCCATCCAAATACTAACCAGGCCTGATCCTGCTTAGCTTCCAAGATCAGACAAGATCAGGCATGTGCAGGGTAACAGTTGCTGTCTGATGATTCAGTCACATTGTAGCAGAATCTTTCTAGAGGAGGCCAATTGAGAGATGCCCAGTAGATCACAAATGGCAAGGAGATGTGGCAAAGAGCCTCATATGTAGGTGGGAACCATGGGAAATTTTAAGGTGTTACTTGTGGCACACAATTTTTTTTTTTTGCATTATCAGTCACTGGAGAGCTCTGCTAAGCACATAATAAAACACTTGCCTTTTGCACTTAGCAGATTTCAGAGCTGTTTACTGTAAGTGTACAGGAAAAAGGTGATAAATTATTTTGTGGTCAGGAGCAAGGATACAGCTTCCATTGCAGTTGCCTGCTTTGGGGGAGGAATTAAATTTTTATGGGCTAGAATGGACCTATAAGAAGTTCTGGCTCCCCATCCCTTTTCTCTTGCATAACAAAGACAGCATTTGATGGAAGAACTCAGCTTTGTCTAAGCCTATTCATACAGCTGGACCGAAAGTTGATACTGTGCCAATGCAGAGCAGAGTTTTGGGTTCCCATGCGGATGGCAAGGAGATGGGCTGTTCCCTTGCACTGACACCGGGTCTCCAAGAGGGGAGGCGGTAACTGGCTCCCGCACAGCAGAAATAGATTCAAGCAGAGCATTTATCAGCATTGGCTATTGACTGATTTTGCAAACACAAACCACCAGCGTACAAATGTGGTCACAAGAATATGACCAGGACAAAATGCCTGGAAGTATAAATGTTGGCTATTGAATATTTGGCATCAAAAAGTCATCCCCCTCTTTAACCACTTGCACAATTTCTTGATAAGTTTTTGGAACAGCAGCACATAATTGAAGAAGAAGAAGAAGAAGAAAGGCTAGGGCTTGTTTGCCCATTTTTCAATACTATCCAAAAATTTTCAGCATCAATCATAAAATTTTACAGCCACTAACTGAGGGATTTCAAACTTCCAGCCATTATATCTTTTTGTGAATAAAAGGAACCTTTTCCCCCTATACACACCAGTCACAGCATCCCAGAAAATATATCGTTCCTGCCTGAACAGTCAGAAATGGCCATGCTACACAACATCATTTTCCTGGGACAGAATGATCTGGATTTGTGCTGGGATTCAAGCACAGAATAGCTGGGGGCAAGGAGCGGGTGGGTGGCCTTCTGCAGGCCAGCCCACAATTGCATCCCTTTCCTTCTCATAAATACCTTCCTTCATAGGGCTGTTGAGGAAAATGAGTAAGATAAGAAACAAAGGTCACTTCCTTAAACCTGGGTGGTCAAACTCTTCCCAGCCAAAATGCCCCCCTTCCTGTCCCTGACCTCATCATACTCTGCCCCCAGCTGCTTCGCCATGGAAAAGTCCAT